>NC_047084.1:169874268-170492900 GCF_902459505.1 Geotrypetes seraphini | reverse complement strand
AAGAACTCTAGAAGGAGCAATAACCAAATCTGACGTAGCCAATGAGATATTATGAGGATCATGGTGCCTCAATCTTGGTGAAGTTTGAGTAACATTTTCCCAATGAGAGGTATTGTGGGATATGCTTAGAGGAATGTGTCCTTCCAATGAATGAGGAAGGCATCTGACACAATTTGGTGAACAAATGTGATCGATTTCTGGTTTCCCCCAAGATGTGTGTGCTGAGAGACCATTCATGCAGTTGAAGAAGTCTGCTCAATTTGTCTGCCAAGATGTTTGCTTCCCTACTAAGTAAACTGCATTGAGAAGTATACTGTGAGCAATTGCCCAAATCCAAACCTGTATTGCTTCCATGCAAAGGGAATGTGAACCCATGCCCCCTTATTTGTTCAGATATAACATGGCAACTTGGTTTTCTGAAAGGACAAGCACTACTTGATGAAGGAGACGAGTCTGGAATGTTTTTAGAACATTGTCTATTGCTTGTAGTTTGAAAAGATTGATATTGAGGATTTGTTCTTGGTGAGACCATACTCCTTGAGTGTCTAGGCCATCTAAATGAGCACTCCATTCAAACATTGAAGCACCTGTGGTTAGAAGTTTTTGATGGTGGGGGCTGGAAGAGGAGACCTCAAGTGAAATTATGAGGAATAATCCCCCATTGGAGAGAGTGACCAAGGTCCAAAGTGACAAATTTAAATAGACAGATGTCCTTTGTCCTGAGACCATTGGGTCAATAGGATCCATTGTGGGACTCTGAGGTGAAGATTTTCAAATGGAATGATGTACACTGTTGATGCCATATGACCCAGAAGGTATGACAGATGAGCAAAAGTATATTGTAGGGTGGAGACTGTTTGGCACAAATAAATGACACTGTCTACTCTCTGTTTTGGTATAAAAGCTTGACCCTGAGTAGTATTCAGGAGAGTCTGATTAATTCAAGTGCCTGAGAAGGGTGCAGATGTGACTTTTGGTAGTTGATGGCAAACCCGAGGTGCTGCAGAAGACACATTGTTGATTTGATGGCTTTCTGAGCTGTTTGTGATGATGAAACCTTAATCAAGCAGTCATCTAAGTAGGGACATACATAAAACCCCCATGTGCAAAGAGCTGCTGCCACTACCACCAGGCATTGACTTGGGGGGGGGGGGGTCAAAGCATGTTCAAAGGATATGGCTTTGCATTGGAAATGTCAAGAATCAATGTGGAAGTGAAGATACGTTCTGTGAGCAGGTAGAATGGGTATGTGATTGTAGGGCATATTTTGATGTTTCATCATTTAGAGTTTTGTTACAGTCTCTTATATGAAGCCAGCTTGATTACTGCAATATTGCCTATTTGACAATTTCCCAGAAGAATATGCAATGATTGCGAATGGTACAAAATGTAACGGTCAGGCTGATTTTTAGGTTGAAGAAATATGATCACGTAACACCCTCCTATCGAGTACTGCATTGGCTGCCAATGGAGTCACGGGTGAAGTTTAAGTTTGGTTGCTTCTGTTTTAAGGCTTTGTTTGGTTTAGCTCCCAAATATATAATTGAGCTTTTCTCTTTTGTAACCAACAGACATAAGAGAAACTCACATCTGAATTTGGTTTTTCCGCCTGTTAAAGGATGTAAACTTTAAAAAAAAATCATCAAAATCTTTTTTCATATCAAACAGCATATCAAGCAGCTTACTGACACTTATGGGGAATTTAGGAGACATCTAAAAACAAATCTGTTTTCAAAGTATTTAGGCAGCTAATTCGTAAAAATTTTATTATGCACTATTTTGATCATTTTAGTGTCTCTAATTATTGGCTTTTAACTTTTATAGTTCTATTCAACTTCTTTTATTGTTTTTTTTTAACAATTGTAAACCGCATAGAACTTTATGGCCTTGCAGTATATAAACTGATTATTATTATTACTAGTCTTTAAGCCCATTACATTAACGGGTGCTAGAATAGATATGTCTGTCTGTCTGTCTTTCTTTCTGTCTCTCTCTCTCTCTCCTTGGCCGCTGTCTGTCTTTCTTTCTGTCTCTCTCTCTCTTTGGCTGCTGTCTGTCTTTCCTTCTTTCTGTGTCTCTTCTTGGCCGCTGTTTGTGTGTCTGTCTGTCTTTCTGTCTCTTTCTCTCTCTCTCGTTGGCCGCTGTTTGTTTGTCTTTCTCTCTATCTCTATCTCTCTCATTGGCCGCTGTCTTTCTGTCTCTGTCTCTCATTGGCCATTGTCTGTCTGTCTATCTCTCTCTCTCTCCTTGGCCGCTGTCTGTGTGTCTTTCTGTCTCTGTCTCTGTCTCTCTCTCTCATTGGCCACTGTCTGTCTTTCTGTCTCTTTCTCTCTCTCTTGTTGGCCGCTGTCTGTCTGTTTTTCTGTCTCTGTCTCTCGTTGGCCACTGTCTGTCTTTCTGTCTCTTTCTTTCTATCGTTGGCCACTGTCTGTGTGTCTGTCTGTCTCATCCCCTCCCTCCCGTTCCCCGCCTGTGCCCCGCTCACCTTCCTTTGGCCACTCCCCACCCCACCTCCCTCTCTGCGGCAGCGCCACCAGCCTCCAGCGCCATGGCAGTGAATAAACAAACCCTCATCCTCGACCTGCCCAACAAACTCAAATTCTGAGGTAAGGGGTGTCGGTTCGCTGCCAGGTGGGAAGAGAGCGCAGCTTCTGTGAGCTGCAACAATGCTCTGACCCAGAGGGGAGAGTGGAGGCATAGGAGAAGGCCGTGCGACCAGGGAGCGGCAGTGGTTGTGGCCTTCCCTCCCCTAGCTCCGTAGCTCGGTTGCTGCCGCCGTCTCCTTCTCTCCCCATTGTCAGCTCTGAACATTCGCACATGCTCCAAACGTCTACTCGCAAGCGCTGCACTCTAACATTCTGCCGGCCACGGAGCTACGGATCACGGAACATGCAGGTAGGAGTGCGCATGCGCGCTTAGGGTTTTATTATTAGTGATTATTATTATTAGAGGTAAAAGAGTTCCCAGAGAGACCATGTGATATTTCTCCTTCAACAAGTATTTGTTTAGACTCAGGAAGTCTAGCATAAGCCAAAGGCATCCTGGCTTTTTTGTTATTATAAAATATTTCTAGTAGAACCACCTGCCTCTCTCCTGCAGAGGAACAGGTTTTATTGTGTTTAACTGAAGGATGATCTTCTAAAAGGAGTTGAAAGGAGACTTTTTGGGTGAGTGGTTGGAGGTTTTCTGAGCAAGTGCAGGACGTAGTCCTGAGTGATGATTTGATCTATTGTGATAAAAGACCAACGATGAAGGAAGTAGAGCAACTTGCCTCCATTGGGGAGATTGGGAGGAAGAAGCAAGGAATGTTGGCAATGATCTCTAGAAAGGAGTCAAAATGATGACTGCTATTTGAACCGAGGCTAAGGCTGAGGTTGAGATTTTTATTTTTACGTCTTGGCCATGCTCCACCCACCTGATGCTGAAGGCAGTCTTCCTGCCCTGTTTAAAAGGCCAATGCCCAGGGAGGCCTCTCCCCATAGGTGGACCCCAATGAGTGTCCATGCTAAAGGGCCAGCCAAAGGGTCCTTCGTATGGCTCTTCATGTGGTCCCAGCATGGTTCCAAAAAGCCTATTAGGTTATTTTGTAAATCATACAAATATCATTTTTCTCACTCCTCAGTTCACTCCAGCACAACAATGAACTCCGCACTAACTACAAACAATCCTTGCAACAACTACACAGCTCAAAGAATGGACTTTCAGGGAAACCACAGGATCAAGCAGGTTATATAAGTCTTTAATTACAATTACTATCTCAAAGCATAAACATCTATATTTAAATATAATATCTAGCTATGCTCACAGTACCCTTTCAATACTAATTCTTCTCTGCATCATCTGAATTCAATATCACAACAATCATTCCTTCCATAATTAAGAACCTTAATGTTCAGCTACAGCCATGAACTGGCTTTACTTACTATATTTAACTCTCCTAGGTCTCTTAACTATAATCAAGGCAACACTAAAGAATTGGCTAACACACCTTGTCCTTGGAAGAAAAAAGTCTAAGGGAGTGAAACAAATCTGTAAATATGTAAATGATGGACATCAGTATGAGCCCTTCTTGGATCAACGTAAACCTCTGGCTCAGGCAATATCTCAAAAGGTGCCCAGCACCAGACCATAGTCTAAATGAGAATAGCCTCATACATCATATAGTCCATATGAAATTGATAAATGTGTAAATCAAATCACACTCCCAACACATAGACTTTTGCACCAAGGAGAAGGGGTTATACAGGCTTAATACATACATACACTCCCTAAAAAACCACCCAATGAACAAAAACCCACCTAATAAATACGGGAATAAATAAATAAGGAAATAGATAAGAGAATTGCAGTATGCTGTGGAACCTGGATATTTTCTTTCCATCAGACTTAGTGGTCTATGTCGGCTCTTTATCTACTTTATTTTTCCCTCAAACAATCTCTGCTCCTGACGAAGTGGCGAAACGGAGCTCTGTCAAGTGGTGATTTATCGAGTGGTGATATTTATCAGTGATTTCAGAGTGGTGATATTTACGAGTGATGAGTGATGTTAGGATAGTTTTGCTATGTAATTTACCATGGCTATTGTGCGTTTTTAAATGCTTATTGATTGAAGTTATTTATTTACTATTTATTGCCTGGTGTGTTTGAGTGATTTATGTGACTGTGGCACTTTAAAGTCTTATGTATGTTAGTAACAAAAAACTCTCTTTATATTTTGAGGACTTGCATTTGCACTTTATATACAAAATGGCACATGTTATGGACTGCTAGCAGGGACTTGCATTTGCACTTTATATTTATATTGTCTCTTGTTTTGTCATATTTCACTGAGATATATACATATTTGTATTTTATGTATTATTAGTAAGCACTGCGCACTTTGTATTTTTTCTACTATATACATATATTTTTCTCTCAAGTATTTACCTTTCATCACTTGCACTTTATCCATAGGTACTGCTTTTGTTTATTGTACAATCTACTATTTTATAACACAACTTATTTATTCTCTTATCTATTTCCTTATTTATTATTCCCATATTTATTAGGTGGGTTTTTGTTCATTGGGTGGTTTTTTAGGGAGTGTATGTATGTATTAAGCCTGTATAACCCCTTCTCCTTGGTGCAAAAGTCTATGTGTTGGGAGTGTGATTTGATTTACACATTTATCAATTTCATATGGACTATATGATGTATGAGGCTATTCTCATTTATTCTATGGTCTGGTGCTGGGCACCTTTTGAGATATTGCCTGAGCCAGAGGTTTACGTTGATCCAACAAGGGCTCATACTGATGTCCATCATTTACATATTTACAGATTTGTTTCACTCCCTTAGACTTTTTTCTTCCAAGGACAAGGTGTGTTAGCCAATTCTTTAGTGTTGTCATATTCTGGATATTATTGGCTATTATCCAATTAGGGTTATATTATTGAACTATAATCAAGGTACATGGGCTTGTTGTGCTACTGGGGCTTGTGCATATCTGAGAAGCTGAAAGCTATGTTGTCGGTAGTTTCACTACCAGCAGGGCCTCCCAAGGTGAACAGGTTTCAGTGGAGATAACAAACTAACAATGTACCACCCATCTGGGCAGTGTTGGAGGCGGAGGATCTCATTGGATGAGACAATGGTGACAACATTGAATTTATACTGCACAGAAGAAAGGCCCAGCAATCTACTAATGTATTCTGCCATGAAAACTTTATGATGTTCATCAAGTCGATGGCACCTATCAAGTCTGTTAAATCTAGGACACAATCACCAAATGTCTCATAACACTTTTCAGGCACATCATCTAATATATAGGAAATCCAAAGCAAGCAAAAAAAAAAAATCACACAATTTGAAAAAAAAACCTAGGCAATGATGGTCCAGATGAAATTGGAATGCTGCTAAGACCAAACTTTTATGGATCGGTCCAAAGTTCCCTCAGCTGTGACCTTAGACTCAGGAGAATCTCTGAAAATTGAGTTTTCCTCGCTAATATTGGGTATTGTTATTGAATCATCTCTTACATTTAAGGATTACTCAATTATTTTGTCAAGGTTGGATTATTGCAATTCAGTGTACCTGGGTCTTTCAAAGGTCAGTCTGCAGAGACTTCAAATGATACAGAGTACCTCTGCCAAGCTCATTTTGGTAAGAGTAAATTTGATCACGTAACCCCATTGCTCAAAGAATTATATTGGCTTCCAGTAACATAACATAACATAATAGCAGATTTCTAGACCGCATAACCATTAGTTCAATGCGGTTAACAAAAGATTATGCTATGGGAAAATACGGAAATAATATGATGCACAGAAATTTTGCTAGCCAAGAATTTGGAGGAAAGAAAAGTCTTCAAAAGTTTTCTGTAATGTTTATAAGATATAGATCTAATCAATAATGGATGGAAATCTTTATCATAAGAAGCAGCTTGATAAGAAAGACAATGCCCATGATGTTTCATACTTTTACAGCTCTTTGCTGAAGGGAACGTAAATAGGGCATGAGATTTTCTATTCCTCGCGAGTGTCATGATAACAAATCTATCAACAAGATATAATGGAGCAATACCAAAAGCAACTTTATAATATATGCATCCCAACTTGAAAATCACCCAGGCCTCCACTGGGAGCCAATGCAGCTCACAATAATAAGGAGTGACATGATCGTACTTCCTCAGGCCATAAATCATTATTACAGCTGTATTTTGGACCAAGCCCAGTCTGGTCAAATTTTTCTTAGTACTTGTCAAGTATACAATATTACAGTAATCTAAAATACTCAAAAGTAGTATCTGAACTAAGAGTGTAAAAGCGGTAGCAAGAAAGTAGGATCTGATGGTACGGAGTTTCCATAAGGTATAGTAACTCTTCTTAACCACTGCATCTATCTGAGTTTTGATAGTTAGACACTGATCAAAAACTCCTAAAATTTTAACTGTGGGGCTTATTGTAAATGATACTGAATTGATCTTAATTGTTGGTTCAAGGGTAATCTTTTGTGAAGACATAAAGAAGAATTTACGGCTCCTTTTACAAAGGTGCATTAGGACCTTAACGCGCGGAATAGCACGCGCTAAAATGCGGTGCGAGCTAGCTGCTACCACCTCCTTTTAAGCAGGCAGTAATTTTTCGGCTAGCTCGCACTATAGCGCTCACTAATCTTGTGCGTGCGCTAAAAACGCTAGTATACCTTAGTAAAAGGAGCCCTAAGTCATTCCCGATTTAGTTTCAGCTTGAATTCTTGCATCCAGGATTCCATCCTATTTAGCACAGACTCAATAAATTGAGTACTGTTGGATAATGTAGTACTAATGTCTCCTGTTCAAAGGCTAACTTTAGATCAAGAGGATCTTGTACATTTAAAAGAATGTTTACTCTATCATATCGTATATCATTACATTACATTACATTACATTAGTGATTTCTATTCCGCTTGTGCCTTGCGGTTCTAAGCGGATTACAAGTTAGAGGACTGGACATTTCCAGTAGTATTGCAGTACATGTAATCAAGAGTGTGTCCAGTTACAATTGTTAGTCTGGACTTTTCCAGGAGAAATTGATAGCAGGTAGTAGATAGTGATAGGTTGTTTAGACGAATAGAGATAATACTGTTCGGATTCAGGGTGTTGCTGGTGGTGGTGATGGAGGTGGTCGTGAGAACATTTTCTAATACTTTTATGAGGTTATGATGATGGGAAGTGTTTTTTGAAGAGATGAGTTTTGATTTCTTTTCGGAATACTTTAATGTCTGTAGATTTGGTCAGTAGATTGGTGATGGTAGTATCGATCTTTGCTGCCTGTGTCGCTAAAAGGCTGTCGTATAGTTTCTTTCGTCGTGTTCCTTTGAGAGGGGGGTGAGTGAATAGGCTCTGAGTTCTCCTTAGTCTGTGTGAGAGGTTACGGTGTAGTCTGTTATTTAGGTAGCTGGGGGCTGTTCCATGTATTACTTTGTATAGTAGACAGTAGAATTTGAACTGGGATCTTGCTTTTATTGGTAGCCAGTGTGAGTCTAGGTATGCTTTGGTGATGTGGTCATATTTGCCGAGTGAGTAGATGATTCTGAGGGCTGTGTTCTGAACTGTCTGTAATTGTTTTATCATGTAGTTTGGGCATGATAGGTATAGGCTGTTACAGTAATCTACAATACTTAGTACTAGGGATTGTACTACTATCTTGTATTGATCTTTGTTGAAGAATTTTCTTATTTTTCTTAGGTTACGTATTGTGAAGAAAGCTCTTTGGATGATTTTGTGGATTTGAGACTGCATTGTACAGTTTCTGTCTAGTTGTATTCCCAGGATCTTGAGTGTACTTTGCATTGGGTACTTGATTGTATTTAGTACTAGTTCTGTGAGAGATGGTTTTTTTTCCTTCTCTAGTAGTAGGAATTTAGTTTTTTCCGAGTTCAGTTTTAGTTTATGACTTGACATCCATTTTTCTACCGTTTCCATTATTATTTTCAGGTGGTTTGTGGATAATGGGTCTTGAATGTTAAAGGGGAGGAGGATAGTTATGTCATCCGCGTAGCTGAATGATACTGTGTTTAGGGCGTCTAGGGTTATGCCTAGGGATGCTATGAAGAGGTTAAATAATATGGGTGATAATGGTGATCCTTGTGGTACTCCACATGGGTTTGACCATGGGTCGGATATGTGCTCTTTTGATTTGACTTTGTATGTTCGTGTTTTGAGGAAGCTTCGGAACCATTTGTGAACATTACCTGAGATTCCTATTGCGTCTAATGTCTGGAGTAGCGTGTGATGGTCGACTAGGTCGAATGCCGCAGAAAGATCGAGTTGAATGAGAAGCAGCTTGTTTCCTTTGCTGAGGTGTTGTCGGACAATGTCTAATAGTGATACCAGTAGAGTTTCTGTGCTATGGTTGGATCTGAATCCGGATTGTGATGGATGTAGTATGTGATGGTCTTCAAGGTAGTTGGAGAGGTGTTGTGCGACAAGGCCTTCTGTTATTTTAATGTATAGTGGGATTGAAGCGATTGGTCTATAGTTTGCAGGATTATCTATAGGACCTTTGGGATCTTTTAGGATAGGTGTAATTATGATTTCTCCTAATTCCGGTGGGAAATGACCTTCACTTAATGTTGTTTGAAGCCATAGTGTGAGGCTAGCTTTAAATTTGGTGGAAGCTGTTGCTAGTAAGTATGAGGGACAGTTGTTTAAGTCACATGAGGATTTGCTGTATTTTTTGTAAAGCCTGTCCAAGTCTGACCATTGTATCTTTGGGAAGTTTGTCCATATCCTGTCTGCTGGGATTGCTTCATCTGTTTTGGGATTGATTCGTATTTCTTCTATGTTGGTTCTTGAGTTGTTGAATGTGGATCTGGTTGTGATGATTTTGTGTTTGAAATGATCTGCTAATTGGGTGGCTGTGGGAGTTTGGTTTCCTTGGGTGGCGAGAAATGGTTTGGTATCAGTGAGATTTCTTACGATGTTAAAAAGTATTCTTGTGTCTGGTTTTTCGGTGCTGATGAGTTTGGAGTAGTAGTTTTTTCGTTTTTCCTTCAGTTTGGTATTGTATTGTTTGATTAGGATTTTCCATTCATCTTTGATGTTATTGTGTTTTTGTTTTTTCCATGTCCTTTCTAATTGTCTGCATTTTCTTTTTAGTTGTAGAAGTTCGTCGTCGAACCATTTATTAGATGGTCTGTCTATTTTGTTTTTGTTTTTTATTGGAGCTAGTTC
Source organism: Geotrypetes seraphini (assembly GCF_902459505.1). Lineage (NCBI taxonomy): Eukaryota > Metazoa > Chordata > Amphibia > Gymnophiona > Dermophiidae > Geotrypetes > Geotrypetes seraphini. The sequence goes on along the minus strand of NC_047084.1, from coordinate 170,483,206 downwards.
GTTTAGTGTAGTTTCACTGAGGGTCCGCCAACTGTTTATGAATTCTTTGGGGTTGTTGGGGTCGATTTCGGGGTCGACTGTGTTCCAGAATGTGTGAGGTTCGATTTTCGGTCTGATCTTGATGAGTGATTTCTTTGGGATGGGCTTGTTGTTATTTTGAGCCCAATTGATGGTGAATGAATATTTGTAGTGATCTGACCATAGAGTAGGGTGCCAGGACCCGTTTGAGATGTAGATGTTTTGTTCGTTTTGATTTGGAGATGAATAAGCTGCTATATCGAGTTGATGACCTTTTTCGTGTGTGGGTTCTGGGTTGAGAATTTGATAGGATAAAGTGTTGAGGTATGAGAGTATATCTGTTGTTTGTTTGGATGATTGATCTTCTAAGTGGAGATTTAAGTCTCCGAGGATCAAGTTGTGTGTGGAGGAGAGTGAGTTCTGGAAGATGAATTCTTCAAGTTCTTGTTTTGAGGTGTTCCATTTACCTGGTGTAATGTAGCAAATAAGACAGTTCAGGTTTCCATTGAGTGATTTGTCAGATATTTGGCAGGCTAGCAGATCTAGATAAGGGGTGGAGTGCTTGGTTAGTACGTCGATGTTGAGATTGTTTTTTGTTATGATTGCTAGACCTCCTCCTCTTCTGTTTTCTCGACATACTAATTCAAGTTTATATCCTTTGGGGCAGAATTCTGTGATGCTTGGATCTGACTCAGAGGTGAGCCATGTTTCGGTTAGGAAGAGACAGCCTAGATTGTCTTTGGTCAGCCAATCTTTGATTAATTCTGCCTTTGGGCTGACGGATCTGATGTTCATATATGCGCAAGCAATTGTAGTGTATTTTGTGGTGGGGGTAGTGGTTGTATAGATGATAGTTCTTGATGAGGTTTGGTATTTTTGTGTGTTTGAGTTAGGCTTTGGTGGTGGTCTTTTTCCCCAGATGGTGGGGATGCTGGCTTGGCTGGATATTGGGCATGGAGTTAGCGTTCTAGTGGTATGCAGTTTTCTGGTATGTTGAACAGGTCTGTGTGTTGTTGGTAGGATAGGGATGGTTTGTAATTGGTAGCCTGTGGTTTTCCATTTTGCTATAAATGTGGCAATTAGTATGAGGGCAAGAATGAGGTTGGGTGTACGCAGTGCCATTTTTTTTTTTTTTTTTTTTTTATATTTGTGAAGACTGAGGTTTAGTAGTTATTTGAGATGATTATAGGAGTGGATGTATGGGTTTTGTTCAGAGTTCGCTGGAGAGGTGGCTGGAGAGGCAGGGGCTCTAATAGAGAGCAGAGTCCTCCTGCTTGCACAGCGTGGTGGCCCTCAAGGGCTGAAGAAAAAATCCGACTCAGAAGTCGGGTTGCGTCGGTGATCCCCGAGAGCTCTATGAGAGAGCAGAGTCCTCCTGCTTGCACGGCGTCGGGCGGAGGAAGGAGGGACAAGATGGCAGAAACTTCCTCCTTCCTCTGCCTAGGAAGTCGCTGGGAGGGGGGAGGCTTTCGGTGGCCCTCAAGGGCTGAAGAAAAAAATCCGACTCAAAAGTCGGGTTGCGTCGGTGATCCCCGGTGGCTGGAAACGGCAGGGGCTCTATGAGAGAGCAGAGTCCTCCTGCTTGCACGGCGTCGGGCGGAGGAAGGAGGGACAAGATGGCAGAAACTTCCTCCTTCCTCTGCCTAGGAAGTCGCTGGGAGGGGGGAGGCTTTCGGAGGTAGAGACTGCGGATCTCAAGTGTTCACTGTCAATTACCAGAACTAATCTTGGTATATTGACCTTTCTGGTGAACTATCATTGATCTAAGCCCATCCACTTTTTCCTTTTGTTTTTTTTTATATATATACTTATACTATATAGACCTCTGATTATTACTGTTGTTCTTTATGTTCAATTATATTATTTAATACTTAGCTCAGATGTTACTTGTCACCCGACTGGCTGACTCTGACTTGTTATGTCGCCCGACTGGCTGGCTTTAGTCCAACTAAGTTTAAGTTTAAGTTTATTAGGATTTTATATACCGCCTATCAAGGTTTTCTAAGCGGTTTTTTTTACAATCAGGAACTCAAGCATTTTCCCTATCTGTCCCGGCGGGCTCACAATCTCTCTAACGTACCTGGGGCTCTGGAGGATTAAGTGACTTGCCCAGGGTCACAAGGAGCAGCGTGGGGTTTGAACCCACAACCCCAGGGTGCTGAGGCTGTAGCTTCAACCACCGCGCCACACACTGACTGACATTAGTAGATATACATTAGGAGACATTAGTAGATATACTAGCATAAACAATTGGAATTATGGATAATGTAGTACAACATGGGATAACAATTGTAATATTGTCAGCATAGCTGAACAATCTCAAACCCAATTTACTAATCCAGTGACTCAATGAAAGAAAATACACATTAAAAAGTGTAGGAGAAAGTGGGGAGCCCTGCGGGATTCCACGTGGATTCTTCCAAATTACTGAAAGTGCATCCTTGAATTTAACCTGATAGAGTCTTGATTCTAGGAATCCTTTAAAGCATGAGAATACTTTATCTTGGATTCCTAAAGAATCCAAGAACTTGAGCAATTTACCGTGGTCCACTAGATCGAAAGCACTACTCAGATCAAATTGAAGCACCAACACATTACTACCCTTACTCAAAAGACTGTTCAGATGGTCCAGTAATGAGGCTAATACCATCTCAGTACTATAGTGAGATCTGAAACCTGTTTGCGAATCATGCAATAGAGAATGAGATTCCAAATATTTTGTTAATTGAATCTGCCCCAACCCCTCTATAATCTTAGTAAAGAAGGGGTTGGATTCTTCCAGTGTATCTTAGAATTCAATTTAAGTGTGTTTGTATTGTATTTAAAATTCTCTCTGGCATTTTTATTACTTTGGTTCCTTTAGATTGGAATGTACATAGATCTCATCTCGTTAGGAGTTCAAACAAATTAAAACTTACAATTCCTTCCCTTAGGGGTAAAAATAGAACTTTCAAGAGATTCAGCCACTCTTTCATTTTCAAACTAACTGAGCTCAGGAATGAGTTACCGCTTTCACTTAGAACTAAGCCATTGTAGATTATATTCTTCTTCTATATTTATGTACTACACTTACATTATTGTAAACCAAGTCAAGCACCTTTTTGGCCTAAGACCCAGTCTATAAAATTAAGTTTTACTTTAGTTTAGTTTTAGTTAGGTACCTTTCAGGACCGGCAGCTAACACTCGGGTGCCTAGCAGCGCTTAGGGCTCCTTTTACGAAGCCGCGTTAGTGGTTTAACGTGCGCAATAGCACGCGCTAAACTGCCGGCCACGCTAGATGCTAATGCAAGCATTGAGCTGGCGTTAGTTCTAGCCACGTAGCGCGGGTTTAGCGCCCGCTAAAAATCTGTGTGCACTAAAACCGTTAACGCGGCTTCGTAAAAGGAGCCCTTAGTGATGCCACACACCTAAGTAGGCATGTTTAGAGGTGGAGACGGCCTTAGGTGTCACCGAAATGCCACTCGCTGTGATTCTACAATGAACCTAGGCACCAGAAATGTAGGCCTTTAAAACCCTGGCCTACATTGCCAGCACCTAAGTTCATTGTTAGGTGCCGATGGCCTTGATTTTCTAAGTAGCACCTAAGTGTGATTGGCATGCGGCAGATGCCATTTTTCAAAGTGCCCGTTGTTTCAGGTGCCACTTATAGAATCAGCCCGTGTGCCATTCTATAAATGGTGCCCCGAGTCGGGATCCATGCCCAACTTTGGGCACGAGGCTTTACACCAACTGAAACCTGGTATAGATCCTCACATGTATATTAGAATATCCCAAATTCTAAAAAATACTATGTGCATCTTTAGTGAATGCCTTTGACCTATTCATGCCCCTAATATGGTCATTCCCCCTTTTCAGTCTCATGCTAAAGATTTACGCATACATCTTTATAGAACAGTGATTGGCAAAATGCACATGCAAATCTAAATTGTTGCCAATTAGTGCTAATAATTCATTGTTAGCACCTAATTATTGGCACCAGTTGGCTCGTTACTCGATTAAATTGTATGCCCAAGTCTGCACATGCAATTTTGAGCGCCATATATAGAATCTGGGAGATAATTCATATTCTTTGCAAAAAGAGCTCCCTTTAAAAAAAAAACAAAACAACAACAAACTATGCATGTGATGGAATATGTGAAATAGAAAGATGCCCAGAGCAGGAAGGAACAGCCCTTTAAGACTAAAAACCATGCTAAAGTTTTGTAAAAGGGGGGACGGGGGGAGGGGGTAAATCCACTAAGTTATTTCACTTATATACAAACCCCGTAGTTAATTGCTGGTATATTAGATCTGGTAGGGAGAGATTTTCTCTCTTTTAATTTTGTTCAGACAGGCAGTAGGAGCAATATGATACAGAGCAAAGAGAGAAAGCATCTCTGAATTGCTACAGGACCCACTAATCAAGAAAGACCAAAGTACCAGCAAAGAAAGGCCCAGCAGATAAGTGAATAAAAAACACAAACATCGGTTGAAAAATTGTCAGAGACTGGAAAAAAAAAAATGGTTCAGTACTGGCCTGGGTGTGGGTGACTCTGGAGCCCTATAACAAACAAAAAGTCATAAATACTTAAGAAAAAAACCTTTTAAAAATTAAGGGCTCCTTTACAAAGCCGCGCTAGGGCCTTAACGTGCGGAATAACACGCGCTAAATTGCCACACACGCTAGCCGCTAACGCTTCCTTTTGAGCAGGCGGTAGATTTCCAGTGCGTGCAATAAAACCATTAGCGCGGCTTTGTAAAAGGACCCCTAAATATCAATGTCATAGTCAACTCAAGCAATTCGGTTTTATTCTGTGAGAATAAATGTTGATTAAGGAATATTCTATTTTCCTTCTCATCTGCTAGAAATGTTAAAAGAAAACATTTGAAAATAATTGTCTTCAATGAATGTACATCCCTCGCCCCCCCCCCCCTTGTTACAAAACTGCGATAATGGTTTTTAGTGCAGATCGGAGTGCTGAATGCTCTGCGCTGCTCCCGACACTCATAGAGTTCCTATGAGCATCGGGAGCAACGCAGAGCATTTAGTATGCCGGCCTGTGCTAAAAAAAACGCTATCGCGGGTTTGTAAAAGGGATGGTTTATTTTATCTTGTGCAATTTATATACTTGGTGCACTTTAAACTATTTTAAACATATAGTTGCATTTTTACCTTGCATAAGTGGCAAATTTTAAAATTATTTATTAATTTTAACATCATTATATACAATAATAAAAATAACAATTTTAATTAATACATTGTGTCAACATTATTTTATTATAATATCTACAGTATAATATCATACTCAGGAGTGGGAGCTGGTTGGAAATGATTATTGCTTAAATGAGCAATTGTTTAGAACCAGCTTTCCCTTTTCCTCTGTGAACTCCCACTGGGTTGAGGTTTTAGCATAGAAGCCTTAGGTAACCATGATCAAGTTCCAACCTTTTTACCATCAGAGAAAAATCTCATCCAGGAGGGTATTCATAATAAGGGATATTGGGGTTGTAGACAGATGGATATAGTTGGTTTTGGGGAGTTTTGGAGGACTCACCATACATTAAAATGAATTTATGGTGAGATGTACTTCTGACACCATTTATGTGAAGTTCACAACAGTGCCCTCAAAGGTGGCCATTACAATGCTGGCCCCTCTCATGTCCAAATGGTCTGAATTAAGACGTTTTGAACTTGGATGGTTTGTGGTAGAAAATGGCAAATAAAATCAGATGTCCTAAGAGTTGGATGCCTTGGCGGCCAAGACATCTAAGTAGATGATTTTCAAACAACAACAACAAAAAAAAAATTGGACATCTTCAGATATTGGTTTCAAAAATGTCTGTTTCTCTGCCTCCAACTTTGGACTTCATGCGGGAAATGTCCAAAGTCGGACTTTGACATCCTATGTAAAATGGTCCTTCACATATCTGACTAACTGAGCAAATTATTTTATAATTCTAAAAAGGGCCAGGATGGTTTGCAACATAGAGGAAGTACATAATAAAACATAATCATTGTATGCAGATACCTTAATGAATACCGTATTTCCCCATATATAGGCCACGGCCTATACATTGGTTTTACAAACCTGTGTATGGGGCGTGGCCTAGTTATATGGGGTGGCCTATATAAAAAAAATTTTAAGCATCCCTCACCCCCGGTACGTTTTTCGGAACTCCTTGGATGGCGGATGGCAAATCTCCAGCAGTGCAGGGCAGCCGTGATCTCTGCGGCATCTGGCCTGCCTCTGCACCGCTTGCTGAGTGACTAATGTCAGTTTTCGCGAGTCTCACGAGTCCCGCAAGAGCTGACATCAGCCATTCAGCGAGCGGTGCAGGGGCAGGCTGGATGCCGATGAGATCGTGGCTGCCCTGTATCACTGGAGATTTGCTGTCCAGGGGGCTCTGAAAAAGGTACCAGGGGTGGAGGGAAGATTTTAAAAGGCAGAGGAGGTACCGGAAGATAAGCCGCAGCTAATACCATGAGGCAGCTTATCTTCCGTTTTTTAAACATAGGCTGACCTTTTCTGCAGCCTATAAATGGGTGTGGCCTATGCAGAGGGGCAGCCTATATGCGGGAAAATATGGTATATCAGAAATTTTAGCAGCTAGAATATAATTGATCTCTCACAGACATGTCATCAGAGGCTCTAAAGCTAGAATTAAAGTAGCGGAGAAAGGGATCAACTCTGCCTCATTCCTCTTCCTATGGAGAAAGCAGAGAGGTTAACCCACTCTTGATTGAAAGTTTCACTATTGGGTTAGGGCAGTGTTTTTCAACCTTTTTTGGGCAAAGGCGCACTTGTTTCATGAAAAAAATCACGAGGCACACCACCATTAGAAAATGTTAAAAAATTTAACTCTGTGCCTATATTGACTATATATAAAGTAATTCTCTTGAATAGGAATCAAATAAACACAAAGAAAGTATTTTATAATTACTTTATTATGAAATATTAAGTAAACAGAATAGTGAAAAATTATAAAATACTTTATTCAGTGCGAAACCTGGGCCTGTTTGGCTGAACACAAAGCTGATATTCTGGCTGGAATCGAAGAAAGACACACACGTAGCTCTTCGTCAACAGCTCTGTCTCTCTCTGTATTTGGTTTTTATAGCATACAAAAATAGACAAATATACCCTCCATCCTTTTTATTAAACCACAATAGCAGTTTTTAGCGCAGGGAGCTGCGCTGAATGCCCAGTGCTGCTCTTGACGCTCAGAGGCTCCCTGCGCTAAAAACCACTATTGCGGTTTAGTAAAAGGTGACCATATTGTAAAATATAGACAGCAGATATAAATTCAGAACTGTGCATAGTAAGTGAAGGGAAGTTTTCATCTCTGGGAATTTACCCAGTTAACTATTAAGTTATTTGGGCAAATTCCTTTGAAAACTGTGGTAATACTGCCTCCACTTTGCTAAATTTAAAATAAAATCATTTTTCCTACCTTGTCTGGTGATTTCTGGTTGCACTTTCTTCTTCTGACTGTGCATCCAATCTTTCTTCCCTTCTATCAGCCTGTATGCTTTCTCTCCTCCACACCTCATTCCCTCCCCCAACTTTTTCTTCCTCTCTCCCTGACCTTTCTTTCTTTTTTTCTGTTTCTCTTCTTTCCTTCTGTTTCCCTGCCTGCCCCCGTTCTTTCTTTCTCCCTGCCGTTCCCCAAGCCACTGTCACTGCCGCTGCCATCGGGGAACAGGACCCACCAATAGATAACAGGCCCTAAAGCCGACGCCGACGCATGCTCTCCCTGACGTCAATTCTGCAATCGGAGAGAAAGTTCCGCCCAGCCAGGCAGCGATTGGCTGGCCCGAACTTCCTCTCCGACTGCAGAATTGACGTCGGGGAGAAGAAGACTTATCGGCTCGATAGATTAGATCGCCAAGACAAAGTGAGTCCTGGGTGATCGACTCACTTTGCCTTGGCGAGCTACTGGCGCCCCTGCCTCGGGCCTCCTGTCAGCTCCGGGCCCCTGAATGCAGGACTGGTAGTACTGCCCTGATGGCGGCCCTGCGGCACACCAGGCAACATCTCGCGGCACACTAGTGTGCCGCAGAACAGCGGTTGAAAAACACTGGGTTAGGGTATAATACCCAAACCATACTTACTACAAATATTTATCAAGCCCATACCATTCCAATACCTGATATCATAAATAAAACCTTTCATTTTGGCCATAAGATATTGGCTCTTACAGACTCTTAGCTGCCTGAATCACCTTTGAATTATTTGCCCATAGTCTACCTTTGACAAAGCCAAAACTGTGGATAATCAGGCAGCTGGGAATTTCATATATAATTTACAATCAAAGTTATATAAAGATAAGAGCCTACAGTTCTCTATTTGTTAACAGAGTTTAACCTCCTGCTTTTGGATGAGTTCTTTAAATAGGCACAGAAACAAAAAAGAACAGAATTTCTGTGAAGCTATGATAAAATTCACCTGTAAGCCTATCGCTTCCAGGTGACTTCTGCTTGCCCATGTCTTTAATAGCTAGCAAATATCCTAATTATATATGGGCTTATTTAAACTTGCAGCATTTGTGTCCTCCGGGTGAGAATGAGACAATTTCCACAGAAATACTTGAATATGCTTATCTGTTGAGTCAACCACTGAGCTACATGATTGCTTATAATAATCCCAAAATATGTTCAGCGGTCTCATCTTTCCTTAGTGGTCTATCTTGTTTATAGATAATATATATTTCTGTTGTTCTCCTTATAGTTTTAAGATAAATTTCTAATGTGATAAACATTCCATTCCTGAACATGTGGGGTAGTCAATTTCTTCTCGTGAGAATTCATGTAGAGTTTCATTAGCATTCTTTTGCTCTGCCTCCCATCCTTCTGGGCTGTCCTCCAACTCCTCAGTTGTCTCTCTACAAGTAAGATGGTAGGACCCTGTCTTTTCTGCTCATGTTTATTTTTCAATTATATTCTTTTTTTTTTTTTTTGGGGGGGGGCATTTGCAAGGCATTTTGGTGCTGCAGAAGATCCCACTCTTGGGACAGCTCTGCAGGAGAGCGCAGTCTCTGAAGTCGAGGGTCTGCTTCCAGGGGGGCAGAATGCTTTGCAGTGCACCCATTGGACAGCTTGCACCAGTTCAGGGGCTCAAGGACCATTCCCTTAAATGCAAGGCTCGACACAGGTTTGTTCGCAGTGGGCTTGAGTGCAGGCTGAGTGACTCTGTGGCATTTTTTCCGGGATTAGGGCTGACTGCTTTCCTTCCCCCATTTGCATGTGTGTGATCCGGTGGGGGTTGAGTTCTCTGGCCAATTCGCTGTATGCTGTTTATAGCTTCTACACTTGCAGCTCCCAGCACACAGCATGGCACAGTGAGCAGAGAATGGCACGGGGATTGTCTACCGTGGTAAACCATGATTACTGCAGTAACTCTGCAGGGACAGGAACATTTGCAGCTAGTTTACTGCAGGAATAGAGACAACACCTTTTACTGCCCCATGGTATAAAAACTGTGTCTGGGTCAGACTCAGCATCTCTTCCTCTGATCCTCTCACACCAATTTTACCTTCAGGAGCCAGCCATGCCATTGGTATCAGGGATGAGGTGCTGAACTGGTTCCGTGGCTTCCTTGGCTTCCGTGGCTTCCTTATATCCCGCACTTATCAGATACGTTTTAATTATGAGCTTTCAAACACCTGGAGCAATCCATCTGGTGTGCCTCAAGGGTCTCCACTATCTCCATTGCTCTTCAACGTCTATATGTCTTCACTGGGTACGCAGCTAACCCAGCTGGGAATAAAACTATTTAGTTATGCAGATGACTTTACGATTATCATCCCATTCGCTAATTCTGTCTCTGAAACTATTCCCAAAGCTTCAGAAGCCATAAACATGATGGAGCACTGGATGACAAACTTTAGGCTCAAACTTAATTCAGAAAAAACAACTTTCTTCGTTGCTTCGCAACATCCACTTGACACCAAATCACCACTATGTATCAATAAACTTAGTTACCCTATCCAGCCAACCATTAAGATACTAGGTGTAACTTTGGATCAATGCCTAACCATGAAAGACCAGGTAGACTCAGAAAGGGATTCTTTACTCTCTAGAAACTCAGATCCATTAAAGCTTATTTCGATACATCAGCATTCAGAACCCTAGTCCAATCCCTCGTACTAAGTCTACTTGACTACTGTAACATCGCTTATTTAGCAATTTCCCAAAAGAATATGCAATGTTTACAATTGATGCAAAATGCAGCAGTCAGACTGATCTTTGGGCTGAGGAAGTTTGACCATGTGACACCCTACTACCGGTAGCTGCATTGGCTGCCAATTGCAGCGCGCGTAAAGTTTAAATTTGCCTGCTTCTGCTTTAAAGCACTATATGGACTTGCCCCTAAATACATAACTGACCTTTTCTTCTTTTCAGCCAACAGACACAAGAGAAGCTCACATTCCAATTTCATTTCCCCCCCAGTTCGAGGTTGTAAACTGAAAAAACACCTTGTAAACATGGTTGTAAACCATGAACACCTTCTCTCACACCAAGCAGCATCATGGGGTAAAGACCTAGAACAATTGCTTTCGCCCACTACTTATGGGGAATTTAGGAAACGTCTAAAAGCACACTTGTTCCTAAAGCATCTAGCCAACTGATCCTCTCTTCTCTCTCCCCTCTATAGCGATTAACTTGTCCTTTTGATCACTCTCTCCTCAACAATGAATTTCCTGTCCTATTAATTCTCTTTCTTCCTCCCCTCTTAAAGTCAATTCAATTTGTTACCTTTGCTTAATCTTCTGTAAACCACATAGAACTTCACGGTATTGCGGTATATAAGCTGTTATTATTATTATGATGATGATGAAGACAGAAGGAAACCAAAACCAGAGCCTGAGACCAATGTGATTTGAAGAATAAAATTACCAGGCAAAAAAAGGTAGAAAAATTAATTTTATTTTCTATTTTGTGATTAGAATATATCAGATTTGAAATATGTATCCTGCTAGAGCTGGGGACCACAAAACATAGGCTGAGCTTCTTTAGCTTCCAACTAGCTTAGGGCTGTCTCTGACCAAGAGACAATTGCCCTACTTGCACTCCCTTAACGCTATTCCTGCCGTGTGTGATTGAAGTATTCTGTTAGCTTGATTTTTCTAAATAGCATTCTGTAGTAATTTGGCTTGTTCAGTTTTCTTGATAGTGGATGGGATATTTGTGAAGGGAAGGGGAGACAAGGGTTTTGATGATCCTTGCTCTGTATTATTTGTTCTTTTTATACTTTAATAAAATAAGTTCAATATAAAATCATAACTATTCAAGGATTGTGCAGATGGGATAAGACAGTTTGCAGGGATGGGGACTGAGCTCATGGGGACAGGGTAGGGATGGGGACCAAGCTCATGGAGATAGGGCTGACGGGGACAAATTTTTTCTCTGCGTCATTCTCTAACAGTGAATGACGCCTGACAGCCTGGCAAATAAAATTAAAGGGATCAATTTTTTGGTGGGGTTCTGGGGTTAGAGTTAGGGTCCCCCACCTCTAAAATCACTAATTTTTATTCACCAGTGTAGCTCCCCCAGGCTGTTTTTGGTGCTAAAATCGCTGCCATGGTGGCCATATTGGATATCCCAATTTGGTAATAAAAGCCTCTATCTGGCTCAAAACACCTCAATTTTACTTAAAAACAGATGTGATGGACTCCTCAGACCAGGATACCTTGGATTCATGCCAGTTTTGTGATGGATGGCCAACTGAGGATCATCCATATTCCACATGACATGTGAGGGGGCAGAAGCCTCTGGCTTAGTTTTCTCTGATCCCTCAAAGGATATTAGTGCTCAGTTGGTCCGAGGGCCTGGAGAAAAGTCCAGATTTGAACCAAGGAGTAGCACAAGTTGCATCACCAGAGAAGTGTAGCCGTGACGCTCCCGCAAAACCCCCAGAAAGGAATTCATGAGCATCCGCATGAGCCATCTGGACATCCTGGTCAGGGGTTTCCCCCTGAATTCATTAATATGATGTTTGAAGCTTACATTATTAACAAGTGCTGCATGGAACCCTCAGGGATTGCATCCCTGCTGGCACGGGGATTCCCTCCCCCCCCCCCCTCCAGAGCGCAATTCCCCAGCAACAGTGCAATATGGGGAAGTTTATTCTGAGGAAGACAAGCAAAATGGGCTCTATTTCAATGTTTTTACTCTCTCAGGGGCCTCCACCAGATGCATATATGGTCCTCTGTAGCAAGAGATGCTACTTCATCTCTAGGGGGACCAGATATGCATCTGGTGGAGGCCCCTGATCTTGGAAAGGACCTGGCAGTGAACAGGCTGTTTAAGACTTCAGTGTTTTTAGAAGTGATCACGGAATCCCTCCAGGAATTAAATATAGAGACTTCAAAGCCCTCTGCTTCACTGTGCTTGCTTATGAGCAGCACAAAGGCACAGACCTACTGTTTCCCTCTTATCAAGACATTACCAAAATGCTCATGGACCTTTGGGAGATCCTGGAGGGGTCTCTTCAGGTGGGGTTTTTCTTGCAAAATAATGGATCCTCCCTCAAAAGTAAGGAGGGTGTGTGCATGTTTAGACACAGAAAAACAACTATTTTCCTTCCTCCCCCCACCCTTTTTTTAATAAATGAAAGTTCATTTGTAATAAATGAAAGTTCATTGTTGACTGGAAAATGAATTAATCTTGGTTGGAACATTATATATTTATTCAGCAAATATAAACAGTATTTAAGATAATTACTACTTGCCAGTTAGGGTGCTGTAAATCCATAGGAATTAAGGAGATTTCCAAGTAAAGCCTTAAGAGAGCACTTGTAGAGAAACATGCAGTTGTGATGTTTAGAGCAGTGGTCTTCATTAATTTTTAAGCTGGAGCTACTTTGGATCCAACTAAGCTGAAAGAGAACCATTGACTATCTTCCCATGTGAGACTGTGACACTGCTGACCAGTGTGTGTCAATGATGTCTTCTCCACCAGCCTCTCTTCAAACTTTTTATTATGTTTGTGCTGAAGAAGGTAGGCATTTCCAAATCTTCATCTACTGAGAAATGCCTTCTCCTACAAGCATGTGGCTTTTCCTTGCATCTTTGTGTCATAAGTTTGGGTAGAAAGGCAAAGAGTAGCAAAAAAAAAAAGAAAAAAAACAGCCAGAATGATGAGGAGGGCCACCCCAGAGGGATTCAGGAGCCATCATTGGCCTCTGGGCCTTGCATTGAAGAATATTAGCATAGAGGCTGTTCCTCTTTTTTACTTAAATTCTAACATTACCGGCAAATAGAATATGTCTGTTTGTTGTTTTCTCTGATGTGCATCGTGCACTGTTATTTGGTTACCTCAAAAACTTTGCCTATATTTGTGTGATCCCCCCCAAGAATCTGAGTGTGTGCTTATGGATAGCAGAACATTGTGGAAGGAGGTGGAGGCCTCCTTTCAAGAGTAGGAGGGGGACCAGTATAAAAGAGGAGGGAGGAGTGAGATCAAGGCTTATGGCTATCTTGATTTTCCCACCAGAATCCTAGTACTGAGGGAGACTCCTGAAGAATTGTATGGAGAGATTGTGGAACATAATAGAAATGTTTCTGAAGTGACTTTATCATAAACAGCTTGTAAAATCAGTTTTAGTATTCACAGCAGAAGAAATTGTAAATAGTTTATGTACTGCATTGCATAAGGCTTTTATATAGTGAAAGATTATAGAGGAGGTTTTTTATGCCAGTGATTATATTAACCCCTACAAAGCTTCCTATTTATCTACAATTTTAACATATTGTTGAAGTCGCTCGAAGGAAGGAAAGGTGAGTAGTGGAGTCCCTCAGCGTTCGGTGCTGGGGCCAATCCTGTTCAATATGTTTGTGAGTGACATTGCTGAAGGGTTAGAAGGAAAAGTGTGCCTTTTTGTAGATGATACCAAGATTTGTAACAGAGTAGACACTGAAGAGGGAGTGAAAAATATGAAAAAGGATCTGCAAAAGTTAGAAGAAGGTCTAATGCCTGGCAACTAAAATTCAATGCAAAGAAATGCAGAGTAATGCATTTGGGGATTAATAATAGGAAGGAACTGTATATGCTGGGAGAAGAGAAGCTGATATGCACGGACGGGGAGAGGGACCTTGGGGTGATAGTGTCCGAAGATCTAAAGGCGAAAAACAGTGTGACAAGGCAGTGGCTGCTGCCAGAAGGATGCTGGGCTGTATAAAGAGAGGCGTAGTCAGTAGAAGGAAGAAGGTGTTGATGCCCCTGTACAGGTCATTGGTGAGGCCCCACTTGGAATATTGTGTTCAGTTTTGGAGACCGTATCTGGCAAAGGACGTAAGACTTGAGGCGGTCCAGAGGAGGCGACGAAAATGATAGGAGGCTTGCGCCAGAAGATGTATGAGGAGAGACTGGAAGCCCTGAATATGTATACCCTAGATAAAAGGAGAGACAGGGGAGATATGATTCAGATGTTCAAATACTTGAAGGGTATTAACGTAGAACATAATCTTTTTCCAGAGAAAGGAAAATGGTAAAACCAGAGGACATAATTTGAGGTTGAGGGGTGGTAGATTCAGGGGCAATGTTAGGAAATTCTACTTTACGGAGAGGGTAGTGGATGCCTGGAATGCACTCCCGAGAGAGGTGGTGGAGAGTAAAACTGTGACTGAGTTCAAAGAAGCGTGGGATGAACACAGAGGATTTAGAATCAGAAAATAATATTAAATATTGAACTAAGGCCAGTACTGGGCAGACTTGCACAGTCTGTGTCTGTATATGGCCGTTTGGTGGAGGATGGGCTGGGGAGGGCTTCAATGGCTGGGAGGGTGTAGATGGGCTGGAGTAAGTCTTAACAGAGATTTTGGCAGTTGGAACCCAAGCATAGTACAGGGTAAAGCTTTGGATTCTTGCCCAGAAATAGCTACGAATAAAAAATTAACAAATTTAAATTGAATCAGGTTGGGCAGACTGGATGGACCATTCGGGTCTTTATAGATCTCATAATTTAAAACAAAAGTACATTTTTCAGCTTAGAATAAGCCTTCAAAACGTGAATTTTGTCACCCTCTGAAGAGAATAAGGCTAATAATATAGCACTTGTTTTGATATTATCCTAGGACTCTTGGAAAAAGAGTAGTTGTGGATGAAGGCTCATGGCACAGAATCCCAACACTGTTTCTGACCAAGAAAGTATTGTGCTTGTTGCAGGTTTCTGGGTCTCGCTGCGTCTTTGTCAGGTAGAAGTCGACGTTTCGGCCACCATGCTCTGGTTTTCTTCTGGGAAGCTCAAAAGTCTGCAGTGTGACTTTGGATATAGTGGGTTTACTGACTTGATTGGGAACAGGGCAGTCCATCAATTTGAATTTTGGCGGGAAATTCAGTTGGTCAGAAATTTGAATTTTATTGGTTTATCGTGCTGATTTCAGTCATATGGTGACTGACTCTCCATTCACTCCTCACCTAGGCTAGCTTGCTAGGCAGTGTTTCTCTTCAATTATGGAGAGAATCTGCAGTTCTACTCCACATAATACTAGTCTGTGTATAACACTGATGGATCGATTTCAGAAAGGTGGTAGCAATATAGAAGTCAAAAGGAGAAATAGGAAATGTTATAATTGACTCTCTGAAAGAGCCCAAGTCATGACATGTTCAGCACAGTGAGCACATTAACCTTGGTTAAGGGTACATATTGCACTAAGGTTTAGCACAGGAATGTACGACCTCATTCCTAAGAGCCTCAATCTAGTCGAGTTTTCAGGATTTCTCCAATGAATGTGTATGCACTACCTCCATTGAATGGAATTAGATCTCATAAATATTCATTGTGGAAATCCTGAAAACCTGATTTGGCATGGGCCATGGTTGTTATTCAAAATACAGCTGTTAAGCTAATCCACAATGCCAAGAAATACGACCAAGTCACACCCTTAATGATTGACTCCCATTGGCTTCCAATTAGCCATCGCATTACCTTTAAGGTGATGCTTCTAGTATTTAAAACATTAATCTTCAATGAACCCCGATTCATAACTAGAATGCTAATCCTCATAATACCTCTCGACCTCTCCAGTCGACCTCCCAGAATCTCTTAGTTATTCCTTCTCTGAAAACAGTAGGTACCAGAAGACACGATATGTTTTCCGTAATGGGTCCTCAATTGTGGAACTCATTACCTCAATACAGTAAAGACGAAAAGGACCTTACTTCTTTTAAAAAAAATCCTTAAAAACTTATCTTTTTAAAGATGCTTTTAATATTTAAACTTTGGAAATGATATAATGTTTCAGGCTTTTTAACTCTCTCCCCTTCCTTTCGTTTTTTCCTTCTTTGTTTATTCCCTCTAAGAAAGAATTGTAACTTTTCCCTCCTTTCCCTCCCCGATTCATGTTTGTTTTATTTGCAAGAAGCAGCGTGTGAAGACTGCTGCACATGCTGCTTGATCGCCGGGTTCGTAGTCGGCCCGCGGGAAGTGAAGGGGGGGGGGGGGGGGGGCGCCAAGGACTCTGTTCAAATAAAGCCCTGAAGCAGCGGTTAACAACTTTTGAATTGCAAAACACAGGCCACGTTTGGACAAACAGAAGCGGCTTAACTATTAGGAGTGCTGTGTGTATGATCTGAAGTAGAGAATGACACGGTGAAAAAATTGGTCCCCGTCACCGCCCCGTCCCCGTCTCACCATCCTCTGCACCGCCCCGTCACCGCCATTCCCTTCACCGCCCCGTCACCGCCACTGCCACCCCATTCACCGCCCCGTCACCGCCACTGCAACCCCAGGTAAATAGCGGTTCCTAGAAGGGGGTACATTGGCCTGCGGGGACAAATCTTTTCACCGTTTTTGCGGGCGGTGAAAACTTTTGTCCCCGTGTCTGCGGCGATTTGGCTTTGGAGTCTCCATAACCCGCAGCCAAACCGCAGCCACGCCGCAGCTCCCTGCGGGGATCGCTCCCCGTGTCATTCTCTATTCTGAAGCAGCTAGAGATTGGAGGCCGAAAATTTTGAAATACAGCAGATAAGTACTGTTAATGAGCAAGGAGAATATAAGAGGTGCTGATGGACAGGGGGGAGGTTACTTTGATTGTTTCTTTGTATCTTAGTTTTTTTTTTTTTTTTAAGGATGTACATCGCTTAGCAAATTGAATAAGCGATTTATCAAATATTAATAAAAACTTGAAACTTGAAACTTGTTTACCAAACTAAACTAAACTGAAACATGAATTTATAGACCGGGTCATCTTCATATAATAAAGCTTGACTCAGTTTACAATAAGTTTAAATAATTTTTTTTTTTAAACCCAGAGCTTACAATTATGAGAACAGCCAAGTTTCTAAGTTTTTGCTAAAGGATTGGAGTGAACCTAATTCTCTTAACCTTAGGGGAATATCGTTCCATATTTCTGTTAGTTTAAATGAATAAAATTTCCCTAGTTTACCAATAGAAACAATACCTTTAAGGTATGGAAAAGACAGTTTAAGTTTTTGCATAGTCCTGACCAGATCCAGTCTTTGAGAATTCCAGGAAACTGGTACAGGAAGAGAGCATATGCCAAATAGAATCTTAAAAATTAAACAGGCCCATGTAAAGTGTATCCTGGAAAATATTGGACGTCAATGGAGTTTAGCCAGCAATGGTTTAACTCATGTATTGAATCCCCTGCAATAAATGTCACCACATGCCACTGCTAAACAGTATTTTAAAGCTATGACACTAGAGTGGACATAGGAGGAAGAATAGGGTAAGACAGGCAGAAACAGACGTGGATTGCTAAGGTACTTTGTGTGTCTAAGTGCTTTGAAAAATGAGCCTCCTGATCTTATAAGGCCAGTTTCCCTCTGAAAACTAAATTAAAAAAATAATCAAAAAGATATCCATCAAGGCATGAAAACAAAATAATTGGAATGCTCAAGAGAAGTATCCACAAGCCATAGACATGCAAAAAAAAAAAAAATCTGTTTCATCTTCTGTTTGTTACAGAGATTATTTGTTCCCCAGCTGTTATTATTGCTAATTTATTTATCAAATTGAAAATAAAGATTTTTTTTTTTTTAAAGTATTTTTATGTTCAGAGTACATTATTTACCCATTTTCAACTGATAGAGACATCAGAAAAGCAACAGCTTGTCTAAAAGTAAGTAATAATGAAGTGGAGAGTTCTACACATATTGAAATAAGCATGGAGTGAATTGCAAAATTCAGAATGAGAGCTGATCTAGAAATTTGCAAGGCACGCAAATCCCATTTTTTAAAAATTAGGTTTTTAATATTCTGTATTTGTAAGGGTAAAGGACTGGGACTTGCATTCTGCAATGTCACATTTTCCTATGCCCTAGGTTTAGGTAAATTGGGTCTCTTATTAGTTACAGCTGTCTTATTTTGGTCACAGCATCAGAAGAGAGAAAACACTGGAGAAGGACATCATGTTTGGGAAGATCAAAGGAGCCAGACGAAGAGGGCAACCTGCAATTAGATGGCTTGTCACGTTGAAAACAACCATGGGGATGACGCTGGAGAACCTTGCTGATCAGAGCACCCATTGAGCCAACCTAGGATGTTTACTCTACCATATAAAGGCATGAAATGCTCTATGAAGGGTTTGGAGAACCCCAGGTAGAATCTCTAACGGCAAAGTTTGAAAAATAAACTAACTAAACTAAACTAAACTAAACTAAGCCTTAAGTTTATATACTGCATCATCTCCACGGAAGTGGAGCTCGACACGGATTACAAAGCTTAAAAATATGGGAGGAGAGAGGAGAAAGATTTACAAGAGCATTTGAAAAGAGGGGATATAACAGGAGAAAAGATGTTATATGTTAGAGAAAAGCCAGGTTTTCAGAATAGCACAAAACCAATTTCTTTTTAGATCCGCAATTCATCAAGTCGCTAGGTCTCGAACATGAGTCGATGGCACCTAGCAACAACAATTTCTACTATTCATAGCCTTTTATTTTACTAATGCGTAGCGTGGGTTTTAGAGCCGGCAGTGGCAGTAACTGCTCTGACGCTCATACCTGCGCTACAAATTAGTAAAGGAGGGGGACAGTTATCAAATTAATTATCAGCCTAATATGGCAAGCACTGCATGTTGCTATGCAGAGCTCTCAGGTTTAAACTTGGGACTGGTCCTCCATGTCAGCCAGGACATAATACTATGAATCCCAGTTAACAGACAATGCTTTGGCAAATTTATAGCAGTCACATAGATTTAAGAGGGCAAGAAGACACTTGTGGTGTTTATTGTAGAAGTGCCATTTGCATTTTGGATGCATCATGTATAGCCATCTAAGTTCCAATTTTACAAAGCTGGGAAATGAATGTCTAAGAGTGAAGAACATCCAAAGAGCAAGGGGGCATAGCCTGGGTGTATTGTGGGTGGAACTATGATGCCCCCCCCCCCCAAATAGATATTTATTCTCTATTTCAGAAGGGGAATGAATGAATATGTTCAAAAGGATGGATAGTGGAAGCTAGACCCGCTACCTGGGATGGCCGGTTTCAGGTCAAAAGCGCGCCGCGACAAAGGCACGCCCAGACAATTGAGCGCAGCGCGGAGGCGCGCACCGCTCTAAATTACTGTTTTTAGGGCTCCGATGGGGGGGAATGGGGGGGAACCCCCCCACTTTACTTAATAGACACCGCGCTGCGTTGTGGGGGCGTTGTGGGGGGGTGGGGGGGTTGTAACCCCCCCATTTTACTGAAAACTTAACTTTTTCCCTGTTTTTAGGGAAAAAGTTCAGTTTACAGTAAAATGTGGAGGGTTACAACCCCCCAAACCCCCCATAACGCCGGCCCGATGTCTATTAAGTAAACTGGGGGGGTTCTCCGACAAACCCCCCGTCGGAGCCCTTAAAAACTGTAATTTTGTGCGGCGTGCACCTCCGTGCTGTGCTCAATTGTTGGCGTGCGCTTTTGTCTTTCGCGCCGTTGTCTATGAACCGGGATGGCCAGATATAAGAAAAATATTCCTATTAAATGGTACTCCACTGAAGGGTTAAAGTAAGTCACCTCAATCATTTTCCCTCCCCCCCCCAATCTGAAATCAAATCTCTGTGAAACTTCAAGAGAAATAAATGTCAATGTTACTAAAATGGTTGACATATTCATTTACATTCCAGCACATAAACCTCTTATGTTGCCATTTCATAGCATAGATTTTCATATGAGCTAAAAAATAAAATAAAAAATGTCACTACAGAGACTTATGTTCCCTGTGTTGCATTGTTGCTATTTTATTTTTCTAAAATGGATGTTCTTGCAGTATGTCACTGGCACATAAATATCTGTTTCACCAGCTCCTTTTCTTTTTTTTTCTTTTTCTTTTTATTGAATTTTAATAAGCATATAACAATACAGAACAGAATGCAATCGAAATATCACACACAATAAATGAAGGTCCCCATCCCAGAACAGGCCAAACTAATACAGAGTACTCCTAACGAACCAAAGAATCATAGGCCTGCAAACAACCCCTCCGCTCCCAGTATGAACCCAAGACTTGCTCCTTCCCCCCTCCCCAACCAATCCCCCCCTGCATAAGGTCACATCCCAGAATAGATCAGAGAAGTGCAAAAATCTTGTGCCAGGACCACTCTTGTTTTTCATAATAACCACAGTGTTGAGCAGCTTACAGAGCCGAAGAGACCAGGCCTCCCCTGTTGGGGCTAGATTACTCTTCCATCACTGGGCAATGAGACATTTAGCAGCTGCTAAGCCCATACGAACCAGTTTGGTCTTCTAAGGTGCATCCCGTACATTATGGAGCCCCAAAAGACAACTCTGAGGTAAAAATTGAACAGGGTCTTAGATCCAGGCAGTCAGGGTATTAGTGACTTGCAGCCAAAACAATTGTATAACAGGGCAGCCCCACCAAACATGTAAATAAGAGCCCTTGTCCCTTCCACCTCACTAGTGTGTGGATACATACTATGCAGACGCTCAGGGGTAAGATACCAACATGTTAGCACTTTGTAGGCATTCTCCTGTACCAAAACACACTGAGATGATTTCTGAACTTCCATACAAATTTGATTCCACTCCTGCTGTTGGAAAGTGAGACTAAGATCTGCCTCTCATTTAATCCTATAAGGATACTGTACAACACCCTGACCCCGAAAATAGCAGTACAATACAGAGATCGGCCTCAGTACCCTCCCCAGAAGGACCCACAGATTTTCCAGAAGTTCTGAAGCCTGCGGTATATCCCTTCCCCATCCCACAGAAAGTATAAAATGTTGAAGTCGCATGCAAGTGAAAAAAAAAAATCCCCTTTAAGGCCCTCATCCCTCCCAACAAACTTGTCATAGCTAGGGAACCTACCTCCTATATAAACGTTCTGAAAAGTGTATAAACCCCAAGGCCCATTGTAAGAACGTACCCCGATCATTCTCCACTGAAAATCATGGTTCCCCCCGAATAGAGGCCAAAGAGGAGATGACCACCCCCCCCTACGCCCTTCCCGTTTCCGAACCCTACTCCACAATCGAATAAGATGGTGTAAAAAAAGGGTTATGCACACCACGCAACCGCTCGGACTCCATAAAGGACATCCAAAGCCAATACTTCAAGGTGCCCTGCAGAAGAAAACTCTGCTCCAACTGAACTCCCAATTTATCCGTCGCCACAGACCAGTCTAACAAAAAAATGAACCTGTGCAGCCAAATAATAACAATGCAAGTTGGGAAATGCATGCCTCCCGTCCTCCCTTGCTGATCAGAGCACCCATTGAGCCAACCTAGGATGTTTACTCTGCCATATAAAGGCATGAAATGCTCTATGAAGGGTTTGGAGAACCCCAGGTGGAAGCTTTAAAGGTAAAGTTTGAAAAATAAAAACAACAAACGCGGCAAAATATTCATTTTGATTACAGCTATGTGCCTCCACCAGGAAAGCCATATCCCATGCCATTTTTGTAAGTCAGCCTTCACCTGTTTAAGGATCCCAGCAAAATTAAGTTCATATAAATGAGTTATGTCATTAGGCAATTGGATACCCAGATACCTAACATGCCCGGCAGCCTTCCGAAAAGGAAACATGACAAGTAAAGTCTGTTCCTCCCGCTCTGTCTAGAAACTCAGATTTATCCATATTTACAGAGAATCCAGCAAGAAGGCCAAATTCCCAAAACACATCCAACAAAACGGTGTCAGGTCAAAAGTGCGCCAGGACAAAGGCGCGAGCAGACAATTGAGCGCAGCGTGGAGGCGCGTGCCGAAGAAAATTACTGTTTTTAGGGCTCCGACGGGGGGGCATAGGGGGAACCCCTCCATTTTACTTAATACAGATCGCGCCGCGTTGTGGGGGTGTTGTGGGGGGCTTGGGGGGTTGTAACCCCCCACATTTTACTGAAAACTTCACTTTTTCCCTATTTTTAGGGAAAAAGCTAAGTTTACAGTAAAATGTGGGGGGGTTACAACACCCCAAACCCTCCCACAAAGCCGGCGCGATTTGTATTACATAAACTGGGGGTGCTCCCCAACAAAACCCCCTGTCGGAGCCCCTAAAAACAGTAATTTTCTTTGGCGCGCGCCTCCTTCTTGCGCTCAGTTGTCGGTGCGCGCCTTTGTCTTCCGCGTAGTTGTCTATGAACCCAACAAAACAGGGAAAGTGAGAACCAGATCCCGCACATAGAAAAGAACATCATCTGCGAAAGGGGCCAATTTGTATTCCGCCCCTCCCTTTTGTATACCCCTAATATTGTCTCTACCCCAAATCCAGCACACCAAAGGCTCTATATAATGAGCAAAAAGGAGGGGGGACAAGGGACAACCCTGTCGGGTTCTCCTAGCTATGGGAAAAAAGGCCAAATATCCATTTAATTTGATACAAGCCCAGAGGTAAACATAAAAACTACGAATCCAGTGCCCATAAATCCTCCCCAGTCCCATCTTTTCCATCACCGCCCATACAAAATCACATCATACCTTGTCAAAAGCCTTCTCGGCATCAATGGACAACAGTGCAATCTTATCTGCAGATTGTTGAGATTCCCATAATAAACGCAAGGTCCTGTGAATGTTGTCCCCCACCTGTTGCCTCTGGATGAAGCCCGATTGGTCTTGGTGGACCAAAGCAGGCAACAACCGTCCCAAGCGCAAAGCCAACACTTTAGCCAGTATCTTGGCATCTACATTTAGAAGTGAAATAGGCCGGTATGCTCCACAAGTTAAAAGAGCCTTTCCAGGTTTTGGCAATTCTGTGATCCCAGCATCATGCATAAAGGCAGGGACCAGCTCCTTTTCTAAGATAGAAACACCTAAATTTTTATTTAAATGTCCTTTGTAACACTGGTCAACAAGCATTTTGCTACTGGAGTTCTGTCACCTGTACCTTAACAAGGGCCACATGTTGACTCTAAATCTGAAAACAATTTTTGCCTATCATATCCTGTTTTTAAGTTATGCGTCAGTTTGTGTTTATATCATTTTTGTCAATAATGATACCGTGCA
The DNA here is from genome assembly GCF_902459505.1 of Geotrypetes seraphini. Classification (NCBI taxonomy): domain Eukaryota; kingdom Metazoa; phylum Chordata; class Amphibia; order Gymnophiona; family Dermophiidae; genus Geotrypetes; species Geotrypetes seraphini. Next base: position 170,459,807 of record NC_047084.1, on the reverse strand, counting down.
GTGTCGGTATTTTACTGTTTCTGTAACACAATATTGCATTTTAGGACAGCTCATCGATCACATATACAGTGGTACCTTGGTTTACGAGCATAATTCGTTCCAGAAGCATGCTCTTAAGCCAAAACACTCGTATATCAAAGCAACTTTTCCCATAAGAGTTAGTGTAAACTTGAACAATTCATTCCACATCCCCAAAAACTTAATTACCATTAGGGAAGCCTCCACCGATGCCTCTGCCACAGACCCATCCACGCGGCTCCTCCAATTCTCCTCCTCTGCTGCTGTTCGCTGCCTCTCACTGCGGGTGGTGCTGGCTAAGCAAACCGCTGCCGCCATCACAGAGCCCGACTGGACACTGTTGGCTCTGCCGCTCCTAGACGCTGCCCCCCCCCCCCCCCGGATGCCACTACCCCATCTTCTGGGACACTCAGGTGCTGACTCACTCCTGCCGGATGCACCCCGACTCCCATGCTCCACCCGAGGCCACCGGTGCTGCTATCGCCTCTTCCCCCCCCCCCCCAACTGGCCCTGTACTTACCCCTGCACCGCCGGTGATAGAAAGTGCCTGCCACCGGTCTGCTGCTGAGCCTTGAGCATCTGCGCATGCTCAGGCCTTCTGGATCTCACCCTCTCCGAGATTCTCATGAGATCTCAATTCTCATGAGAATCTCGGTGAGGATGAGATCCAGAAGGCCTTGAGCATGCGCAGATGCTCAAGGCTCAGCAGCAGACTGGCGGCAGGCCCTTTCTAACTCCGGTGGCACACAGGTAAGGACAGGGCCGGTCGGTAGATGGGGAGGAGACGATCGTGAAGGGAGGGAGCAGCGCCGGTGGCCTCGGGGGGAGCAATACTGTTGGTTCCCGTGGTCGGGTTGGGTCAGGTGGGGGCTCGCAAATCGAGTCAATGCTCGGTTTGCGAGTCAAAAGTTTGCTGAGTGTTTTGCTCGTCTTGCAAAACACTCGCAAACCGGGTTACTCGTAAACCGAGGTTTGACTGTACCAGTAATTTGAAAGTTTATACTAAAAAGTGATTGTGCTGCTTTTTCTACCTGTGAATTTTTATAATTTTGTTTGTTTTTGTCTAAGATATTATTATTATGAACAGACGAGGTTGTGTTAACCATCCTGATAATTTTCTGTTATGTCTGTGGACAATTTACTACAGAAGATCAGCAAAAGAATCTGTCTGTCCAACAGACTTCAAAATGCATACAAGAATTATTTTGGCTGTAAAGTTGGCGACCCAAGATAAAGCATGGGCACCTCATGTGTGCTGCACTGTCTGCTATTCCGGATTAACACAGTGGCTGAATGGGAAACGGAAGAAGATGCCTTTCGCTGTACCCATGGTGTGGCGTGAACCAACAAATCATCACTCAGACTTTTGCATGACAAAAATTGCTGGATTCACAGAGGAATAAATCAAAAATTGTGTATCCTGATTGCCCGTCATCAATTAAACCTATTCCTCATGACTCGGAAAATCCGGTTCCAATTCCTCCTTCCATATCTGCAGCACAATGCGCTGAAAGTGCAGATGAAGAATGTGCCTCTGCTGCTGTGTTCGAACCTTAAATGTCTCTCTTTACTTTAAAAGGTCAACAAATCCCAAACTACTGAAGAATAGCTAAGTATAAGTCCAATGTCAAATTCTTCATAAACCGCAAAAATATATTGGGAGATCCACACAAAATATCCCCAACAAGGGAAAATTAATAATTGTCTCAAAATTAAATTAATTTTTGTGTGCAAGGTCCTCGGTTAACACAACTCAATTTATCGGGACAAGCCCTGCCATGTGGAGTTGAAAGCTGAATAAACCCACAGGGTTTTTTTAAGCGTGTTACATCCCCGGACCTTTGTGAATCATGTTTTTAACATAAAGTGCAAATGTGCACAAAGTGCAAAATGTGCATAGGTCGCTCCAATATAATTATAGTGCAATGAAAATTACTACATTTATTTTCTTGATTTGGGGTTCAACTTCCCACAATGTACTACACTTCACATACAAACTGTTTATTGAATGAGCAAACTTTAAAATGAAAGAGCTGTGTACTTATCTCACAAAATGGTGGCATATAAACAGTCCATCGTTCGTGCTGTATAGATGGATGCTCAACAGAGCTCAGTTTCGGAGGCAAAAGCCCTCCTTCCTCAAGAGCAACGGCACTGAACCTATCACAAGTTAAAGAGAGAAGGGTAGGAACACGGAGAGCTGAGTTGGATCCCAAATGAAAATGGCGTTCCAGCGTGGGTTTATACAGCTTTCAGCTCAACTTGGCAGGGCTTGTCCCGATAAATTGAGTTGTGTTAACTGAGGACCTTGCACACAAAAATTAATTTAATTTTGAGACAATTATTAATTTTCCCTTGTTGGGGATATTTTGTGTGGATCTCCCAATATATTTTGGTAGTCTTTTTTCTTTAAACATTGTAGTTCTGCCCCCCCCTCCTTATGTCTCTTCCTCCCCCCCCAGTAAGTCTGTTTTATGTCTATTTAAGTATGTTGTTTCTTAATTGTATCCCTCATTTTTTTATTATTGTATTTAATTATTGTAATTAGCAATGTTGATAAGCGTTAAAATCAAATTTTAAATAAACTTGAAACTTGAGTTGAATAGGGTGGTTGTCAGCTTACCCGAATCTTGCTGATGCAAGATTTCTATGGAATGGCTTTGCTGAGGGGTTTTACATACCTTTTCAAGGTCCTCCCCTGTTGCATCAATTCTTCTTCTGTTTATACTCATGAGAAAATTGTTAAAGAAAAATTGGGGAGAATTGTGGGGCCTATCCAGACTCCTCCATTTGATAATTTGGTGATTTCTCCTCTGGGAGTGATTCCTAAAAAGGAGCCAGGGAAATTCTGTTTAATCCACAATTTATCCTTTCCATTGGGTCAAAGCGTGAATTCTTTTATTTATCCCACTTTGTGTGCTGTGAAGTATGCCTCATTTGATCGGGCTATTGATATCTTGCTCAATTTATGTAGAGGTGCTTTGATGGCAAAAGCAGTTATTGAATCTGCCTTTTGATTGCTTCCAGTGCATCCATCCTTCTTTAATTTATTGGGTTTCCAGTTTGATCATCCCTATTGTTTTGATAAATGTATGCCCATGGGATGCTCGGTATCTTGTGCCTATTTCGAAGCATTCTTTACTTTTATTCATTGGGTGACTGAAGAGAGTGTGGGATGTGCTATCATTTTCCATTACTTGGATGATTTTTTGTTTGGAGGGAGGGCTGGGTCAGATCAGTGTGGAGCATTGCTTTCTGCTTTTAAGAAGGTGGCATTGGATTTCGGTGTTCCTTTGACTGAGGAGAAGACTGAAGGATCTTGTTTCCATTTGGGTTTTTTTGAGGATTGAGCTACATTTAGAGCGGATGGAATCTCATTTGCTTGAGTCTAAGGTAGTGGCTTTGCGAAAGGAAATAGACAAAGCTTTGCAGAAGCAGAAGTTGACTTTGACAGTTCAGTCTTTAGTAGGCAGTTTAAATTTTGCATCCAGAGTGATTCCTGGGGTGTGTTTTTATTTGGCATCTCACTTTATTGACCAGTGGGGTTTAAAAAAAGTATTATTGTATTCATCTTTCTTGGGGAGTGTGGGATGATTTGCTTTTATGAAAGTCTTTTTGGGCCAATTTTAATGGTATATGTGTTTAGCCTCAACCTCCAGTTTTGGCTACAGATTTGCACTTCTTTGCTGATGCAGCCAGAGGGTCTGGATTTGGTATTTATTGGGGGGGGGGAGAAAGACTTAGTATGCACAAGCTTTGCCTGATTGGTGGCAGGTGAGTGGTTGGTGCGCAAATGTGGCTGTGCTTGGGTTGTTTCCTGTGTGGGCAGCACCAAAATTGTTTGCTAAATGTTTAAGGAATAGGCGTGTAGTGCTTTTTTCAGACAATGTGGTGATGATGGAAGCATTGAATTGGCACTCTGCGCACTGCCCTCTGTTGGTAGTGTTGTTGTGATTGGTGGTTCTTGAGTGCTTGCAGTTGAATTTGATTTTGAGGGCAAAGCATGTGCCAGGACATTTTTACGAAATTGCTGATGTTCTCTCTCATTTTCAGTGAGTGTATTTTTGAACCTTGGCTCCGGGAGTGGACAATTGGCCAACAGTAATGCCTCCAGCCTTGTGGCAGTATTTCCTGGAATCTTCACAGAGCTGCTGACAGATTCCCTGGCTGCTAATACCTGGAAAGGATATAGTGTCAGTTGGAGACGCTTCCAGCCATTTTTGCAGCTGTTTTGGAGTTCTGTTGTTCCAGTGGTAGACAAACGCTGTATTATATACTTTCTTTTGTTTGCTCATGTGATGGGTTGGTCTCCATGGTTAGTGACTCAATTTTTGGCTGCTGTGGCCTTTGTTTGTAAGTTGCAAGGTTGACCTGATCCTACTTCTTCATTTTTGGTTTGGAAGTTACAGGTGGGGTATATTCGCGTGCGAGCACTGGTGAGAAAATCTTTTGTGTGCTTGCCTGTTTTGTCTGAGACTTTGGAGGCTATTGGAGTTGCCTTGCAAACAATTTGTACATCTCCTTTTGAGGTTACTCCATTCTGCCTAGCCTTTTCTGTGGGTTTTTGTTTTTTTTCAGAGAAATGCATGTTAGTGAGTTGGTTGCTCCTTCTAAGCGTGCGACAGGTTGGACTGACATTTTGCTGTCAGATGTGGTTTTTGTCATCATATGCTCTGCATTTGCATATTCGGCAGCCTAAAATGGATTTTCTGGTCAAAGGTAATTGGATTAAGTTGCACAAGTCTGCCCAGTTCTTGATGTGTCTGGTGTCTTTGGCACATGCTTATTCTCAGATGAGGCCTATTGGGGGTTTATTTTAGCTTGTGCAAGCTGAAAGGGAATCCATTAACGCATTTTCAGTTTGCAGCAGTTTTTAAGAAAGTTTTGGGCATTGCGGGTTTGGACCCAGCTTTATTTGGTACCCATTAATTTAGGATTGGGTGGCAACTTATTGGGTGGTTTGTTTGGGTGGTATACTGCTTACTAGTGCTGCCCGATTCACGATTCGAATCGATTCACCGATTCACTTTGGGTGAATCAATTCAAATCGATTTGCTTTTTAAAAAAAATCGACCTGGCCTCCAAATTAGAGTGACGCGGATCTCTACAAACTGTGCATACATGGACTGGCCAAGGATGCTTGATAAATTCCCTCCTTACCCCGCCACTAGCTAAAGTTAGCGCTGGCCCTACTAGCAGACATCTCTTTCTCTCTGCCTCCTGTATGAGCAGCCAGAGAAGAAGGAGGGACACAATGGCTGCATCTCAGAAGGGGATGCTTTAGTCTCCTGCTGCTCGTCCTCCCTCCCAGGTGCACGGCTCTCTGTCTCTGCACACACCTCCGTACGTCCCTGGGGTTAACCCTTCCTGTGCCTTGCAGCCTCTGCTTTTCTCCCTCCCCTGAGGCGGAAAGCTGCCTAACGAGCTCTGTTGTACCTCTCTCCCCCCCTGTGCTAACCAAGCTCTCTCTCCTGCACTGACTTGCATTCCAGCTGAGACCAGACCTTATGGCAGCTCTGCACCTAAGTCTCCCCCCCTTCACCTTTCCTGTGAACTCGGTGACAGCAAAAGAAAACCAAATAAAAAACAACAAAAGCGGGTCAACTCTAAGGGGTAAGAAAGCTGAAGGGGGCAGAGGGGAGAAGGGCCTGGCCATGGGGAATACGGACACGCACACCCTTCTGACCCTATGAGGGCTGCACGTGCTCGTCTCCCTTTCTGTCTGTTGACGTTTGGCGGCTACAGGAGTAGCAGTGAGTGACATGGTCTGTTCTCCAGCTCAAATAAACCCCCCACGACCAAAATAAACCAGAGCAGGTAGGAAGAAGGGTGAGGGGGGCTTTGCCTGTCCTGGTCCTAACTAATCTTTGGAATTTTTATTCTTGAACTTTCATCTGCGCTTTATTTTGTAGCTTGTTTGCAACACCTGGCTTGGTGGTGGCTTCCTCCCCACCCCCTTTCTTTATCTCTTGTGTTTTTCTGTTTTGTTTGTAAAGCATAAAGGAGTTCATTCAAGGCTATTTTGCGTCCTCTCCCAGTGGTTGTCTTTATTATCCTTTGTGATGGGACCAGATCTAAATGGGCAATGCTTTTTTTTTTCTAGGAAAAAAGGATCTCAAGCAGAGCCAACCTTAGGAGGTGGGTTAAACAGGTTTTTGTGCATGCACCTAAGTGACCCAGAATTAGAGGCCAATTGAATTTTGGTTTTGGCGCTGAAACTAACCTGACATCTTGATTTAGTCCTTCTTCAATTTTATACAAGTGTATATTTGTTTTTGGCTGAAACTGAAACTCTGGAGTGAGCTAGGATTTAACAGAGAGGAAAAGTCTTTTTTGTTTGTTTGTTTACACCACAGTGCCAGTGTGGGTAGGAGAGGGCAAAGGGGGTGAAGAGGCTATAAATGGGGTGAAGAGACTATAAAATAAACCCACCAGGATGTTTTAAAAAAACACCCAATTGGGCAGGAAAATCGAATCGAATCAAAATTTTTTTTTCCTGAAACAGGCAGCACTAGTGCTTACTCATGATTTATTAACTTCAGACTGTCCCGGTCTTTATTGGCCAGAAGGTGTGCATTTATCTGTCATTGGATTGAATATTTTTCTCTCAACAGTCCAGGATTTGGGGGGTAATGTTGGCAGCAGCTAAAGTTTGATATTTTTTTGGGGAGGGGGAGGGGGGGACAGTGAAAAGCTGTAGTAGTGACTGCTTTGGCAGAAAATGGGGGGTCCTTCAAGGTAGCCAGTAGTTTTGGGAAGGGTTGAATAAAGTATTCTGCGCTCGTATACTGTGTGCGACACCGCTACAGTTAACATTTAACTAAAAAAGGAGGCCTTGCGACACCACAGGTCTTGCAAATGCATTTTCTAGAATTTGGTGGCAACTAGGTCATGACTTGATGGGAAAAGAGCTAACTAATGGGAAAAGAGAATTTGGGAGAGGGGGGCACGGTGTCAGGTCAAAAGCGCGCCGGGACAAAGGTGCGCGCAGACAATTGAGCGCAGCGTGGAGGCGCGCGCCACAGAAAATTACAATTTTTATGGCTTCGACGGGGGGGGCGTGGGGGGGAACCCCCCACTTTACTTAATAGAGATCGCGCCGCATTGTGGGGGCGTTGTGGGGGGTGTGGGGGGTTGTAACCCCCCACATTTTACTGAAAACTTCACTTTTTCCCTGTTTTTAGGGAAAAAGTTAAGTTTACAGTAAAATGTGGAGGGTTACAACCCCCCAAGCCCCCCACAACGCCGGCGCGATCTCTATTAAGTAAACTGGGGGGCTTCCCAACAAAACCCCCCGTCGGAGCCCCTAAAAACTGTAATTTTCTTCTGCGCGTGCCTCCGTCTTGCGCTCAGTTGTCGGCGCGCGCCTTTGTCTTTCGCCGAGTTGTCTATGAACCGGGGGGTGCCTAGGAAGAAGGTACATTGTTAATGAATTCTTGTTGAAAAATAAAGCTGCGGCCAAGTTATTCCCAATACCAGTATTGGCGGATTATTTAATTCTTAATTGGATGATTTGTAATTGGAGTGCAATAGTACAAGTGTCAAATGTTATGTTAATGATTGTGTTGCTAATGTGGAAACTTTGTATTCTATGATATTTAGAGGAAATTTTCCAGCTGACTTCAAACCAAGAAATATTCCAACATCACATTTCTTTATTCTCATGATAGAAAAAACTTTCTAGTCAATCTGATTGCTAAATCCATGTGGTTCTAGTGTGTTCAACCTATATAACCACCTTGACTCCCTCTACTGTAGTTGTTTCATACTTCACAACTAGTTTCAAGTTTCAAGTTTATTAGTGTTTTTGATTAATCACTTAATCACACTTCAAAGCGATGAACATAAATAATAAACATTAAAATTACAATATTAAGGAGTAATACAATATTTAACATAAACTTAAAATCAAACAAGACTATTAACAAACTTCACAGACAAGAAAAAGGGGAAAAAGGGAATTGAACTACAAAATATTGTAAATAGAATAGTCAGGGAAAAAACACAAGGTAGGGGATATAAAATTCCACAATCAAAATCAGCTCAATAACTAAATCCAAGAGGGAAAACTATCAATCAAAAGCATTTTAAAAAAGAAATGTTTTTAAATTAGTCTTAAATTTATCGAGGTTGTGTTCTTCTCTCAAATAGATAGGAAGAGAGTTCCAAAGTTGAGGGCCTGTAACAGAAAAAATAAATTGTCGTCTAGTATTGATGATCTTGAGAGAAGGAATTGTCAATAGATGTTGTTCGTTTGACCGTAATATTCTATTCGAGGAATAAGGAATTAATAATTTGAAAATAAATGCTGGAGTTTTATAGAGTAAGGATTTGAAAGTAAGTAAGCATAATTTATAAGTTATTCTATGAGATACCGAAAGCCAATGGGCATTCTTAAGAAGTAGTGTTACATGATCGAATTTCCAAACTGATTCCATATCTATTGCAAAACATTTCAAACTTAAAAGCAAACAGATTTTGTATACATCGTACCACCAATAGATCATTCAGTATTGATCTCTTCAAATTGGTTTGTGTTCTGCCATTCTCATTTGGAAACACCTCAATGCCAACCCAGTGTAAAATTTTGGACAGGGATACTTTATTGCATAGATAATATATTCTATTTTGCAATTTGTAAAAATTATTTAGTTTATGAAGTCTACCATCTTTTGGATTTTGATATTCGCTAATCTGTAATGTAATATCACAGATATTGTATTTAGTTCAGATAAAGTGATCAATCGGTAAAATTGTATCCCTGTTTTTTTAACTTCAACAAAAATCAACAGGTCTCACAATCTCCTTTAAATTTTACTCTCTGGAAAATGTAATCCATAATCCCATTTCTTGAAGTACTGAATGGAGCTTTACTGTTCCCCAGTATATTTTTAATCTTTGTTACCTCTAAGTCTTGGAAAGAGTACTTTAAAATAAAAGTCTGAATTGAAAGATCCGTAGTATGTAAATTTGTAGCTGACAACAATAAAACACAGTTATAGTATTTTGCTCTTCTATATGCTTTTTTGACTACTCCCTCTGAATTACCTCTCACTCTTAATCTCTTCATCAATGCCTAGCTTGAATTTTAAAGTCTTTCGTATTTGAACAATAACATCTCATCCTCAATAACTGTGGGAAAAAAAGCAAACTGTCCTTTACATTTTTGGGATGGCAGCTCTCATATTACAAAAAGGTGTTCTTATGAATGTAAGTTTAATTTATTTGATATACCGCTTTACTTTACAATTATTATCTGTTGATTTCACATATACTTTTGGACAGAAAGAATGGACATCCTATCAGTGGCGTACCTAGGGTATTTGGCACCCGGGGCCCATCATTTTTTGACACCCCCCAAGTAAAAATATATCTTTTGTAATGACCATGAACATAGTAACATAGTACATGACGGCAGATAAAGACCCGAATGGTCCATCCAGTCTGCCCAACCTGATTCAATTTAAATTTTTAATTTTTTCTTCTTAGCTATTTCTGGGCAAGAATCCAAAGCTCTACCCGGTACTGTGCTTGGGTTCCAACTGCCAAAATCTCTGTTAAGACTTACTCCAGCCCATCTACACCCTCCCAGCCATTGAAGCCCTCTCCAGCCCATCTTCCACCAAACGGCCATATACAGACACAGACCGTGCAAGTCTGCCCAGTACTGGCCTTAGTTCAATATTTAATCTTATTTTCTGATTCTAGATCCTTTGTGTTCATCCCACGCTTCTTTGAACTCAGTCACAGTTTTACTCTCCACCACCTCTCTCGGGAGCGCATTCCAGGCATCCACCACCCTCTCTGTAAAGTAGAATTTCCTAACATTGCCTTTGAATCTACCACCCCTCAACCTCAAATTATGTCCTCTGGTTTTACCATTTTCCTTTCTCTGAAAAAGATTTTGTTCTACGTTAATATCCTTCAAGTATTTGAACGTCTGAATCATATCTCCCCTGTCTCTCCTTTCCTCTAGGGCAGGGGTGCCCAAAGCGTCGATCGCGATCGACCAGTAGCTCAGGAAGGCAACTCGAGTCGATCGCACTCGTGTTGCCGTCCTGATCTACGGGCCGATCAGCCTTCCTCTCCAGTGTTCTCCCTAGGGCCTTTTAGCTGGGCGGTGTGCCCAGCTGTCATCTGCCGCTGCTGAACATTAACCCCCCCCCAAAAAAAAAAAAAAAACCGGCTTGGAGATTTCAGCCCCTAGCGAACTTATGCTCCGGGCTCTAACGTGTGCGTACAGGCTTCTCTTCTCTTCCCTCCGAAACCGGAAGTTATGTCCGGGGAGGGGGGGGGGGGGGAGAAGGGACGCCTGCACGCACATGTTGATAGCCCTGAAGCAAGCGTTTGCTACGGGCTAATACGGGAGACAGGTTAGTGAAGCATTTGTTCTTGTTCCTGCCGGGTCCTGCCTACTTTCTGTTTCCGCGAAGGCAGGACCCGGCAGCATTTCCCCCAATAGGTTGATCACGATCTTGGGCTGATCAGCCTTCCTCTTCCCGACGGCAGAATTGATGTCGGGGAGAGGAATGCTGGTTGGCCGAAGCAGGGAGAGCTTGGGGCCTGTTATTGGTGGCGTTTGGGTCCTGGTCCCTGATGGCAATGGCAATGGCAGTGGCAGTGGCTTGGGGGAGGGCAGGGAGAAAGAAAGAAAAAGGGCAGGCAGGGAGACAGAAGGAAAGAAGAGAAACAGAAAAAAATGAAAGGGAGGCAGAGAGAAAGAAAGGGCAGGGAAGAGGAAGGAAAAGTTGGGGGGAAGGAATGAGGTCTGGAGGAGAAGAAGCATACAGGCTAAAAGAAGGGAAGAAAGATTGTATGCACAGTCAGAAGAAGAAAGTGCAACCAGAGACTCATGACACCAGACAAGGTAGGGAAAATGATTTTATTTTAAATTTAGTGATCAAAATGTGTCTGAATTTATATCTGCTGTCTATATTTTACACTAAGGTCCCCTTTTACTAAACCGCAATAGAGGTTTTTAGCGCAGGGAGCCTATGAGTGTCGAGAGCAGCGCTGGGCATTCAGCGCAGCTCCCTGCGCTAAAAACTGCTATCGTGGTTTAGTAAAAAGGGAGGGGGTATATTTGTCTATTTTTGTATGGTTGTTACTGAGGTGATAGTGCTTAGAGTCATCTGCTTTGACCTCTTTGAAAAACCCTGGAATAGGAATGATGATTAACATTTTCTATGCATACAGTGTGCTTTGTGTTTTTTTTTAATTTTATTGTTGGTAGATCATTTTGACTTGGTCATTTAAAAAGTAGCTCGCAAGCCCAAAAAGTGTGGGCACCCCTGCTCTAGGGTATACATATTCAGGGCTTCCAGTCTCTCCTCATACGTCTTCTGGCGCAAGCCTCCTATCATTTTCGTCGCCCTCCTCTGGACCGCCTCAAGTCTTCTTACGTCCTTCGCCAGATACAGTCTCCAAAATTGAACACAATACTCCAAGTGGGGCCTTACCAATGACCTGTACAGGGGCATCAACACCTTCTTCCTTCTACTGACTATGCCTCTCTTTATACAGCCCAGCATCCTTCTGGCAGCAGCCACTGCCTTGTCACACTGTTTTTTCACCTTTAGATCTTCGGACACTATCACCCCAAGGTCCCTCTCCCTGTCCGTGCATATCAGCTTCTCTCCTCCCAGCATATACGGTTCCTTCCTATTATTAATCCCCAAATGCATTACTCTGCATTTCTTTGCATTGAATTTTAGTTGCCAGGCATTAGAACATTCCTCTAACTTTTGCAGATCCTTTTTCATATTTTCCACTCCCTCTTCGGTGTCTACTCTGTTACAAATCTTGGTATCATCTGCAAAAAGGCACACTTTTCCTTCTAACCCTTCAGCAATGTCACTCACAAACATATTGAACAGGATTGGCCCCAGCACTGAACCCTGAGGGACTCCACTACTCACCTTTCCTTCCTTTGAGCGACTTCCATTAACCACCACCCTCTAGCGTCTGTCCGACAGCCAGTTTCTGACCCTGTTCACCACTTTGGGTCCTAACTTCAGCCCTTTAAGTTTGTTCAACAGCCTCCTATGAGGAATTGTATCAAAGGCTTTGCTGAAATCCAAGTAAATTACATCTAGCATATGTCCTCAATCCAGCTCTCTGGTCACCCAATCAAAAAATTCAATCAGGTTCGTTTGGCATGATTTACCTTTTGTAAAGCCATGTTGCCTCGGATCCTGTAACCCATTAGATTCAAGGAAGTACACTATCCTTTCTTTCAGCAAAACTTCCATTATTTTTCCAACAACTGAAGTGAGGCTCACCGGCCTGTAGTTTCCTGCTTCATCCTTGTGAGCACTTTTATGAATAGGGACCACATCCGCTCTCCTCCAATCCCCAGGAATCACTCCCGTCTCCAAAGATTTGTTGAACAAGTCTTTAATAGGACTCGCCAGAACCTCTCTGAGCTCCCTTAGTATCCTGGGATGGATTCCGTCTGGTCCCATCGCTTTGTCCACCTTCAGTTTTTCAAGTTGCTCATATACACCCTCCTCCGTGAACGGCGCAGAATCTACTCCATTTTCTCGTGTAACTTTGCTAGACAATCTTGGTCCTTCTCCAGGATTTTCTTCTGTGAACACAGAACAGAAGTATTTGTTTAGCACATTCGCTTTCTCCTCATCACTTTCCACATATTGGTTCCCAGCATCTTTTAGCCTAGCAATTCCATTTTTCATCTTCCTCCTTTCACTAATATATCTGAAAAAAATTTTGTCTCCCTTTTTTACATTTTTAGCCATTTGTTCTTCTGCCTGTGCTTTCGCCAGAAATATCTCTCTCTTGGCGTCTTTCAGTTTCACCCTGTAGTCCTTTCTGCTCTCCTCTTCTTGGTTTTTTTTATATTTCACGAACAGAATAAATGGTCAGAATAGAAACAGGCAGTGAAAATTTTATTTTATTGAATCTCATATATGTAACCATTATTCCAAACATAACATAACATAACTTAACATAAATTATGTCTGAATTGTCATGACATCAGAAGTACATATGGAGTAGTTGCAGGTGATGCTTGGGACAGTTCTGATTGTGTTAGTTAGGTTTTTATGTGTTTTTTGAATAGAAGGGTTTTTATTTTTTTTTTTAAGGTTTTGTAGTTTGTGGTCGCGGTCAATAGGTTGTAGAGTTGGGGGTCGAGTGTTGCAGCTTGAATGGCTAGGAGGTTGTCGAACAATTTTTTTCTTTTGACGTTTTTGGTTGGAGGGTGTGTGAATGGTGCATGAGTTCTCCTATGTCTGGTTGAGGTAGATTGAATTATTTAGCTAAATAAATTAGTTACTCCCCATTCCACACACATTAATTCTCTTCCATTTTTGTTCCCACTGATAAGTTCCCAGAAAAAAAATACATTAAAATAAGAAGTGAAAACAAAGGCCCCTACATATGAGAACATAACATAAGAATAGCCTAACTGGGTCAGACCAATGGTCCATCATGCCCAGTAGCCCATTCTCATGGTAGCCAATCCAGGTCACTAGTACCTGGTCAAAACCCAAAGAGTAGCAACATTCCATGCTACCGATCCAGGGCAAGCAGACACTTCCCCCATGTCTTAATAACAGACTATGGATTTTTCCTCCAGGAATTTGTCCAAATCTTTCTTTAAAACCAGCTATGCTATCTGCTTTTACCATAACTTCTGGCCACTTCATTTTTAAGTTTAGATCTTTCCTTCCAAACAGAGACCTTGCTAGATGTCAAATACAGCACAAGGTAACTTCACACGGACTTAGCTGTGCAGGAAATGTGAATCTCCTCATACACCCACCATATAGTGCAAAAATGTGCAAAGGTCTGTTTTTTTCTTTCGATCACTACATAGCCTAATGCCACACAAGCAGCGCTGTTACAAACATATTCTGAAGGTCAATGCTAAGGTTAACAAAGTTTCCTTCCTTGGACCAGAAGGAGATACTGACAAACCACTGGAAGAGATCCCAAAACAACTACCCAGGAACAACACCCCAAGACCCACTCAGTGTGTGAACCAGTTGAGTGGAGTGGACTAACTGTGGGGTGGAAATGGGCCCGGAGGTTGCTCAGCAGAATTTCCCAGACCACCTCTTTCTCTCAACACATTGACACACTGCCACCACCATTACCACTAGTGTGACAAACGGACATCTTTCCCAAGGTTTGCCACAGGGAAATTAAGGAAAGTATATAAACCCCAGTGCAGAAGGGCTGACCAGGTCAGTGCCCAGGACAATAAATTAGCTGACTACCTGGTGAGTGACAATGAAATGGAAATAGAACAGGAAGGCTTAGACTTACCTGAAGCAGTCCCAAAGCCAGGCAGGAAGAAGCTGCCTTGCTATTGGCCATTGCCTGTAAGGCAGAAAGCTCACAAGCAGTTTCCCCTCAGAGAAACGGCATGGGCTGAGGAAGGAATTCCCTTCCCCCATCCAAAGCCAAGGGGGAGTGGTTCTTCCCCTCAGCTTAAAGCCAGGCTCATTAGAGAGCAGAGGGAGGAAGGAGGAAGAGCAGAACGTGGCTTGGCAGTAGAGCAGAGGCAGGACGGGGCTGAGCAGTTCCTCAGCACTGACTGGGAAATGACGGAGGAACAGGCTGGTAATTTGGCCACTGAATTCCTTTCCCCAGAGCCCATGGTATGGGAAGAAAGTGGGGCTATACAGGAAAGCTGTTCAGAGGAAATGGAGAGCTGAATATCCTGGGAAAGGTCTGTGAACAGAGGTTTTGTCTTGGCTGTATTTCTCTGCTTGCTCTGTGAACTAATGACTGTGGGAGTTACTAGGGAAATAATCCTGTATTGCAATTTTACATGCTGTTTTGCTGGAGTTTGGAAAGGCTACAGTAATCTCCTCTTCAGGTTATGTTCACAGCTGAACCAAAAGCCAGGGTGTAATGATGGCTAGTTTAAAGCCCAGAATTTCTTGACTTCCACACTCAGTGAAAAGGCCCAGCTGTAAAGATAGTGCCTTAGCAACTAACTAATTCAATTAGTCTGCCTGCCTCATAGGGATAAGGAAATTAACCCTCTTAGGGAAAAGCCTGCTCGGGACTAGGGAGAAAGTTCAACCCAGCTAGAGAGAGTGAATGCACTGCAGGACAGCACAACATATTCCTCAGTCAGGAACAGGAATGCCTCTTCTGTCAAAGCTACAGGAGAAAGTTATTTGTGTTAACTGTTTCACTGCCTAGCCTCAGGGCATATTAAGGACTGTATGTGTTTTACCAATCAAGTCCAGAGCTGCTTACTGGGTGACTAAGAGTGAAATGAACTTTTTCTGTTGTTTTTGTATGAGGTGCATGCTCCCAGGAAAACCCGGAGCGGCACAGTAATTCCACGGCCGGTGGCCGAATAAAAGCTTATGTTTTCACCAAGGCCATTCTGACAGTGTGATTTTTTCCAAAATCCTTGGAGAATAAGCTTAGTGGGGCATTTGCCAGTGACTACCAACTTGAAAGGTGACCCTAATTCTAAAGGGACCACGCCAGTAGCAAGCTTCATGTCACTACCCGACGGCTCAAGGTGTTCTCAGAGAGCGAGGGTGTGACACTAGGAACACCTCATCGGTTAGGCCAGCAATGCTTATAAACTTTATAAAACACATTATTATATTTTCTTATAAAGCACATATTTTAACTGAACTCTCTGACATCCTCAGCCTTTCCATTCACAAAAATAGAAGGAAGAAAAGTTCCCATTTCCTGCTGTCTCATGTCCCTGGCCTATACAATATTTTTCTTCTGCAGACCCTTCAAAAGTCTGACCAAATCCTCGTTTCACTTGCATTATAAAGTACTGAGGATGCCATCTCTCTCCAATCCCAAGTCCTTAAGTCTAAGACAGTAGCGCAAACTAGTGCTGCCTGATTCAGGAAAAAAAATTTTGATTCGATTCAGCCTATTGAATTGGTTTTTCGATTCGATTTTCCTGCCCAATTGGGTGTTTTTTTCAAACATCCTGGTGGGTTTATTTTATAGTTTTTTCACTCCCCTTTGGCTTCTCCTAACCACACTGGCACTATGGTGTAAATAAAATAAAGAAACAAAAAGGACTTTTCCTCTCTCTGTTAAATCCTAGCTCACATTTGCGATCTAACACCCGCTCTGGCATAATACACATTTCAAATCTGACATATTGTAATCACAAAACAGAAAATAAAATTCGTTTTTCTACCTTTTGTTGTCTAGTTATTTTTCAAATCTTGTTGGTCCAAGGCTCTGGTTGCCTTCTGATAACTTGCTTGCCAGGGTCTCCTTCTTTCTTCTTTCTGCATGCTAACCATCCATCTGCCATCTCTGTCCTCCCCTTCCATTTCCCTCCCCTCCCCAGGAGGTCTGGCATCTTTCCTTTTTTCATCTCCCTCCACAGATCCACCTTTTCTTAACTACCCTGTCATCCAGCATCTCTCCCTCCTTCCCCACCACCCCAGAGTCCACCATCTCTCCCTTTCTTTTCCCAACTACCCTCCTATCCAGCATCTCTATCCCCCCCTACACACTATCCCTTGTGTCCAACTTCTCTCCCTTTCTGTTCCTTCCCTCCCTAAAACCCATGGTCCATCATCTCTCTCCCTCTCCTCTATTTTCAGACCAATTATTTCTTCCCCCCCAAAGTCCAGCATATGCACGTCTCTTTGGACCCCCTTTCCCTTCCTCCCTCCGTGTACTTCTACATCAGGGCCCCCCTCCCCTGAAGGTCTGTCTCCCCCTGAAGGTCTGTGCCACCATCCCTGAAGGCCTGTTTCCCTCTTGAAGGCTTGTCCCCCCCCCCTTAAAGGCCATTATTTCTTCCCTCCCAAAGTCCGGCATATGCACGTCTCTTTGAACCCCCCCTTCCCTCCGTGTACTTCTACACCAGTGCCCCCTCCCCTCCCCTGAAGGCCTGCCCCCCCTTAAAGGTCTGCATCCCACCCCTGAAGGCCTGTCCCCCCCCTAGAAGGCCTGTCCCCCCCTTGAAGGCCTGCCTGCCTGTTCCCCTTGAAGGCCTGTCCCCCCCCCCCTTGAAGGCTGCCTGCCTGGCCCCCTTGAAGGCCTGTCCCCCCCCCCTTGAAGGCCTGCCTGGCCCCCTTGAAGGCCTGTCTCCCCCTTGAAGGCCTGTCTCCCCCTGGCCTCCCCGCACCTTTTACCTAGAGAAGCAGCCTGCAGCAAGATCGCGTTGCCAGCGATCTTTGCGCCGCTTTGGCGCTGTTTCCTCCGCCACGGTCCCACCCCTCCTCTGACATCCTCCGTACTAAACTCCCAGGCTTCCTCCGTATGTCTCTCCACTCCCAGACTGAAATACGCAAACCACCAAATGATGTTCCTATTCCCACTACATTCTGAGACATTGGAATAAACTGCCCCCGCAGATCAGATCCCTTGAAGGACTCCTCAACTTTAGGAAAGCAATAAAAACATACTTCACCTAACCCCCTGCCCTTGACCAATGGATTACAAAGAAATGCACACTAGTATCAGAACCCAATATGTGTCACATAAGGAAAACTTGTAAGGTAAAATTTTATACTATAACTATGGCAAATCCAACCTTTGTATCAATTAGGATACAACTTGTACTGGAAAACTTGCACTGTATGAATAACCAGGGTAAATTATAACTGGTAAACTGTATAGTATGTATATTAGTATTAGACCCTTAATATGTGTCTAGCTAGAAAAAAACTTGTATCGGAAACTTGTACTGAAATTATGGCAATTCCAGTGTAAATTGTAAACTGTTAACTGTATAGTATGTATGTTTAACCTGTAACCCATTCTGAGCTCTTTAGGGACAATGAGATAGAAAACAAATTTAAATAAATAAATTTGTATGTGTTTAACAATACTAGAAGTAATACATATATCCTCATAAAAAGAAAGTGGCCTTTGTTTTCAGAGTAATTGGCTAATAAACCATTAAAGCTAAGTGTGAAATCCTGCTTGTACGAACGCTCTTTGGAACCTTGGACAAGTCACTTTCTCCCTTTGTCTCAGGTATTCCCCAACATTATAAGGTCTCTTGGACAGAGATTTATATCTAAATAACTGTACAGCACTTTTTCTATCTGGAGTGCTATAAAGATGATATTGAAAATTTAATGACAAATGTTTCAGATGTAAAGGTGATTTCATGCCAATTTACTACTAACAGGAATCTTTTAGAAATATGATGAAAAAAGATTGGATTAAAATAATGTAATCCATTGAAGTACATGAATGCTTATCACCCTTGGAGAGTGCTGTATACTGTACATACGATAGTGTTTTAAAATAAATATTAAGTATTAAAGTGTGCAAAAAATTATAAAACTACTACACATAACATTAGAACAATAGCTTCACATAAGGGAACAATGATTTCCTAATGTAGCGTGTGTCAGAATGAATGCATAATTAATTCTTTTCTACATGGTGCCTTCCATTAATATCCAGAATCACATACTAATGGTTATGGAAGGTGAGGCTACATTAATTATCACTTTGAATAGTAAGCACTGCGTCAAAAATAGATTTTTAAATGCATACAGCCAGCTAGCATATAATGAAGCTGTCAAGAACAGAAAGAGAAATTTGCAACATAAGGATCTCAGTTTATGAAATAAATTGAAGAAGGGCAAAACTGCATTTTCAAGAGAACACCACAAGTGATTACCTGTGAAGCTTGAGGAATGATTGATAAGTTTAGACAAGTGCTGTCTAAGTATCTTCATGTGGAACGAGTGAGCAGATGAAAAGGAAAAAAATGGTCTTTTCTTGTTTTAGCTATGTACTATATGGATATTAGTTTTTGTCATCATACTTTCACATACATTATTTAAGAAAGATAAACCCTACCACCACCCAATATTCAGAGGTACATAGCCTACCAGGAATGGCTCCTGGCTGGCTAAGTCCTGTTTGGCTGACTATTCACTGATAATCAGCAGGAGATAGCTGGCTAACTCCCACTGAATATTGGGCTTGCTGGCCAGCCTGGTGACTGGCCATGTTGCACAACATAGATGACCACCATCAATTTTCATTGGCTGGCTAAAAGGCTGGTCTATCTTTGGTCATTAGACTTAGCCACCCAGCCAATGAGAATCAGCTAGCTGCCTAAGTGTGAGCTGCTGATCTTTGCCCTTGATATTCTATTCTGGTGACCCCAGCATGGAATATCCGAGATCACCACCAACCACAAGAGATCACAGACAGAGGAAGACAGGCAACAATATTTGGGAAAACTAAGAGAAGCTGGTGCAATAGTCAGGAAAGCAAAGATGCAAATGGAAGGAAACAAAATAGCCAATATGGCAAAATGGGAGGATAAGACCTTTTTTTTTTTTTTTTTTTTAGATATTTTAGTGATGGGACATAAGTGCAAAAATGGCATTGTAAGACTCAAAGATAAAATGGAGGAATATGTAGAAGCTGATAAGGATAAAACAGAAATGCTTAACAAATATTTATCTTCTGTGGTCACAGATGAAGGACTGGGAGTTGGACTGCAGAAGCCAAACAGAGATAGGAATGGAAGTGGGGTAGATCCTGAATGATTTTCAGAGGACCATGTTCATGAGAAGCTAACTAAACTACTATAAAGATGCACAAAGCAATGGTGCCAGATGGCATACATCCAAGGAAAGTGAAGGAATTTTAGGGAAGTTCAAATGGTTCTTCTGTCTGACCTTTTCAAATACTTTTCTAAAGTCAGAAGTGATCCTTGAAGACTGAAGAAGGACAGATGTTATCCCTCTCCATAAAGTGGGAGGCTGGGAACTACAGGCCAGATAATCTAACCTCTTTGATAAGTAAATTTATGGAAATGCTTCTAAAGCAGAGAATTGTGAGGTTTCTGGAATCCAATGGATTGCAGGACCTGAAGCAGCACAGTTTTACTTAGTAGCATACCAAGAGTGGGGCAGTTGGGGCACTCTACCTCAGGTACATATCATAAGGAGGTGCTGTTGTCCCTTCCCTATGCTATAGCCTGAAATCGTTGGGCCACCAGCAGTGTCAGTGAGCTAAACATACTACCTTTTCTGGTTCACAAACTTTCCTACTGCAATGTCCTTCCTCTACGGGGACAGGAAGTTGAAGCAGAAGAAAACCTTCCAAGCCTGCCAAAAGCAGCATGCTCAGCTGACTGATGTTGCCAGCGCCTGAAGATTACGAGTGGCAGCCTGCAGGGAGGAGAAAAAAAGATAGAGGTACCTGTCAGTTTTGTTAGTAGCCCCCCCCCAATATTAGGTGGTAGGGGTTAAATGAAAGGTGTCCTGACAAACGCTGGTCCAAGATTCAGTTCCCTCACTGAAGTTTCACCAGGAAGTAGAATAATAGGCACAGCCAGAGGTGATTGCATAAAGAATATATTATAGAAATAGGCTTACAGAAAAGCAATATTTATAAGCATTACAATTAAGCATTACAATTAAGCAGAGAGCAAAGCAGTTTCCCTGCTTTACAGAGTCCAGAAGGAAGCGTGAAGTTTCAGGGAAAGGCAGAGAGAGAGAGAAAGAGAGCCAAGACCCCTCTCCTCCACAGATTGATAGATAGATTGATAGCTAGATTGATAGAGCAGAGAGGAGGCTTTTATACCTTGGCTGAATATAGAAACATGTATGCCCTAGTATCTTTCTGTTTAGAACTTGCAAACTGTTTGAAACAATGGTTAATTTAATTGCTAAGGAGGGTGTGATACTTGCAAGCATGGTGATGGGATTAGCCTCTGGCTTCTTTGTGCACTTGGACCCATTGTCCTAAGCACCCTCTTAATCAGACATTAACACCTTTTAGCTAGTCATGATTCAATCAGGGATACTTAAAACCTATCAGGGATACTTAAAACAGTTTCCCTGCCCTCAGGGTCTATCTGTATTCCCATGCCAGAGTCAGATTGATATAATTTCCCATAGGCCTTCGCTGACATAAGTAATGCCAACTGAAAATGCTGAATGGTAGCGATAGCTAGGCTGACAGTACCCATCTCAGATCTACCTGCTCTGATTAAATCCATCTGGCAGCTACCCTACTCGGAGAGCAGCACCAAATCTTTTCTTACCTTTTACTTGTGGGAAAGTATGCTATGAAATTCTTTGTAAATTAATTAATCTGTTGTGTATACAGTATATTTTAAAGAACTTTGTAATTCAGAATTGCATTTTCAGTTTCCTCTCTTTCCTGACTCTCTTTCTTTCCTTTCAGACCTCATGATGGCTGTCTGCTCTCCTTAGGATAAAAAAAACTGCTTAAAGCTTAACCCAGCCATTCTACTGTAGATCTGCCTGCTCTGATTAAATCTACCTATCAGCTACTCTACTTAGCGAGCATCGCCAAACTTTTTCTTACCTTTGCTTCTTCAACCAGAGACTTCTGGAAAAATGCTTCCTCGACAAAGCATATGCTAGCTGCTAGGAGAACTTTTGAGATAGTCTCCACAGCCACACAGTGACCTCAGCCCAGACCCTCCTACTCACCCATCCCTAGGCTAACATTACATATATATAACCCCACCCACCACTCACCCTCAGCTCCCTCCACCTGCAACCCAACCTAAACAGACCAAAAGTAGCTATCCACAAATAAAATACACCAATACAAATGGTTTACCACATTAAGCTTAAGACAATCTTACCCATCATGTGCTTTGCTATCCCAATCATCATCAACCAAGGCAAATATAATGGACTAAGAAACTGTCTCCCAGAAAAAAAACCTCTCCCAATACAACCCTCAAAACCTAAGATCAATCCCCACTTCTCTGCACACACCCACAACAAAATATCTATCACCCCATAAATGCCAGATCAATAAATAACAAAGACATCATAGAAACATAGAAAATGATGGCAGAAAAGGGCCATGGCTCATCAAATCTTCCCACTCTAATGACCCACCCCCCTAATTTCTTCCATGAAGAGATCCCACATGCTTATCCCATTTTTTCTTAAAATCTGGCACTAATTCATCACAGACAAAAACTGGGACTTATTCCTAATTACTGAAACCTGTCTTAAAGATAATGATGGAGTTACACTAGGTATGATATGCCCCCAGGCTATTAAGCCTTAGCATGCTCCCACACAAACTAAAAGGGAGGAGGTGTTGCAGCCATTTTAAAATCAAACATCATCCCAAGACTGATAGACAATATCACATTAAATGGCACTGAATGCCTCACCTTCTCCACTGGTAATACCAGAAGCCACACCTTTGCCTTGATCTACAGAGCCCCAAGCTCCCCCATGAATGCCCTAGATGACCTCATAACAGTCATCAGCAAGCTAGTCTTCTCAAATCAATGAATCACCATTTTTAGCAACTTCAACTTTACAAACTATCCCAATATCACCAGAGCACCAGCTAACTTCATAACAATATCAGACTTAAACTTCCACCAGATCATCATCAAACCCACCCACACTGTGGGCCATACCCTTGGCCTATTCTTCATGCAAGAAGACCAACCCACAAACCCACACATACGACACTATAACTCTGAACCAGTACCCTGGTCTGACCACCACCTTATCACATTCTATCTCATGAACTCAGCTAAAGAACCCCAGACCAAGGACACCACCACCCCACTCAAGAAGATACTCAGTCCTAACTCAGTAAACCTATGAAAACTATTATTCTGCATCTTTAAAATAGCTGAAACATCAGAATCTGAACTGATACCCATCAAAGAAGCTGCATCAAACTGGCACACACAAGCTAAGACCTTGTATGAAAACTTAGTGGAAACCAAAGTAATAAAACCTAACACTAGCAACTTTTCCTCTTCCTGGTTCATGGACGACCTCAAGGAAAAGAAGAGAGAACTGAGAAAAGCCAAAAGAAACTGGTGCAAATCCAAGGACAAAAAGGACAAAGCCTGCTTGAAAAAAACAGTTAGAAGAGTACAAACTATCCATCCATGATACAAAGAAAACTTATTATACTAATCTCCTACAGAAAGTTCCAAATAGATTGAGGAACCTCTTCACACTGACAAAAATGTTGCTCACTGCCTTTGCAAGGAAACAAAAAAAAACCCTGCAAACTGACCTGGATGGTAGAACCCTCTTCATCTACTTCCACCAAAAAATTGATTACATACGTGCAAATCTTGATTCAACACCTCAAAACCCAGAATGACACCCTTCTGTGAGAGAACTCAAAACTGAAAACTCAATTGCTTTGAACCAGTATCTCATGATGACCTAGCAAAAATAATCACCTCACTATGATCATCTGGATCCATCCTTGACCCATGCCCACTAAACCTCCTGACAGCTACAAAAGATTCCTTTGTCAAATCGATCCTACATCTAATAAATTCCTCTCACCAAACAGGAACAGTACCACAAAACTGGAAATCAGCAATCATCAGGCTAATCTTAAGGAAACCAAACCTAGATACCAATGAACCCAGCAACTACAGACCGGTCTCCAATCTTCCCTTTATTTCCAAGATCCTGGAAAAAACCATACTATTGCAACTCAAGGCTATCATTGACAAACAGAATGTCCTCTCCCCTTACCAATCTGGCTTCAGAAAATTCCATAGCACAGTAACAGTCCTAGCAGACATTATCAATGACTACTGGAGCATACTAGAAAAAGGAAACGATGGGCTACTGGTCCTTCTGGATCTCAGTGCTGCCTTTAATACTATCAATCACCCCTGCCTCCTTGCTGAACTGCACTGCTACTTCTGCCTTCAGTGGCTTGTTCAAGGGACACGCAGCAGGGAGTGGGAATCCTGGCAGTGGGTGGGGTGGGAAGCAAGGAGGGATTAGCTTCGATAGGTGGGCAGGGAGAGAGGGCGGACAGGGATTTCCAGCAGTGGATTCAGCTTCAGTGGGTGGGGTGGGCTGCAAGGAGGGATCCCCGGTGATGGTTGCAGCTTCAACGGGTGGGCAGGGAATATCCTCTGCGGCAGCCAGGCCGCATACCCCAAACAAGAGGCCCGCATACCCCTATGGGTATGCGTACTGCATGTTGAGAAACACTGCTCTAGAAGACCAGATCAGAAAGCAACACACTTGCAGTTTTACATTTTAATATCATCTGACTGAGCTGCTAAGGAAGCAACTACAACACAACCCCCGACACAAGACATCAGTCAAAACATGGCCCATGTCAGGTCCTTCAATATATCTTGCTTCCTTCAATTTGATGTTCCACTTTGTTCTAATCTGGGCCCACTTTATTCTGTTGTTTGATTTATGTGGCTGTTTACCCTAATATATGGATATTGGCATTGAATATCCAGTGTTATTTAACTACAGTGGCCAACATTTAAAAAAAGTGCTGGCTAAATCATGTACCCAATATCTCTATACAGAATTAGGTGTATGAAATATTTCACAGATGCATATTGTATTCTGGTCAGTCGCAGCATCTTAAAACTTACAATCTAAAAAGATAGATACTATAAGAAGCCAACCTCAAATATCTCTGTCCTTATTTAATCATTATTTGATGTCTCATATGAAATTATTGACTACAAAATAGAGAGATAACTTTCTTTGTGACGATATTTGCTATATATTCATATAATCACAGCTATATTCCTATTAGAAATTTTTTAATTATAATTGTGCAAAATGCATTGTTTAAAATATTTGTGAAGTGCTCAGACCAAGAAACCCATATAATAGTGATGTCACTACAATGAGGTTTACAAGGGGACCATCATCGCCTTCACAAGTCCCCTGCCCTCCCTATGTGTTAAAGCGTGTCTAAATCCTATCTGGTAAGTGTATCCAGCTTATTGTACTTATCTTAATTAGGGAGCAATTAATGATGTTGACTCTCATTGGTGACTTATTAAAATAAAAATATAAGTGCTTCAGTAAAATCCTGAATGTTTTTTCCTTATCTGGTTAAATTCCCGTCCCTCCGACCTGGATTTTTGAACTTAAAAGGCTAATAAGAACTTGATTAAAGGGCTCTTTACGAACTCAATAGTGTTTAGATTTTAAGTAACAATTATTTAACATGTAAAGCTGAGTTGACACATACTATTTGTTTGATTTCTCCTTAGTGTCCCTCCCTGACGAAGAGACGAAATCCGGGTCGGAGGGACGGGAATTTAACCAGATAAGGAAAAAACATTCAGGATTTTACTGAAGCACTTATATTTTTATTTTAATAAGTCACCAATGAGAGTCAACATCATTAATTGCTCCCTAATTAAGATAAGTACAATAAGCTGGATACACTTACCAGATAGGATTTAGACACGCTTTAACACATAGGGAGGGCAGGGGACTTGTGAAGGCGATGATGGTCCCCTTGTAAACCTCATTGTAGTGACATCACTATTATATGGGTTTCTTGGTCTGAGCACTTCACAAATATTTTAAACAATGCATTTTGCACAATTATAATTAAAAAATTTCTAATAGGAATATAGCTGTGATTATATGATCATATGAAATTATGCAATCTGATTTTACTTGAAACATAAAGGGCCTCTTCTATCAAAGTACGCTAGTTCCTATGAGCATCGGGAGCAGCGCGGCTCTCTGCACTAAAAACTGCTAGCGCAGTTTGATAGAAGAGGTAGTAAGACTAGTTACATTAATCATAAAATGCAACAATTATCTCAAATGGCTATTTATGGATGAGATTTTTATTACATTTCATTATTCAAGTGGAATACATAGGTCTAATTGGTATACAAGAAGCAAATGATCTAAAATATAAATTATAAAATACAACAGAAGTCTTCATGTGAATTTATTAGATTATATGTAATTCTCTTTACTATTAAATGAGAATTGTGGATCAACTGTTTCACAGATACAACAGCTGTGTAAAGATATGTATTAAATTGGACAACTATCCTGTTATGCACGGTATCCTAGCAACTGAAACAAGCCTAAAACTTAGTTTAAGGGTGATAAAAAGATTGTGTAAGTATTAAAGACAGTCTTAAAATAAAACAGTAGAGCAAGAATTATTTACTTAAAAAAATGACTCATTTATTTAGGGCCCCTTTTACTAAAATGTGGTAAGTATTTTTTATTTTATTGTACCTTAAACTGCAAAAATTAAAGTATGGTAAGAGTAAATCCCATGTAGTAAGTGCAGGGAACAAGCCCAGCATCTGCTTTACATTTAGCCCTAAGGATAGACACGTTACTGCACAGTCACTGAGTTACATTCATTGGCAGATGGTGTACGAGCATCTACGCTATTTGTCAATTCAAGTAAACATAGAAACATAGAAAGATGACGGCAGAAAAGGGCTATAGCCCATCAAGTCTTCCCACTCTACTGTTCCACCCCATTAAGTCAGAGTGCTGCTCGACCCACGTAGAGATCCCACTGGATGTCCCATTTATTCTTAAAGTCGAGCACGCTAGTGGCCTTGATCACCTGCACCGGTAGTTTGTTCTAGTGATCCACCACCCTTTCTGTAAAGAAATACTTCCTGGTGTCACCACCAAATCTCCCTCCTCTGAGTTTGAGCGGGTGCCCCCTTGTGACTGAAGGTCCCTTAGGAAAGAATATGTCGTTTTCCACCTCGACATGACCTGTGACGTACTTAAATGTCTCAATCATGTCACCCTGCGCTCCTCTAGAGAGTAGAGCTGCAACTTGCCCAGTCTTTCCTCGTATGAGGGACCCTTGAGTCCGGAGACCATCCTAGTGGCAATTCGCTGGACTGACTCAACTCGAAGTACATCTTTACGGTAGGCACTGACCCCTGGATTCTCTAATTGTCACACATGTTGGCGGCTCCTTATAAGCAGCTGCCGATCGCGTGTCAATCACATGTCAGTCACGCAACAGCATCAGCTACCTATCTTTGCCTCTAGACCGCAACTTGCCATCAGCTGATCATGGAAGGGGAATTTTCCTCTTATCAGCTGAGCCAACAGGACTTGTCGCAATTGCGGCTTTGGGGAGTCCTGCCAGCTCAGTTGATCAGTGGAAATTCTTCTGCATGATCATTTCAGCCGGCTATGGCTGGCAGAATACCTCCCCATAACAACACCCCCCCACACACACACATACAAACATACATACACACACACACGACATCAATAGAAGGGATGCCTACTCCCTCGTGCCTGAAGACAACCCCTCAACATCCACACTCCCACCCAAAATAGGCAGGAGGCATACCCATTTCCTCCTGTCGAGTCTGGCATTTCTCTCCTTCCCTCCCCCCTGTGGTTTTTAGCATCTCTTTCTTCTCATTTACTCCACTCAGATCTGATATCTCTGTCTCCTTCCACGATCGCTGGCATCTCTCTCTCCTCTCTCTTCTCTTCCTTTTCTTCTCTGGTCTTCCTTCTCTATTTTCTGCCTCCATCTAAATGAAATTATTTCTTACTATACAGTCCTGTTTCCCTCTTTTCACTGTGTCTATCCACAGCATGCCACCCCCTTTCCTTCACCCCTCCACTATTTCACTAACTCTATCTTCTTTCCCCCCTCCCCCCAACCAGCATATGCCCTTTTTCTTTATCCCCTACTTCCATCCAGTATGTGTTCTCTTTCTCCACTTCCATTCAGCATTTGCTCTCTCCTCTCAACTGACATCCATCTGCCCCTTCTCCCCACTTCCATCTGCCCCCTTCTCTCTCTCTCCCTTTTCCCCACTTCCATAATCTGCCCCCTTCTCTCTCTCTCTCTTCTCCCCACTTCCATCTTCCCCTTCTCTTTCTCCTTTCTCCCCACTTCCATTATCATCTGCCCCCTTCTCTATCTCTCTCCCTCCACCCCAGGCCCATGTCCCTGCCTTTCCCTCACCTTTGCAGGTCACCCCTCACCTTTCTTTCAGATTTTTTTTTTTTTTTTTTTTAAATGGTGACAAGTAAGATCAGCAATGCTCCCCGCTCTTCTGGCATCAACAGCACTTAAGATCGACATACTATGCCATACTTTATATTGTTACTTGCTTACTTTTACTGCTGTAATTAACTGTTACTTATTTTTGATTTATTAATGTACATTACTTTTATTGAATTCATTCATAAAGGCAGTAAATAAATCCTAGTAAATAAAATAAATAAATTATGTGTAACCATGAACAAAACACTTTAAACTTTGTTTACCAAGCCATCCTCAATTTTCAAACATGTCAACATCAACACAATAACACTCCAGTTTTCTTGGTAATGACCTAATCAAGGCTGAGTTCATATTTCCCCATGCATGATCTGTGGAGCCACCAAATCCTACTTGCTCCCCAAGGCCCATGGTAGTGACATTCATGGACCATCCCTCCTCCATTGCTTCCAGTTGAAAAAGCTCAGAAACTTTCAAAATGAAAGTCCAACACCATCTGTATGAGTGGCAAAGCCTGTATTCGGAAACACTTTCTTTTAACATTCCATACTCCTTTGGGATGGGAGTAGGGGATGGGGAGAATGTTAGGGATTGCATTGTACAGATTGTACCTCAGCTCTTCTTGTGACCTGATGGGCTCTGAGGAAGTGAGGCTGAAGGAACATTTAAAAGTTTTTTAAGTAGAGTGCAGTCTGGCATGGGAAGGAAATACCATTTAAAGAGCAGCTACAGAAGCTGTGATAGAATGGCACTTAACATCGGCAATGGGACCCTCCCCGCAACAACAGCATGTAAGATCGACAATGGAGAGCTCAGCCCAAAGCTTCCCCTCTGACAGTTTCCTGTTTCCTCCCAGGCAGTTTGAGTCAGAGGGAAGCTTTGGGCTGAGCACCACGTTGCCGATCTTATTGCCGTTGATGGGGGGGGGGGGGTCCGTTGATGATCTTAAATGGGAGGCTTTGCCGATCTTAAGTGGGGGGGAGCCATTGGCGTTTCCATTGCCGTTTGAAAAAAAAAGGCAATGTGAAGGGAGACAGCTGCTCTCTGTTTACCCTCCTTCAGAGGGTCTCCATAACAATTTCGGGCCCTAGGCATGTGCCTACTGGGCCTATCCTTTAATCTGGCCCTGCACATAGGCACTTCAGGCAGCTTAACGCCACTTCCATTGTTGGCCACACCTACTTTGGTGTTCAGCGGCCTAAAGCACCTATTAAAGATAGGCACAATTCTGGTACCTTTTATGACATTTTTGCCATTTATAATGGCATTTTTCAATTAATTTAGGCATCAGTAGGGTGCCTACTGGAATCTAAGTATAGGTGCCAATTTTAGAATTTCTCCCTATTTCTTTACACAGTAGGCGCTGAGGAGTGCCAGTGTTAATTATCAGTTAGATGCCATTTATAGAATCATGCCTGGTGGCACCTAAATAATCAGGACCATAATGTGGTACTGACTCAGTGTGACAAGAGAACCACTGCAACAGCGTACCTATATCCCACAAATAGTATCTCCCCAGATCACTCCCTCAATCAAAGCCCCCTGATCAGACATAGAAAAAGGCTTTTTTTCCTGGTCACTTCATAATGGACTGATCGCACTGGCAGAATGTAAAGACTGATATTGTTTAAATAACACCATGCTCTGGGTGGACAATAAGAATGAACAAGTAAAGATAGGTAAATTGATGTATTACAGTGAATCAACTTAACAACAGAATATTGTCTCTCATGAGGAACTTTGTCAAAATCTTTCTAAAAAATCTAGATGCACTTCATCGACCGGCTCACCTTTATTCACGTTTCACTTTCAAAGAAATGAAACAAATTTGTGAGGAAAGACCTCCCTCAGTTAAACTCATGCTGACTCTTTCCCAGTAAACCATGTTTGTCTATTTGTTCCATAATATTATATTTTATAAATAGTATGCACTATTTTGCCCGGCACTGAAGTCAGGCTTACCGGTCTGTAATTTCCTGGATCACCCTGAAATCCTTTTTCTAAAATCAGTTTGCCACCCTCTAATCTTCAGGTACTATGGATGATTTTAGTGACAGGTTACAGATCACTAACAGCAGATCAGCAATTTCATGTTAGAGTTCTTTCAATACTCTGGGATATATGTATATCATCTGGTCCATGTGATTTATCAATCTTTAACTTGTCAAACTGACTCAGTATGTCTTCTGGGTTTACTGAGATTTCTTTCAGTTCCTCCACATCATCACCCTTGAAAACCATTTCTAGTTCAGGCAGATCTCGTACATCTTCTTCCATAAAGACCGAAGCAAATAATTAATTGAGCCTCTCTGTTATGGTCTTATCCTTCCTGAGTGTTCCTTTTGCTCCTTGATATAATCCAAGGGTCTAATGGATTCCCTCACAAGTTTTCTGCTTCTGATATGCTTGAAAAAGTTGTTACTATGAGTGTTTGCTTCTTTGGCAAGTTTCTCTTCATATATTTTTTTTAGCCTTATTTATCAATACTTTGCATCTAACTTGCCTGTGTTTATATTGCTTCTTATTTTTCATTTGGATCCTTTTTCCATTCTTTAAATGATGTCCTTCTAGCTCTTATAGACTTGCTCATTCCCTACCCCAGAACTTACTTGGGAATTTCCTTAGCAGTCTAATATAAGAACATAAGAACATAAAATTGCCCCTGTCGGGTCAGACCGGAGGTCCATCGTGCCCAGCAGTCCGCTCACACGTCGGCCCCTCAGGTCCAGGACCTGATAGTGCTCATACCCTAAAACTGTCATACGCTTTTCGCTTATGTCCTGTAGAGTAACCTTCTATCTATACCCTGTAATCCCCTTCACTTCCAGGAAGTCATCCAGTCCCATTTTGAAACCCAGTATTGTACTCTGTCCTATTACCTCATTTGGAAGCGTGTTCCACGTGTCCACCACCCTCTGAGTGAAGAAAAACTTCCTTGCATTCATTTTGAATCTGTCCCCTCTCAGTTTTTCTTAATGACCTCTTGTTTTTGTTGTCCCCGCTAGTCTGAAGAATCTGCCCCTCTCCACCTTCTCTATGCCTTTCATGATTTTATACGTCTGTATCATGTCTCCTCTCAGTCTCCGCTTTTCCATGGTAAAGAGCCCCAATTTGTCTAACCTTTCGGAATATGAAAGGTTCTCCATTCCTTTTATCATCCTAGTTGCTCTCCTCTGGACCCTCTCAAGCATCGTCATGTCTTTCTTAAGGTACGGTGACCAGTATTGGACACAGTATTCCAGATGTGGTCGCACCATTGTTCGATACAATGGCAGGATAACTTCCTTCGTTCTGGTAGTGATACCTTTTTTGATAATGCCCAGCATTCTGTTTGCTTTCTTTGAGGCCGCTGCACATTGCGCCGCTGGCTTCATTGTTGTATCCACCAATACCCCTAGGTCTTTTTCTAGGGTGCCTTTCCCCAGCACCCTTCCTCCCATCGTATAGCTGTTCATGGGGTTCCCTTTCCCCATGTGCAAGACCTTACATTTTTCCACATTGAAGCTCATCTGCCATCTTTTTGTCCATTCACACAGTTTGTTCAGGTCGCTCTGTAATTCTTTGCATTGCTCAACAGTTTCGAATCTGTTGGAGAGTTTTGTATCGTCTGCGAACTTGATAACTTCACACTTCGTGCCCGTTTCCAGATCATTAATGAATATATTGAACAGCAGCGGTCCCAGCACAGACCCCTGTGGGACACCACTCATGACCCCTTTCCAGTCAGAGTAGTGTCCTTTTACTACTACCCTCTGCTTCCTATCCGCCAGCTAATTTTGGATCCATCTGTGGACGTCCCCTTCCACCCCATAGTTCCACAGTTTCTTCAGCAGGCGCTCATGGGGTACCTTGTCAAAGGCTTTTTGGAAATCCAGATATACTATGTCAATGGGGTTACCTTGGTCCAAATGTTTGCTTATCCCCTCAAAGAAATGCAGTAGATTCGTTTGGCACGATCATCCTTTACAGAAACCGTGCTGGCTTGTTCTCATCAGTTTGTTTTTTTCTATATGCTCACTGATACCTTCCCTGATCAATGATTCGACCATCTTCCCCGGAACTGAGGTCAAGCTCACCGGTCTATAGTTCCCCGGGTCGCCTCTCGATCCTTTTTTGAAGATTGGTGTAACATTTGCTATCCTCCAGTCTTCCGGGATTATCCCTGTTCTCAAGGATAGGTTGCAAATATGCCTGAGTAATTCCACTATTTTGTCTCTGAGCTCTTTCAGTATTCTCGGGTGGATCCCATCTGGGCCAGGAGATTTGTCAATTTTTAATCTATCTATCTGCCTGAGAACGTCTTCGAGGCTTACCTCCATGCATGATAATATTCCCTCTTGATTCCCCTTGAAGATTTTCTCCGGTTCCGGCACGTTGGATGTGTCTTCTTTTGTAAAGACCGATGCGAAGAACTTGTTTAGTCTATCAGCCACCTCTTTTTCCTCCTTCACCACTCCTTTCCTGTCTCCCTCATCCAGAGGTCCCACCTCCTCCCTCGCTGGCTGTTTCCCTTTTACATATCTGAAAAATGGTTTAAAATTTCTTGCTTCCTTGGCTAGTCTCTCCTCGTATTCTTTCTTGGCTTTTCTGACCACTCGGTGACATTCTTTCTGATGCTTCCTGTGCTCTTTCCAATTTCCTTCAGTTTTGTCCTTTTTCCACTTCCGAAATGATGTTTTCTTGTCTCCTATCACTGTCTTTACTTCATTGTTTATCCATGCTGGGTCTTTAGTCTGATTCTTTTTGCATCCTTTCCTAAATCTGGGTGCATATAGGTTCTGTGCCTCGCTTACCGTGTCCTTGAGTAGGGACCAGGCTTGCTCCACAGACCGAGCTTTCTTGGAGCTGTTTCTGAGCTTCTTCTTCACCATCCAACTCTTCTTGTTATACTAGACACAATATAGATCAAAATCAATTTTTGTCAAAGTTAAATCTGATTCTTAAAGATGAAACTATTGATCTTACTAATTTCATAGAAAATTGGAATGTTGCTAGTGAACACATTCTAAATGACATAGCTCCAAAATATAAGAATATCTAAAAAATGGTTTATTATAAATCTATTAAAACCGAAATAAAATTACAGAATATTGGAAAGAATATGATGGAAAAAAATCTGAAAAAAATAAAATATGAAGAAATACAACATTAAATTACAAGATATAGTAAAGTTACAGGACACCAAGAAGGAATCTGATAAGTAGTGGTATTTTCAAGTAATAATAGAAATAAATAATTTATGCTCAATTTGCAAAGAAAGGGGTTGCAGACAATTAGGGCTCCTTTTACTAAGCTGCATTAGCGTTTATAGTGCAAGCAGCATTTTAGCACCCGCTAAACCTGCACTACGTGGCTAGAACTAACGCCAAGGTCTAGCGTGCACGGCAATTTAGTGTGCACTATTCCGCACATTAAAGCCCTAAGCGGCTTAGTAAAAGGAGCCCTTAGTCTAATGAAAATTTGTCTAATGGACAATTGGTCTATCAATTGATCTAAAATACATGATGGATAATGGGTCAGTTGGTCTATTGGCTCAATTGGTCTAAACAAAAGAGTAGACAGGATACTGTTACCCAAAAATCAGTAAGAAAAAATTACAGCAAGATACAGCTCTCAGTACTTTCAATTTTTAGAAATTAGCCCCCTCACCCCACCCCGCTTTTACAAAACCATAACGCAGTTTTTAGCGCTGGCCGCAGCGGTAAGAGCTCTAACGCTCTATGAGTATCGGAGCTGTTATCGCCGCAGCTGGCACTAAAAACGCACTACGGTTTTGTAAAAGAGGGGGTAAAATTTAGCACACATACTTTATGGAAGAAGTTAATTTTATAAACATATATATATGTGAGTGAAGAAAGTTAATATGAGAAAATTAAAAATCATTAAATTTTGTCAATACAGTTCAATCTCAGATTTCTATATAATGGAAGAAACATTTTTCCTCTAGGTCAAAAACATAGCTTTCATTTCCTTGTGACACGTTGCTCTTGTGTTATTGAGAGAAGGAAAGATTCTGTTTCTGTGAGGACTGCCTTAATAAAGCCTGTGTCAAGAAACCTCAAATTGTAAGCACTATTGAAGAGGAGAGTGAGAGAGAATTTTTCTTTCCCTCTGAACAAGGAATGAGAGAAGAAATTCCTCTCCTATTCAGGAGACAAAGAGGAAGCTCTTTTGTGATTCAATTTTACAGACATATCAATTTTTGAGACTTCATAGTACATTTCACCTTTATCTCTAGCATTAGGCAAAATGTTTCATTAGGCCAATCATCCATTAGAAAAATTGTCTGTTAGAAGAACTGTGATTAGATGAATTGTACTAAACCTCAAAGTAATACAGTTAGAATGAAAATCAGGTATCACTCATGGATAGAAATGTCATTCTGGTGGACAGAAAATTTAGAAAAGGTTTTTATTTCCTCAGTAACATACTATACCATACTGCTTCTTATACCCCACAATTATGAGCAAGGAATTTTTGTGGCTTACATAAGATTAATAAGGATTTATAACAGTAACATCAAGGATCAGGTAATAAAGAGTTCATGTCTTGCATTACAGTGAGACTAAAGGCTTCTTTAGTGATTTCCTGAATTGAAGGTAGGAAGGGATCTGTCGCAAGCAGGATGGAAGGCAATTCCAAATCTTGCGACCTTGGAACTCGAAGGTAGACTCAAAGTGTGATTTTTTTTTCTGGATTCGATGGGGAGAGGGAAGAAGTAGTTTTCAGTGCTGGGTCGTTCTTGAGTTGCAGAAGGAATGTGAGACCTGAATGGCCAACAGTCGAGTTTTCCCCATTTATAGCCTTGTGGACCATACATGTGACTTCAAATTGGATTCTGCTCTTAACTGGCAACCAGTGTAGCTCTGCCAGTAGCGGACCAGCCCTCTCAAACCTGGTCTTGCGAATCTCTTAAGACCTTTCATTGGGATGTTACCAAATAGAGAGTTGCAATAGTCCAGATATGGGAGTAAGATTGCCTGTGCTACTACACTTCTCCCTCCGTATTTGCGGGGGATGTGGGCAGAACATAGCCGTGAATACCGAAAAACCGCAAATAACTTTTTGCATTTTATTCATGATTTTTCAGTAAAATAGACCTGAAAAAGATAATAAACCATGAATAACTCGACCTGCGGTTTGCTCCATACAACGCCGAGAGTAGCGATTTCCTCCATGAACCACTAGGAGCGGTGATTTCCAATGTGAAACGCTGGGTTCAGTGACGTAAATTAATGGGCAGAGTCAGCAGCCAAAAAATCACGAATATGCGAATCTGTGGATACGGAAACCGTGGATACGGAGGGAGAAGTGTATTCTAAAGCTGGTCAAACTCAGAGCTGATCTTATCATTTTCAGTTGCCTCAGTCTAAAGAAAAATTTTTGACCCTTGTGGCAATCTACTCTCCCATAGTAAGTCTGGAGTTGAGGACAATGCCTAGAATTTCTGACATTTTGTCTATTGTTAGTTTCTTGCCTGTAGACAATGTTAGTTCTGAATGTGGTAGTGAGTTGTAGTTCCAGAACCAACGTACCTTCATCTTCTGTTTGTTTAGTATGAGGAAGTTTTTGTGACTATGCACTTAGATCCTCAACTACGTACATTTGTATGACAAGTATAAATGTTTTAAATTTTATATGTTAACAAGTAACTCGTCCTGGATAAGGGTGGTCAAAAAATAAACAAACAAGCAAACTAGTTTTGATATGTGTTGCCATATGCAACAGAACACTTTATTGATTTTTGTTTTTTGGGGAAGAGTGGGCAAAAGCTCCACCCCAGGCCCCACCCCCATAATAATACTAATTGTAATACCAATTTTTCCATTCATTTTTTATAGGTACATACAATATAATCTTATTAACATTAATGGTTAACCACAAAATCAAACTACACAAAGCACTAACTAAACTAAACTAAAACTAAACCTTAAGTTTGTATACCGCGCCATCTCTGCAAGCGTAGAGCTCGGCACGGTTTACAGAGTTAGGATAGAAAGGAACTCCAATAAAGGGTTAAAGAAAAGGGTACGAGAGAGCGGGAGGTATTAGATTTTTGAGAAGAGCCAAGTTTTCAGGTGTTTGCGGAAAAGTTGGAGGGAGCAGGAATTTCTGAGCGGTGATGTGAGGTTATTCCAGAGTTCTGTGGTTCTAAAGGGGAGGGATGTTCCTAGTTTTCCTGCGCGGGATATACCTTTTGTAGAAGGGAAAGATAGTTTCAATTTTTGGGACACTGTATGCTTCTCAACATTCATTACTACCAGAACACCTGGCCTTGGTCACACATGCAGAACACAGATAACCCCTATACAAATATGGGACCACAAAATAAAAGTACTAATGTATAAAAATGAAACCATAAGATGAAAGACTCTGCATTCAGTACAACTCCAGAAAAATAGAAACAAATGCATTTCTTCCTGAACAATGCAAAATATAAACAGCAGATGTAAACTGACTTTTTCAGATAAGTGGTCTACTGTTAAACAACTTTTGTAGAGCCATAATATTTGCCACTCTGTCTCCTCTCCTTTCTGCAGTGTGGCATCTTTCCTTTCTGCAGCCTGGTATCTCTCTCTCTCCTCCTTCCCTTCCATTCCATGGTCTGGCACTGGCATCTCTCTCTTTCCTTCCCATTCCAGTGATCTGACATCTCTCTCTTCCCTCCTTCCATCACCCTTCTCTGTAATCTGACATCTCTCCCTTCTTTGAGTCATCTCTCCTCCCTCCCAGTATAACATTTCTCCCTCCATCCTCTCCACACCACTATCATGTTCAACAATTCTCCCTCTTGCCCATGTATATCCTCTCTTTCCCTCCCACTCCACACACCTATGTCCAAGAATTTTCTTTTTCTCTTCCCTCACTCACCAGCAGCATTTCTTTCCCTCCCTCCCTTCCCCCCTGTCACACAACCTCTTTCTTTGACTTTGGACTCTCAACTCCCGACTGCCCCACACCTACCTCCTCTTCAGTGTTTGTTTTTCAAATCTTTGGGCAGCATCGATGAGATCAGCGTGCTGCTGTCAGCCTGCTCCAGAATCCTTCATTCAGCAGCAGCCCGCCTAAGGGGAAACAGGAAATCGCTGCTGAATAAAGACTTCTGGGGCAGGCCGATGGCAGCACACTGATTTGGTCGACACTGCCCGAAGATTAAAAAAAACAAATACCGGGGAGGAGGTAGGTGTGAGGGAGTCAGGAGTTGAGAGTCCAAAATTGAAGAAAGAGGTTGTGCGGCAGGGTCCGCTAGGGGGGAAAGAAGGAAAATGTGTGATACACACCAAACAGTGGGGGAGCAGAGCCACGCAGGGCTGGTTTTAGACATTGTGGGGCCCAGGGCAGAAATTAAAAAGGGGCCCCCTCCCCCGCTCATGATCTTCCCATCATTATTACCACAAGACTAAAGAAAAGCTCTAGGTACTGACTTGTTCCAAGTTTCCAAGTTTATTTAAGATTTGATTGATTGCTTACTCAAACTTCAAAGTGATGTACATAACTAAAATCCATACAACTTTCAGGGGTAAAAAAACGTACAACATATTTCTAACTGACAAAATTTATGCAGCTTGAGGGAGAAGGGAAAGAAATACAATATTTAAAAGAAAATGAGACAAAAAGGGAAAGGACAAAAGGGAAGGTGACACTGAAAAGAAAGATGTTTGTGTGTCAGATCCTAAGAAACGATTCCAGTCTGGAGTGCTAACAGTTGAAGGCATCTTTAAAAAGAAAGCTTTTCAACTTACTCTTAAATCGTTCTAGTATGTGTTCCACCCGTTCCTCCAGCACCCCTCACCACTCCCGCCTCTCCGGGTCTCTGTATCTATATCTGTACTGAGATTCAAACTCTGTGTATTTTTTGAGTTCTCCTTATATCGCCTCACCTCTATTGTATTTGAATCAGACCTGCCACAATCCTTTGTTATTTGCACTCCTATGTTACTTGCACCCTCACCTCTTATGTATGATCCTCTATTTAAACTCCTGTTAACCATATTGAACGTCATGGGGGGGGGGGCAACACCTTCACCAACAGTAAAGTTAGAATAGGGTCATTAAATCCAGTGGCTTACCTAGTATATATGACAGCCAGTGTCAGATCATTTTTTTAACAATCTCCTACTCTATATAAAAAACGTTATTTTAAGCAATAATCCATGAGTCACACAAAAAGGGTACACCTAGGAAAAGGCAGCATCTTAAACACTGTAGTGCACTAGAACACAACACACACATTGTAAAACTAAACAAGCCAGATCCTGCACAGTCAACTTATCCTGTACAGTCAAAGCCAACAGAAAACCATGTCCTTTTTATACACACATAGAACAGATACACCTCACCCAATATGGAATAAATCACAAACTAAAAATAGAAATATGTAGACAAAAGTTAAACTGAACCACCAAGAAACCAGACTCTGCATACAATGTAACACCACAGAAACAGTGACACGTCCCCTAATACTATGCAAAATATAAAGACAGTAGATGTAAATTTGAAAAAAAAACTGATACATAACAATCACCACTTTATAAATTAACAAATAGAAATAAAACAAATAATGAGAAATAAGAAAATACCATTTTATTTGACTAATCCATTTTTCAATTAGCTTTCAGAGTCCAAATCTTTCTTCAGGACAGTATACTGCTATTATGGACCTGACCAGAGGAAAAGGGTTTAGTCCCAAAAAAATTGCCTTATTTCCATTTCCTACTTATAAACTTTTATCAATACAGTTACAATACTACTTGATTCTAAATAAAGCAACAAAAAAAATCTTTCTACCTTTTCTCGTTTCTGCTTTAATCATCTTCTCTTCGTGCTCTTCTTTCTATTCAGCATTTGTCTTCTTTCCCTTCCATCTCCTCTCTCTCTCTCTCTACTCCTTCCTTCTTTCCTTCCCACTCCAACCCATCTATATCTCCTTCCCTACCCCCATGCACTGGCATCTCCTCTTCTATCTCTCCCTCTCCCTCCATGCTCTGACACTTCCTATCCTTCCTTTCCCTCTGGTATGGCATTTTTCTCCTTAGTTTCCCTTCCTTCCCCATGCCCCGGCATCTCTCTCCTCCCATAAATCCTTCCCCCTCCCCCTCCATTATCTGGCATCACATCTCCTTCCTTTCTTTCCCTCCCTCCTTCCTTCCTTTCCCCTGGTCTGGCATCTGTCTCCTTCCCTCCTCTCCCTCCATGCCCTGGCATCTCTCCCTCCCCCTCCATGGGCTGGTATCTCCTTTCCTTCTTACCTTTCCTTCTTTCCTTTCCCTCCAACCCATGGGCTTGGCATCTCTCTTTCCTCTCCTCTCCCTTCCCTGGTCTTCCTTCTCCCTCCTTTCCTCTCTCTCCCCAATTGGGTGCAGCAGCAGCATTCACAACCTTTCCCTCCCCTACTTTCCTTCTATCTCATGTACATCAACCCAAATTCGTCTAGTATTTTTAATATTTGTCCCTTACAATCTTTTTATATTGTACACCATCTAGACACTTGTTTTGATAGACGGTATATCAAAAATAAAGAAACTTGAAACTCGCTGCTCTTGCATGCATAGGGCCTTCCTCGCTGCCGGGTCCCACCTACTTTCTGTTTCCACGAAGGCAAGACCTGACAGTGAGGAAGGCCTGAAGTAAGCAGGAGCAGCAAGTTGTAAGCTTCCCTCCCTCCCTTCAACTCCCTCGCTGTCCTATTTCCCGCCATAGCCTATAAGCGAATTCACCCATGCTCTGGGGCTCTAACGGTGCGTGTCGGCTTCCCTTCTCCTCCCCTCCTCCTCATGACGAAACTTCTGGTTTTGGAGGAGAAGGGAAGTCGGCAAGCACAGTGTTACTGTTAGAGTCCCAGAGCATGGGTGAATTCACTTATAAGCTGCAGGGGGAGATAGGACAGCGAGGAAGTCAAAAGGAGGGAGAGAAGCTTATATCATCTCATCAGGCAGTCAGGGGCCTCCTGTAGCTGTGGGACCCAGGGGTAGCTGCTGTGTTTGTTCCCCCCTAACAACCACGGCCAATTTTGGGGAGGCCACGACCCCTGTGCCCCCCCCTGTTCTGATACCTATGTGTGTTGCAAAATGTCAGTGAAGGAGTCTTTGACAACACAAAGGAGAAAATGTCATCTGCATAAAAAAGTGTGGACTTGTGGGAAGAAGAACCACTTACCATTTAATATATAGGAGGCTCATAGGAGGCTCTTGAACACACTTGAAGGGCTGAAGTTAGGACCCAAAGTGGTAAACTGGGTTAGAAACTGGCTGTTGGACAGACGCCAGAGGGTGGTGGTTAATGGAAGTCGCTCGGAAGAAGGAAAGGTGAGTAGTGGAGTCCCTCAGGGTTCGGTGCTGGGCCGATCCTATTCAATATGTTTGTGAGTGACATTGCTGAAGGGTTAGAAGGAAAGGTGTAGTATTTGCCTCTTTGCAGATAATACCAAGATTTGTAACAGAGTAGACACCGAAGAGGGAGTGGAAAATATGAAAAAGATCTGTAAAAGTTAGAGGAATGGTCTAATGCCTGGCACTAAAATTCAATGCAAAGAAATGCAGAGTAATGCATTTGGGATTAATAATCAGAAGGAACCGTATATGCTGGGAGGTGAGAACCTGATATGCAAGGATGGGGAGAAAGACCTTGGGGTGATAGTGTCCGAAGATCTAAAGGCGAAAAACAGTGTGACAAGGCAGTGGCTTCTGCCAGAAGGATGCTGGGCTGTATAAAGAGAGGCTTAGCCAGTAGAAGGAAGAAGGTGTTGATGCCCCTGTACAGGTCATTGGTGAGGCCCCACTTGGAGTAATGTGTTCAGTTTTGGAGACCGTATCTGGCAAAGGACATAGGAAGACTTGAAGTGGTCCAGATGAGGGCAACGAAAATAATAAGAGACTTGCACCAGAAGACATATGACTGATCTCTAGCGCTATTAATAACTAGCTTCTAACTTTATTAATTATGCTTAATTTGTAACATCTTTTAACCATTGTAAACCGCATAGAACTTCACGGTCCTGCGGTATATAAACTGTTATTATTATTTTAGCATTTTTAGCACCTTTCTCTGTACCTTTTCTAATTCCACTATATCCTTTTTGAGATATGGCAAGTAGAATTGCACACAGTATTCGAGGTGTGGCTGCACCATAGAATCATACAAAGGCATTAAAACATTTTTATCTTTGTTTTCCATTCCTTTCTTGATAATTCCTAACATTTTACTTGCTTTCTTAGCTGCCGCAGCACACTGAACTGTCTATACTGTAAATGCTGTAAAGTCTGTATTTCTCACTAAAGTTTGTCCCACCCATACTATGAATGTACTCCTGTAACCCGTTCTGAGCTCCTTTGGGGAGGACGGGCTAAATAAATGACTAAATAAATAAATATATTTTCAGTGATGATACCCAGATCCTTTTCCTGGGCGGTGAATCCTAATGTGGAACCCTGCATCACATAGCTATAGTTTGGGTTCCTCTTCCTTGCTCACATGCTCTTGCACTTGCTCATATTAAATGTCATCTGCCATTTTGATAGTCACACAAGGACCTTTTGCAAAATTTTCACAATCCTTTTACGATTTAACAACTATAGCTACATGATGCAAAGTTCAACATTAGGAGTCTAAGGTGCCTAAGGTCATGCCTAACGAACCTTCTGTACTTCTTTGAGGGAATAAGCAGTCGGGTGGACAATGGGGAACCCATAGACATCATTTACCTCGATTTTCAAAAGGCTTTCAACAAGGTGCCACATGAAAGGCTGCTTAGGAAGCTGTGGAACCACGGGGTGGGAGGGGATGTGCACAGATGGATCAAGCATCAAGATGGTTGTCGGGTAGACTGCAGAGGGTCGGAGTGAAGGGCCAATATTCTGACTGGCGGGGAGTCACAAGCGGTGTGCCACAGGGATCGGTGCTGGGGCCGTTACTCTTCAACATATTTATCAATGACCTGGAAAAGGAGGCAAAGTGCGAGGTTATAAAATTTGCAGACGATACCAAACTGTGCGGCAGAGTTAGGTCCAGGGAGGAGTGTGAGGACCTGCAAAGGGACCTGGACAAGCTGGAAGACTGGGCAAACAAATGGCAAATGCGCTTTAACGTGGAAAAATGCAAGGTCATGCATATAGGGAAAAAGAACCCGTTATTCAACTACAAATTGGGGGGGGCATTGTTGGGAGACAGCAGACTTGAGAGAGATTTGGGTGTGCTGGTGGATGCATCACTGAAGCCAT
Source organism: Geotrypetes seraphini (assembly GCF_902459505.1). Lineage (NCBI taxonomy): Eukaryota > Metazoa > Chordata > Amphibia > Gymnophiona > Dermophiidae > Geotrypetes > Geotrypetes seraphini. The sequence continues at coordinate 170,417,829 of NC_047084.1, read as the reverse complement.
CTGCACAGTGCGCAGCAGCCTCGAAAAAAGCCAACAGGATGCTGGGCATCATAAAGAGGGGCATAACAACCAGGACGCGGGAAGTCATCATGCCATTGTATCGAGCGATGGTGCATCCACATCTGGAATACTGCGTTCAGTATTGGTCGCCACACCTCAAGAAGGACATGGCGGTACTTGAGAGAGTCCAATGGAGAGCAACGAAACTGGTAAAAGGGCTGGAACACTGCCCATACGCCGAGAGGTTGGATAGGCTGGGGCTCTTCTCTTTGGAAAAAAGGAGGCTCAGGGGAGATATGTTAGAGACCTTCAAGATTATGAGGGGCATAGAGAGGGTAGATAGGGACAGATTCTTCAGACTGAAGGGGACAACAAGTATGAGGGGGCATTCGGAGAAACTGAAGGGAGATAGGTTCAAAACAAATGCAAGGAAGTTTTTTTTTCACCCAAAGGGTCGTGGACACTTGGAATGCGCTACCGGAGGAAGTGATCAGGCAGAGTACGGTACAGGGATTCAAACAGGGATTGGACGGATTCCTGAGGGATAAAGGGATCGTGGGATACTGAGGGAGGAGCTGGGATATAACACAAGTATAGAAAGCTAACCAGGTAATAAGTATAGAAACCCAACCAGGTCATGCATGTGCAAGACCGGAGGGTTAGGACTTCGATGGGAAGATAGGACTTCAATGAGAAACCAAGGTGGCAAGGGAGCCCCTTCTGGTGATTCAGACAGGTCGTGATCTGTTTGGGCCGCCGCGGGAGCGGACTGCCAGGCAGGATGGACCTATGGTCTGACCCGGCGGAGGCACTGCTTATGTTCTTATGAGTCACTGCCCAGGAAAAGGATTTAGGTGTCATTATTGAGGATACGTTGAAACCCTCAGCTCAATGTGTGGTGTGGCTAAGAAAGCAAATCGGGCCCCAAATATCTAGTTACTGGTTATTAGTTTTCTTTCCGTATAAAAATAAAATACAACTTTGCACACATATTTAACTTGAAGATGTGTATAAAATGGTATGACCTGCCCCTTTGAGGCACAATGTCCCAGGATCAGGCATCATTCTTATCAAGGCATTGGTAACATCATGCAGGTATGTCCTGCTTGCTCTCCCTACCTTCAACACCAGAACAGGTCTGTAAAAATTCCAGCATCTAATGGCATCAGTTCTTCTGAGAGTTCTTCTGTACTTCTGTGGTTGATGGCAGATGGATCTGTTGCCTCAGGGTCAGGCGTTGTTCTTGTCGCAACATTGGTGATATCATGCAGATGCAACCCATCAGAAAAGCAATAAGGGGAGTCTTGAGTACTGTGCTTGTGACAGAATTCCGCTTGTATCAGATGGAGCAACATACATTTGCTAATAAAATCAGTTAATTATATAGATACAACTTTTTGCACAATCTTTGAAAGGAATAAAAAAATTGAGACAATGTTAATTGTAGATAGGGATTGCATCTAGAGATCTTTTCTCAAAGATTGGCTGAACAATGGCTCATTTCCAAATTAGAGGCATCTGTCCATCCGAAAGATTCATAGCTGTCATGGACAAGATAAATGGAAGAGAATTTGTAAAAACAAGAAAATATTTCAACTCTCTTGGTGAAATTGGGTCAAGATTTTAGGTAGTAACCCACATAAATAGAATTAATGTATCTAATTTAAAAGATTAAGGTAAAGTCCCTCCCCCCCTTTTTTTTTTTTTTTTTTTTTACAAAGCTGCAGTAGTGGCTGCCGTGCAGCAAATGTTCCAACACCCATTAAATTCCTAAGGGCATCAGAGAAATTACAGTGGCTTTGTAAAAGGAGCCCTAAATGAAGGCCAACAAATATTTGTATTTGCCAGTCTTTCTAAATAGCTGCTCACCTTCTTATGATCTCTAATTGCTAATTGTATGAATCTATCTGCTTGTAATTATTGTATGCAATAATTGGAAGATTCAGAAATGAGATAAACAAGAGAATGGGAGCATTTAAAACAGGAAACTATTTTTCCCATATCATGGATAGGAATTGTGAAGCAGAGAACCGAAGGATTGATGCATAAACAATGTGACATATATCAAATATTAATTCTGCAGCAGAGATCAGTTGGAGTTTATTGTGCTGTAAGGGAATTTGAATAATCAGGTTGCGAGATTCTAAGACTGTGTAGCCTGCAAGTCCCACGAGAAAGATAATTCTAGATTTCAGTGATAATAAACTGATGGTATTAACATCTTCAAGCAAAGGAAGAAATATATATTGAAAGTCTTATGGGAGTTCTATACAATCCTTAGATTATAATAAAGGCATTCTAAAACCAAGATTAGATTCCAAATCCATAATGATGCAGAGCAGCCTATTAATTTTAAGCCATGAGGGTAACAAACCTTGAAAATCCTTTAAAGTGCTATAAAGAAGTTAATATTACAACATGTTACAAAATGTAGTTTTGACATTAGTGGCTCGGTGAACAAGATCCCTGGTTTTCAGTAGTAGTTAATAGATAATATTTGTAATAACAATAATAAAAAAAGAAAGAAAAAGAATAAAACCTCTTTTCTCCTTTCTTTCTTATCAACCTTTCTTACATTTTCATTCGCTTCTTTCCAGCCATTCCTTCTAGTTTCATCTCTCACCTTCTCTCTTTTGTACTCCTTTCATCCATCTTTCCTCCCAACCTGCTTTATTCTCCATAATTTTCTATTTCTATGGAGTTCACCAAGAGAAGTAGGGATGGGTGAACACAACAATCAAAGATAATCAGCCAATAAAAGTTTATTGCAGATTATAGTTTAGACCATAAAGTTCCACGGTTTGACTCAAAAAGAGTCTGACTCAGGCCAGGGGTCACAATAATTGCATCTACAACAAAAATGTACATAAAGATTAATTAAAATAAACACCCGTGAAAAGAGAAGTAAGCATAAAACATATTTTATATAAAAATAAAATCATATAATATAGCTTAACAAGCAATCTAATAAAAATTGAAATAAATTATGAACATCAAACTAAAGCTACTTGTAAAGAGGGGCAAATATTAGTCTCCATGAATCAACAGGAGTGTGGTGCAGTAGTTAAAGCTACAGCATTAGCACCTTGCAGTCCTGGGTTCAAACCCACACTGCTCCTTGTGACCCCGGATAAGTTACTTACCGTACATACTCGCATATAAGTCGTTCCGAATATAAGTTGAGACTCCCATTTTTCCCAAAAAAAAGGAGGAAAAATGGTTGACTCAAATATGTCAGGCGGCTTAATATTCAAGTGCCCTGCCAGGATCTGCACTCAGCACCCTCTCCCTCCCCTATCAGGCACTGCACCCAGCCACCTTCTCTCCCTCCTCAGCCAGGCACTGCACCCAGCCCCCTTCCCTCCCTGCCTCCCATGCTCTCCACCCTGTTCCCCTTCCCTGCCCTGCCCTGTCCCTCCTCCCTGCCCTGAATGGATCCCGCAAATTCTTACGAGAATTCATGGGAGTCATTCAGGAAGCCACTTAACAGTGAGCAGCAGTGCCAAAGCGTGCTTCTGCTCAGTAATGCTCAGCGGATGAAGCCGGAACTCGTGGCAGTGATCGACTGGGTTAGCAGCACGGAAGGAGCACAGAAAGCTCGCTCCTGCCCACTACACCTCTGGACCACTAGGGATTCCTGCAGCAAAGGAAGGACAATGGACAAGGTAGGGAGGGGGGATAGGGTGCAGAGCCTGGTAGCCCGGAGCAGGCCTGCAATAAGTCGGGGGTGCTGGCCTGGGAAGTAGCGATCGTCAAATGGTTTGTTTTGATATAACAGCTAAAAGGGAGGGTAGCCACATAAAACTCAAAGTCCTAGATTTCAAACGCATGGACTTTAGTAAAATGGGAGAGTACCTGAAGGAAGAGCTGTTAGGAATGGAGGACATAAGAGAACTGGAAAATCAGTGGTCTAAGGAAGAAAACCCTGCAGAAGAATAGAGATTGTCTGGCAAAATTATACATGAGAATGGAGTAGATACCTCACTATTCACGGAAGAAACTATTTATGAACTTGAAAAATTGAAAGTGGACAAAGCAATGGAACCAGATGGGATCCATCCCAGGATACGGAGGGAGCTCAGAGAGGTTCTGGCGGGTCCTATTAAAGATTTGTTCAACAAGTCTCTGAAGACAGGGGTGGTTCCTGGGGATTGGAGAACAGTGGATGTGGTGCCAATTCACAAAAATGGTTGCAGAGATGAAGGGGGAAACTATAGAATGGTAAGCCTCATTTCAGTTATTGGAAAAATAATGGAAGTGTTGCTGAAAGAAAGGATAGTGAAATTCCTAGAATCTAATGGGTTACAGAATCCGAGTCAACATGGTTTTACTAAAGGTAAATCATGCCAAATGAATCTGATTGAATTTTTTCATTGGGCGACCAGAGAATTGGACCAAGGACATATGCTATAAATAATTTACTTAGATTCCAGCAAAGCCTTTAACCCGGTTCTTCATAGGAGGCTCTGTAACAAACTTGATGGGGTAAAGTTAGGACTCAAAGTTGTGAACTGGATTAGAAACTGGTTGACGGACAGGCACCAGAGGGTGGTGGTTAATGGAATTCACTCAGAAGAAGGAAAGGTAAGTAGTGGAGTCCCTCAAGGACTGGGGTTCATAGACAACCCCGTGAAAGACAAAGGCGTGCGCCGACAACTGAGCGCAAGACGGAGGTGCGCGCCAAAGAAAATTACAGTTTTTAGGGGCTCCGACGGGGGGGTTTTGTTGGGGAGCCCCCCTGGTTTACTTAATAGAGATTGCGCCGGCGTTGTGGGGGGTTTCGGGGTTGTAACCCTCCACATTTTACTGTAAACTTAACTTTTTCCCTAAAAACAGGGAAAAAGTGAAGTTTTCAGTAAAATGTGGGGGGTTACAACCCCCCAAACCTCCCACAATGCTCCCACAACGCGGCACGATCTCTATTAAGTAAAATGGGGGGGTTTCCCCCCCACATCCCCCCCCATCGGAGCCCTAAAAACAGTAATTTTCTGCGGCGCGCTCCTCCGCGCTGCGCTCAATTGTCTGCGTGCGCCTTTGTCCCGGCGCGCTTTTGACCTGACACCAGGACTGGTGCTGGGGCCAATCTTGTTCAATATGTTTGTGAGTGACATTGCTGAAGGGTTAGAAGGAAAGGTGCAGTATTTGTCTCTTTGTGGATGATACCAAGATTTGTAACAGAGCAGACAGCGAAGAGGGAGTGGAAAACATGAAAAAGGATCTGCAAAAGTTAGAGAAATGGTCTAATATCTGGCAACTAAAATTCAATGCAAAGAAGTGCAGAATAATGCATTTTGGGATTAGAAATCGGAAAGAGTGGTATATGCTGGGAGGTGAAAGGCTGATATGCATATATGGGAAGAGAGACCTTGGAGTGATAGTGTCCGAAGATCCAAAGGCAAAGAAACAGTGTGACAAGGCGGTGGCTGTTGCCAGAAGGATTCTAGACAGTATAGAAAGAGGCATAACCAGTAGAAGAAAGAAGGTATTGATGCCCCTGTACAGGTCATCGATGAGGCTCCATTTGGAGTATTGTGTTCAATTTTGGATACCATATCAGGCAAAGGACATAAGAAGACTTGAAACATTCCAGAGAAAGGCAATGAAAATGGTAGGAGGTTTGTGCCAAAAGACGTATGGGGAGAGACTGGAAACCCTGAATATCTAAACCCTAGAGCAGTGTATCTCAAACCGTGTGCCTCCTGAGATTCCGAATGTGCCGCAGCACACTGAGGATTTCCCTACACGGTACATCGCCAGCGCTGCCCGATTTTCCAAAGGCCTGCATGCTTCCCCCTTCTCTCTAGTGTCCTCCGGCTTCCCCCCTGGCCTCCCGGTCTTACCTTTAAAGCTAATTACAGCAGCCTGCAGAGGATCGCCGATAGGTAAAATGATTTTATTTTCAATATAGTGATTGAAATGTGTCAGTTTTGAGAATTTATATCTGATGTGTATATTGTGTGTATATGAAAAATGAATGGAAAAAATTGCATTACAATTAGTAAAGGGGATGCGATCTGGGGCAGAGCTTGGGTGGGCCTAGGGAGGTCTGTGGTTGGGGTAATCAGTTGATATTTATTTGTTAGACTTAGGGGATTCTTAGCTTGAAGTAGTTGAGAAAAGCTGCTGTAGGCAATCAGCTGGCGCCAGTGCCTCTCCTCTCCAGCCCTCTTCCCTGCTGCCACTCCCTACTGGCGTCTCAGGGCCCATCTGGAGGGCCTCTGCACCTACACAGATGTTGATGTGATGATGTCACACATATGCGTGATGTCATCACAGTGACTTCCGCGCACTTCTGGGTGCCTCAAGTCATGGCCACTACCTTTAGTTTGCCGCAGCCCGAGAAAGTTTGAGAGACACTGCCCTAGAGGAAAGGAGGGACAGGAGAGATATGATTCAGACGTTCATATACTTGAAAGTTATTAACGTAGAACAAAATCTTTTCCAGGGAAAGAAAAATGGTAAAACCAAAGGGCATTATCTGAGGTTAAAGGGTGATAGACTTAAGAGTAATGTTAGGAAATGATTCTTTATTGAGAGGGTGGTTGATGCCTGGAATGCGCTCCCGAGGGAGGTGGTGGAGAGGATAATGGTGGCAGAGTTCAAGAAAGCATGGGATGAACACAGAGGATCTCTAATCAGAAAATAATGGTATATATTGAAGAACTAAGCCAGTACTGGGCAGATTTGCACAGTCTGTGTCTTGTATATGGTCATTCAGTTGAGGATGGGCTGGGATGGTTTAGATGAGCTGGAACGAGCTTTGACAGAGACTCCAGTAGATGGAACCTATGCACAGTACCGGGCAGAGCTCTGGGTTTCTGGCCAAGAAATATCCAAGAAAAAGAACAATTTAAATTAAATCATTACATTTTAGAGAGTGTATGTTTGGGCAGACTGGATAAACCATTTGGGTCTTTAACTGCCTTCATTTACTATGTTACTATATATGTTACTATGCTACATATAACGATCTTGTGACTCTAAAACTGCAAGTATATCATAAGTTGAAAAGCTCCTGGAGCGAGGGTAAATTTGAAGGAAACAGACAATGGTTTTCTAGTCTCCTGTGAAATTGAAGCTGGCATAAAGTATTAGATTTGTTTAAATGATATACATATATTTGCTTGAGAGTGCTCCTTTATGGAGAAGGAGATGAGGGCAATTGCCCAGTTACAGTCTGGAATGCCACAACAGAATGGGGTTAATCATAACCATAAGTAGCCAGGACAAAGGCAATGTTGGGGTTAATCATAACCATAAGTAACCAGGACAAAGGCAATGTTGTGCCAACAGAATGCTGCCATGCTGAAAGGGACTTAAAACAACAATGAAAGAGAAAACCTGAAAAAGTAAATTGTTTTGACGTTTCTTCAAACAATATATTTCTCTACAGATAGCTCAGTGTCACAAGAGTCTTACATAAAATATGGTAGGTCGTTAAAACACTAGGCAATAAAAACAAGGAAAAGCTTTAAAATATCCTTAATGTTCATTTAGGTGCAGCACCATTTCTTGTGAGTAGATGATTTTGAGAACATTATACTCAGTGGAAAAGATATTGACTTTTCCGTAAAATGGGTAGGCCTCAAGGCCAACTAGATTTAGCATGGCAGGTACCTGACATTATAATTTCTGATGGCTAGCATAGTCATTACACTAAAGGCTGAGCAACAAAAGTTGAACTTACTGACTTAAATGCTTACTTGAGCAAGGTATAAGAATGTAACCATAGAGTTTAAATATGTTAATTTAAAAAAAAAAATAAATAAAGTTAATCATAAAGAAAAAAAAAATAGGGGAAAATAATGCATGATAATTCACAGAAGGTTTGAAAAGAAAAAAGATCTAGTCTGTAAGACTATCCAGTGATAAAACTACAGTGGTCTCTGCTAAAGGAAAGCTCATCAATCATTTTCTATTTATAAAGGGGTCCTTTCACTAAGCTGCAATAAGCACTAATGCTTGCTTACCGCAACTTAAAATGCCTTCCTGCGGGGCACGATAAGTCATCCCACTGTAATTTGTCATTGGCATACTTCCCATCCTGGTGAGGTCTGAGGGAGGCGAGTTGGTATGTTCAGTGCTAATTGATTAGGGCAGCTACATTGCGCTACGCTAACCGATTAGGTTGTGGTTAGCATATCGGTGAAGTCATCCCGTTGAAGACGCTGGTACCATTCCCATTTTAGGGAGAGCTGTGTTGCTTGCCAGTCAGTAGCCGATTGGGACATTCTGTGAAGGTTGCTCCCCTGATGATGCCTCGGCGAAACGGGGGTCTCCCGTTGGAACCACAACTTTGGGATATTTTTCAGCAAGTTCAGAGAGTACAGATAAGTAAATATGAGACAGTATTTTTTTGTAGGCATTTTAGTGTGAATGTGTTTTGTTGGATACACAGTATGGCCTAATGGTGGTTTCTACGTTTTTCCCCCTTATCTTGCTGACCTGCTTTTGAATGAATCACAGTGCATAAGATATACCTACTGTTAAATTAACTGGAGGACCCAGAAGATTTATAGTTATACTCGAGGGAGGTTTTTTTATGACCTATGATGACATTGGGCTTTGATATGGCTGTGTGTCGTTTGTAATTTCCCCTGTAACGTTGAGGTCTTTTTTCTCCATTGGTTAATTTTTGTTCTGGATGCCACTGGTTTCTCTTTCAGTAGAAGAGATTTGCCATATATTTTTAATTAGTGATTTATCCAACTTTATCCAGTGAATTAAGTTAGCATATGAGCCCATATCACTTACAAAATGAATGGCAGTAGAACACTAATGTCCACATGGCAATGGGGAAAATAGCACATGGTCATTAATAGAAAAAAAAAAAAAAATAGAAAAGCAGTGTGTGTGTGTATGTATATATATATATATATATATATATATATATATACTAATCTTTAGGCCCGTTACATTAATGGGTGCTAGAATAGATATGTGTCTTTGTGTTTCTTTTTTTCATTTTCTCTCCTTGGCTGCTTTCTGTCTGTCTTTCTTTCTTTCTGTCTCTCTCCCTCCTGCTGTCTGTCTTTCTTTCTGTGTCTCTCTTTCCTTGACTGTCCAGCCCTTCTCCCTTCATTTTACCTCCCCCTGCCCAGCAGCACCTGTTCCCTGCTTCCCCTGTCCAGCAGCACCTGTTCCCTGCTTCCCCTGTCCAGCAGTAGGGCTCCCTTCCTGTTACCCTCCCCCCAGCCTGTTACATTAACGGGTGCTAGAGTAATGTCTGTCTGTCTGTTGTTGTTTTTTTTGTCTCTCTCTCCTTGGACGCTGTCTGTAATTCTTTCTGTTTTTCTCCATGGCCCCCTGTCGGTCTATCTGTATTTCTAAGTCTATCCTCTTCCCTCACATGTTCCCTTTTTTTTTTCTCCTCCCCACTTCCTTCCAAGTCTGCTCCCCCTATCCCTCAGACTTCCATTCAGCAGCTGTCCCTCCTCTCCCCCACACTTCCATTCATTGTCTGTCTCCCTCTCTCTACCCCTTCTATCTACTGTTCACCCTCTGTCTTGCCCCTTCCATTCACTGCCCTCTCTTCTCTTTCCATCCAGTGTCTGCCCTCTCTCTCTGTTTCATATGGCATCTCCTCCTTCCTTTCCCCCTTCCTTTTCCCTTGGTCTGGCATACCTTCCTCCTTCCTTCCATGCCTTGCCATCTCTTCTTCCCTCCCCCTCTGTTCCCTTAGAAGAGTAATAAAGCTTGTTTCTTTGTGCTCTGGCTTGCCTCAGACCTGCAATTACCTCAAGGTGACATCACACGCTGCCGGTTACTTCAACACCGATAGTGCAAGGTGCTTGCTTGGATTAGTAATTCCTCCTAGTTCTCTCTCTCTCTGAACTCATACCCTTGGAGAAACTATTTTTTTTATATATATCTTTTTCACTTCAGCATTCTCTTCACCTATCTGCAAGATCCGGCTTCAGCCCTTCCTCTCTGGCGGGTCCTGTGTTCATGAAAACAGGAAGTATGCAGGACCCACCTGAGAGGAAGGGTTGAAGTCGGCAACAATAGCGATTTTTAAACACTGCTGCTGCCCGAAGAAGCCAGGCCTTAACCGCAGCCGGCAGTGCTGGTGGGGGTGGAGGGTTTTCAAAGGTTCAGCGGCGGTGGTGCTGGGGGGGGTTTGAAAAGCTGTCGGTTGTGAAGTATGCCGCCTGCATACTTCATGGCTGACGGCTTTTCACGACTTTAAAAACTTAGCGGCGTAGTCTTTTGCCGTCCCTACCCCCCTTCCCGCGTTCTGGCCGTCTCCCGGCGGCTCCTCTCACAACCGCCGCCTGCGTCGGAATCCTTCTCCGACGCAGGTGCGACTCACCCTTACCGTGCTATCTGCCTGCCCCGGAAGTGTTATTTTTGGTTGTTTCCTTCCGCCTCCGGCTGGCCAGACCCTTCCCTTCATGCTGGGGTGGAGTTTGTTTCGGCAGCAGGTCTTTGGCACTGCAGTGGAGGCACGCTGGCCTGCTCCGGTGTCGGCCGGCCAGTGCAATTGCTGATGGAGTCTTCTGTTCATCCCTGGTGACTTAGTAAGCGCGCATGCGCACTCATGTGGCCACTTCCCGACAGATCAGGGAACACGGCTTATGAGTGTGCATGCGCGCTTAGCTTTTTATTATTATATATATATATATATATATATATATATATACACACACACACTCACAAGAGATCTTTAAAAAGTTTCTGCACTTCTATTTTTTTTTTTTAAATATTAGTAATGGCCTATGGACTTCTCTTTAGGAAATTATCCAAGCCTTTTTAAACCCTCTAATCTATAATTTCACCACATTCTCTATCAACGAATTCCAGTGTTTAATTACATGTTGTGTGAAGAAATATTTTCTCTGGTTTGTTTTAAATCTACTACTTAGGGGTCCTTTTATCAAGCCGCGCTAGCGGGGTTAGTGTGTCTGACATTTCATCATGCGCTAACCCCCGCGGCAAGCAAAAAACTAACGCATGGTCAATGGAGGCGTTAGCGACTAGTGCGGCAGGCAGTTTAATGTGCGGTATTCCATGCGTTAAACCCCTCCCACGCCTTGATAAAAGGACCCCTTAGTAGCTTTATCGCATGCACATAGTCCTAGTATTTTTAGAAAGAGTGAGCAAGCAATTCACATCTACCCTTTCCACACCACTCAGTATTTTATAGACCTCTATCATATCACCAGGGCAGGATTAATTCATCGAGGGCCCCTAGGCACACAAGTACACTGGGCCCCCTGCCCCGCCCCACCCCACCAAGCGTCCAGGTGGAAACAGGAAGCTGCGTCAGAGGGAAGCTTTGGGCAAGCAGCACCGCTTGCACAATTACAGTTCCCATTGCCTTTCTTACCCGCGTTGCTTGCTTGTCTTACTTTCTGTCGATGGGGGGGGGGGGGGGGGGCACATTGCTGATCGAGTGGGCCCACATTGCCAATCGAGGGGGGGGGCCGCGTTGACGATCGATGCTGGAGGGGCCTATCGCCGTTTTGAAAAAACAATGTTGATGCCCTCCTTCAACAGGCCCCCCTGACCATTTCGGGCCCTAGGCACGTGCCTACATTGCCTATTGGTTAATCCTGCCCTGCATATCACCCCTGAGCTGTTCTCTTCTCTAAACTGAAGATCCTCATAGGGAAGTCATCTTAAACCTTTTATTATTTTTGTTGCCCTTCTCTATACCTTTTCTAATTCTGCTATATTTTTTTTGAGATACAGTGGCCTGAACTACATACAACATTCAAGCTGTAGCTATACCATAGAGCAATACAAGGGCATTTTCATCTTTGTTTTCCATTCCTTTCCTGATAGAATGTTAGGAATTATTTGTTTTCATAGCAGCCTCCGCACATTGAGCTGAGGGTTTCAACGTATCCTCAACAATGACACCTAGGTCCTTTTCCTGGGAAGCGACTCCTAACACAGAACTCAGTATCACGTAGCTATAGTGTGGGTTCCTCATTCCCACATGCATCACTTTGCACTTGCTCACATTAAACGTCATCTGTCATTTTGATACGCAGTCCTCCAGCCTCATAATGTCCTCTTGCAATTTTTCACAATCCTCTTGCGATTTAACAATATCGTGTCATCAGCAAATTTTATGATCTCACTAGTTATTACCATCTCTAGATCATTAATAAATATGCTAAAAAGCAGCAATCATAGCACAGACCCCCCTGGGGAATCCCACTATTAACCTTTCTTCATTGAGAATATTGACTGTTTAAATCTACTCTCTGTTTTATGTCTTTCAATCAGTTATTAATCCATAGCAGAACATTACCTGCTATCCCATGACTTTCTAATTTCCTCAGAAGTCTTTCCTGAGGTACTTTGTCAAATGTTTTTGGGAAATCTAAATATACAATATATATATTTCAGTTTGGAAGAAAGACAAGATAAAGTCATAAATGCATGGAGTGGAAGACCTTTCAATTAGAAGTTTTGGAACTTCTAATTGAAAAGTTGCTGAAAAGTTCTCAGCCCAGCCAACCAACTTCCAAAATTCTGAGCGTTATTTTGTCTCTGTAGCTGAAAAGAGTGTTATCTTATTTCGCTAAGAGCCAATTTGCAGAAACAAAATTCTATGTTATGAAATTGTTTCAGATAATTGATTGCACAATATCCATGTAATTCTCTTCTTGGTTGGGATAAGAACTTTTCAGCGCCACTTCTTGCAGGCCATAGGATGATAATGAAAAGGTGTAGACTTAAGAATCACTTAAGATAATATCTCTTTGTAGAAAGGGTAGCTGATGCATGGAACAGCCTCCCAGTTGAGATAGTGGAGATGAAGATGGAATGAATTCAAGAAAGTATGAAATAAACTGCTTTTATTACATTGCCTGTTGTGGAATCTCATTATCACTGAAGTATTTGAGGAAAGGAAGGAAAGCAAAAGTAAGATTACAGTTTTTTGCTTTTAAAGCATAGGAAAAATGAAGGCACATAGGCCCAAATTCTATCATTGGCACCAGGATCGGTAGTCATCCACATAAGCAGTGCCGATTATGTGTCAATCACATGATTGTGCCATTTATAGAATAGTGGTTACATCACGGATAAGTTCTGGAAAAGTAGGCCAGCGTTTTCAAGGTCTGCATTTCCAATGCCTCTCTGTGATGATCGCTGAGGGAGGAGAAAGAACTGTAGAGATTAGTAGTCAGCAAAGATGAGCAGACGGGGTAAGGCCATACAGACTTTATGACCTGGATTCTAGAAGAACTGCTAGGCAGTAGCCACCCTGCTGCTGCCTAACTTAATTGGTTGAATTGCCTTTAATCGATACAATAATTGATTGAGTTTTTTTGAAAAGCAATAAAACGGTCATTTAAAAAAAAAAAAAAAAGACAGCACCTCCACAAAATGGTAAATATGTGTGGTTAATGCCGGAAGTACCCTTAGGTGTTGGTAGGCACCTCCGTTGTCACGATTCTCATCACAGAGAGGCATTGGAAATGCAGACCTTGAAAACGCTGGCCTACTTTTCCAGAACTTATCCGTGATGTAACCACGATTCTATAAATGGCACAATCATGTGATTGACACATAATCGGCACTGCTTATGTGGACGACTACCGATCCTGGTGCCAATGATAGAATTTGGGCCTATGTGCCTTCATTTTTCCTATGCTTTAAAAGCAAAAAACTGTAATCTTACTTTTGCTTTCCTTCCTTTCCTCAAATACTTCAGTGATAAAGAGATTCCACAAAAGGCAATGTAATAAAAGCAGTTAGCTTACCTGGGTTTAAAAAATAAAGTTTGTATAATTTCCTTTATTAAGATGAACTTGGGAAAAACCTACTACTTATTTTTAGGATAAGCAGCACGAAATCTGTTTTACTCTTGTGACCTGACTTGGTTACTGTTGGAAGAACAATACTGGGTTTGATGGAAGTTCAGTCTGTTCCAGTATGACAACAGTTATATTCTTATATTCTTAAGTAAAATACTCTGGTATTGGTGCTGCATTTCTAGTTAACGGAAAGAAAATTGATATGGTTGAAAATGCTTACTCAATAGCCTTCTATGTTTTTATTTTGATTAATCATTAAAAACCCTTTGCTACTAAAGACTTTCATTAGAGTGACTTGCTGATGAAGAAAATAACACAATACTTTATTTGATAGTATACTTAAATCTACACCATTATACTAATCACTTTTATGGCCTATTAATTTCTTGTGTGAAAATTTTGTTTAGCAAATGTTTACCCTACCCAATGGCAGTGTTTTAGTTCAAAAGTTACAGAGCAATCTTTTAAATATCTCTCTTGCTTCAGCTGAGTGATAAATTGATTTTTTTTTTTAAGGTAATTATACTGAAGTATCAACTTATAAATGGGTAAGGGCTTTTCTAAGTTTCAGAATTTGCATTCCAGAAGCCTAGTGATTTTGATTCATTTTCATTTTCTCTGAATTCAATTTACTGTATATCAAAAATTGTAGATTATGATTTGGTGTTGTCACATAAGATTTAACCATCTTAACAGGCAAAATATATATCATAGATTTCAGGATTGCAAATTCTGGAAATTAAAAAGGTCAACGTTCATCAGTATTCAGCAGTGAGTCCGTCTTTGAACTGTAAATGGATGAGAGACCTGTTTAACATATTTTCAGTGCTATCCTTGTAAGTCCTGCCACTGAAGATTAATGTATAACTGAAACAGACCTATATTTTGATGCAATTCTTGAACTTTGTTGCACATAAGGTGATGTGGACCACAGTGAAACTTTATAAAACAGTGGGTTTCGTCTCTGGTAAGTGCTAGTCTTGCATGATGGAACCTGCTAGGAAATTTTTTTTTCACTCGGAGAATAGTTAAGCTCTGGAACGCATTGCCAGAGGTTGTGGTAAGAGCGAATAGCATAGCTGGTTTTAAGGGTTTGGACAATTTCCTGGAGGAAAAGTACATAGACTGCCATTGAGAAAGACATGAGGGAAGCCCTGGATTGGTAATGAGGCATTATGACATCACAATCTCAGCTCTGGAATTTTGCTCTGATTAAGGTTCCGGAATCTTAGTATTCTTTGAGATGCTGGAATGCTGCTACACCTTGGGTTTTGGCCAGGTACTAGTGACCTGGATTGGCCACCGTGAGAATGGGCTACTGGGCTTGATGGACCATTGGTCTGTCCCAGTAAGGCTATTCTTATGTTCTTATTCTTCTGTCTAAATCTCTTTGGGTTTTAGAGTGATGGGGTCTGATTTCTACAGTAGTAGAGTGATATTCAAGAGAGACTATTCTGTAAAATGATCAGACTGCTACCGATGCTCTATTGTTTTCTCTGCTGATATTCCTGACCTTTAAGATTACAGAACTGGAAAAATAAAACTAAATTAAATTCATAAAGTACTCCTCATTGCATTATTATGAAGTCACATCCTTTCAGAATTCCCATAGGTTTCCTTGAGCTCCCTTGCTGGAAAACTGCTATTTTGACATTGTCAAGCTGCCCATCACATCGTATCAGACATTTATAGAGTAAAAAAAAATCAGGAAAACATCCACAAAAATAATATTCTAGATCCCTCTAATAAAACAAAAACTGTATACAGGATCTATACTCATAAAATAATATGTTAAATATTTAAAAAGTGCTCAGTAAATGACATATACCATCTGAGCCATAAATATACATCGCAAACAGGTAATGGTTACATCTGTGACATCAAAGCAACACCGCCCTACCAAGTCCTGATATAGTGAAATCCAATGAAAATCCACCAAATAGTGTCCAAAAAATGTCCAAAACATAAAAATAAACAATCCAAAAGCAACAAGGATAGTTCCCTCTTCTTCCACAAATTCTGACCTCCGCCTAAAGTTAGGCACCTACATCGGTGTGCCTAGCCAATGGCGCCTAAATTGTCACCAGTATTTGGCAATTGACACCTCATAATTGGCCTCAAAGTGGTAGGCACCTAGTCCAAGTGGGTATGATTAGGGGTGTTTTTGAGTTAAGTACCTGTTTTTGACTTAGGTACTATTGTCGCCTAACTTAAGTGCAGGCATTTAGGCCAAGAAAACCCTGGACTAAAAGTTAAGATGTCTAGCGATATTTAGGTGGTGCTAAGTGTGATTTTATATTGTGTGCCTGTTATAGAATCAATGCCACACTAGTCAGTGCCAATTTATTTACGCATTCTATATAGAGAGAATTGGGTTCTATCGTGTAAAGAGAGATGTGGTAAAAGAGGTATAATAGAATAATTTTATTTATTTATTTAATTTTATTTCTATCCCATCCTCCCAGTAGCTCAGAATGGCCCACAAGCAAACATTCACAATGGAATACATTTGGATAGTACAAAGACTATACAGTAGTTTAAGTACAAGGACTATACAGCAATTTAATTACAGGTTAAGAATGGAGAAGGGAGGGTAGAAGGAAGGGGTAATTTAAGGGGGCGAAGGGGTAGATTGCAGTTGTAATTTTAGTTGAAGAGGAGGGTCTTTACCACTTTCCGGAAGGTCATCAATGAGTTCTATAATCTGATTTGCAGGGGGAGTTGGATCCAGAGTTGGGGGATGAAGTGGCTGTAGGAGCGTTTGCGGGCGGTTTCTGACAAGAGAGACCTTCCTGGGGGAATGCTTAGGCGTTTCTCCATTTCTGAGCGGAGGAGGCGGGTGGGGGTGTATAAGGTTAGCTTGGATCCTATGTAGGCTGGGGTGGTGGTGTAGATTCTTTTATGTGCTATTACCAGGGCCTTGAATGCACAGCGTTGATTGATCGGAAGCGAGTGCTCTGCGTGGAGGGCTGGAGAGATGGGGTCATGGTAGTTGAGGCTGTGTAGGAGGCGGATTGCTGCATTTTGTACACGCTGGAGGTGCTTGAGATCTTTTTTGGCTACTCCATTAAATAGGAAGTTGCAGTAATCCATCCTGGAGAGAACATAGGCATAGAGGAGTTGGGCTAGGTCAGGTTTGGAGATGTAGGGTTTGATCCTTCTCAGTTGATGGAGGTAGTAGAAGGAGATGGAGACTACTTGAGATATGTGGGTGGACAGGGACAGGTGGCCGTCTAATGTTACTCCTAGGCTGCATACCTGATCTGCTGCTGTTAGTAAGGTGGAGTCCCATGATAGTGTTGGGCATGTGTATTTGGTATTTTTTTTTCTGATCCATAAAAGTTTGGTCTTGTAAGCATTCAGCTGTAGTTTGTTGTTTGTCATCCAGTTTTCATATCAGAGGCTGAGTTGGAAATTGGCGATTTGGGATAATATCGAAGCTGGCCTATTTAATTTTTCCAGGCCTACCTAATGTTTCCCAGCACTATCTCTGCTACATCTTTTTTTTTTTTTCTAACCCAGTGGTGGAAGAATCAGATATATAGGAGACTGGGACTGATACTGGGACTCTTCTTCACCCAGAGAGTGGTAGAAAACTGGAACGCTCTTCCGGAGTCTGTCATAGAGAAAAACACCCTCCAGGGATTCAAGACAAAGTTAGACAAGTTCCTGCTGAACTGGAACGTACGCTGGTAGGGCTACTAGCTGAATGCCTCAGTTAGGGTGCTGGTCTTTGACCAGAGGGCCGCCGCATGAGCGGACTGCTGAGCACGATGGACCACTGGTCTGACACTCGTGGGGTGAATTCCAGACTGTGAAATTAGAAAAGAAAGAAATTCAAAAGGGCTGGAGGGAAGAGGATCATTTATAAGAGCCAGAATATTGAGGTAAAGGAGACATTTAAGTTTGGTGAAACTAAGACTGCATAAGGAACTTTTAAGTTCAGATTGGACCATCTAGACTGCAGGGGTAGGGAACTCTGGTCCTCGAGAGCCGTATTCCAGCTGGGTTTTCAGGATTTCCTCAATGAATATGCATGAGATCTATTTACATGCACTGTTTTCAATGCATATTCATTGGGAAAATCCTGAAACCCCGAATGGAATACGGCTCTCGAGGACCGGAGTTCCCTACCCCTGAACTAGAGGGATCTCAAAGTCCCTCCTTGAGGGCCGCAATCCAGTCAGGATTTCCCCAATGAATATGCATTGAAAACTGTGCATGCACATAGATCTTAGTAGATAAAGACAGGTTGTTCACCCTCTCCAAGGTAGGGAGAACGAGAGGGCACTCTCTAAAGTTAAAAGGGGATAGATTCCGTACAAACGTAAGGAAGTTCTTTTTCACCCAGAGAGTGGTGGAAAACTGGAACGCTCTTCCGGAGGCTGTCGTAGGGGAAAACACCCTCCAGGGATTCAAGACAAAGTTAGACAAGTTCCTGCAGAACTAGAACGTACGCAGGTAGGACTGATCTCGGTTAGGGTGCTGGTCTTTGACCTGGGGGCCACCGCGGGAGTGGACTGCTGAGCATGATTGACCACTGGTCTGACCCATCAGCGGCAATTCTTATGTTCTTATGCATATTCATTAGGGAAATCCTGAAAACCCGACTGGATTGCAGCCCTCAAGGAGGGACTTTGGGACCCCTGAATAGACCCTAGAAAAAGGGCACAGGGGTAAGGGAATCACTTTGAGACTTGTATTACCAGAGACAGAGAAGCTGCCAGTTGTTGCTTATTTGCTTGTTACAAAAGGAACTTTTGCAGCTGACCTTTAACAGAACCTCAATCTATCAGTTTCTTTTTGTTTGCCTGGTCTGGAGATTTTTTTGAATAGATTAGGGACTACAAATTGAGGCAGTCCTGAAGAGAAGCCTGAGGGTTAAGGCTGGCTAGTGAGACCCTCACAAAGTGCAGCAACCACAGTGTGGACACTCCTAGCATAGACGTTGATATGTTAATGGAGTAAGAAGGAATGTACAGGCTTGAATTACATTGAACTATCATCTGACTGTAAGTTATTTGCTTCATTATTAAAGAACTGTTCAATTGATTCAGTCTGACTGACTGGTGATATCAAGATTAAGGAATTAGGGGTTGGCTGAGCAGGAAACTCTTACAGTGGCCAGTAGCTTAGAGAAGTCCTTGTTTCAGTACAAAAAATGGAGGACTATGCAGTAGTGCTGCCCGATTTCCGAATTGAATCAATTTGTTATTGTTTTTTTAAATCGGCCTCACCGATTCAGTTACCAACCCTCTCCCCTCCCCCCTAAAGCAGGAGTGGCAGTGCTGAATCTTGCTAGCTTGCCGCTGCTGCTTTAGGGGACAAGGGAGGTGGATCAGTTGGGAAGTGCTTCCTTGACCCTTTGCAGCATTCTCCGGCATTCCCCCCTGGCCTCCCCACTCTTACCTAAAGATAATTGGCAGCCTGCAGAGAGGATTGCCGTGCTGTGGTGATCTTTGCAAGCTGCCATCATCCTCGGCACCACGTTACTTTGCTGCGATCCTGCCCCTGATGTCAGAGGAGGGGTGGGACTGTGTTAGAGTGAACATGGTGCTGAGGACGACGGCAGCTTGCAAAGATCGCTACAGCACTGCGATCCTCTCTGCTGGCTGCTGATTATCTTAAGGTAAGAGCAAAAGTCCAGGGGGGAACATGCAGGCCTTCGGGGGGGGGGGGGTTTGCAGGCCTTCATGGGGGGTGCAGACCTTCAGGGGAAACCAGGCCTTTGGGGGAGGGGGTGCCCTGTTGTAGAGGTACATGGAGGGAGGGAAGGGGGGTTCAAAGAGATGTGCATACACCAGACTGGGGGAGGAAGAAATAATGGGTCTAAAAACAGAGGAGAAGGAGAGAGATGGTGGATAATGAGATTTAGGAAGGGAAGGAATAGAAAGGGAGAGAAGGACACAAGGGATGGTGTGGATGGGTGGGTGGGAGACAGAGATACCGGCTAGGAGGGTAGTTGGGAAGAGAAAGGGAGAGCTGGTGGACCCTGGGATGGTGGGGAAGGAGGGAGAGATGCTGGATAAAGGGTAGTTGAGAAAAGGAGAGATGGTGGATCTGGGGATTGTGGGGTCCATCGCTGCAGCTATGGGGGAGGGAAGGGAAATGGAAAGGGAGGACAAAGATGGAAGATGGATGGTTAGCACGGAGAAAGAAGAAAGAAGGAGACCCTGATCAGAAGACAACCAGAGCCTGGGACCAACATGATTTGAATAATGACCAGACAACAAAAGGTAGAAAAAATTATTTTATTTTCTGTTTTTTGATTACAATATATCAGATTTGAAATGTATATCCTGCCAGAGCTGGTGTTAGACCATGAACGTGATCTAGGATTTAACAGAGAGAGAAAAAGTCTTTTTTTGTTTGTTTAGTCTGTTTACACCACAGCACCAGTGTGGGTAGGAGAGGGCAAAGAAGGTGAATAGGCTATAAAATAAACCCTTCAAGCACAGCAAACAGGCTGATGAAAGCCGGGCGTGATTTATGACCCGAGCTAAGTACCATACAGCATAAATGAATGCCTATATTAGTTTATAATTCTACTTTCTTAAAGAGTTATTGCTCATAGAGAAAATAAGACGCTGTATCAATGATAGCCCTGATATAAGCCGAGTGACTATGATTGGTTCTGGTCACCGTCTTTGGGCACTTGAGATATCTAGTCTTTGTCTCTATATATGAGCTATTTATATTTCCTTAGGTCTACTGGTGGCCTTTTTGCTGTGCTTGAGTAGTTATACTTCTGATCAATTTGGGACTGTTATAAAATAAACCCACCAGGATGTTTGAAAAAAACATCCACTTGGGCAGGAAAATCGAATCGAAAAATTGATTCAATAGGCTGAATCAAATCGAATCGAAATTTATTTTCCTGAATCAGGCAGCACTACTATGCAGAGAGTTGTATCTGTATAATAGAAGGTAGAAAGCAACAATTATAGACTACAGTAATTTATGTGTGTACTTGTATAATCTAGGCACAGATATTTATATGAGCTCTATGACTGGTGTAAGTGCTCACACCTAAATTTTAGGTGAGTATTTGATCTGTTATGCTGATGTTCTATAAAGAAACACAGGAACCTATCTTTTTTCATAGAATAGGCTCAAATCGGTCTGTTCTTGGCACCTAATAATAGCTTCACTGTTATAAAATTTCCCTCTAACAGGGCAATTCTACAAAGTACGTGATCGCAATTATGTGCTAATTATGCATGTATTTAAATTTATTTAATTTGTTTTCTAATTCTATTCTCTCCAAAGAGTTCAGAACAGGTTATAGGTTAACATACAAAATATACAGTTAACACATTACAATTTGCTATAGTTACAGTATAAGTTATTTCAAAACAAGGTTTTACCCTAGCTTGACAAATACTAGGTGTCTAGTACCAATATACCAATATACAGGTCACAATCTGCCATAGTGACATTGCAAGGTTTTTCAATACAACTTTTATCCGGTTCATAGACAAAACCGCGGAAGACAAAGGCGTGCGCCGACAACTGAGTGCAAGACGGAGGCGCGCGCTGAAGAAAATGACAGTTTTTAGGGGCTCCGACGGGGGTTTTTGTTGGGAAGCCCCCCCACTTTACTTAATACAGATCGCGGCGGCGTTGTGGGTGGTTTGGGGGGTTGTAACCCCCTTCATTATACTGTAAACTTAACTTTTTCCCTGTTTTTAGGGAAAAAGTGAAGTTTTCAGTAAAATGTAGGGGGTTACAACCCCCAAACCCCCACAACGCCCCCACAACGCGGCCCAATCTGTATAAAGTAAAGTGGGGGGGTTCCCCCACACACACCCCCGTCGGAGCTCCTAAAAACAGTTATTTTCTTTGGTGCGCGCCTCCACACTGCGCTCAGTTGTCGGCGCGCGCCTTTGTCTTCCGCGGTTTTGACCTGACACCGTTTTATCCTAACCCAACACATATTAGGGGTCAAAAACTAATATTCATAAGATACAGTTTACAGGTTAAAGTTGCCATATTTACAGTGCAAGATTTCTCAATACAAGTTTATATCCTAACGCGACACATACCGAGGATCTAGTACCAAGATACATTTATTTTTAATCCCTTGGTCGTAGGCAGAGGAGTTAGGTGAAGAGGTATGTTTTTATTGCTTTCCTAAGATTGAGAAGACTTTCAACTTGGGTAAATAGGTGCTCGGCACAAGAAGATGTTTGACAACCTACTAGCGTCGCAGGCAGCGAAACTTGACCGCTCCATTTCCAACTTGCTGACAACAACGAACGACTTCAAATCATTTTGAAAAGGAATCAAAACCCTGCTATTCAAAAAATTTATCCAGATATCTTAACTCTTCCCCTTGCATTTCTTCTCCCTTGTAAATCCCCCCTCAAAGTCTCACCCTCTCTTGTAATTTCTCTCTCCAAAGTATCAACCATGTTTACAGCTCCCTAAATTGCAAATCTCCTGGAAATGTCCAGTTAGCTTCTTTGCAATCCGCCTAGAACTGCAAGCTACGAGCGGAATAGAAGTCACTAATGTAATGCAATGTAAATATGGCCTTAGCAGACAAGAGCATGTCAAAGCCAGTTTTTACTGCAGTTTAATAAAAGGATCCCTTTCATTTATGTAACAGAGAAACTTAGGGCTCCTTATATCAAGGTGCGGTAGGGGTTTAACGCACGGAATACCGCGCGTTAAACCGCCTACCGCGCTAGTCGCTAATGCCTCCATTGACGAGGCGTTAGTATTTTGGCTTGCCGCGGGGGTTAGAGCGTGATGAAATGTCCGATGCGCTAACCCCCGTAGCGCATCTTGATAAAAGGAGCCCTTAAAGTGCTCTTGTTAATCAGAAGTAGTTCATTTTGAAATGTATGTGCATATATATTATAAATGGGCTTAAGCATGTACCTATCTGTAATATCCAGAAAGTTACAAAAAGAACTTTACTGAAATCAGTGGACCACTACTTTATTCTGTATAAAGCCAGGGAATGAAAGTGGAGTTTGAGTGTGCCAAGGATAGGAAATTGAAGGGATACACATACCTTTTACCTTATTTTCTATGACATAATATACAGTGAACTAAACAATCAAAAATATTTATTTAGAAGATGAGTTCTGAATAGAGAAACAATTTTGTTTCCAATTTTGTAAAAACAACGTAATAGCAATAACATGGAGTAAAACTGATGACATTCAGAAAGAGAAGAAACAATCTTGTTTTTCTTCAAAGGTATAGCCAATGCATCATAACATCAAAGAAAGTAGGACCTTTTAACACCAGAGACAGTAGGAGTAACTGGCTTTAAAATCTGGACCTTTAAAACTATTATACTTTCCCTGGAAGAAAGATTTTCTAATTTGCTATTTGCTCCAATGAAGATTCTTTCTCAGCTAAAAATCGCAACAGATATACAACATTTTGTACTTAATAACAGTAAAATACCCATCCCCCAACCCCCCTTTTATGAAGCCGCATTAGGCTTTTTTATCACTGATAGTGGTGGTAAAAGCACTGATGCTGATACAATTCTTAGAAGCGTCAGCGCTAATATTGCCGTGACCAGCAATAAAAAAGCCTAACATAGCTTCATAAAAAAGGTCTAAATTACCATGTGGTAAGTGCAAAAACTATTGGTAACTGTTGGGAGCGTTCCCCTAAATCTGCATAGTTACCATAAAGAAATTACAAGGGTATAATTTTTGAATTTATCAAATTATAAAAGTGTTCATTAGATACACATTTTACAAACATTTGGATTTAAGTCACTTCAACTTAGATTTTTTTTGTTTTTTGACAGTTTACAAACCACTGCTACTGACCTTTATTTTATTTTTATTTGTGCATTTGAAGAATAATATTTATTTACAGTATTTAAAAAAATTGTATATCCTGCTCTATTGAAAATTCTAGATGGATTACAACAAAACACACCCATGGGGCTTATTTTCAAAGCACTTAGACACAAAGGGGTAAATTCTCTATAATACGTCTAAACTTAGGCGTGCTTTAGACGTCCATATTAATTGAATAATTACGGCGTTAAGGGTCTTAACAAGCTATGGAACTTTGGGGTAAATTCTCTATACTACGTCTACCGCACGCCTAAGCACCGTTTGATTGACACTTGCATTTTCCGGACGTCTAAAGCACGCCTAAGTTAGACGTAGTACAGAGAATTTACCCCAAAGTTCCATAGGTTTCTTTGTAGCCCAGATTCTGCATAGCACGCCTAAAGGTAGGCGCTGTTTGGACGTCCATGTTAGGCGCCCTACGTAGAATCGCGCCGAGTAGGGCTCAGCAGTAGATAGGATTCTGCAAAGCTTTTCACGATAGGCATCCATGAAATTGTGGACACGTCTCCGAACTCGCGTCTACATCCTAAGGATGCCCAAGTGAAAATTAGCACTTGTTAAGACCCTTAAATCGCTCGTTAACCACTTTATTTGGCCGCCTAAGTCTCGCCTAACGTTAGGTGTGATTTAGGCGCCCTTTATAGAATCTGGACCTGTGTGTCTAAGTACTTTGAAAATGAGCCCCATATAAAGCAACATGAATGGGCATTTTAGAAAGGATGTTCAAATTGAAATTTAGATGTCCAAGTGAGGACTTCTGAAGCTACACTAGTATTTTAGAACAAGATCTGCTGACTTAGAGGTTGTACTAAAATATATGGTAGATTCAAGGAAAAAATATGCTGTAGAATCAGTGTTCTTGATGCAAAATATATGTTGTGTGTTAAAATGTATGGTGAAATAGACATCTATCTGCCACTATGTGCAGTCAGTGGCGTAACAAGGGGGAGGTGGGGGGGGGGGGGCGGACCGCCCCGGGTGCACAGCCAGCCAGGTCCAGAAAATGGTCGATCGCCAAGGCAAACTGAGTCGACGCGGAGCCTATTCCAGGCTCCGTGATAGACTCACTTTGCCTTGGCAATCTACTGGGCCGATCAGCTTTCCTCTCCCCGACGTCAATTCTGCTGTCGGAGAGGAAGTTCGGGCCAGCCAATCGCTGCCTGGCGAAGAGGAATGCTGGTAGGCCCGAAGCAGGGAGAGCTTGGGGCAGCAGCGGCGGCTTTGGGGCCTGTTCCTCGATGGTGACAGCAGTGGCTTGGTGGAGGGCAGGCAGGGAGAAAGAAAGAAAGGGGGCAGGCAGGGAGACAGAAGGGAAAATGAAAAAAGAAAGGGAGGCAGGGAGAGAGGAATAAAAAGTTGGGGGAGTGAATGAGGTCTGGAGGAGAGGAAGCATACAGGCTGAAAGAAGGGAAGAAAGATTGGATGCACAGTCAGAAGAAGAAAGTGCAACCAGAGACTCATTAAATCACCAGACAAGGTAGGAAAAATGATTTTATTTTCAATTTAGTGATCAAAACGTGTCTGAATTTATATCTGCTGTCTATATTTTGTACTATAGCCCCCCTTTTACTAAACCACAATAGCGTTTTTTAGCACAGGGAGCCTATGAGCGTCGAGAGCAGCCCTGGGCATTCAGCGCAGCTCCCTGCGCTAAAAACTACTATTGTGGTTTAGTAAAAAGGGAGGGGGTATATTTGTCTATTTTTGTATGGTTGTTACTGAGGTGACAGTGCATAGAGTCATCTGCCGGGACCTCTTTGAAAAAACCCCAGAATAGGAATGATAATTAACATTTTCTCAGCGTACAGTGTGCTTTGTGGTTTTTTTTTAAGTTTATTGTTGGTAGATCATTTTGACTTGGTCATTTTAAAAGTAGCTCGCAAGCCCAAAAAGTGTGGGCACCCCTGAGCTAGAGCGTTGAAGCTGCGTGTGGGTGCCGTAAAGGTCATCTCTGACACAACCGGAAGTTGCATCAGAGACGACCTTTACAGCAGCCATATGCAACTACAACGCTCCGGCTGCTGTAAGAAGGCAGTTTAGATATCGCCGGCCACAGGGCAGGAAGGTTTGTCAGACCGGGCCTGTTGTCCGGGGAGGGGGGAGGGGGACGTTGTAGATCTTGTTGCCAAAATCGGAAAGGTGAGGAAGGGAGAAAGATGGGCCTGTGGTGGATGGAGAGATTGAAAGAAGGGGGCAGATGATGGAAGTGGGGAGGAAGGGGAGAAAGAAGAGGTCAGATGATGGAAGTGGGGAGAAGGGAGAGCAAATGCTGAATAGAAGTGGAGAAAGAGAACACATACTGGATGGAAGGAGGGATAAAGAAAAAGGACATATGCTGGATGGGGGAAGAAGATAGAGTTAGTGAGATAGTGGAGGGGGAAGGAAAGGGGTGGCATGCTGTGGGTAGACATAGTGAAAAGAGGGAAACTGAGGACTGCATAGTAAGAAAGAATTTAATTTAGACGGAGGCAGAAAATAAAGAAGGACCAGAGAAGGAAAGGGAAGAGAGAGAGGAGAGAGTGATGCCAGAGAACGGGGAAATAGACAGAGATATCAGATCTGAGTGGAGGAAATGAGAAGAGAGAGATGCTAAAAACCACAGGGGGGAGGGAAAGAGAGATGAAAGGAGAGAGATGCCAGACCATAAGGGAACAGAGGGAAGATGATGGATGCCAGACCAAAGGGGGGGTTGGGGGAGGTTCTAGAGGAGAGATGGAAGGGGGAGGCATACAGTTTCTGGAAGAGGCATAGAAGGAGATAAGATGCCATATAGGGAGGGGCAGAGAGATGGCAGACAGTGGATGGAAGGAAGACAGTAACAAGAAGATGAGGAAAGCAGAAACCAGAGAAGACAAAGGTAGAACAAAAATTTTCTATTTATTTATTGCTTTAGGAGACATATGTTTAACGATGGCTGCTGAATGTATGTCTTTTTGAATATAGAACCAAATATTTTCTTCTCCTCAGGTGCTTGTCTACCCTCTAAAGAACTGGAAAAGATCCCTAATTGCCTATCCTCAATTTTCTGGTGATGAACATTTTAATAAAGGTTTTGAATTCCCCTGATCAGGCATTGAAAGGACTGTTATCAACCTAAATTCATATTTTAAATGATCAGGTCAGTGGACCGTGGCAGTAGTGATTGCTCCCATACTAACAGGTGAGACCTCACAAAGGCACACGTGGTGTTCTATTAACCCATTTCCTGATGAGGTCAGTTCTTTAGCCCATTATTGAGTGTAAATAGAAGGCAATAAGGGGTAGATTCTGCAAAGGGGGTCGTAATTGGTGGCCACCTACAAAAACAGTGTCACAAAGCCACAAGTGATGTTCTATTGACCCATTTCCTGATGAGGTCAATTCTTTAACACATTATTGAGTGTAAATAGAAGGCAATAAGGGGTAGATTCTACAAAGGGGGGTCTTAATTGGTGGCCACCTACAAAAACAGTGTCATTTACTTATCAATTATGCTATAGCATTGTTTGCAGAATTGTGAATCACTTTAAAGGTAGACACTGGTAATGTAGGCCAAGGGTTTAAATGCCTACATTACCAATACATTACCTTGTATGGAGAATTATTAATACTACTATTTATTATTTCTAAGGCGCTGAAAGGTGTATGCAGCGCTGTACATTTTAAACATACAATAGACGGTCCCTGCTCAGAAGAGCTTACAATCTAATTTAGAAAGGACATTTCAGGGTTGGGGAGATTATGGTAGAGGAAATGATACAGTGGGTCTAGGTATCTGACAGCCATGAGTGGGAGTTAGGAGTTGAAAACAGATTAAAAAAAAGTGGGCTTTTAGCTTGGATTTGAACGCTGCCAGGGATGGAGCACGACGCATTGATTCCGGCAGCCTGTTCCAGGCGTAAGGCGCCGCAGGAAAGAAGGGACGGAGTCTGGAGTTGGCACTGGAAGAGACGGGTACAGATAAGAGGGGCTTGTCCGATGAACGGAGATCAGGGGGAGGAGCATAGGGGGAGATAAGTGAAGAGAGATATTGGGGGAGGCTTCAGAGCTTCAGAGTTGGACTTCCAGCCCAAATAATTCCTACTATGACCTTAGGCGCTATTAGGTGCTATTAGATGTGATTTGGGTGCCCTTTTTGTAAGCGCCCATACACATTTTTTAGCAAGATTTTGATTGGTGCAGTCATCGCACCAATTGAAA
Organism: Geotrypetes seraphini; assembly: GCF_902459505.1. Taxonomy (NCBI): domain Eukaryota; kingdom Metazoa; phylum Chordata; class Amphibia; order Gymnophiona; family Dermophiidae; genus Geotrypetes; species Geotrypetes seraphini. Next base: position 170,390,042 of record NC_047084.1, on the reverse strand, counting down.
CAGGTTAGAGGTAGGACACCTACCACCACCTAACTTACATCACTGATTGTAGATTCTGCCCCTAAGTGCATCCATGCTATCTTCAATTGCTCTTACCACATTGTAAAGGAAGATGCAGGGAACACCCTCAATAGTTAACAATGGATTTTGCACTTAGGGTATGGTAATTTGGGTATTTACTGTGTGTTAAATGCAAAACATTATTATGCTTTAGCAAAATGACCTCTTTGTATATTTGTTGCATTTTTTTTAGCTGAGATAGAGTCTTCATCGTAGCAAACAGCAAATTAGAATGTTTTTCTTCCAGGTTAAGTATAATAAACTAAACTAAACATTAAGTTTGTATACCGCATCATCTCCATAAAGATAGAGCTCGGCACGGTTTACAGGTAAATTCAATAAATGAGGGAAGGACATAATAAGAAATTAGAGATTATGAAGAGAATATCTAGCTTTACATTTTAAATAGATAGCTTTACGTTTTGGAGAAAAGCCGGGTTTTCAGATGCTTTCGGAATAATTGGAATGAGCCAAGGTTCAGCAGCGGGGCAGGGAGGTTATTCCAAATCTCAGTGAATTTGAAGAAAAGGGATTTCCCTAATTTACCTGCATACATGACGCCTTTTAAAGAGGGGAAAGATAGTTTGAGTTTGAGTTGAAAGATACTTTGATCTGGTAATGTCAGGTCTCGAAGAATTCCAGGATAGTGGGATTAGGGGAGGAAGAATGCCATGTAGGATCTTGAATATTAGGCAGGTACATTTAAAGTGAATCCTAGAAGTCACCGGAAGCCAGTGAAGTTTTGACAGAAGCGGGGAAACATGATCGAATTTGCTTTTTGTGACTATCAACCTAGCCGCAGTGTTCTGGATCTGCTGAAGTCTTTGAAGATTTTTATTGGTTAGACTTAGATAGATGGAATTACAATAGTCCAGTCTGGAAAGAATGATTGATTGTACAAGGACAGCAAAATGTTGTTGGCAGAAGCAGGATCTCACTTTCCTCAACATGTGAAGATTAAAAAAAAAACATTTTTTTACCAGAGAGTTGAGATGATCATTAAAGGAAAGTGTAGAGTCAATAATGATGCCCAAAACTTTGCTTGAGAATTCGATCTGCAGTGAGGGACCAGAAGGTAGTGGGATGAGCGTGGGTAACTGATCTAATTTTGGGCCAAGCCAGAGTAGTTTTATTTTGGACTCATTCAGCTTCATTTGTACAGAGAAGGCCCAGGATTGGAGTTTCGTTATGAAAGCTGTTATATTAAGTTTAAAGAGTCTAGATTTTTCACTATTAGTGTCTCCAGTGTTAAAATGCCTTACTTTCTTTGATGCTGTGGTATACTGGACATGCATTGAGAAACAAACAGGGCTTTTCTTTTCTTTCTGAATGTCATTGGTTTTGCTCCATATTACAGCTATTACATTGCCTTTACAAAATTGAAAATGAATATGCTTAAGAACATGCTTTACTGGGTCAGACCAATGGTCCATCAAGCCCTGAAGCCTGTTCTCAGGGTGGCCAATCCAGGTCACTAGTACCTGGCCAATACCCAAAAAGTAGCAAGATTCCATATAGAATCCCAAGAGTAGCAACATTCCATGCTACCGATCCAGGGTAAGCAGTGGCTTCCCCCATGTCTTTCTCAATAACAGACTATGGACTTTTCCTTCAGGAATTTATCCAAACTTTTCTTAAAACCAGCTACGCTATCTGCTCTTACCACAGCGTCTATTCACAACTCATCTTCTGCATAGTTTTTTCATTGTATAGTTTGCCTCATTAACAGAGATTCTATAATGTTCACTGTACAATAGAAAACACCCCTCCCCCTTGTACAAAACCGCACAAGAGGTTTTTAGCGCCAGCCAGTATGCTTGAATGCTCTGTGCTGCTCCGACGTTCATAGGAACTCTATGACCGCTGGTGCAGCACAGAGCATTCAGCGCGCCGGCTGGCGCTAAAAACCTCTTGCGTGGTTTTGTACAAGGAGGAAAAGTAAAAAGTATGTGCATCCCTTCAATTTCCTATCCTTGGCACTTTCAAACTCATTCCCTGGCTTTATCTTTTCTTTTAAAATTGTCTTTGCTTTTCTTTTAACCAAAGCTGTCTTACTTTTTATTTCTTTCCCCGGCACTTTTATGATAACCAGAGATTCTTTCTGTTCTAAAATTCAATTAACTATTAGGCATTTCGTAATATAAACCATTTGCATTTGCAATTTGAAGATTCTCTCAGTCTGTCAGTGTCAAGTCTTTTTAACATTCAACAGAAGTTAAACTTCTAAAAAAAAAAATCATATCAGTGTATTATAAATGTTCATCCAAATGGAAATGGAAGAGAAGCTTCCAAATTTATAATGGTTTGCATTCACCAGGATTTCTGTGACTGAGGCTTCTTGACAGTTCCTCTTACTTGGAGAATACTGTAATTCAAGGTTTTATTCTTTCACCCCTTATATTATTGAATTCTTCTGCCTCTCATATTATTGACTGCTGGGACAAATTAAACAGATCTGAAGTCTGCTACTTTGGATAAATGTTGCCTTTACATCTCTAATTTCTACTTCCATCCAATGTCATACATTTTTGAAGCAAATATATTTGTGGCTGCTCAGAATGATTAAAGGATTCACTCTCACCTATCTCATCTTTAAAAAAATAAAATAAATTACTCTTTCAAACACTCACATCTGGCTAAAACCATTTATTTTCCTTCAAAAATGCTGACAACGTAATTTTCTTATTTGCTGCATTCACAACCATTAATTTAAATTTTTTTTCACTTTTTTTTTTTCCACTAGATCTTAAATTTGCCTTTTTCTATACGAGTTGTCTCAGCACAGTTTTTTCTCTCTTAGGGAAACTTTTACTAAACTGTGGCAAAAAGAGACCTTACCTTGCTCCCCACCCCCCCAAAAAAAATAAAATTCCTCTGTCATTGATACCCGCTTGTACCAAGACAGCAGGTTCCTCCACAGCACTGTCTAAAATCTTATCTAGGAATCACATGAGGTCTGCTACCTTTGTACCAAATAAGCAACTGACCAAGCAATACCCAGCTATCTACATGCCTAATGATTGAATCTCTAACTATGAAACAAACCTGTTTTTTTCTGTTACATAGAAACTTTTGGACCCCTGTGCGTTTACAAAAAAATAGATAGTTCCAGATCTAATAGATGCTGGCATTGTCATACAGATATTGGGACATTAGATCATCTGCTGTTTTTTTGTCCTCCGATACTCAGCTTCTGGAAATCGATACGGGGACAAATCAATGTAATACTTGATTCTGCAATTCCATTGTCATATGAGATGATTATATGTGGTACCTTATTGTATGTTAAACCCCCATTTGACCGATATAAAGGCAGGCTTTTCATGATAATAACAGGGATAGCCATCCAAATGATAACAAGAAATTGGAAGAGTTCTGATACTTTAAATTTTCCTTTTTAGTGGGTAAATTTGTGTTCTAGTTACAAATATGAAAAAATGAATGCAGAGTTTTTGGGGAATAATAAGGTATTTAAGTTAGTGTGGGGCCCGTTAGCAGCTTTTGTTGCATCTATTTAAGATATGTAGTTATATATTTATGTCTTATATCTCTTTTAAGTTAGGTTTCGTTCCCATACACATCTGGGGGGGAAGGGGGGATACCGCATATATATTTGATGTATGTTTACATTTCTGAGTTATACAGGGTTGGGGGGGTAATGATGACTTTTAATTTCTGTAGTTCAAAAGTGCTTTGTAATGGTTTGATATGTTTCAGATGTATATATTTATTTTGCACTGTTCATATTGACAAATAATAAAATTTATTAAAAAAAAAAAAAGAATCTCTAACTACAATGGTCTTCCTAACCCTTCCTTCCTGGGCATAAACCCCTTGAGACGCATTCTCAGTGTGAGAGGATATTGCGTCGCTTGGAGGGCAGGTCCCGGCTACAGAATCACTCCCTGCCTCTCTAATGTACAGTGATGCGCTTCCTTCAGGAGACTTTTCTCATCCATACAGGTTTCCAGACTGGACGTAGAACTTCCCTAAACTGAGGCTTCCTGTGCCTATTACTTGTGCTTTAAACTGATACTATAATAGTTTTAAATTCACCCTTTACGTGCTAGCTTATGGAACTCTAATCGAGACTTTATGTGCTAAGAAAAACTATTCAAGGTCCTTTGCTAAATAAGCAGAGTATTTAAAATAAAATAAAGTTCCTGAGATTACCTATTTAACTCTAAGTTTACCTTGTCTCAAGTTTTAAAAGTAAGTTCCCAGCAATTTCTTCCCGGTGAAGATCTCTTCCACTCTGTAAGTCCTCTCACGGCACCTCTTCTGGACTAAAGGGAATCAGCTCTGCCTTACCTATGCGCTTGTGCTTCCTTGATTAGTCATACCGCAGTGTGCCAATAGGGTTCTTTTGAATTTTTTTTTCTTTAACCAATCACTGTGGCTTGATTGACAGATAACTTAACGGTGTTTATCGTACTGCCGAAAAGGAAATCTCTTGCAAAATGTTTTATGTAAAGGTTACTTTCTCTAGCAAATAATTTTAACTAGATCCTCACAAGTATGATCCACCTTGATTTTTGTTTGTATTGATAAAGCTTTATTTTAAATGGCTAAAGTTTAAAAAGTCTTCCTTGTATACTCCTTGTATATTCCTTGTATATTCCTACTGATGGTATTTTATGTCGACTTCATTGACCTGAACTCTCCAAAAAAATTGTTAAATTCCTGTGAACTTCAACGACGTGTACATTCCAAAAAATTGTTAATTCCAATGTTATTTTCGTGTGTAATCTTATTAACTGCTGTGAACCGCCTAGAACTCTCTGGGTATGGCGGTATACAAAATAAAGTTATTATTATTAATGCTGAGATCTAATAGATCTCTCCAAACTTATACCACAATGAGTATAAGTTCCCAGTACCTCACATATAATATGTAATCCCCAGCTCCTCAGAAGTACTACCTGGGCTCAAACAGTTTTCATTGCCCTAGGCTTTAAGTACTACCTCCTCACTGGAGCAGCTCACAATTTTTATTTGCTACAAAACTTATCATTTTAATTCTTTTTATTTAACACCCCTTATAGCACATTTCTTTCTTAAGGGTACTTAGTTTTTTGTAAGTGGTCTTCCCTTCAAGGATATAGGAGCCAACATGTTTCACCCAAGAAGGTTTTCTCAAGGTTTAGCATCCCTAGTTAAAAAAGAGAAACAGAACGTTTCTATTTTATTTCTAAAATCTTTAGCATACTAAATCTTACTTTTATAAACATTCCCCGTGCTAGTGTGTTACAAAGAATTCTGGCATAAACTAAAACCAGCTTTCTCTTAGCTTATTACATTTAACTCCATCAACCGGACCACTGAATGTCAGTTCAAAATGGCCACGGCGTCTCACTCTCCCTTATACACACTCATCGGGGCCAATCAGCTGATGTTTGAATTTTGCTGAACAGAGATGGATCTATTGTCTAAATATAGTTATGCCTAATAGATTAAACCTAGAACTTGAATGGGCCATTCTAATCTGAGGGGTTGAAATCGAGGAGGGATCGATTATCTTTCTATTTCAGAATAGGTAGTGCTTTATAAATTTTCTATTAGAATCCTTACCATAAAATAGGTTTAAACTAACCCTTTGGAAACCTCTCAGGTCCATGTTGCTGATCAGCCCCGACGAGCCAATAGTCAAGGTGAGGTTGCATCATTGAGCGATACAGAGGAATTATAACATTCTTAGTCTTGTAACCATCCCTTTTCTAATAATTCCTAGCATCCTGTTTGCCTTCTTGGCCGTCACTGCACATTGGGTGGAAGGCTTCAGTGTATTATCTACAATGACACCCAGATCCTGTTCTTTAGCGCTGACTACCCAAGTGGTCCCTAGCATCCGATAACTATGATTTGGATTATTCTTCCTAATGTGCATCACTTTGCATTTGTCCACATTAAATTTCATCTGCCATTTGGACACCCAGTCTTCTAATTTTCAAAATAATTTTGAAAAGTTGGCTCCTATGATAGTGTGGGTATTTGAGCTATCTGCCACTGCAAGTAACACACTGCCACTGTTTGAATAAAAAATAACCTGCTAATAACTTCAGATTATGTGGAATATAAATGTGCCAAACAAATAAAATAAATTTACCACATAGGCTTCGCAATTACTGCTGATTAGTATTTGCTTTCAATGTATTGTAGTTCAAGTTCAAGTTTATTTGATAAATCGCCTATATAAAAAAATATTCTAAGCGATGCACAATTTAGAACAACTTATGGGGGTACAAACAATCTTAAAACAATTTTAACAAAGTTTAAAAACATTAGTTTAAAAGACAAACAAAATCAAAACAAATAAGGTTTCTTCATAAATATACTTTAGAGACAAACAGGATACACAAGGGGGAAAGGGAGAAAGTTACAATTATCTTAGTCTAGTAAAAAACATAAAAGGGCTAAAAACACAAAAAGGAGGGGGGAAGAAAAAGAAAAAAAATTTGGTTTGAAAAAATGATCATGGCCTTGGATGATTAGTTAGAAAACGCAGGGCGCAGAGAAAGCGCGATGCTCACAATTTTAATTTTATTTATTTATTTTTTTTTTTTTTTATACATCGGGAGCCGAAGCGGGGTCCAGCACCGCGCACGGAAAGCCCGGACAACGTGCAGGGCCGAAAGGAAACATCAGGACTGCAGTCGCGATGCCCGGAAGCAGAATGTGGCCCACTGCCGCGTGGCCGCCAAAGAAAAATTCTTACCTGGATCGTTGGTTAGTATAATTAAATAAGTGGTTGTATGTTCCACTATATATATATATATATTTTTTTTTTTTTTTTTTTTTTGTTTGTTTTTTTTTTTTTTTTTTTAAAGGAAGCTGGTTGGCGGTGGAGCTATGTTGAGAAGGAAAATGCTGCCTCCTTCTCCTAGCTCTGGCGTCGCTGAAAAGGGGTGCATCCCCCTTCCCACTCCTCTTTTATCTAATCCCCCCCCCCCCTCCTCCCCCCCCCCCCCCCCCCTGCTAATGGCAACGGCTTCGGCCGATTTGCCATCGCTCCTCCCTATGGGGATCGGAGCTGATTCTGAGAGGCAAGGCGTTCCAAGTTTGGGGAGCTAAAACAGAAAACATTTCATTTCTCCTTGTACCCACTTACTATACTTTAATAATAAGGTATTTTCATGACTCATAAGTTTCAGAGCTACAATAATCAAAATAGAACATGGTAAAGGCATATATTTTGATAGTGCCTGTTTTATGTTATATATTGTTATATCTTGTCTGGTTTGTTTGTAGTGTTTGTATGGTGTTCTATGTATGCTATTCTATGAAAATTTTGTGATATTTTTGCATATTTTAAATTAATAAATATGTACAATATTTCTAATTTTGCAATTTGAGTACATTGCTCTGATATAGTATTTTTCTGTGGTATATACTCTTTAGGGATTTCTTTTTCTTATATCAAAGGCATATATTTACCATGTGAAAAATTGATTTACAAATGAAAAGGTATAAAGAATGCAAGACTGTGCAGCTGTAAAAGCTGGTCCCTATCTGCAAGCAACAACATAAATTTGGCATTCTATTGATAATTTAAAATAGAAGATGACACTGTTCTGCCAACTAAGGAGAGTAGAACTTCCAGCTGCCTTAGTGTCACCAATTCAAATTTTGGTTTAAAGTTTATTTGATTTACACTAGACTATATCTTCACACTAGAACAACAGAATTAATTCTTCAATCCGTTTAGTTCTAGAACGGAATAGTTACACATAGAGAAAGAATGAAAGGAGCCATATAAATGTTACACATATTATTGTCTAAAATGGAATCCTGTAGGAAACTAAAAGTAAGAGACCAAGCCCAGGAACTATTGCCTAACAGACATGTGTTGTCTTCCCAAGAGATAAAAGATTAAAAGTTTAACACTACTCCACCATACCCATGATAATTAAATACTTCAACAAAATATTGTGATTATACCACAAGAAGAGAAGAATAATATAATACAAATAGATAAATAGATGTTAATTGGGGGAATAGCACTACCTGTTTATATTTTAGCTCTGTGTAATATTCAAGAACATACACTTGGAACATTAAGGAAGAATTAGAATTTTAGTTTTCCAGAGCAAGTTTACTTATATGATTATGCAGGCAATGCAATAATTTTAGTTATAATTCAGGGATCTTTAAACAAGGGAAATGTGCCACAAGATAAAATATTGTTAGAGAAGCAGAATGATTAATTTAAGCTGGATTAAAAGTAATTCACTATGATAAAGGCCCAGGAGGTCTGTTTGTAGAGGGTGGATGGAGGAGATGATGTCCTTGCTGGAAGAAACATTTAAAGAGAGTTTCTGGTGGTTTATCCTGCTTGCATTTTAGCAGTGGATTATCAAAACGGATTATCTCTGTCTTTAGCAAGGTTTCTAGCAGTCTCCAGCAATGGCATACAAATGGGCTCTTTAACAATTAAATGAGCCCTCCGGTGGATTCTTAAAAATCGCCCAGACATTTTCAAAGAGCGGCGTCAGCTTTTGGTAACAAAAAGCAGCGACTGGTCCGGGGATGCCTTTTCAGTGCCAGCACTTGTGTTTTGACTATGGCTAATGAAAAAAAAAACCTGTGTATCTATATATTTTTAGTGGAGAGTAGTAAAATCACACTTCTTTTGAATTTTTGGGAGAGACAGGCATGTTTCAAGCACGCTTGTTAAAAGCCAACGTTTCTTCTTGAGCATGTGTATGATACCCTTGTCCTGTGTGTTTCTGGCTATGGGTCTTGATTAAATTTTACATTAAAAGCAAATTACAAGATTTACCTGAACTATTTACCTGAGAGAGTAGAGAGGGACAGATTCTTCAAACTTTCAAAAAATAAAAGAACAAGAGGGCACCCAGAAAAGTTGATAGGAGATAGATTCAAAACAAATACTAGGAAGTTCTTTTTTACCCAACGTGTGGTGGACACCTGGAATGCGCTTCCAGAGGACGTAATTGGGCAGAGTACAGTACTGGGGTTCAAGAAAGGATTAGACAAATTCCTACTGGAAAAGGGGATAGAGGGGTATAGATAGAAGATTGCTGCACAGGTCCTGGACCTGTTGGGCCACCGCGTGAGCGGTCTGCTGGGCACGATGGACCTCGGGTCTGACCCAGCAGAGGCATTTCTTATGTTCTTATAATAGGGTTTTTTTTGGCGAGAAAGGCATGTTTTATGCATGATTGAAAAAACTCCTCTCCCTTTCATTCGTCTAATAGTGCAGCAGGAGAGTGGGGAGTTTTTACGGCGTTTTTCTACGCATGTGCCCATCAGCAATGGGCACATGCAAGTGTAGGAAATCTTTGCTGCTGTCCGCCAATCTTATTTGCATGTGTGATTTTTTTAAGAATGTCTCGGGTTTTTAGATTCGGTATCAAAACAGCTGCAGTAGCAGACTGTCACTTTTTAATGTGGGTGTTTGAAAATCCTGCCCTTAGAGTTTCAGATAGACTGAGGATAGTTACTGTTTCTGCTCCAGACCCTGTGTCCTTTTGTTCTACTCCAGCCTGTGTTTGCTGTTCATAGCTTAGAGAATAAACTTCTGTTTAACATTGTTGCATCTTCCATTATGGTGCATATCTTACAAAGTAAAGTGTGATTAGATAAATATCAGAACATAAGAATTGCTGCTGGGTCAGACCAGTGGTCCATCATGCCCAGCAGTCCACTCACGCGGCGGCCCTCCGGTCAAAGACCAGCACCCTAATCGAGACTAGCCCTAACAGCGCATGACTGATAAGAAACCCAGCTATCTTGTGTATTCAATGAAAAGAGTACTTAACTTCTTTGTTTCAGGCTTTCAACAGTACTAGCTAGAGTCTCTCAGAGGCTAGGTCAGGAAACACACTTTAGTTCAGGCAATATTTTTTTATCATAGTTAGATCCAGCAAAATTAATCATATCATGATCAATAGTGTTGAAAGATGTAGATTAATTTATGTATTTAAAGTTCAACGAAATAATATAGAAGCTATATTGAGATTAGTGATGACCAAAAGAGAATAATGGTAAAGATTGTTTTTAAAAATATCAAATAAATCATTTAAATTATGTTTTAACAGTGCCTCCTCCTGATGAAGAGCCGAAACTCGAGTCGGGGGGTCATGGAGTTTTACCAGAGCTGACACAGTAATAGAAAAGCACTTTAATGCACAGTTTACACATTTGCACGTTTGCACGATAATACTGTGGTGAATAGAGTACCCAACCTGCTGATATACAGATAAGTGACTTTTTTTAAGAATAAAATGAATATAATTAAAGTTAAAGGTTGGGTCAGGGACAGTAAAAATGCTATGATGGTCCTGATTCTACCTGCAGTTTGGTGTCATCACTAAACATAGGGTTAGGTGGTCTGAGCACTTTTACTAATTTATAAATATACTAGTTGTTTAGCCCGTTACATTAACGGGTGCTAGCAGCCCTTCTCCCTTATTTTTACCTCCTCCCTGTCCAGCAACACCTCTCCCCCTTTCCCTGCTCCCCCCATATAGCAGTAGCCCTTCTCCTTTTATCTCCCCCTGTCCAGCAGCACCCCTCCCATTCCCTCCTCCCCCTGTCCAGCAGTAGCTCTTCTCCTTTATGTCCTGCTCCCCCTCTGTCCAGCAGTAGCCCCAGGAAAAGAGTGAGGATCACAGGACCAAAGCTTTTACTGACATCCAAGTAGGGGAAATCCACTCTCCCCACCTCCTTGCTCCTGCTGCACTTCCTCCTTGGCTATACACACGCGCGCGCGCACACTTACATACAGCTCTCCGGCTCCTCGCGCCCCTCCTCCACATTCCACTTCTTCGGCGGGGGCCAACGTTTTATTTATTTTGTTTTCTTTTCACGTGTTCCTCCTTCATGGAAAAACAGCACTACCGGCCAACTTAGTCCCTTGCCGCCCCCTTCCCGCGCCGCACAACCACCTTTCCTTCCCTCCCTCCATCAGGTGTAGTGAATCCACCAATGTTAAAAGGAGCCACGTCGAAATCGGAGGCCTGCCACTGCCGTAGCACTTTCCCCTCTGCCTTGGCAGAGAGGAACGTGTTACGGTGGCGGCAGGGCTCCAATTTCAAAGCAGCTCCTTTTAACATAGGCGGAGTTGAACTGACCTGATGGAGGAAGGGAAGGAACGGTGGGGCAAATTTCGGCAACAGCAGGAATTGTTTGGCGGGCCAAGCACCGTGAAACTTTGTTTCTTTAGGCAGCCCCGGGGGGGGGGAGGGGGTTGAATCATCGATGTGCAGGCCGCTGAGACGGGAGTGAGCAGTTCGGCTTCCCCTATCTGGGGAAACCGGGGAAATCGCCGTGCCGAACTCAGCTGCGCGTCGGGAGTGAGTTTTTCGACTTCCCCTATCTGGGGAAACCGCCGTGCCGAACTGAGCTGCGCATGGGGCCGTAGTAAGCGCGGGGCATGCTGCAGTCTTGGCGGCCACGGACATACGGATCATGGAAGCACGCTGATAAGACTGCGCATGCGCCGCCTACGGTTTTATTATATAGATATCCTTAAAAGAGCTGTGATTGTCTAAGAGATTGGAAAGATGTAAAAGACCATTTTTGATATGATGTCTAAATCTGAGTTTATGACTCTCAGATGTGGTTCTCACCTATGTGAAGCTTATCTTCCACATCACGACCACCGAGTTCCTGTTATCAAGATGGCCGCGGCGTGTATCTCACCCTTCTAAATACCTCCCGGTCAGCTGTGCGTGACGTCACTAAGATGATACCATCAGACGGCTATGGGGAACCACATCTGAGAGCACGTTACAAGGCTTCAAAGAAGGTTTGGATAGGTTCCTAGAGGATAAAGGAATTGAGGGGTACAGATAGGAGTAGAGGTAGGTCATAGGGATAGTCAGGGACCACTGTTCAGGCAATGGGCCTGATGGGCCGCCACGGGAACGGACCGCTGGGCGAGATGGACCTCTGGTGTGCCTCAGTGGAGGCAACTTCTTATGTTCTTATGAGAGTGTTTTGATCTATATTGACATGATAAGGATATGGTGAATATGTCGATTAGAAATGATAAATTTTATTAATTACGAGGTTTTTCTTCATTGTAGGGATAGCAGCCCTGAAGAAACCCTCGGGGTGAAACATGTCGGCTTTGATATCCCTAAGAATTCGACCACTTTAAGCTAAGTATTATAAAAAACACTAGCACAAAAGATATGTATTATATATTATTTATTGTTTTTGAAAGACATAACCACATTCTAAGAATACAGCATAAACTATTATAAGATTAAATGCATAAAGCCAGATACTATGAAACACATTTGAGTATCTCGGTGGCATTTCTGAGGGTCTGGGTGATTAGAAATATTGTGATGAGGGTTAGGAGGTAGTCAAAGTTGGACTACTCTCGAAGCATTAAATCTGAGTTTAGACATTTTGCAGAACACACACAAAAATCCAGTACCAAACATGACCATTTTCCAAGCTACAAAATGTCCATCTAGCTTTTTTGAAAATAGATATGTTTGTACTCTGTGCGCTTATCTCTTTGAACCATTTAAACAAACAAAAAAAACCCCACATCTAAATGAAAAATACTAAACAAGCCATTGGGATATATGAAGAGCCCACATTTGTAGCAAACTGGTCACACAGACATCCTAACAGAGCAGTAGGGCACTGCAGTGAACTTCACATAAAAGGTCCCAGGTACACATCTCATCACATCCCGTTTATAATGTATGGCAAAACCTCCAAAATCTACAGGACCTAGCTATAATCATACCAATAGTCTTTATATCTGCAAGTGTCACCTGTAGAAGGCTCACATATTCTACCATAAGTGTAGTAGTTAGAGTAGGGTATGGGCCTGAGTCCCCATCTCTATGGTTGACCACATCACCTACTAAGCTACTCTAGCAATGGGTTTACTGTTCTGCTAGGACTGGCCATAACATTTGAAGCTTTCATACCAACTAGTACTGTATATGTTACTTCATTTACATCCTTGGTAGTAGGTGGGAGGGGGTTAGTGACCACCAGATGAGTGTTTGGGTGTTGATGTTTACATCCCTCCAGTGGTCATCTGATCAGTTTGAGCACCTTTTTAGCTCCAGACTTCCAAACATGCCCTGGAAGTATTCTTAAATCTAATCTAATCTAATCCTTAGGTTTGTATACTGCTTCATCTCCATGTTCGTAGAGCTCGACGCGGTTTACAGTAGGAGAAATAGGAAGGAACTACAACAGGGTTAGAGGTAGAAGTGTGAAGAAAATTTAGAGGACTTGGGATGCCAAGATATAAGAGTTTCCTTGATTCCTAAGTTGGAGGGAGACTTACATTTTTTGAGAAAAGCCAGGTTTTCAGATGTTTGCGGAAAACTTGGAGAGAGCTCAAGTTCCGAAGAGGGGAGGTAAGGTTGTTCCAGAGCTCAGTGATTTTGAAGTGGAGGGAGGTCCCTAGCTTTCCTGTGTGAGCAATGCCTTTTAGCGAGGGGAAGGATAGTTTTAATTTGTGGGAGGATCTGGTGGTATTAGGGTTTGAGGAATTCCAAGAAAGGGAGGGAGGGAAAGGGAGAAAGGGAGGGAGGGAGGATACCATATAGGATTTTGAAAGTTTCAAGTTTCAAGTTTCAAGTTTATTCAATCTTTTGATGGATCGCCTATAACAATTACTAAGCGATGTACATATAATAATAAAAGAGATAAGAAACTTAACATAATAATTAATTACGTGACATAAACTAAAAACATTTAAAACGTACTTGAGGGGCAAGGAAAAATTAAAAAGTTACAATTTCGGGTTATATAAGAAAAAAGGGAAAGTACAAAAGGTAGGGTAAAAAGATAGAACAAAATGGCTCAAGCAAACTTCGTTAACTTCTTTAACAATAAAACCAGATCATAAATAATTTAAAAAAAAAAGAAAAAAAGAGAAAAAAAAAAAAAAACTACTAAAGGTCAAAGGCATCATTAAATAGATATGTTTTTAATAGTTTTTTAAATGTTGAGATATTTTTTTCTGATCTAATGAATTGAGGAAGTTTATTCCACCTTTGTGGGCCGGCGACGGTAAAAGTATCAGCTCTTCTGGTGCCTATGAATTTTAGAGATGGAACTGTTAATAAGCATTGGTCGGAAGAGCGAAGAGATCGGTGTGGTTTATATGGAATTAAAGTTTTGGAGATAAATTGAGGTTCGTTGGATGTTAACGTTTTGAAAATTAGAAGCATTAATTTGAAACAGATCCTGTGATTTACTGGTAACCAGTGAGCATCTATTAGTAATGGAGATACGTGGTCGAATTTTTTTGCATTATAAATTAATTTTATTGCTGTATTTTGAATTATTTGTATTCTTCTTATTTCTTTATGTGTGATATTTAGGAATAGAGCATTACAATAATCTATTTTCGCTATTATAAATGAATGAATTAGGATCTTTAAAGAAGAAGGAGTAAGAAATTTAGCAATAGATCTTATCTGCCGTAATTTATAAAAACAGTTTTTAACCATATAGGATATGTGTTCATGATAGGATAATTTTTCATCTATGTAAATGCCAAGAATTTTTGTTGAGGATACCATGTTAATGGGGATGTTGTTGAGAACAAAAGATTTAGAAAGAGAAATCTCGTTTTTCCAGTTAAATAAAATGGATTGAGTCTTATTAATGTTTAATGCCAATTTGTTTGTGTTTAACCAGTTTTGGACGAGCTCTAGCTTTTGATTTATTGAGGAAATATCTGTAGTGTTTTCAGGATCTAAAGGGTGTAAGAGTTGGATATCGTCTGCGTAAGAATAAGGGATGAAGCCTATGGCCTGACAAAGTTCTAGTAAAGGAGCGAGAAAGATGTTAAACAATAGAGGAGACAAAATGGATCCTTGTGAAAGTTAAACAGGCGCATTTATAGTGGACCCTGGCGATTATTGGAAGCCAGTGGAGCTTGGCCAGGAGCGGGGAGACATGGTCAAATTTACTTTTTTGATTACGGCAGAAAACATCCAAGTCATAAGCTCACCCCAGTCCTTCCCACACCACACCTCTAACATGCTCCCTTCAGATGTAGATGGACTACTGATCAACAGCATAGATATCCATCTAGAGTATAGGTTTCAAAAATAGTGAATTGGAACGATTTGGCAAGAGAAATGTCCATCTGCCCCTTTAAGCCACTTTTTGGACTTTTTTTTTTTTAATGAGCCCCCTAATCAACTATAAAATAAAAACTTGAGCATTCATGATCCCTTTTCATGGCTGAAAAACCACCCATTTAGAAAAGTGTACGTTCCCCAATATTCCTGTTCCTACTCTGCTGCGCTCTCTAGAAAATGGATGTTAGTCACTGGGCAATAATGATCTAATATAGTTGGATCTAGTGAGGGTTTCTCAAGAAGTCAGAGAGTCATTTTCTTCAATAAAACAGCAATATGTTACAGCTATCCTCAGGCATTCAGTTAGTTGAAACGATGAAATGTATTTTTTTTCTTTCTCAGGTCCATTAATTTGGAATAAGCTTTCCTAGGACTTACAGAATCTTCATGGTATTTTAGGATTTTACAGACACAGTAAGGTCTGATTCTTTGTAAGAGTCTACAATCAGTGAGCCTGGAGATATAGGCTTTGTGAAGATTGTCTTGATGGCATTAAGTATTAGTGTAAGAAGATATGACTGTGCTACATTGTATTGTTCAAATGTGTTATTATAACTTATTGCATTTTATGTTTTTATTTGTACGCTCTCTTGCAGCCTATTAAGAGAGCTGGTATATAAATTTGGGAGTCCACTTACAGTACAGTAAAACGGGACCTTAACGGAACCTCATGCAGGTTTTTCCCATGTTCTAAGGCCATTTTTACCAGAGCAGTAATTGGCTGATTTTGTATTTTTCCTATTAATGGCCATGTGCTATTGTTGTCATTAGCAAGCAGTCATTATAACAAAGTATCACCTCTACACTTACTGACACCTATTTTGTAGGCAGAAATGGCTCACATGCTAATGTAAACTGCCATTCAAACTACAAAAATGGCAAAAATATACCACCTTAGACAATTGACAATCCACTTATATCCAGATCTCTAAGGTGCTGTTATACTGTGCATCGACTTCACCTTCCTGCTCCTGTATTCCTTATACAGTACCAGATTTTCTTAGAACTTAAGACCTCAGAACCACCACTCCTCCATCCCACTCAAAGTGTATTTCACGGGGAGATAAGTAATGTCAATTAAATAATTAATGAAGGAGAAGTTTTAAGCACTAATTTAGATTATGATAAAGTAAGACCAGTGAGGAGTTCACCACATGACCCTCTCCGTGAAATACACTTTGAGTGGGACGGAGGAGTGGTGGTTCTGAGGTCTTAAGTTCTAAGAAAATCTGGTATATGGAATACAGGAGCAGTGAAGTAGGCAGCTGTCCAGGCCTACCTCGATGATGAGACCTCGCACGCTATATACTGGTTTCAATAAGTACATATTTATTTAGTCAATCAATAACAGCTTACAGGAATAAATCATTTAGCATATAGCGTAACAGAAGGTGATCTCCAGGCCTAGAGATCCTCTGATGTCTGTTCTGTCCTCCCCCTTCTAAAGGCCTGGTTTTTATACATTTCTTAGTGGCCAACACCACGTTGGCCTACATCACATGATACATCCTTATTGGCTACTTTCCTATGAATTACTGCCTAGTTACATTCCTTTATTGGCTGGTTGACCTGCGTCATGTTATATGTTCGCCCTGTTTTCCGTAAGACCTAACCTTTTCCCAGAAATGTCTCTCTCTATACCATATAAGCATTTCCAAGCATCAAACCCCCTCCCAACTGTAAATATTTCTGACACCTGCTATTAGATGATATTTCTTGAGAATTCTATCTTCTGAGAATTCTATCTTCGGACCATGGTCTGTGTTTATCTCTTTATGGTATCTGGCTGGGCCTTGGTGCAAAACCACAGCAAACCCACAGCCTCAGGACCTGTTGCTGTTTCTCTAGTTTTACTGATACAGTAGCTAATTGAACTTAAAAACAGCGCATTTCCCCATCTTTGCATGCTCTTTAGTCAATGGTGTGAAATATATTTTCACAGTTAATCTACTGTTTCTATCAGCTGCAGAGATAGATAAGGTAGATGTCAGTTGCAGGGGGAGAGGGAAGTTTCTGTAGAGAGAAAAGGTTTTTGTGAGCTTTCCTTATCCCACTTCACCTGGTTCAATGTCAGGACTTACAGGGATCCTTTAGAACTTCCATGCTTTACCTTCTTTCCATCTTCCTCCTCCTCTCAGCAGGAAGGTGAAGTCGATGCACAGTATAACAGCACCTTAGAGATCTAGATATAAGTGGATTCACATGCTAATGTAGACATACTAAGGCCCAGATTCACTAAAAGGTAGTGATTCAATCACTGTTGGCTGATTACTGCCCGATTTTGAACCAACGATTGATTCACTACCTTTGTTACATGCAAATGAATCAATACCTTTGTTGCATGCAAGCTCCTTGACTCAATCGATCAGTGAGTGATTGAGTCGGGGCAGCCCTGACAGCCTCCTGTCACTGTCAGCAGCTTTTTTTTCTTTTTCATTTTTTTTTTTTTTAATGGACCAGATATTTTGCTTGACCACTTTAAAAAAATGAAAATAAAAAAGCTCCCTCCCTGACAGATGTACCCCTGAACCCCCCGAAGAAAAAGTCAGGAGGGATGCCCACTCCCTCCTGCCATCGACCGGCTTCCCCACCTAAAAAAAAAACCTAAATGGCAGGAGGGATGCCCACTCCCTCCTGCAACCGATCCAGGACCCCAGCTCCCCTCCAAGGACCCGAGCTTCCCTTCCCCTCCCAGTACCTGAAAAAGTTGGGAGCAAGAGGGGTGTTCAGTCCCTCCTGCTCCGTAGGACTCCTCTGTGAGAATGCGGGCATTAGGCCCTGCCCCGGTGCATCATGTGATACACAGGGTGGGGCCTAAGGTCCAGATTGGCTCAGTCGCCTCAGGCCCCTCCCACAGGGTGAGGATCCTGTGGTATGTTAGTGCACATGATGCACTGGGGCAGGGCCTAATGCCCGCATTCTCACGGAGGAGCCCTACAGAGCAGGAGGGACTGAACACCCCTCCTGCTCCCAAATTTTTCAGGGACGGGGAGGGGAAGAGGAGTAGGGGTTAGGCCCGGCCCACGGAGGAGCCCTACGGAGCAGGAGGGACTGAGTACCCCTCCTGCTCCCAACTTGAAAGGTACGGAGAGTGGGGGTGGGCCTGGCTGGGCCAGGCCCAGCCCAGCCGATTGCAGAGGGGGTTTGCGACAGCAGGAGGGAGGTGGCATCCCTCCTGCCATATTCGCGCATGATGGGGTAGGCAGCACGTGAATGTTTTTTTTTTATTAGTGAAGTGCCGATGGCAGGAGGGAGTCGGCTTCTCTCCTGTTTTTTTCTTCGGGGGAAGGGGAGGCCGTGTTTATGTGTGTGTGTGGGGGGGGTGGGTACATTTTTTTTGACAGGCCTGTCTGTCTTTTATTAATTTTTTTTATGGGGCACATATTTTGCGGTACACGATTGGTTTGCTTAGTGAATCTAGCCCTTCTGACTAGTACAGGAATGCATACTCTCTGCCCCCAGGAAGCCCTCTCCAATGAAAATTAAAACATTTTTGCATAGAAAGTATGCACCAGTTTGACATTTTACCACATGACATCTGAATGCATCCTGCAGTATACCATTTTGAACACTTACCATAGTTTTGTATTAAAAAAAAGAACTCATGGGGGTTTTATTGAGAATAAAGAAAGAAAATAAACCTTGGTAAAGTACATTTAAAACATAAACAAGTGTATTCTTTCTAAGATGAACGGGCAAATTGCCAACTGCCAGCATCCAGCAAGGCATTAAGCTCCCTATTTCTTCAGAAGATAACAATCCTCAGAGTCCAAGGAAAGTTTTCAGCAGACTGCTACAGAAATAGGCCTAGTCAGCCTTGAAGTTTAGCAGCCACCTGCCCAAGAGAACTGCAGTGGAGGGGTGAGATCTGGGGGACTGGGTAAGGGTGGAACAGCATGGAGCAAAGAAACTTAGGTATATAACAATGTCTACATACTGACTTCGCTAAAAAGCTAGGATGAGTTGACAGCTACTACTTTGTCAATCAAGACTAAAAGGGCTTAAAAGGTGTAAAAGACATTAAGTTGTTGATTTTGAATTCAAATATGTCATAGTTGCACTGCTCCTCAAAAAACCCTCATTGAACCCTACCTGCCCCTCCAATTATCACCCCCATCTCCCTCCTCCCTTTCTTAGCCAAGCTACTCAAATGTGCTTTTTACCACCATTGTCTTGACTTTCTACATCTCAAGCTATTCTTGACACCCTTCAGTTGGGCTTTCGCCCTCTCCATTCTATGGAAACTGCCCTTGCTAAAGTCGCTAATGTCCTACTCCTGGCCAAATCCAAAGGCCACTACTCTGTCCTCATCCTCCTTGATCTGAGGTGTTTGACACTGTAGATCACTGCCTACTCATTGATACACCATCCTCGCTTGGATTTCAGGGCTCTGTTCTCTCATAGTTTTCTTCCTACCTTTCCCATAACATTTTTAGCATGTGCTCTGGAAGATTTTTCTCCACTGCAATTCCACTATCAGTCAGCATACCTCAAGGCTCTGTCCTGGTACTCTTATTTTCTACATTTACACTTCTTCCCTTGGAGCTCTAATCTCCTCCCATCGCTTCCGGTACCATCTCTATGCTGACACTCTCAAATCTAACTCTCTATGCCCAAAATTTTTATGGCAATCCAGGCCCGAGTCTTGGCCTCCCTGTTTGACATTGCTACATGGATGTCTCACCACCATCTAAAGTTAAATGTGCAAAGACAGAACTCCTTATCTTTCCTCCTAAAACTGCCTCCTCTCCCTACGTTCTCTCTTTTGGTGGATAATGCTCTCATTCTCCCTGTCTCGTCGGCTTGCAACCTCATGGTCATCTTTGACTTATCTCTGTCTGAATATCTAATAAACTGCCAAAACTTGTCACTTCTTTTTATATAATCTCACCAAAATCTGGGGTTTCCTTTCTGAGGCAAAGATGCACTAAAGTCAGCGATTATCTAATGATCATCACTAAACTGGTTTTGACTGGTTTAGCGACAATCAGATTTGCAGGCCAGATGCACTAAACAGCTCACCATGTGGTTTTCTGCACGTTCACTCATTCTCCAATCTGGCCATGCAAATAAGGTCATTAATATTGAAATGCCATGTAAAATAGCCGAGCAATTGATGCTCTAACATCGCTTCGTGATGCACAAAAAAAAAAAAATATCTCTTATAGCAATCTGAAAAAGCGACTGGTCAAGATTAGTCACTTATGTGTCTTACCGGTAGTTCATATAATATATACTGTAATATATATATATATATATATATATATATATATATATATATATGTTATATATATATATATAACATATAATATATAATGAAATTATAATGAAATTTATAACACTGATAGCATAAATACAGTTTTTACTATAGCAGGGATGTATGTGTGTGTTATATGCATGTTGTGAGCACATTGTGTTGAAGGCATGTCTTATGTGTGCCCGTTAACAGCATAAAATATAAAAGAGAGGGCAGCGAAAGATGGGGGTCAATGGGAAAGGCTAAAATTTTTGTTCCTCATTATTAAAATGTGCACAAACTGAGCCAGAACTTTATACTTTATAAAACAGCACCCTCATTTATGCCCCATATTTGTGTAGTCTGCTGCTACCTTTCTGCAAAGCATCAAGGGACTGCCCTCACTGTGCTATTTAAAAGCACGTGAAATACCAGCGTTTCTTAACCGCATGGGCTTTGTGCTCCTTGGAACGCGTGTGCTTGTGCTTCAATTATCAACATTATGGATGGCGGTTGTAGGCTTTGATTTATGCAGGCTGCCCCTGATAGGAAGAGGATATGATGATGGCGATCAAAGGAGGGAGGACCAGCTGCCATGGAGGTGTCTGATGTAGCAAATCTGGCGCATAAGAACATAAGAATTGCCGCTGCTGGGTCAGACCAGTTGTCCATCGTGCCCAGCAGTCCACTTCCACGGCAGTCCCTAGGTCAAAGACCAGTGCCCTAACTGAGGCCAGCCCTACCTGTGTACGTTCCAGTTCAGCAGGAACTTGTCTTGAATCCCTGGAGGGTGTTTTCCCCTATAACAGCCTCCACAAGAGCGTTCCAGTTTTCCACCACTCTCTGGGTGAAGAAGAAATTCTTTACATTTGTACGGAATCTATCCCCTTTTAACTTCAGAGAGTGCCCTCTGGTTCTCCCTACCTTGGAGAGGGTGAACAACCTGTCTTTATCTACTAAGTCTATTCCCTTCAGTATCTTGAATGTTTTGATCATGTCCCTTCTCAGTCTCCTCCTTTCAAGGGAGAAGAGGCCCAGTTTCTCTAATCTCTCACTGTACGGCAACTCCTCCAGCCCCTTAACAATTGCTCTTCTCTGGACCCTTTCAAGTAGTGTCCTTCATGTACGGTGACCAGTGCTGGATGCAATATTCCAGGTGAGGGCATACCATGGCCCAGTACAGCGGCATGATAACCTTCTCCGATCTGTTCCTGATCCCCTTCTTAATCATTCCTAGCATCCTATTCGCCCTTTTCGCCGCCGCCGCAACTTGTCGACCAGCACTCCCATGCGTATATTGTCACTGTATCAACTGCACACATGTAAGAATGATTCTCACAGTGAACGATTGGACGAGGTGAGGTGTGTGCTGTCTAGCGAGAACAGCGCAGAACAAATAGCAGGGCATGAAAGACCTTTCTAAGTTCTGGGCAGAGTGTCTTATATGCGAGCATGATTAAAACTTTTAAAAATATAGTTAACAAGGGATCAGGAAATATAGAGAGAGTAAAAAAGGGAATAATAATATTCCGTAATTATGTAATTTGCCGGATAAGCAGAACTATAATGAAATATTGGGTGAATAAAATATCTGTAGAGGTAAATATTTATAAATATTAGTTTTGCTCTCTCTTTGTCAGGCTTGTAGCCAAAGAATACTTTCCCGTGTTTTTCAGGGGTTCTTAGTCTAAACTAGTAAGCTCAGGAAATTGGTAATAGATGACTTTTAGTTCTGGTGGTTGTAAGGAAGAGATAGGATTTCACATTCCTGAGTAAAGCCAGTTGATATGTACTTTAATAATTATTGAGTATGAACAATATGAATATATGCCTTGGATCCAAGAAAGAATTGTATGGATGTGTGGTATGTAAACATGAAATGTTTTACAAACTTTATACTCCAATTTTTTTTTTTTTTCAAACAGCAATGGCCGCCCCCCCAAGCATCGATCGGCAATGTGGCCCCCCATCGACCTTGAAAAATCCGGAGAAGGCAAAACATATGGAGATTGACCTAGCTTTAAGTTAAGGCCAGGGACTGTTATCATGGAAACTGTCTGTGGAATGTGAAAGAGGGGGAATCTCTTTGCCCCAAAAGTTTGAGTATTGCAATTCTTTGATTTTAATATACTATAATCCTGTATTAGGTTTTAGGAAGAATGATCTTTGTTATTTCCTCTCCACAATAACTAAGCATAAGGAGTTATTCAAGTAAAACAAAGCAGGAATGCAAGAAGTCTCTTTAGATTAATTCAGGGGTCTCAAAGTTCCTCCTTGAGGGCCGCAATCCAGTCGGGTTTTCAGGATTTCCCCAATGAATATGCATGAGATCTATGTGCATGCACTGCCTTCAATGCATATTCATTGGGGAAATCCTGAAAACCCGACTGGATTCTGGCCCTCAAGGAGGGACTTTGAGATCCCTGGATTAGATTGTGTTGTTTTAAGCATCTGAGATCTCAGGCTACTTTCTAATGTAACACAGCATGGGATGCGAGTATCCCTTTGTCTGTGTAAACTGTCAGCTTTCCAGAGAGAGCTATTCTGATTCATACTTTAAGACTATATAAGAAGGGTACTGGCAGGACCGGATTAAAGGATAGGCCCAGTAGGCACATGCCTAGGACCCAAAATGGTCAGGGGGGCCCAATGAAGGAGGGTATCAACAAAAACTTTTTTTTCAAATGGCAGCATCGATCGGCAATGTGCCCCCACCCCCTGATCAGCAACGCGGACCCCCCCATCGACGGACTGATCGGCAATAGACCCCTGCCCCCAATCAACGGAAAGTAAGATAAGCAAGCAACATGGGTATAAAAGGCAACAGCAACTGTAATTTTGCAAGTGGTGCTGCTTGCCCAAAGCTTCCCTCTGACACACCCAGGCGGAAACAGGAAGCTGTGTCAGAGGGAAGCTTTGGGCAAGCAGCACCGCTTGCAAAATTACAGTTGCTGTTGCCTTTCTTACCCGTGTTCCTTGCTTATCTTACTTTCTGGCAAGGGGGGGTCCGTTGCCAATCGTCGATGGGGGGGCCGCATTGCCGATCGATGCTTGGGGGGGGGCGGCCATTGCTGTTTGAAAAAAAAAAAATTGGAGTGAAAGGTGAGTGAGATGGGCCTGGGGTGGAGGAAGTGAGAGAAGGGGGCAGGGCAGATGATGGATGAGGGAAGAAAGTGGCAGGGCAGATGATGGAAGTGGGAAGAAGAGAGACAGAAGGGAGCAGGGCAGATGATAGAAGTGGGGATAACTAGTGCCCAGCCCTTACCTCCTCACCACTGCTGCTGTTTTCCCATATGTTGGATGGGGGGAATAAGATAGTTAGTGAGATAGTGGAGGGGTGAAGGAAAGGGGTGGCAAACTGTGAGTAGACACAGTGGAAAGAGGGAAACTGAGGGCTGAATAGTAAGAAAGAATTTAATTTAGGCAGAGGCAGAAAATAGAGAAGGAAGACCAGAGAAGAAAAGGAAAGGGAAGAGAGAGGAGAGAGATGACAAAGAACAGGGAATGAGACAGAGATATCAGATCTGAGTGGAGAAAATGAGAAAAGAGAGAGATGCTAAAAACAACAAGGGGGGAGGGAAGGAGAGATGGAAGGAGAGAGATGCCAGACCATGAGGGGAACAGAGGGAAGATGATAGATGCCAGACCAAGAAGGGGGGTTAGGGGGGCAGGAGGAAAGATGGCAGAGGCAGACAGACATTTTCTGGAAGGGGCAGACAGTGGATGGAAAGAAGAGAATGACAAGAAGATGAGGAAAGCAGAAACCAGACAACAAAGGTAGAAAAAAATTATATATTTTATTTTTTTGCTTTAGGATAAAGTAGTATTGTAGCTGTGTTGATAAATGTTTAGAAATAGAAATAGTGGGGGGCGCTATTGAGCTGGAGAACAAGGTGGCAGCATAATCTCTTCTCTCCTCCTCAAAAACTAAATCATCGAAGCGGAGCAAGTGCTAATATCCACAGATTTAATATATTCTTATATCATTTCAAAGCCGAGATGGCAGTGAATAAATCTGGTAAAACAGACTTACAACTACCACAAACATCGGGATCGAAAAGATCCAAACACGATCCTCCGTCGCCAGAGAAACCGCCGGTGAGTAAACACCACACAGACTCCTCTGACATCGTTTTAGATGAGATCCGCGCTTTAAAAGATCTCATAGCAAAGCAATATGATATAACCTGCGAAATGCGCGGAGAAATAAACTCACTCTCAGTCTCCTTCGAATCCTGTAAAACGCGTGTCGAGGCGTTAGAGACCAGAGCAGACATGGCAGCGCTCTCCTCGGCACAATTCGAGGAACGTGTGCAGCAGCGCTTTAAAAAATTAGACCAAGAGCTGGAGGATCTTTCCAATCGCAATCGGCGAAATAACATAAGAATTATTGGTCTACAGGAATGTGCGGAAGGATCAGATCTTACTAAATTTCTGGTTGACCAACTCCCGAAACTTTTACAATTGTCACTCGACTCACCTCTACAATTTGAACGAGCCCACAGGACGCCATCTTCTTTAAAACAAGGATTCACACGACCAAGACCCATCGTGGCAAAACTTTTGCGTTATCCTCAGGCTCTACAAATATTAACAGCGGCAAGATCCACCTCGGATTTGAAGTTTGAGGATAAAAAAATTCTAATCGTTCCAGATTTAGCAAAAACAACGGCGCGAAAACGAAAGTCATTTCTGGATATGAGAGCACACCTTAAATCAATGGGTGCAAGATATGGACTGCAATATCCTGCTCGGATGATTGTGACAATTAATAACTCTACCCAGCATTTTGATTCCCCAGAGCAGCTCCAATCTTTCCTAGATAACCTGCAGTCACAAGGCATGTCGTCCACCTAATGATTCTTCACTATACTTCATTTATATGCCTATTTCTTACTCCTCTGGAGGACAATGACAATTAATAACTCTACTCAGCATTTAGTTTTTCCAGAGCAACTCCAATCTTCCCTGGATAACCTGCAGACACAAGGCATGTCATCCATATACAGATTATATTTACACTTCATCTACATACCCAGTTTTTTACTCCTTCAAATGACTGTGTCAATCAACAACTATACCCAATATTAGTTTTCCCCAGAACATTTTCATCCTATCCTGGACTGCCTGTACTCACAAATCATATATTCCATCTAATGTCTCTTTTTACTATACCTCACCTACATGCCTATTACTACTCCTCCGGATGAATATGACAATCAATAACTCTATTTTGATATCTGTTCCCCCAGAATGCCTCCAATCATTCCTGGATAGCTTGCAACTTGTGAGAACTGAAAATTCTGCAGAAGACTGTGCTTGTTTTCCACCCTCCTTGCCTTTAATCATCAAGATTTGTTTCTGTCTCCCTTATCTTCTTATTTATATTATACTTAACTCATGCTTAATTTATTGAAATATTTTCCCTTCTCTTGTTTTCTGCTAATGGTTTCTCTCTTTGAGAGAGAACGTGCGGAACATAGGATAAGGGAATAGTCGTTCTTCTTTTCTTTATGGATTTATTCTGACTTCATTTTATTTAGACTTCTTATCTTTATTATGGTTTTATCTATTTTGGTTGAAAGGAAAGATTTTCTTATAATTAATGAAATTTATATACATATGATATTGTGGAAATATAGGAAGAGAATATAGAAGGAAACTATAAGAAATAGGTAATAATTAAATATAAACTTAATGAAATCATACAATAATTTACCAAAATGGAAAAGGAGGGGAAAAAGAAAAAGAAAAGAAAGGAAAAAAAAAAAAAAAAAAGAAAGAGAAAAAAAGGAGATAGAGAGGAAAAAGAAGGAAAAGGAGAAAGAGAAAGGGAAAAGAAAGAATAAAAAAATAAATAAATTAATAAACAATTTATAAATAATAAAAATGTAAAAAAAATGTAAGCTAAAAAGTTAAATAATACAAATATGTTTGTTTGTTTTTTTCTCTTTGATAAATTACATTTATATATATTCCATATGATATAAAAAATCTAATTTAATTACCTGTTCATCTCTAATTGGATTTTTTATAAGGATTACTAGTTTATTTTATGTTCATAATGTTTATTGAAGTAATTTTCGTTTCTTTTTTGCATAAACTTTTACTATTTGTAGAAAATTTACTCTGTGTAAGGAAGGGGGAAAATAATTATAAAAAAAAAAAAAAAAAAAGGTAGGGAGAATAAGAGGGCACTCTCTAAAGTTGAAAGGGGATAGATTCCGTACGAACGTAAGAAAGTTCTTCTTCACCCAGAGAGTGGTAGAAAACTGGAACGCTCTTCCGGAGTCTGTTATAGGGGAAAACACCCTCCAGGGATTCACGACAAAGTTAGACAAGTTCCTGCTGAACCAGAATGTATGCAGGTAGGGCTAGTCTCAGGGCTAGGTAGGGCTAGTCTTTGACCAGAGGGCCGCTGCGTGAGCGGACTGCTGGGCACGATGGACCACTGGTCTGACCCAGAAGCGGCAATTCTTATGTTCTTATGTTCACAATCAAAAAGCTGTTAAACAAAGAAAGCGTGAAGTGAATACTTGGATCCCAAACCAGAAAACAAGGGTATAAACCAGCATAGAGCAGCAGTTAAAAGCCTAAACATTTTCGCAATATACGTGTCATTATAGAGACAAAGCATCAATCACACATGTCATGTTATGTGATGGCCAGAATTGTTTTATTATTTCATTACAATATATTTTACATTTCAATCAACAGTAAAACAACAAAGAAACATTAAAAGCAGATGCCAAGAATGTTTTCATGTTTTTTTAAAAAATGAATATGTCATTTATCAGTATAAATAAGTAATCTACACGTTCCATCTTTCTCTTTGCATTCATTTAAACATAAAATATATTTCAATATACTTGTTTCCATCTTTGCAACTGACTTATTAATCCAACAAAATGTTAAACTGATTATTCTAAGAAGTCAAGGCCTTGTTGTTCATACATTCTGGTTGCATGCTTAGGTTTACAGAGCTATAATTTGGAAAGTACACTGTAAATTACCGTTCCTAAATGTTGACATCAGATTTTATAAAGTGTCAGGTAAACAAGCATGACTAGATTAATGCATAGTTTATTTTGGCAACCTATTTCAATTGTAATGCAATGTTGTCTCTCCCTCTCTCTCTCTCTTTCTGAATATAGATGTAGATATAAGGATAGAGATAGAAATAGATTTAGCCAGAAAAATGCTCTTAACAGCAGCATTCACAAAAACAGGCAGGAGAAATCATGGTCAGTGACTGGATTAACATCAGACAACTGTATTTAAAAGCTATGAGACAAGGTTTCAGAAAGAGCACTGGTACATGGTTCCTGGTCTTACAACCTTGGGTCAATGACCATACTAGGTTCCATTGGAAAAAGGGAGAAAGTCCCCAGTTTTTTTTTTGTTGTTGTTGTTGTTTTTTTTATAAATCGTTATTCAGTTTAAAACTAACAATAAGTGCAACAAAATATATAATATTTTACACTTTAACAGCACTTAAATTTTATCAAGTTATATTTCATATCAAATATATGTATCAACCCCCCCCCCCCATCTATATACCCAACAGTTGCACTCAACCATAAATAAATTAAAGTATTCCCCACCCACCTTGGACGTGTATTTTCAAAGAGAAAAAATAATAATCATTCCATACAGAATTTTGTTAATGGCTCCCAAACATCCTTAAATTTCCTATAATGCCCCTGCTATATGGCAATCACACCCTCCATTTTAAAAATGTGGCATAAAGAGTCCCACCAAAAATTATAATTTAACCAGTCCCCAGTTTTTAATGAAGGATCACATCAACATTCCAGTACTGAAAGGAAAAGAAGAACTGCCAAGCCTTCACACTCATCCCCCCCAAAAAAAAAAAAAGAAGAAGAAGAAGATAAAAGATGCATAGTATTGATGACAATATGACTGGGAAATAACATAGTAACATAGTAGATGACGGCAGATAAAGACCCGAATAGTCCATCCAGTCTGCCCAACTTGATTCAATTTAAGTTTTATAAAATTTTTCCTTCTTAGCTATTTCTGGGCAAGAATCCAAAGCTCTACCCTGTACTGTACTTGGGTTCCAACTGCCGAAATCTCCGTCAAAACTGACTCCAGCCCATCTACACCCTCCCCAGCCATTGAAGCCCTCCCCAGCCCATCTAGTTCTTGAGGCAATGACCCTGATTGTTAACATGGAAGAAAAGCAAGGTGCTGTCCTTCACAATCTATATAGGATCCTTTATGAAGGCATGCTAATGGATTTAGTACACGCTAACAATTATTGCATGCTAAATGCTAAAAAGCCCATAGAAATAAAATGGGTTTGAAGTTATATCAATATATCAGGTCTTTGAGATCTACAAACCAGGCTAAGCTGGACATTCCTGCAACAAGTTCACATGTTCAGTCAGAGAGTTGCTTCTTAGCACATCTGCTGACAGCTATTAATATCAGGCATTTGAATTAGTCTGAGACATGGATTATTTTTTTGGATATGTATCTATGCATGAGAAAAAGACAAGGACATCTCTATCAAAAATAGAAATTTAACCACTGACAAATGAATTGTAGGCTTCGTGCTATGTAAAAGTTGAATAACCAGCTACAATAACTCTTACAGCTGTGTCATCAATCATGCATTTTTCATAAGAGAGATCATTTTAATTTACGTTACTTAAACAGTTTTTCCAATGAGGTTTTTCTAAGCAATCCTATATCAATGGTATAGAAAGCTAGTTTCTATTAAAAGTTGAACGTAATCTTTAAACTTGATTAATTTTTCACATTATTGGCTTAGACATTTTCTTTCTTCTTTTTTAATTAATTTGCAAATAGTACTGCACATTATATAACAGCTAGTGCAATTCACCGATCCTTTGTTATATGTCTTATTTTCTTTCTGGGAAAGGTTACATTTATAGACTTCAGTGCACCAAGAAAGGTTCTACACAAAAGCACTGAAGAAAGAAAAAGACAAATGAAAAAGTTGACGGAATGCTGCTACTCCTTGGGTTTTGGCCAGGTACTGGGGACCTGGATTGGCCACCGTGTGAACGGGCTACTGGGCTTGATGGAACATAAGAATTGCCGCTGCTGGGTCAGACCAGTGGTCCATCGTGCCCAGCAGTCCGCTCACGCAGCGGCCCCCGGGTCAAAGACCAGTGCTCTAAAATGAGTTCAGCCTCATCTGTGTACGTCCCAGTTTAGCAAGAACTTGTCCCTGGTCTGACCCAGTAAGGCTAGTCTTAAGTTCTTATATCCATTTCAAAGTGTTCTGCAAGTCGCAGCAGTCAGTATGTATCTTGTTACAATACAAACCACTCAGAGCAACCTGGGGCAATAAGGCACCTACAATTTGGGGAGGGGCACTGAAACAGGAATAACAAGCTTGCTGGTCTTCCTGCTCCTCCTCATGCCCCTTTAATATCCAGTCAAGCCATGTTTGGGAAAACAATAAGGTGGTCTGTTAAGAAACTATTTGAGTCTTAGACATGGATCTCCTGACATGTCGATGTCTAAACTGTATAAGGCACCATTTTATAATACCACAGGGTAGGGACAGCAAATATGTCAAAAAAGGCAGGAGGCATGAGACATTTTGGGGTGAGCAGTTTCTGATTCTGGAAATCACAATGAAGTGCAGGGAATGCAAGAAAAAAACATTGGGACTTACACCTATAAAGCATGAATAAGTTTTGCCGTAGCTTGTCTCTCTAACCGCTTGCACTGGTGCTGATACAACGGTGACAAGTCAAAACCGCGTGAGACAATTGCGCATGGACAATTGAGGGCAGACAATCGCGTGCAGGATGTCAGCGCGCTGGATTCAAAACACTATTTTACAGTGGTCTGAGGGGGTGTGGGGGCTGTTTCCTTTATAATGGGGGGAGGGGTTCCCCCCAACACCCCCCACAACGGGAGCACCAACAGTTCTAAGTAAAGTGGGGGGGTTCCTCTCACACACACCCTCGGACCACTGTAAAATAGCGTTTGAATCCAGTGCGCTGACATCTTGCGTGCAATTGTCTGCCCTCAATTGTCCGCATGCAATTGTCTCGCACAGTTTCGTGTATGTATCGAAACAACAGCCTGTGAGCCCAATTGAAATTTTACCTAGTCAGGTCTGTCTGTATTTCATCTCTATTGGTTGCACGCCTGCCATGATTCTTCCAGACCCCCATCTCTCAACCCTCTTCCCTGCCTGCCTTTATGAACACTTTCTCTGTAATCCACTCATTGTTAGCATCCTCCACATCCATCTCCTATCCCGGCACCACCAGTACTGGAGCATGTGCATCTACACCAGCAGAGCACTGAAACTGTGAAGGTGTATTTGCCATAATAAAACAAGTGAGGCATTTATACGAAGTGTCACCTATATCACCCAACAGTATCCAATCTCGATCCCATCAGTGAATGCTCACCTCCGCCCATGCATGCCACTGGTAACCATTCCATTCTATTCTGTCCTCTCCCCCTCACATGCGCCTCACCCTCCCATCCCCAATACCATATCCCCTCACCCTAATTGCAAATCCCCTCCCTCCCTTCCCCACACAACCTCTATCTTTCTGCCTTAACTTCCTGCTGCCAATCTACTTTTTTCCCCTCCCCCTCCTTCCCTTCCGAGTTTGACTTAGATATACCCTGAATTCTAGGTATATGTGTTGGGGAGGGGGGGGTCAGACTCTGGAAGGAGCTGTCATTGCTGTCTGAGTTGGATAATGATTCCCTAGCGTCCCTTCCAGCCTGCTGTGCTTTTGCAGCAAATGCTTTGAAGACTAATGGAGATAGTGGGGCATGGTACTGTGCCAATCGCTGTTGTGTTGTGATGGTGAGCCATACCTGCCCCCTAAAACCCTTAGCATGGGCCCTGGCAAGTTTGCAGTCACAGGACTCCTACTGGAAGCTCTGGTGGCTTGCTGCTTCCCATCCTAAACCTGTACATCTGTATATCAGACAATGCAACATCCTTTTGCCCTCCCTGATATATGTTGGCATGGGGAAACGGCATGCCTAGCAATGACCATGAGACAGCATGAGTGTATGCAAACTGTTGTTCAACAAGAGCCTGTAGAACTTAACAGTACTCCTGTCCTGCTAAGGAAGGGCTGGGCTCCAAAGTATGAGGACATTAACAGTAAAACTGTTTGGTGATAATGCTGTCTGTCCAGGGAGCCCCAGAACATTAGTTCCCTCTCATAGTTTCAAGTTTTATTAAAATTTGATTGAACTCTTATCAGTAATTCTAAGCAATTTACAAGTAAAATAGGGGATACAATATTATACTATAAATAAATAAAATCACATGTAGAAAACAGAACAAAAATAACTGATCAAAGACAAAAGGAAAGAGGGTTAAGTTTAAAATCGTAACAACGGTTGCTGATCATCTGACTTACGAGTCTCCAAAAGCGCCTCTGAAGATTCCTCTCGTAAGCAGATAGGTAGTAAGTTCCAGATTTGAGAGGCTGTAACCGAAAAGATGTCAGTGCGTCTTGTGTTAATAACCTTCAAAAAGGGGATGGACAATAGGCGTTGTTCGTATGATCTCAGAGATTTTAGTGAACTGTAAGGAATTAATAACTTATCTAGAAAGGCTGGCATATTTGAAGCTCTGACTTTGAAGGCACAATAACCAAGATGCAGGAACCATTGTAACATTTGTACGAAACAGCTGCTGAAACATGAATATGCTCAACAGGGGTAGTTCCTTGTCTAGTTTCTGGAGGACGTGATGCTCCACAGTGCTCAGTGTCTCTTGTCCAGGTTGGGACCTGTCAGCAACTTTTTGCTTGGCATTTCTGCAGAGTTTCTGCCATTTACCCTTCATGTTCCCCGCATCTCAGCTGCTATAAAAGATTCTATTTAGCTTGTGACAAATCCCAAACCATGTTTTTGTTTTGTTTAGGCACTGAGGCATTGTCCTGCCAGGGCAACAGGAGCTATTCAGTGTTGAAACTAGCTCCTGTTAAATCTTTAAACTCTATAATAGGGGTGCTCACACTTTTTTGGCTTGCAAGCTACTTTTAAAATGTCCAAGCCAAAATGAGCTACCAACAATAAAAATTTTTTAAAAAACACAAAGCACACTGTACGCACATAAAATGTTAATTATCATTTATATTCGGGGTTTTTTCAAAGAGGTCAAGACAGATGACTTTAAAATATGAAATGTCACCTCAGAAACAGCTATATAAAAATAGACAAATATAATGCAAAATATAGACAGCGGAAATAAATTCTCAAAACTGACACATTTTGATCACTAAATTGAAAATAAAATATTTTTCCTACCTTTGTTGTCTGGTGATTTCATGAGTATCTGGTTGCACTTCCTTCTGACTGTGCATCCAATCTTTATTTCTTTCTTCCTCCTGCATGCTTCCTCTCCTCCAGACCTCATTCCATTCCCCAACCAACATCTCTCTCTGTCCCTCCATGAGTCCAACTTTTTCTTCCTCTCTCCCTGCCCCCTCCCCTTTCTTTCCTTCTCTTTCTCTCTCCCTGCCCCCCTTTCTTTCTTTCTCCCTGCCCCCTTTCTTTCTGTGTTTCTTTCTCTCTCCCCGCGGCCCAAAACAGAAGGCAAGGGAGCCCCTTGAAGCCATGGGGCACGGGGCAGCTGTCCTCTTTGCTCCCCCCTAACACTGACCCTGCCCAGAACCCAAATACCTGACAAGATTCCAGCTGAGTAAAACTGATTTTATGGTACTTATCTCAAGAATAATCAGTGGATTTTCTAAAGTCCATTGTAATAATGGGTTTCTGATTAACTGATGCCTTTATTATGATCTAATGCAGGAGTGCCCACACTTTTTTGGCTTATGAGCTACTTTTAAAATGACCAAGTCAAAATGATCTACCAACAATAAAAATTTAAAAAACACAAAGCACACTGTACACAAAGAAAATGTTAATTATCATTTGTATTCAGGGTTTTTTTCAGAGGTCAAGGCAGATGACTTTAAAATATGTAATGTCACCTCAGTAACAACTAAACCCCCTTCCCTTTTATTAAACGGTGATAGAGGTTTTTAGCGCAGAGGGCTGCACTGAATGCCCCTCACAGCTCCTGACACTCATAGACTCCCTGCGTTAAAAACCACTATCGCAGTTTAGTAAAAGGGGGACCATGGTGCAAAATATAGACAGCAGATATAAATTCTCAAAATGGACACATTTTTATCACTATATTGAAAATAAAATCATTTTTCTTACCTTTTTGTCTGGTGATTTCATGAGTCTCTGGTTAAACTTCCTTCTTCTGTAAATCCACTATTGCTTTCTTTCTGCCTTTCTTTCTTTCTGCCCCTCCCCTTTTCTTTCTGTCTCTCTTTCTTTCTCTCGCCCCTTGACCCCCCCCTCTTTATTTCTGTCTTTTCCTCTCCCCCTGCCTGTCTTTCTTTCTCTCTCCCCCTATGCCCCCCCAAGCCATGATGCTGATTTCTCCACATCCCCTATTCTTTCTCTCTCCCTGCCCCCCCAAAGCCACCACACTGATTTATCACTGCTTCCCCGAGCTAGGCCTGGTGCGTACAAGCGCTAGACCCACAAGTCCTCACCTCCAACGTCAATTCTGATGTCGGAGAGGAAGTTCCAGGCCAGCCAGGCAGCGATTGGCTGGCTCAGAACTTCCTCTTCGATGTTAGAATTGATGTCGGAGGTGAAGGCTTGTGGATCCGGTGCTTGTTCACACCTGGCCTGGCTCAGGGAGGCAGGAAGAACAAGATTGCAAAGGCGATCTACTGGTCGATCGTGATCGACCATTTGGGCTCCCCTGCTCTATAACATCCCCCAAACTTGGCCTACAGTGATGACAAGCCATGCTTCCCCTCATAGCAGTGTCGCCTATGAGTGGTTACATTTATTTTATTATTAATTGCTGCTCTCCCAGATCTAACTGGACCAATATCCCATTTTCCGCCCCACAGAAAGCTGTGACCCTCAACCCCCACTAATAAACCCCCAATGCAGATATCATATAGCCGCCCTTCCTTAGGTTACAAATCGATCAAACAATTGTGTTTTTATTGATTTTCTGAAACTAAAATAGGATGGTGCTCGCATGATAATATTACCCAACCAGTCATTCAATTTACCTCCCTGGAAAGCAAGAGTTCTGTCCAGGAATCTGTTATAATGACAAGCCTTTATTGTTGGGTAAGTAAATATATGGATTCTATGTGTAAGCCTGTTAGAGCAATCCCCAAAAAAGTAAGAGACCAAATATTCAGGGGCCAAGCCAAATATTAGTTTAATCAAAAACAAGAAAATTTAAACAAAACTCTTGCTTCCATTGGCAGCCAGTGTAATTTTTGATAATAGGGACTAATATGTTCCCATTTTTTCAGACCAAAAATCAGATGAACTGCCAAATTTTGAATAACTCGGAGTCTTTTAAGAGTTTTTTGAATGTTTCCAGGTAAATAATATTACAATAGTCAAGCATACTTAAGATGGAAGCTTGAACCAGCAAACGAAATGATACTACATCAAAATATTTTTTAATGGTTCTGAGTTTCTTTCATTGAATACACAAACTCCTGAAGCAGGCCCCTAGGGGGCCGAAACAATGATCGTGTCGAGTCATTTTCATTCAATAAAGGAAATCGAGCATCGATCAGACACGTTTGTTGTTTGTTTTCCGCTTTCACGGTTTGTGAAGGTGGTATCTCCTGTTGTTTGCAATGTCTCTAGCGGTTAGCTTGTGTTAACGCTCTTAGCACTCTTTGTTGAATTGCCCCCTAAAATTGTAAAAGGATGCACCTTTAACTAGAAAAAAGAAAAGATCAGTCAAAAAAATTAAATTGTGTTAATACATCTACAGTATCTGAATGTAACTTCTTTTTTTTTAACTAATGAAAAAATATGAGCTACATGCAAAATATCTGTTT
The DNA here is from genome assembly GCF_902459505.1 of Geotrypetes seraphini. Lineage (NCBI taxonomy): Eukaryota > Metazoa > Chordata > Amphibia > Gymnophiona > Dermophiidae > Geotrypetes > Geotrypetes seraphini. The sequence continues at coordinate 170,354,748 of NC_047084.1, read as the reverse complement.
ATATATATAAGTTTCAAGTTTATTAGGATTTTATATACCACCTATCAAGGTTATCTAAGCGGTTTTACAATCAGATATTCAAGCATTTTCCCTATCTGTCCCAGTGGGCTCACAATCTATCTATTTATAATAATAGCAAATACTGTATAAAAAGCTAAGAAATTTTCCTTGAGACAGCATTACTTGAAAAAGCATAGAAACAGCTAAAAGTTTGTTAGTAGAATCGATCCGGTTGTCACATATGGTAAAGAAGGTGATGATGTCTGACATGGGAACCTCACTATCCTGTCACTACCAGCAGGGAAATTAATCTATCCCTGTTCACCTTGGCTCTCCGTATGACAGCGAACTAAGTAGCTGATAAGAAGACTCAAAATGTTTATCAAGTTTGTCGATTGTCTTTGAACAGTAGCATCAAGTGTAAAGGCAAAGACTTTTCTGTCATGTAAATCACCCAACATAATCAATACAAAGTCTGAATATTTTGTTTGAGTCAGACCCCTAAAGCTGATTATTATTTTTTTTTTTTTAAAGAAAAAGCAATCGGACAACCATCCCTGCCTCCTATTATTAGCAAACTAATAGTTACTCTGGAATTAATTATAGTGTTTTTTCAAAGCTAGGATGTGATCTTCCATGTTAATGACCACTTTTGAGAAGTATATGATTACAGTGAAGTGATCCAGAAATTATCTGAAACAGGCAGATTCTGCAGAAAATTTGAACTTGAAATCACTGCTACACTCAACTTATAATGTGGGGGTCATGGAGGAAATGCCAAGCGACTGCACATTCTTGTGTTTTGGTGACCTCCAAACTTCTGAACATGCTGTCTCTGATTTTTACTGCAATATTATTTAAAAAAAGGGGGGGGGGAGGGTAGACTTTTCAAGCTTCTGGGTGCTGTGAGACAATGTGGGGGCTATGGAGGTAATAGACAGTTAGAAAAAAGGCAATAAATGTGATGGTTAAATCATGAAACAAGTGAGTCATTTAGAAAAGCATATTGAAGAATGAAAGGGCAGGAGCCAGGGAAGGGATTTTAATAAGACGGCATGATTGGAAAAGGCAGCCTGTCTTCCAGCAGGCAGACATTAAATCTGATGGGAGTGAGCCACATATCTTTTGCTGTTCTTCTGGTGCTGACACATTGTACATGGGCCAGCTATAATTTCTGGAGCGGTCTAGTGGTTTGGGCTGCAACTCAGCGCTCTGAGGTTGCAGATTCAAGCCCAGCACTGCTCCTTGTGACCCTGGGCAAGTCACTTAACACTCCGTTGACCCAGATACATTAGTCAGATTGTGAGCGCAGGACAGGACAGATAGGGAGAAATACTTGAGTACCTGAATGTAAACCACTTAGGCTATAAGTGGTGTATAAATACTTAACCCCCTCTTTTACAAAAGCATGGAGAGGCTTTTAGTGCTGGCCAGCGCACTGAATGCTCTGCTCCAATGATAATAGAGTTCCTATGAGCGTCAGAGCAGCACAGAGCATTCAGCCAGCGCTAAAAACTTCTGTGCTTTGGTAAAAAAAAAAAAAGAAGTGGTGTGTGTAAATAAATAAACACATAGAAAAAATATCAAGCAGTAAAGATAGTATTTATGGATAGATAGAAACTGTTCTCACTGGTAGAAAATCTATTACAAATCTCTCCACCCCGCCTTCCCCCCCCACACACACACATACTCCACTCTAATCACTCTAAATATAACAGTTGCAAACCTCAAGGTTCTCTGTCCTTGGAGAGCTCACTTTGGGGAAAAAAAGCAGATGATGGATTTAAACTGAGGTCTCCTGGTTCTCAGCCTGTTGCTCTAATAATTAGGCTACTCTTATACTTGTAATACTGCCCCAATGATGTCCATTTCCCTCGTCTTGAACGGTTCATAATTTGGACATTTCAGTTTGTAAAATGGATGCTCATGCTGGATGTCATAGACACACAAACATCCATTTCTCAGGTATTTTAAAATAGGCTCTACATTGGCAGATCCTGTTCTTTAAGCATCACCAGCGACATATCAGCCTGGATATCATTATTCTGATGTAAAGCAAGAAGTGGAGATGTCCAATGAAGACTGGTGAACTTAATCTTTCTTAAAAAGTCCTTTATTCATCCAAAAATTCAATGACTCGACATGTACATGTTTTAGCTAAATTGTCCTGCTTCAGGAGTCTTATCTTTTGTAAAGCTCCTTTTAATGAACCACCTCTTTGTTGTAATGAATAAGAAAAGCAGTAGTCGACATATAAAACAAACAAAACATCTCAATCCGAAATTTTCAGTGCGTCATCGGATTGAGATGTTTCATTTGTTTTATATGTCAACTGTACTGTTTTTCTTATTCATAATAACAAAGAGGTAGTTCATTAAAAGGAGCTTTACAAAAGATAAGACTCCTGAAGGAGGACGATTTAGCCGAAACATGTACATGTCGAGTCATTGAGTTTTTGGATGAATAAAGGACTTTTTAAGAAAGATTAAGTTCACCAGTCTTCATTGGACATCTCTACATCTTGCTTTACATCTTTGAGCTTTGTGGATTTGGTTCTCCTGTTCTTTGTTCCAGTATCATTATTCTGAGCCTGGACATCCTTTCTAAAATGCTACGCCACAGTGAGAAAGGAGAGATCTTCCAAACTATTGCTGTGCCAATGAATCTAAAGGAGGAGAAAGAACATAAGAATTGCAACTGCTGGGTCAGACCAGTGGTCCATCGTGCCCAGCAGTCCACTCACACGGCAGCCCCTAGGTCAAAGACCAGTGCTCTAAATGAGCCCAGCCTTACCTGCATACTTTCCAGTTGAACAGGAACTTGTCCAACTTTGTCTTGAATCCCTGGAGGGTGTTTTCCCCTACGACAGACTCCAGAAGAGCATTCCAGTTTTCCACCACTCTCTGGGTGAAGAAGGAGGTCGGATAAAAGATTCAAGCTTTTGGCAAAACAGGTACAGCCATAGACTCGGAATGGGGAGAGCCATCGGTGCCATGGCATCCCCAAAAGTTCAACAGGAGCCACACCAGGATCTCCCCACTCCCATTGACAATCCTCATCACCTATGCTGCTGTAATGCCACAGCTGCTTCAGCAGTGGCAGCAAAACAAATAAAATGAGGCCATGGACCACATTGTTCCTAAGAAGTAAAGATAGAGGAAGGTGGGACTGGCAACCACAAGTAGGAACTGTACAGCCCTGTGGTCTATTTCTCTTTGTGTTTTTTTCCACTGCTGCTGTGCCTCTGCTGTTATTAGTCTGCAGAAAGCAGCAGTGTCAGTGGGGGTGTCAGGCGGGAGGGGGAAAGGAGATAGATACTGGATATTGAAGGATGAAGAGAGGGAACAGACACTGGATAAAGGGGAGAGAGGGAGAATATGCAGGATTGGAAGGAGAGAGAGGACAGGTGCTGGATGTGAAAAGGAGGAAACGTTGATATATGCTTGATGATGGGAAGAGGGGGTAGATGCTGGATGTGCAATGAGGAAGAAAGGGGCAGACACTGGATGTAGGGGGTAGAAGGGATAGATGCTGGATTTGGGGGGAATAAATGAGACAGAGGAGACTAGATGAGGGGTAGATGCTAAATGTGGGAGGGGGAGATGGTACAGATGTTGGATTAGGAGGACAGAGGGGACAGACACTAGATGTGGGAGAGGGAAAAAAGGGACAGATGCTAGATGAGAGGAAGAGAGAGGAGAAATGCTAGATGTGAGACAGAAAAAGAAGGAGACAGATGCTGAACAAGGGGGACAGAGAGGGGATAGATACTGAATGTGGGTGGGGGAAGACATGGGACAGATACTTGAGGAGGAGGAGATGGGTGCAGATGCTGGATGAAAGGGAGAAAAGGAGACAGACACTGGATGGAAGGGAGAAGAAGGACAGATGCTGGATGAAAGGGGGAGAGGGGCAGATACTGAGTGGAAGGGGGAGAGAAGAGGAAGATGCTGGATGTGGGGATTGAAGAGAGGGTCAGATGCTGGATGTTGTGGGAATAGAGGGAACAGATGCTAAAGTTAATGTTCATATGTCCCATCAAAGCTGCTCATGTAAACTGCTCTGAATTTATATACCGTGTCATCTTTATGAAGATAAAGCTTGACTCAGTTTACAGTAAGTAATATTAAAGGGGGAAACAGTGGAGAAGGACTTACAATTTGGAGAATAGCCAAGTTTTTAGATGTGTACAAAAGATTTGAAGAGAACCTAGTTCTCTCAGCCACAAAAGGATATTATTCCATAATTCAGTTCTTTTGAATAAAGAGAGACTTCCCCAGTTACTAGAAGAAGCGAAAGATAATTTGAGTTTTTGCATAGTTCTGACCAGTTCATATTTTTTTGGAGTTTCAAGACAGAGGAATTAGTAGAGGACAAATGCTGAATTCAGTCTTGAAGGTTATACATGAACATTTGAATACTCAAGGTCTGCAGTCTTGTTGGGTTTTCAGGATTTCCCCAATGAATATGCATGAGATCTCTTTGCATGCACTACCTCCATTGTATGCAAGTAGATCTTATGCATATTCATTGTGAAAGTCCTGTAAACCCAGACATCCCAGGTCTAGTAGCATTATGCAGTAAAAATGAATAGTAGTAGTAGTATGACATAATGCCTCCCTGCCTTAAAGGGAAGAGCTACTATAATATTCATGTACAACTATATATTACTGATTTTAAGAAACTAGATAAATATATATCAGTGCCCTAATTTAAAAAACAAAAAAACATATTCATGACTTACATGTTTAAATATTTCACCCAATATTCAACGTAATTTAAGCAGGCAGGAAAGATCATGCCTACTTGAGTTGCTTGGAGGTCACCCAACCACTGATATTCAATGGCATTTAATCATGAGGTACAGCTGAATATCAGCTCTGACTGTTCATGTCCAAAGTGGGAAGGTAATAGACAGTACTGGGGAGGGGGGAGTCTTGCAGATACACAGGTGTCAGAAGTATTTAGGAATGGTGGCTGCTTGACTAACCAGAAGAATTTAGGACGTCAAAATCTGTCATGTGTCACCACTGAAAATATTGGCTGACACACGCATAGCCCTCAATATGTTGCTTTAGCCCCTCCATTCCCCTCCCACCCTTTGAAACAGCCCCCTCCTTCTAATCCACCTCCCCCAAGCCTGCAACATCAAGACCCTCCATTCTACCCCTAACCACCACACGTAGTCACAATTGGCCCCCCTGGATCTACCTTATATCCTTGGTGGTCAAGTTGTCCACTCGCTCCTGACCCTACTGGTTCTATCATGTAAATGATTGCCATGACTTCTGGTGATAGGATTACAGTATACCAGCAGTACTATGAGGCTGTCCCCATCACAACCACTGAACCAGTAGGGATCTAAGATAGGTCCAGGGAGCCTATCATAATGGAGGAGGGGAGAGGAGTCTTGATGTCATAACTTGGAGGAGGGTGTTTCCATGTACTACAAGTGAGGGAGGGAGATATCTGTATACTACAAGGAGGAAAGTGTATACTGTTTTCTTGTTCAGTTTAGATTATGCAGTCCTATCTTGTCCTTTTTACACTAATTCAGACGATAATTTATGGGTCAATGTTCAAACATTTGTGGTCAAAGTTTTTAAAAAATGTGGGCAAAATCTCTAAACTTCTTTTCACACCATAGATTTTGTTTAGGAATTATCATAAATAGGATTTGCAAATGGCTGATGCAGATAATATTTTGTTGTCTAAAGTGTATTATATTTCTGGTCCAGCTAATGTTTTAATGGAGGAAGGTCAGGTTAATGTATTCACAGACTGGCGCTTAAAAAAACAGCTTTTTTCCTTTCACTTTCACCTCGTGGTCAGACTCTGCTTCCAGATAAGGCCAAGCATCCAGAGAATGAATTACAGGTACTTTAAGTTCTGTCCCATGCAGGAACCTAACCTCTATTTTCCCAATAGGATCCACTGTTCACTTTCTGTGGTTTTCAGATGCACCGTGTACTGCTGGATTCTAACTTCTTTATTCCCATGACTCAATGTTTTGTTATTTGCAATTTTGTGATTTGCAAACATTTTCGAGAACCGACTATCGTGAATAACGAGAATGGGCTGTATCTATTTTAGAAGCTTATTTTTCTAAGAAAGATGCAGGGTAATGTGGCCAAAAGATTATTATATTTCCTGATGTCTCTTGAGGAGCTCAGCTGAGAAGGAAGCAGTTTCTTAAGTTCAAGCTTAAAGTACTGGATATTGGTGCCACCTTTTTTCTATGCTTTCCATGTACATGTTGGATAACTTATCAAGAAACCAAATATATTTTTAATGATCCTTCTCAGCTGTTAGCCTTCCTCTTCAATAAATAACTAGAAAGCAGTAGTTTGTTTTGGGGTTGTTGTTTTTTTTCATTATAGAACGGAGTATTGGGGAGTAGATTATTAACAATGTTGTAGCACCCTATTATATTTATAATTTTTTCTCACAATGTACTTCAAGGTTAACCTTCCATAAAATGGTATATTGGAGTTGTTTGTATCTTCTTCTAGTAAAACCTAGTAATATGGATATATCTTTGCATACTGTAATGCAATTTTTCTTGTAAGTAATTTTTCTTGTAAGTATTTTCAGTAAATTCAGTGTTGCTATTCAGTGTTGATTGTTGCTAGACAGGTGGAGAGTGGTGATATTTAGCTACATATACAGTAGCTATGCTGTTTAATTTAGGGAAGCTGTGATCATGTGATCATGCCAAGCGGTTATTACCCATCACTCTACTCCCCAGGCGTCTTCTGGTCTTCCACTGGGCTATGTAAAAAGACACACAAAACACTGTTATTCAAACACATCCTGTTAAAATACATGACTAGGTCCCTCCAGGTCTTCTCTGGATCCTTCCTGAACTCCATTGTTCTTCCTTCCAGATCTTCTTCGACCCTTAATTGATCCTTCTAGCAGCTTCTAACGCCATTACCGGTCTCTCTGCAAGTCACCACTGCCCCACTGGTCACTTGGCAGACCTTTGGCTAATTATCTCCCAGTTCTATAAGGCTGTTTCCACTTGGGCTCCTCTGGCAGCTTCTGATGTAATTACCGGTCTCTCTGCTGGTCATTTGTCAGACACTCTCAGCTTTAGACCTTGACTCTAGCTCTTCTAGCTATATCTTGGGGGGCCACTGCTGGTCCCTCTACTCCCAGCCCTCTTGGGTCCCTGCAGGTCCTAGATTCCTCACCATTTCCACTACCAATTGTCAAACCTGAGCCCTCCCCCTGGATTCCAGGCTCTATTGGGCCCTCTGGCTCTCATTCTTCCAGGCCTTCTTGCCGTTGCTTAATTGTCTTATCCTAGATGCATTCACTGAGGACTCCTTCCCAGCCAATCTCTCTCCGAGGGCTCTACCTGAAGACTTCTTCCTGTCTTTCACCCCTTGTCACTCACACACCTGCCCAGCACCATTTTGGTTATTAAGCCTGGGGTACCCTCCTGGTTACCTCCAAGCTCTACCAGGCAAGTCAGTCTATCAGGCTTACTAAGGGTTAATACCAAATCACACGTGTTCAGAGTCAAGAGTATAAAGGAAGACCTGTAACGGGTATCAGACCACCCAACAAACACCTTATGTTTGTCGGAGAAATTCCTCATTTACCCAACGGTGCCTCCACCTCCTGTTTTGTTCATTGTTTAGGCTTTATCAAACAATTTTTTCCTTGCTTATTTCACTATTGGAATTCTTTTATATTATGCATATCTCATATAAGAAATTTTTTACTTAACTTTTTTGCATTGCATTGCTATCCCATTGCACTGCCCGGAGGCTTAACCGATGTGAACTCCGGTGGATGTTCCGATTAGACTCTATGGCCCCTAATGGGTTAAATCAAACTTCTGACTGGTTAGCTCAAGCGGATTGTTAGGTGCTTTGGGTTATGGATAAGGGAGGTTTGAATTTCTGTGTATGGCTCCTTTTAGAATTCTGTATGGGTCAGCTGAGTATTTCCCCGGAAGTGACGTCTTTTGGGTGGGGTATTTAACTTTCAGAGTCGGCGAACCTCGGCGTGCTTTTTTTGCCGTTGGTTGGTATGTGACGTTTGTTCCGCATAAATGTAAGTAAAGTGAGATTGGTGGAGATATTGGAATTGTTTCTAATTCTGTTCCTAACATGGTGTTTATGTGTGTTTGGTATTTCAGTTTCCCCATTTTCGTCTTGATAAAGATTATCGAAACGCGTTGGCGTTTGGGGATAGCAATGCAATGCAAAAAAGCTAAGTAAAAAATTTCTTATATGAGATATGCATAATATAAAAGAATTCCAATAGTGAAATAAGCAAGGAAAAAATTGTTTGATAAAGCCTAAACAATGAACAAAACAGGAGGTGGAGGCACCGTTGGGTAAATGAGGAATTTCTCCGACAAACATAAGGTGTTTGTTGGGTGGTCTGATACCCGTTACAGGTCTTCCTTTATACTCTTGACTCTGAACACGTGTGATTTGGATATAACCTGTTAGTATTAAGTGAATTTTGTAGTTGATAAGGGTTAATACAACATTCCTTCCCTCAAGGGTTATCTGGATCCTAAAGGAACTTCTGCTTTCCTCAGCTCTTTGCTCTAGACTTGTCCTTATCAGCACCCTACTTCACTCAGGGTGACTGGACATTTCCCAGGTATCTTTGCAAGCTGTTATGCAAATTAGCTCCTTCTTTCTGCCGCTCAGACTCCCTCTGCTGGCCAGTGACAGGAATTTTACCCTGTCACAGAAGTGTTTTTTGGCCTAAATTTATCCATATAGCTATATGCACCAGGATTTTGACTTGGCTCGAGTTTGACAAAATCTGTTTATTTTCCCATGATATGCTGGAAAAAAATCCAGATTTCTACTTCTGGATCTTACCTACCCCATTTATTTACACAAACAATTTAAAAAAAATATGGAATGCAAGAAAAATAGATCAATTTTATTAGCTAGCTGATCTAAACAATCACTTTCAGTACTTTTATTAAACTTATTATTTATGACCTCAGTGTTTCCTTTGATACCAATCATAACTTTAATGATAGCACATGTGCACTGCTTACACCTACATTGATATTAGATCACAGATGAACAGACACAACTTGCCCACAAGACATTCATTTTGTGAAGAACACTTAACAACGAATCCTTAGCCTGTAAATCTGCAGACCAGAGCCCATGGATCACAAATTTCATATCCATCCATCATTAAAAGTATTATCCATAAAAATGTATACAGCACTAAAGCCATAAGCATAACATGACTCATAAAACAGGAACTGCATTTTTAGGAGGTAATAGTATTCATATATTTTCCCTGTGGACATACCAGTGAAATTTTAAAAATAAAATAACTTAAAATTTAAAATAAAATATGTTCATCTTTCAACTTAGAAAATTACCCAGAAGATTTATGCATATAAATTTACACCTACACTTTGACATGTACAAATGTTCTGTTTATTTGTGCAAATTCTTGCATATTTTCTAAATTATGCCTATAAACACTAAGGGGACCATTTTGCATTTTAACATGGGACTTTCAAATGTGTTAAGCCCAGAGGAGTACTTTTGTAGTACCACGAGGCTGCCATGAGAGGCCATTGTTTTCTAGTAGCCGCAAGGGGCAGTAGCCCCTTCCTCGGGAACCGAATAGGCCAATACAACTGTAGGTCAGAGTGATTCCAGGCAGGCAATGCAAAAGAGTGAGGAAAAGGAGACACAGCAACAGCTTTTGAATCTCAGGCAATTAGCAGCATAATCACATTAAAACTTACAACAGCATTCACAGGTGCATAGCCTAGCAGGGAGGAAAAAAAGCCTGGAGAAAAAGCACAAGCAAAGCACCGCCCCCTATGCAAAAACACAGCAGTAATCACAGCAGAAAGAAACTGAGGTCAAATGATAAGAGTTCCATTCTATGATATCATTGAGCCCCAGAGGCTTCACAGCCTGCAACTCAAATATCCAAAATTGTTTTCTCAATTGGATTCCAACAGACTACCAGGGACATAAGGTACGCCCGGTATAAGAAAGGCCTGCCACAGGGATATGGGTAGATGGGTAGACCTCCTGGAGGAGTGGGAGGGATGGAAATTGTTGCTGTAGGCCGGTGGGAGGGAAGGATGAGCTTTAAAAGGGAATTGGAGGAGCTTAAAACAAACAAACAAAAAAAGTAATGAAGTCCTGGCCAATATTCAGCCTGGCCAATATTTTTTTATTGTTTATGCAAATCATTGAGATAGGTGAGATCCAGAAGCAGAAATCTGATGGATTTTCCCAGCATATCATGGGAAAATAAACAAATTTTGTCAAACTAGAGCAAGTCAAAATCCATCTATTCAGAATGTGGCTTTGAATGTCACAATAACACTAATGTTTGATCTGATCCAATTTAGTAAATCTTATATTAACATTCTTAGGTTTAAAACACTGAACTAATCAGTGAGCACTTACCTATAGAGGGCCAACCACTCTACTGATAATGTCTATTTCATCAGATTTATTCAGCATTATTCAGTGCTGCTAAAATGTCTTACAAAATGCTCTGCACTATCTGGATATAGAAAGAGTGAAGTACAGAGCAGCTATGATGATCTGCCTCTATGAATAGCCAAAATAACACAATATGCTTTACTCCACTTACTCAGAGAAGTGCATCTAGCGTCTATCTACCGTTTTATACGCTATGAATAGCCAGCAATACTAAATCCTGGTGCATATAGCTATATGGATAAATTTAGTACAGAAAGTACTTCTGTGATGGTGAAATTCCTGTCAATGGCTAGCAGAGGGAGTCTGAGTAGCAGAAAGAAGGAGCTAATTTGCATAACATCTTGTAAAGGCCTGGGAGCTGTCCACTCAACCTGAGTGAAGCAGGGTGCTGAAAAGGACAGGTCTAGAGCAAAGAGCTGAGGAAAGCAGAAGCTCTGTCAGGTCCAGACAACCATTGAGGGGAGGAATGCTAGTCCTTTGATCTAACACTCAGTAAGCCTGATATACCAGCCTGACCAGGAAGTTACCCCAGGCTTGATGACCAGCAGGAGACTGTGTGGGTTATGTGAATGACCAGGGGTGAGGGGCTCACATAAGCAGCAGCCTACTTGCTCAAATTCAGTCCCAAATTCAGCCAGTGATGATAAGCATTTAAAAAAGAGTTGACTGCCACCAGCTAAAAATTGGAGAGAATCTTTTTTGCATGTAAAACGTGCCTTACCTAACATAATATCACATTTGTATACCACATAACTTTGTAGTTCTATGTGGTTTAACAAACTAAGACTGAATAATCTCAGTGATTAACAAGTCAATTCTCCAGTAATTTTGCAAATACACTCGATTTTAACAATTTTCTAACATGCATACAAGATGAAGAAAGAGATAATAGTCTGCAAATTCTGTATCCATACTAAATTCTTGGTAAGACTTTAATCTTTGTAAAAAAAATCACTTATATGAACAAAAGGGGGAAATAAACAATGCAGTGGCTCATAATGAGCGATTGGGATTGATGAATGTAAATTGATCAGCTAAATAATTATTGGGTGTGTAACCATGCAAGGCCTTATAGCACATTGTTCCAAACTTGAAAAAACACAATAACCTGCCAGATGTACTATATTATAGTAGTCCAAAACACTCAACACTAAAGATTGTACCAATAACTTGAATGAAATAGTGTTAAAATATGATCTATTTGTTCATATCTTCCATAATGTAAAGAAGCTTTTTCAGGCTAGAACATCAATATGATTACTCATAGATAGATTTTTATCAAAGCATACTACTAAAATCCTGATTGTTGGGGTAATAGGGTAGGACACCCCATCCAGGGTCAAATTTTCTTCTGTACATTCGGTAGGAGATGCAAAGAAAAAATTAGTTTTATCTAGGTTAAGCTTTAGTTTAAAATTCCTCATCCAATGATCTACAGCAGGGGTGCCCACACTTTTTGGGCTTGCGAGCTAATTTTAAAATGACCAAGTCAAAATGATCTACCAACAATAAAATAATTTTTAAAAACCCCACAAAGCACACTGAAAAGCAGAGAAAATGTTAATTATAATTCATATTCAGGTTTTTTTCAAAGAGGTCAAAGCAAATGACTCTATGCAATGTCACCTCAATAACAGCCATACAAAAATAGACAAATATACCCCCTCCCTTTTTATTAAAAAACATAGCAGTTTTTAGCACTGAATGCCCCACGTTGCTCTCGACGCTCATAGGCTCCCTGCGCTAAAAACCGCTATTGAGGTTTAGTAAAAGGGAGCCATAGTGCAAAATATAGACAGCAGATATAAATTCTCAAAATGGACACATTTTGATCACTAAATTGAAAATAAAATCATTTTTCCTACTTTTGTTGTCTGGTGATTTCATGAGTCTCTGGTTACACTTTCTTCTTCTAACTTCTCACTTCACTCTGGCTGCACTTCTTCTTCTGACATTTTCTGACTTCAGCCCACTCCTCCATCCAATATTTCTTCCCTTCTTTCAGCCTCCTATATGATTTCTCTCCTCCATACCTCATTCTCCCCCCCAACTTTTTCTTTCTTTCTCCCTGCCCCCTTCTTTCTTTCTCTCTGCCTCCTGTTCTTTCTTTCTCTTCCTCTCCATGCCCACTTTCTTTCTGTCTCCCTGTTCCCTCTTTCTTTCTGTTTCCCTTCTTTCTGTCTCCCTGTCTGCCCCCTTTGTTTCTTTCTCCCTGCCCTCCCCCAAGCCATTAGGTTTGCCACCGCTACGGGGAAACATGCCTCCAAGCCACCACCGCCCCAAGCTTTCCTTGCAGAAGCCTTGCGCTGACCAGGGTTCCACTCCCCTTCAATTCTGATGTGGGAGAGGAAGTTCCGGGCCAGCCAGGGAGCGATTAGCTGGCCCAGAAATTCCTCTCCGATGTCAGAATTGACATCTGGGAGAGGAATGCTGGTCAGCGCAAGGCTTCTGCAGGCCCAAATCTCTGGACGCCCAGGGCTGAGGAAAAGAAAAAGCCAGTCTATAAATCCTTCCATGAGAGCCGTTCCAGTCTCCTTTCAGCAGGGCACTTACAAAAATGCGTCGCCCCCCCTCCTCAACTTCCCATTTTCAGGTTCAAGATGCCAGAGTAGCAGCAGTTCTTGTATTTTTGGGCAGAGCACCTCCTGCTCCCGACCGCCTTTCTCCAGTCTGGCGGCTTGATTCCGCCAGGGGCAGCCGGCGCTCAGCTCTCCAGTGACATGACTTCCCTAGACCTCCCTCCCGCCTTCTCCCGAAGGAAGTGACATCATCCCCCAGTCTATCAAAGATTTTCTAAGGGAGAAAGCAAGGATGTCAGGTCAAAAGCGCGCCGGGACAAAGGCGCGCGAGGAAGACGGGTTCTGGCAGTCGGGCAAGGAAGGACGCAGCGAGCATGAAGTGATGACTGGTGGGGAACCTCGGGGAGAGGAAGGCTGATCGGCCAGTCAATCGGGACGGCAACATGAGTCTATCACGGAACCAGGGATGGGTTCCGTGATCGACTTGCATTGCCTTCCCGAGCAACCGGTCGATCGCGATCGACGTATTGGGCACCCCTGATCTACAGTCTGAAAAACCTTCAAAATTAACTGAGAAGCTGATGAAAGATTTGAAAAATAGAAATTTAAAAGTTATGTCATCTGCATAACTAAAAAATTTTATATCGGGGAGCCATTTGCCTTTGCTGTTTGAGGATGCAGGAGGAGACCCTGACATCGCCCCGAGTAGCCCGTAGCAGTGCAGGAGCATTACCACTTTCGGTCAGGCATTTTGGAAGACGGACCCCTGACGTCTTCCCTGCCTCGGATTTTACTTTAAATATCAGCTACTGCCGCGGAGGGACCGGGAGCCATTTGCCTTTGCTGTTTGAGGATGCAGGAGGAGTCCCTGACATCGCCCCGAGTAGCCCGTAGCAGCGCAGGAGCATTACCACTTTCGGTGAGGCATTTTGGAAGACGGACCCCTGATGTCGCCGGGTCCGTCTTCCCTGCCTCGGATTTTACTTTAAATATCAGCTGCTGCCATGATTGCGGCCGCAGGGCGTGGCCATCCCTTGGAGCAACTTGGAGCTGTGGAGCAGGAATCCAGGTCGTATAAAGTATAATTTAATTTTGCCACTATGGGTAAAAGGAAAGATAAGCCAAAGAGTTCTACACCTGCTGTTTTAGGTCCTATGAACAGACATTTGACTTTTTCTATTGAAACTCCAGCACAAACTGTACTTGATTTGAACTCTCCCATATCCGGAGCATCGTTGAGTCCCCTCGAAAGGACACCCCCTCTTCATCCAATATCTGGTGTTAGTGGGAATATAACTCCCTCTATTTCTACTGGTTCTGTGGTGCCATCTACTCAGATACATAAATTGGCTTTTACTGAGATACCTAAACCACTTGATTTTACAGGTGTAGTAGATGAGCAACCACAGGCAGTGGAAAACCAAGATATTACCCTTAAAGATTTGTGGTTAGGGATTTCTAGAGTTGAAGGGTTTCTCAGAGAATCAATGAAACAAACATTGGATTACTCACATTCTGTGATTCAAAAGTTAGAGAATGTGGATTCTAATTTAAGTTGTTTGGAAAAGAAATTAGAAGTGGTTGAAACTCAAAGTAGTACAATGCAAGCTGTCTCAATATCTGCAATTAAGGATTCAACGTTGTTACATTCTAAAATTGAAATGTTAGAAAATATGCATAGGGGGAGGAATTTGCGTTTGGTTAATTTCCCAGTGACACATCTGTTGTCTTCAGAAATATTGTTAAGGAAATATTTCAAAGAAATACTGGGAATACCTAATGCGGATACCTTCCCAGTAAGCAATTGCTATTATATTCCTCAGAAGAAAAAGAAAACTGACCAAGAGGTGGACCAACTGGTAACAGATGAAATAAATTTGACAGAATTTTTGGAAGACACTCAAGATGTTATCCAGAGTAGGTCCACCATGGTCATAACATGTATGAATGAGACAGATAAAATGTTAATAATGAAACTTTACTTTAAAAATAGACTAACCAAGTTTTGTGGAGATTTGGTTAGTATTTTCCCTGATGTATCAAGAGCTACTCAATTAAGAAGAAAAGAATTTTTGAAATTAAGAACTAGAGTATTAGCTCTTGAGGCATCTTTTTATTTGTAATTTCCTTGTAAATGTCTTGTCAAAGTACAAGACATTGAATATATGTTTTTTGGGACCCTATTCAACTCCAACAATTTGTGTTAGCTCGTGAACAGAAGTGAGATCCTTTTTATTATTTTCTTTTTATAATGATTCATTATTTTGAGAAAATTGGTAGGAATGCCAGAGTCCTATATAGTAGGGAATGATTAGGATTCATTTGAATTCAACCCATTTCTTTGTTTTCCTTAAAATTATGTTATAAGATGCAAATGTATATCTCCAATATTGTGGGCTTTAAAAGGATTGTTTGGTATAGTAGAAGTGTTGTAATTATGTATAAGAAACCTTTATCTTTGATATCATTTGATATTGTAAATGTATTAAACTTATAAAAATAAAAAAATAAAACATTTTATATCAAAATTTGATAATCTTTAACCTAAGGAGGTGAGATAAATATTTAAAAAGTAATGGAGATGGGATCAAAGATGGCGTCGGAAGCGGACGCCTGAGAGAAGGCTCCGATATTGAGCTGCAACAATTATGCTGAATAGCCTTTCCCTACCTGACAGCATGGGGAAGAGAACGGGAGTGACCCGCATTGTCCTTCCGGCGGTGCCGGCAACCCAGCAGCGTTCTGTGCAGGCGAGTCTGCATTATCTACTTCGGGGGCACCCTAGCGGAACTACTACAGCAGGCTTGTACTACAGCACCCCTAAAAACAGGGGTGATCCCGGAGGATTGGAGGATAGCTAATGTTACGCCCATCTTTAAAAAAGGATCGAGAGGTGACCCGGGGAACTACAGACCGGTAAGTCTGACTTCGGTTCCGAAGAAGATGGCGGAAGCTCTGATAAGACAGCATCGATGAACATCTAGAAAGAAACAAACTGATGAAAACAAGCCAGCTCGGCTTCTGCAAGGGAAGATCGTGCCAAACAAACTTATTGCACTTCTTCAAAGGAATTAAACAAATGGACAAAGGGGACCCCATAGACATCGTATACTTGGATTTCCAAAAAGCCTTTGACAAGGTACCCCATGAACGCCTACTATGAAAACTGAAGAACCATGGGGTGGAAGGAGACGTACATAGATGGATCAAAAATTGGTTGGCGGGTAGGAAGCAATGGGTAGGAGTGAAGGGCCACTACTCTGACTGGAGGAGGATCACAAGTGGTGTTACGCAGGGGTTGGTACTCGGGCCGCTGCTGTTCAATGTATTTATAAACAATCTAGAAACAGGGATGAAGTGCAAAGTAATAAAATTTGCAGACAACACCAAACTATTTAGTGGAGTTGGGACTAAAGAGGACTGTGAGGAATTACAAAGGGACCTGAACAAACTAGAAGAGTGGGCGATGAGATGGCTGATGTAGAGAAATTTAAAGTCTTGCATGTAGGGAACAGAAACCCGAAGTACAGCTATATGATGGGAGGGCTGGTAATGGGTAAAAGTACCAAGAAAAGGACTTGGGGGAAATAGTGGACAACACAATGAAGCCGTCGGCACAGTACGCAGCAGCCTCTAAGAAGGCAAATAGAATGCTAGGTATTATCAAGAAAGGCATTACAACTAGATCGAAAGAGGTCATCCTGCTGTTGTATCGGACAATGGTGCACCCGCATCTGGAGTACTGCGTCCAATATTGGTCGCCGTACCTTAAGAAGGATATGGCGATACTCGAGAGGGTTCAGAAAAGAGCGATGCGATTAATAAAAGGTATGGAAAACCTTTCATATGCTGAGAGATTGGAGAAACTGGGGCTCTTTTCCCTGGAAAAGTGGAAACTTAGAGGGGACATGATAGAGACTTACAAGATCATGAAGGGCATAGAGAAAGTGGAAAGGGACAGATTCTTCAAACTTTCAGAAACTGCAAGAACAAAGGGGCATACGGAAAAATTAAGAGGGGACAGATTCAGAACCAACGCTAGGAAGTTCTTCTTCACCCAAAGGGTGGTGGATGCCTGGAATGCGCTTCCAGAGGGTGTGATAGGACAGGGTACGGTATCGGGGTTCAAGAAGGGATTGGATGAATTCTTGAAGAAAAAAGGGATAGAAGGGTATAGATAGAGGATCACTATATAGGTCCTGGACCAGATGGGCTGCCGCGTGAGCGGACTGCTAGGCAAGATGGACCTTTGGTCTGACCCAGCAGAGGCACTGCTTATGTTCTTAGTTCTTTGGGGCCATAATTCATATAGTTCCAGATATGGCTGAAAAGTTCCAGAAACAGAGAAAGGAGATCTTGGCATTAAGGCCAAGAATCCTTGCCCTAGGTAGAACTTTTTTGTTAAAATTTCTGGTGAAATGTTTTGTTTCCTATCAAACTAAGAATTTCTTATTTTTTTGAACCCAAACAACTGTTAGAGTTTATTGAAACAAGAGAAGGAGGAGCATCTGTAACAACTAATGTATAACTTGCTATACCGGCTGTAGGTAATCCAGAGTAATTCTGCTTTCCTTTTGTGTTGTTATAATTCTTTCAGATTTTATTACCTGTTGATCCCCTCAAAATATGGTGGACTAAATATCCAAGTAATTGTTTTCTATTTTTTATTTTTTTTTTGCCAATTTCCATTATGTTATATTGATCTATTCAAGTTGTAATTATTCTACTTGATTGTAATAACAAAGTTGTTATAAATTTTTTTTTTTTTAAAGTACTGGAGAATGAGGAGATCCATGAGAAACTCAACAAAAATTATTCCAAGTATCTGACAAGACCCTATTAAAACTGACTTGATAAATACTTACCCCCTCTTTTACGAAACTGCGATAGCAGGGAGCTGCTCTGAATAGCCCACACTCCTCCTGACGCTCATAGGAACTCAATGAGTGTCAGGAACAGCGCAGGCCATTCAGCACAGCTCCCCAGTTTCGTAAAAGGAAGCCTTAATTTTTAAAAATCTCAGAACCATTGCCAAATCTCAGAACTTTGCCAGAGATGCCGATGGTATCCAAATAATTAAGTAGAACATTACTATTACTTAGGAATAGCTTTATAAATTTACCCTGAATATGAATTTTTTTTTTTTTAAAAAATATTGGTATTTTTAATTGCTGAGCAAAGAGGTACAAGGAAAAACAGTGAAACAGACATTTTGAATAAAATCATACATCAGGGATCTTCTCAGCAATTTCCATACAGCATACCAAGTATTGTTCCTATCAGTTTTACAATATAAAGGGAGAACTGCAATGACTAAAGATGGGTAGTCTCATTTTAGATAGGTCTTAAAAGTCAGAATTAAGATGCCTCAAGTTTTAAAAGCAGTTTAGAACAGAATTGCATACAAAGAAACCGTTTAATACAGGAGAAATAGTAATATTGGTCCATCCAATCTGCCCAAAAGCTAGCCACGGTTGAATCCAACACTCTGCACAGGTTCCAGCTCTTTATTAATCTCTCTCTCTCTCTTTACCAATTTTGCAGCACAGACTGTAGAAGTCTAGCTGGCCCAGGTCCTAATTCCCAACTACTGGAATGGTTATCGAAGCCCACTCCACCCTTGATCCTGATCTGTTTGTTACATTTACAGGACCCAAACCTTAGAAGTCTTACCCCCCTCCCCCTCTTTTACAAAGGTGTGCTATGCTTTTTAGCGCACACTAAATATTAGCATGCACTAAACACGTGCTAAAACGCATGCATGTTATCCTATGGATACATTAGCGGTTAGCGCATGCGTTGATTTAGCGCACGCTAAATCCATGTTAAAACGCTTAGTGCTCCTTTGTAAAAGAGGTCCTTAATTCCCTATCTCTGAAGGAATAGGACTTGTATATTGTGTTTATGTGGTTACACATTCAAAGCAGTTTACTTATATACAGGCACTTCTTTTGTGACTGGGACAATGGAGGATTAAGTGACTTGCCTAAGGTGCAAAGGCAGCAGCTCTCCCATTAGGCCACTCCTTACCTCATAACCAATGTTCCCTCTAAGCTGAGCGCATGAGCGATCGCTCACTATTTTCATTGGCGTCGCTCATAATTTTTCTCGTGTCGCTCACTAAAATACGCAGTGGGTGCGACTGGAATCGAGCGCGGTGAGAGGAAGCGACGGCGGCTCAGGCCAAGCACCGGCACGGCACCGCGAAAGGGGACGGAAGCGGCGCAAGTCTGGCCCTTGTCGTTCTCCTTGGGCGACGCCATGCCTGCGTGTCCTCCTCGGAGCCTTGTTTTTTCCATCCGCCGCTCCGCACCGCCACCTGAAATGTTTTTTGAAGCTTTGGTCTGCCCTGCTCGCCTTAGTGTATTTTAAGTTGAAAGATGCAGCGGTGGCTCCTCTCAAGATCCCCGACTGCATCGGACTTCTGACGCAGGTGGGGATCGTGAGAGGAGCCGCTGCATCATCTTTCAGCCTAAAAATACACTAAGGCAAGGCAAGGAGCAGGGCAGACCGAAAAAAAGCATGAACATACCAGTAAGGCTGGGGACTTGCTTGTGCGCACTCCTGCGGCCACGGAGCTACACCTCACAGAACATGCAGATAGGAGTGCGCATGTGCGCCTGCTCATAAATTTGTGGAGTATGTAACTTGTCGCTCATGCATATTTTTTTTTGCACACACCTCATCAATCCTTAGAGGGAACATTGCTCATAACATCAGTTATTTAACTTTTGCTTTAATTAGATTCCATCCTTTCTATAGGGTTCCTCTGTGATTATCCAATGCAGGCTTGAATTCTGTCACAGTTTTTGCCTTCACAATCTCCCGTGGGATGGCATTCTAGGCGTCCACCAGCCTTTCTGTGAAAAAAAACATTTCCTGACATTGCTCCTAAGGGCCTGTTTTACAAATCCGCGCAAGCGGCTGCAGTGTGGTTATGGCCCCGAAGCCCATAGAGATTTAAAGGGCTTCGGGGCTGTTGCTGTGCGGCTTTGTAAAACAGGCCCTAAGTCTCTCACCCTGCAATCTCAACTCGTGACCTCTAGTTCTACCACTTTCCCGTCCATGAAAAGATTAGCTGGTATATTAATACCTTTTCAGTAATTGAATGCCATCCCTTCTAGCCCCCTTTTCAACTAGGGTATACAAAATTCTATATCTATGCCAACGATGTGCAACTATTCATACCCATTGAACTGGATCTACGCACAGCTTTAAGTAAACTGACTGCCTGTCTAACTGCAAGTCAAAGAATGGTCAAACAACAATAAACTCTGCCTGAACCCAAGCAAAACAGAGATTCTTTGGGTTCCTATCACAAGTGGACAAATATCTGATTTCAACATATCTTTTAGGAAGTATGATCTCCCCCCTAAAATCACAGGTCAGGAAACTCAGGATACTGTTACAACAACAACAGCAACAATTTATTTCTATAGCGCTACCAGGTGCATGCAGCGCTGTACATTGTACATGGAAGAGATGGTTCCTGCTCAGAAGAGCTTACAATCTAATTATGACAGACACACAGAAGGAGCTAAAGGTGGTAGGAGAGTAGTAAGGGAATGACAGACAGATATGATAGTTAGGACAGTGTCTAAATGCAGATTTAAATAAGTGGGATTTTAATCTGGCTTTGAATACCACCAGAGACGGAGCTTGATGTAGTGAACCAGGCAGGTTGTTCCAAGCATGCAGAGCAGCAAAGTAGAAAGAATGGAGATGGGAGTTGGTGGTAGAGATGAAGGGTACAGAGTTGAGGGACTTGTCTAATAAGCAGAGTTCCCAGAGGGGAGTACAGGGAGTAACAAGAGAGGAGAGATACTGAGGAGCTGCAGAGCGAGTACACTTGAACGTTTGAATTGTATGTGGAGATGGACTGGGAGCCAGCGAAGCGACCTAAGAAGAGGAGTAATGTGGGTATAAAGACACTGGCAAATACGAGGTGCACAGCAGCATTCTGAACAGATTGAAGTAGAGCGATATGACATAGCGGTAGACCAGTGAAAAGCACATTGCAGTAATCCAAACGAGAGGTGACAAGGGCGTGGATGAGGGTTTGGCAGCGTGTTCACTCACTCTGATCCTGCAAATTCAAACTACCTTTAAAAATAGTCTCCATCATCTTTGGCAACTATGAAATCTCTCTCCATATATAGAAAAGATATGTCTGACCACAGCAGTCCAAGCCATGATAACATCACAACTGGACTACTGCAATGCCCTGTACACTTGCCTAACAAAAAAAGAGTTTGCATCAACTTCAACTAATTCAGAATGATGCAAGACTGCAAGAGGAGCAACTACTGTGATGTGCTGCTGAATAGGAGCAATTTGCCAAAACCTAAATGAGTAAATCCTGATGTCAAATTGTATTTCTCCCTAGTACCCTATTGTTTCTATGTAAGTACTGTTGTGTCACCAATAAGTTTGTTAATTGTCCCCCTTTTTAATTAATTTTTTTAATTGTTAAACGCTTAGAATGTATGATTAGCGTTTTATCAAATTTTAATAAAACTTGAAACTTAATAAACTTTTAGCACATAGATGTTTAGTACCTTTTTGAAATGGGAAATAAATATCTATTAACTTGCTACATACTTGTCCCACCTGAATCTTGCCCATACCACGCCCCCCCTCCCCCCTTACCATTTGCATGCAGTTGAGCTTGAGATGTGCATATCCAGGCTTTGTAAAATAGGGATAGACGTGTATGCAAGAAAAATGTTTACATGCCGGTTTATGCTATTCTCAAATGTAAATAGCCCTTCTAAAATATCTGCTCAGGGAGCTTCTGTTGATCAAGGAAGGCCTGAAGCTTTGCTCATTGGTTCCAAGTCTGTACTTTAACCCAGGTGTATCAAACTCATGGCTAATGATAGACTGCCATTGCAGCTGTATTTTCATTGATGGGCCACACTAAAATATTCATCCTCCCTATTCTCCCCATTGCAATTACTTAGGAGTCAAATTTACATTATGTAATTAACCAGATGTTGAATTTAGAATATGCATTGAATACTATGATGCGGTCTGTGCAGAACTTCCCTGCAGGTCATATTTGGCCCACGGGCCTCTTTTATCCATTCAACCATTCCTCCTTGCAAACATATTGCAAAAAATTAATGAATTAAAATTTGCCATTAATACTCCTGATATTGATGATGATAGATTAAAATCACTTAGACCTAAGAGGCATTTTTTGTTTTTGTGGTGTTGGGAGAGATTTCACCAGTCAAATGGAGAAGACTGCTAAAGGAGAATGTACAAAAAGTTAGCATGACTGCTCCGATTAACTTGGCAGAGAACCCATTTTCTAGATTTGCTTGTCTCTTTTCGTTTCTTAGAGCTGAAGACAGCAGCAACTAATGTTGTAACATATCCCGTAAGCCGGATTTTTTTTTATGAAAAAGAAAAAAAAAAAAAAAACCCAGACATGATGTTGCCTTGGGGACAGCAGAAGCCAATCTACAGTAGTTGATTATGGTAAATGACCCCCTGGCTATTCATGTCTGTATACCCCAAAATATGGGTGGCACGTCGTCAGTGCACCATATGGGTGGCACGTCAAAAGCGCGTCGGACATTGGCATGCTGACAATCCCACGCCAACATCAGTTCACAGGACCAATGCACGCTGCCGATTACTCTGCTTCCATGTCTTACCATTAGCATTCTGAGGTGGGTGTGGTGGGAAACCCCACTACATTTAGAACTGCTTGCGCTCCCACTGGGGGGGGACTGAAAACTCCTGAACAGTGAGAGAATGGAAGTTTTCAGTGTACTGGGCGGGTTCCCCCTCCCAAACCCCTCAATGGGAGCGTGACCAATTCTAAATGTACAGTACTGGGGGGGTTCCCCCCACACCCCCTCAGAACGCTACCACCAAGTGGCGGAACTAGCAGCGTGCATTGGTCCTGCACGCAGATGTCGGCGCAGGATTGTCAGTGCACCAATGTCCTGTGCGCTTTCGTCGATGTACCAAAATATGCAATGAATAACACATGCAGCTTCATTGATGATCTTTGCAGATAGCTCACATCTGAGTGCAACTTAAGCCTGAAAGATAATAAATCAAGAGTCTGCAATTAAACTATAAACAGCAGCATGTTTGGTAGTTTGCCATGTCAACAAAATTGAATTAAAACAGAAAAGCAGCTCTTCTCTCTCAGTTTTGCACTTGTAATCTTTGTATCACATTAGATTATTTTTTTAATCTAAAAATATGCTTAACCACCTGTAGTACTATTGTGCATTGTTTTTGTATTCATTAAGGATAATGAAATTTAAAATATATACAATAAATTGAGTTTGAGATAGTAGGTTAAGTTCAGTGGCGAGGAAAGCACTATAGGGTAATATTTATACACCTCAGTCAGCACTCACTTCAAATGCTGATGGCAGTGATTAGATTTACACCCAAATATTCAGTGTAGGTAATATGGCCTGGATTCTATAAATAGCATCGTGATTGGCAGCTGCTCACAAAAGTGGCGCTGATCGCATGTCACTCATGTGAAGGTGCCATTTATAGAATTGCAACTGCATCACAGATAGGCGCCAAAAATGTAGGCCGGGGTTTTCAAAGCCTACATTTCCGGTGCCTATCCGTGGTGAAAATCGTGGCTACATTGGCGTCTACTGATGCCTAATGGGTACTTCTGGTATTAGTAATGAAACTTCAAAGAATTGAAACCGAGTGGTATTTATATATATAAAATCGGAGGTATGTATGTGTGTATGTATGTGTGTGTGTGTGTATGTGCCGCGATCACGCAAAAACGGCTTGACCGATTTGAACGAAACTTGGTATGCACATCCCTCACTACCTGGGGTGATATGTTCTGGGGGTCTCGCGGCCCACCTGCACACGTGGGCGGAGCTACAAACATAACTTCAGATTTCATCCATTCATGTCAATGGAAAAAATGTATTAAGCTGCCATTCTCACAGTAATTCCAACTACCTGGGGTGATATGTTCTGGGGGTATCGCGGCCCACCTGCACACGTGGGCGGAGCTACAAACAGAACATCAGATTTCACCCATTCATGTCAATGGAAAAAATGTAAAAAGCTGCCATTCTCACAGTAATTCAAAAACGGCTTGACCGATTTGAACGAACCTTGGTATGCAGATCCCTCACTACCTGGGGTGATATGTTCTGGGGGTCTCGCGGCCCACCTGCACACATGGGCGGAGCTTCAAACAGAAAATCAGATTTCATCCATTCATGTCAATAGAAAAAATGTAAAAAGCTGCCATTCTCACAGTAATTCCAACTACCTGGGGTGATATGTTCTGGGGGTCTCGCGGCCCACCTGCACACGTGGGCGGAGCTACAAACAGAACATCAGATTTCACCCATTCATGTCAATGGAAAAAATGTAAAAAGCTGCCATTCTCACAGTAATTCAAAAACGGCTTGACCGATTTGAACGAACCTTGGTATGCAGATCCCTCACTACCTGGGGTGATATGTTCTGGGGGTCTCGCAGCCCACCTGCACATGTGGGCGGAGCTACAAACAGAAAATCAGATTTCACCCATTCATGTCAATAGAAAAAATGTAAAAAGCTGCCATTCTCACAGTAATTCCAACTACCTGGGGTGATATGTTCTGGGGGTCTTGCGGCCCACCTGCACATGTGGGCGGAGCTACAAACAGAACATCAGATTTCACCCATTCATGTCAATGGAATAAAAGTAAAATGCTGCCATTCTCACAGTAAATCAAAAACGGCTTGACCGATTTGAACGAAACTTGGTATGCAGATCCCTCACTACCTGGGGTGATATGTTCTGGGGGTCTCGCGGCCCACCTGCACACGTGGGCGGAGCTACAAACAGAACATCAGATTTCACCCATTCATGTCAATGGAATAAAAGTAAAATGCTGCCATTCTCACAGTAAATCAAAAACGGCTTGACCGATTTGAACGAAACTTGGTATGCAGATCCCTCACTACCTGGGGTGATATGTTCTGGGGGTCTCTTCACCCAAGAATTTATATGTTCTTGCTCCTGGAGGTGAAACTAAAAATGTTGTTTATAATCAAGTTTTGTGTTAGTTGTATTGTATTCATTTTGTCAAATATTTCACATTATAATTTGAATATTGTACTTTTTATAAAGCTGTAAAAAATAATTTCATTCACCACTATAAAGTATCTTTATTTGAATCCATTTACAGTGTTATTGCTATAATTAAATACCCGTGCAACGCCGGGGCATCAGCTAGTAGGTAATAAATATAAGACAAAAATCAATACGCCACTCATATGAAGAGGCCTCAATTCAAACTAACCATCACACTTCTGTTGAGTTAGTTAAACAAATTAGTTAAATAAATTTGTTTGAAAATTTCTGGCTGAACACTAAGAAGCAATTCCACTGTGCATAGAAATTGGCCCTGAAGTAGCAGACATACTAGCAGTCCGCGAAACGCCGGCCGCGTCAGCCTTGGGTCTAGCCCCATGAGTGGTATAAAGCTCCGGTCCCGGTCCCAATGGTCTGAAACGGCACAGAATAAATGAATCACATGAGTAAAACTTTAACCAGCAAAAGATAAGTAAAATTTTTGCTAATCTTTTTCAAACAATGAAGTGGTCTCTATTTGAAATATTCTTTGGGAAACATACTGGACTCTAGGTTTAAATAGCTATAATAGAAAATGAAAATAGGATAAAATAAAGACTAAAAAAATACAAAAAAATATAATATTAGAAGCAGGTTTTTGGCCAGTGATTGCAGTACGGAGTATGTATAATGATTACATCGACGCCGGCAGTGATTGCCGATGAGACTATAAAGCACAGTACTCCCTATTTCTGAAGCCTTTTCCTGCATGAAGAGTATGTTTCTAATTTATTTAACTAATTTATTTAACTAACTCAACAGAAGTGTGATGGTTAGTTTGAATTGAGGCCTCTTCATACGAGTGGAGTATTGATTTTTGTCTTATATTTATTACTTCTGGTATTAGCCACACCTGCTTTACTCTTAGGCACCAGTAGGCGTCTCCAAAGTTGCAGTTTCAGCACCATTTCTGGAGATACCTTTTTTAATGACATCAAGCTGATGTAATGTGCCTGTGGTCTTACAAACCCATCACATTTCTGGCCCTATGACAGAAACTGATGATTCATGGTCATGTGATCTTCAAAAGAAAATCTCACCCTTCTGGGATATTCTGAGACCTTCCAGAACAATATACTGAGAAATAGTGGGAGGCTCAAAGCCTTCCCCCTTTATATAAGCCAAGCTGCACATCAGTATACCAGGCTCGCTGGCTGCTGTGACATCAGATTTGAAGGACGTCATCGTGAAATCACCTACTTCTTGCTGTCCTTATGCCTCTCTAGGAAACCATGCAACCGAGTGGTAAACCATCTCTGTTATTACTTGGGGGATAGCAACAATAGCCTATCTTTGAGGCTTAGTGAGGGTTGATGTGTGTGTTTGCTCTGCTTGGTGGATAAGCAATAAGGGCTAGATTCTGTAACCAGTGCCCAAGTCGGTGGCTGCTTTAAAAGCGGCCATCAATTGCTTGTCAATCATTCCAGGGCGCCAGTTACAGAATCACGCTAAGATAGGTGGCTGAAATGCCTGACTCTGGTTGGCCCAGATGCATAAAGCCCCTCCTATGGGAGGGGCCTTAGGCATCTTGTCCAATCAAGGCCTTAGGCCCACATCTGGTGCATCCCAGGATGCACTGGGAAGGGGAAGGCCCACCATTTGGAAGAGGCAAGCCTGTCAGTCAGAGGGAGTGTGCATCCCTTCAGCCAGCCTTCTACAAAAAGGTATGGGGGAGGGTGTGGGTGGGGTTTTGGTGGTGACGACAGGAGGGATTGGGCATCCCTCCTGCTGGGGATATTCAGAGGAGGTGGTGGAAGGAGGGATTGGGCATCCTTCCTGCCGGGGATGTTAGCAGGCAGGGGGGTTGCTGGCAGGAGGGAGTGGGCATCTCTCCTACTGGCTGATTTGCGGTGGGGTTCAGGGGATTCCCTGCCGCAGCCGCTCTCAGATGATCACGGCAGGGGAATTCCCCCTCCCCATCAGCTGTGGCAGGGACTCCCCAAAACCACGATTCTGTAACTGGCACCCAGAACTTCTAGGCAAAGATAGGTGGCTGAAATGTAGGCCAGGGTTTTCCATGCCTACATTTCAGCCATCTATTTTGGTGTGATTCGCGGCTGGGTAGTTGCTTTAGATCGCTTAACACCATTTCTTGGGTTGACCACGCCTACTTTGGCATTCCGTGGCCCAAAGTGACTTCCTAGCTGCGATTCCAGTGGCCATTTTAGCCGCTTTTTATTTAGGCATTGGTAGGTGCTTCAACCCTGCTGTTTCTTGACTATTGGCAGAGCGCCTACCCACACCTAAATTTAGGCCCTGGTTATAGAATTTCCCCCTAAGAGCTTTTCTTTCTTCTATGCTGCATAACTTTATACATATAATTCTGATTTGCTCATGTATTTATGCTATATTGTGCAGTAAATAAAAGTTTCTATTTTTATAATATATTGCCTGGGTCAATGCTTTTTAGGATTGGGCTGTGCAGGGTAGAACTTGGATTTGAGGAGTATAGAGCATTACATTGCATTACCATTTGTATTCCACAAAAGCTTTTATGAGTTCATAGTGGATCACAATAAATTAACTACTGGAAACAGACTCAGTTAAACATAGTGCAATGCCAGTAAATTCCTTAAAATACAATAAACACAAATCATAATCTAATTTCAAGATAACAATTTCTTAAAACATTTTTAAAAGCTTCCTTAAAACCATATATTGAACTTCTGATCTAATTAAAAACATTAAATAATTCCAAATTAGAGGTGCCTGATAATGAAAAGGTATATTCCATTGAGTAAGTGACCTAATTTGTTTTGGGGAGGGAACATAAGAATAGCCTTACTGGGTCAGGCCAATGGTCCATCAAGCCCAGTAGCCCGTTCTCACAGTGGCCAATCCAGGTAACTAGTACCTGGCCAAAACCCAAGGAGTAGCAACATGCCATGCTACCGATTCAGGGCAAGCAGTGGCTTCCCCCATGTCTTTCTCAATCACAGACTATGGACTTTTCCTCCAGGAGCTTGTCCAAATCTTTCTTAAAATCAGCTAAGCTATCCGCTCTTACCACAACCTCTGGCAATGCATACCAGAGCTTAACTATTCTCTGAGTGAAAAAAAAAAATTCCTCCTATTGGTTTTAAAAGTATTTCCCTGTAACTTCATCGACGGTCCCCTAGTCTTTGTAATTTTTGACGGAGTGAAAATTGTTCCACTTGTATCCGTTCTATTCCACTCAAGATTTTGTAGACTTCAGGCGAGTCTTTTCTTGTAGAGGTTGCTCAAATATTATACCAAACTTTGCTTATGACAATACGGTATATAGGAGTTCTTTGAGTTTTATACTCACTTTTGTGTATGTGTTTTTATTGTGTATGTTGACTTGTACCCCAGTGTGGGTTAGAAATCTATCAGACAGGAGTGGTCTCCTCCTCCAAAATCTGTGAGCCTTTGAAATTGCCATAAACAGTTCACCAAAGGAACCAACTATGCATTTAATTGGTCTTCCTCAGATATCTAGATAAGCTTTCAGAATTCCAACCACATTATTTTCCAGCAGCTTCTGTCTCGCCCTAAACTACATAAGCAAGATGTGTCCATCTCTAAATGAAAAGAAATATTCAAAGGAAATGCAAATCCTGTGATGTGCTGTGAAAATCCCCTTTTAATTGTTTTCTTAGAACCAGAGAAAGTCTAATTAATTAGGAAAGAATCAGAAAGTTGCTGTTGGCAAGGAAAGAAAATTGCAAACTACAAAAGTGCCTAAAATGTAACAAAAAATATTTAAAACCTGTGCTTCTTCTTATCTCTTCATTAGCATTCGACATCAAGCCATGTTGCATAAACAAATCACCCAGTTGAGCTCACCAAGTTCAATGGAAGCAGAGAATGGAAGACTGAATTTAATGGCATGATGAACCTCATTTCACGTAAGTTATTGCAAAACCAGTCTACAGAACATAGATCTTTATGCGAATGAATTTACATTCATTTATTTTGTAATTTTATTTCAATTTTAAGGTTCTGAGGAAAGTAAAATATTATTGTTATGCTTCCTTATTAGAGAAGAGATATTTCTTGCTGCTATTTGCCATAGTATTTATACTTTGGCTTCACACTTAATGGTCTGAGCAAGGCTGAACTCTGATGTATATTATCGAGTATCTCCTTGACAACGGAGAAGCCAGAACTGATTTAACAGGTAATGTGTGCTTTTACTTTGGGCAAGTTAAATAACAGACCAGAAAGGCGAGAGCCTGAGATCACTTAGTCCTCCGCTACCCGCCTTTCGTTTCGGAACATAGCAGCAAGGGCAGGTCAAAGGGTCAGTGGCACCGATGCATTCTACCATAAGGAAAATCTGGCTTTGATTCCAAGGCTTGGCTCCTGCTCCAAGGCAACTGGGTTTATGGCCAGAATAGGGATGTGCATATACTTTCAAATGAAGGGAGCTTTATTGAGCACTGTCACAGTGATGCTTGGATTGAACAAAATGGGGAAGGGGTTAACAAAATGGACTTAAAAATGAATGGCTCAATATTCAAAAGCACTTATCTGGGCAGCAGCACCTGCTACCCAGATAAGGGCCACTGCCCAGGTCATCTATTGATTTTCAGTGGATAATCCAGGAGAACAAAGAACCAATTCAGATGTTTTGACCGTTCAGAGGGAGGGAGCTGCTCTACCATCCAGAGAAAGTGGCTCAGATATTCATGGCCTGCTGCATGCTTCATAACCTTGCCCTCTGAAAAAGGCAGTCCCTACTAGACCCCCCCCCCCAGCAATGCCAGCAGCAGTTACCATATGTAGATGACGAGGAGCCCTCCCCCCGTCTTAGCCAAACTGACCATGGTGCGTTCCAGGAAGGGGTTGTGATTATCTCAACCGGATCATCATTGTTCTGACAATATTTGTTGGCTCTTTATTCACCAGTGAGCTCATTCACCTTTCCCTCTTTTTTAACCATTACACTTTGGGCTCCTTTTACGAAGCTAAACCCGCGCTAAGCGGCTAGAACTAATGCCAGCTCAACCAGAGCAGTAAGAAACTATATTGAGGTGGCGAGCCACAACCACACTTCTGAGTCCAAGGTAAGTACCCATACTATACACGATAAACTGGGAGTCACACTAAATCAGAAGGGAATCTCTTCACAGGGACTTAACAACAATAAGGTATGGAGGGCTATGTATGTTAATGCACACAGTTTGGGCAACAAAATTCTGGAATTGGAGACTGAAATAATGAACGCAGACCTAGACGTGGTGGCAATATCCGAGACCTGGTTCACGGACTCGCACGGGTGGGATATGGTTATACCGGGCTACAACCTGCTTCGTCGAGACAGAGAGGGCAAGTTAGGAGGACGGGTAGCACTATACATTAAAGAAAACATCAAAACTATCAGAATCACGGATGTTAGATACTCCGGGGAATCCCTCTGGGTGAACCTGGCCAGAGGGAACGAAAAATGCCTATTCCTTGGTGTGGTATATAGACCTCCAAGACAACAGGAAGACAAAGATATAGAACTGATCGAAGATATAGAGAACATCACTTTTCGTGGGGACACAGTTCTGCTAGGGGACTTCAACATGCCCGATGCAGATTGGAACACACTCTCTGCGACTACCTGTGGCAGCAGAAGAATATTAACCTCCATAAAGGGTGCACGACTCAAACAAATGGTACTAGAGCACACTAGAAACCAGGCGATACTGGACCTGGTACTCACCAACTGAGACACCGTCACAGAAGTATCGGTAGGCGATACGCTGGCCTCCAGTGACCATAACATGGTATGGCTTAACCTCAAGTGGAATTTCTCTAGATCAAATACAGTGACGAGAGTCCTCAACTTTAGAGGCACAGACTTCGAACGCATGGGAGATTTTGTCCATCGGGAGCTGCAAAACCAAGCACAAACTGACAACGTGGAGAATATGTGGTCAACTCTGAAATCCACCCTGCATGAAGCAACAAATCGCTATGTAAAAACAGTCAGCAAAATTCAGAGAAACAAAAGACCCCAGTGGTTCAGTACTAAAATTTCAGACCTCGTTAAGGAGAAGAAAAAAGCATTTATTGCTTACAAACATTTAGGAAAGCAGGAGGCAAAAGAAGACTATCTGGACAGGTCTAAAGCTGTCAAGAAGGCAGTCAGAGAGGCCAAGCTCCGAATAGAGGAGAATCTAGCGCGGAACCTTAAGAAAGGGGATAAATCCTTCTTTAGGTATATTAGTAACAGGAAAAGAAACAAAGATGGGATAGAACGACTCAGGAAATCGGACGGGAATTATGCAGAATCAGATTCCACTAAGGCCGAACTACTAAATGAATATTTCTGCTCAGTCTTCATCTGTGATGTGCCGGGATCCAGTCCACATTTACAGACAAGGGAAAGCCAGAAAGACCCATTTCAAGACTTCAAGTTTACGCTACTGCGAACTTTCAAGACTCAAAGTAAACAAAGCCATGGGACCAGACAACCTACACCCCAGGGTGCTCAGAGAGTTGAGTGAAGTCCTGGCGGAACCATTATCCGTGCTCTTCAATCTCTCCCTAAGCACGGGAAGAGTCCCCTTGGACTGGAAAACAGCTAACGTTATTCCACTCCACAAAAAGGGCTGCAGGACAGAGACGGCAAATTACAGACTGGCGAGTCTCACATCCATAGTATGCAAACTCATGGAAACACTGATCAAACAGAAACTTGATACAATCCTGGATGAGGAAGATCTACGTGATCCCCATCAACATGGATTTACCAAGGGCAGGTCCTTCCAATCAAATCTGATTAGCTTCTTTGACTGGATAACAAGACAACTAGATGCCGGGGAGTCCCTGGACGTAGTGTACTTGGACTTCAGCAAAGCTTTTGATAGCATCCCACATCGCAGGTTATTGAACAAGCTGAAATCGCTAGGATTAGGGGAAACACTAGCTGCATGGGTTAAGGATTGGCTGAGCGGTAGACTTCAGAGGGTGATGGTAAATGGTTCCCCATCCAAACATCGGATGTGACCAGTGGAGTGCCACAAGGCTCGGTCTTGGGTCCAATCCTATTCAACATATTCATATTCCAAGGGCTCAGAGGAAAAATATCATTGTTCATCGATGACGCCAAACTGTGCAACATAGTAGGTAAAAGCACTACGCCTGACAGTATGATGCAGGACCTACTACTATTGGAACAATGGTCATCGACTTGGCAGCTCAACTTCAATGCTAAAAAATCTAAAATGATGCACCTGGGTAAAAGAAATCTGTGCAGGACTTACATGTTAAATGGTGAGACCTTAGCTAGGACCACAGAAGAACGGGATTTAGGAGTAATCATTAGTGATGACATGAAAACTGCTAATCAAGTGGAAAAGGCTTCTTCCAAGGCAAGGCAAATGATGGGTTGCATCCTTAGAGGTTTTATCAGCAGGATGCCAGAAGTCATAATGCCACTGTACAGATCCATGGTGAGACCTCATTTGGAATATTGTGTTCAATTCTGGAGACCACATTACAGGAAAGATGTGCTGAGAATTGAGTCAGTTCAGCGGATGGCCACCAGGATGGTCTCGGGGCTCAAGGATCTCCCGTATGAAGTAAGGCTGAATAAATTGCAGCTGTACTCACTTGAGGAACAAATAGAGAGAGGGGACATGATTGAGACATTTAAATATATCACGGGTCGTATCGAGGTGGAAGAGGATATCTTCCATCTTATAGGACCTTCGTCCACCAGAGGGCATCTGCTGAAAATCAGGGGAGGGAAATTTCATGGTGACTCCAGAAAGTATTTCTTCACCGAAAGGGTGGTCGATCATTGGAACGAACTCCCACTGCAGGTGATTGAGTCCAACAGCATGGCAGATTTTAAAAATAAATGGGATATTCACGTGGGATCTCTAATGATGTAAAGGCAGGGGGTGGTGAGCAAAATCAAAGCGAAGGGTCACTAGAGTGGACAGACTTGATGGGCTTTGGCCCTTTTCTGCTGTCATTTTTCTATGTTTCTAATGCTGGCGTTAGCGTCTAGCAAGGCCAGCAATTTAGCGTGCGCTATTAAGCATGTTAAACCGCTAACGCGGCTTCGTAAAAGGAGCCCTTTATTTTTACTAGTCCATCTTCTCCCTCTCGTTAGGGCTACAATGTTTTATCGTGCATACTCCGTGCACTCATCCTTGCAAATACCCCTCCATACAAAAAAATTTCTTGGTAGAGAAATAAGCAAGGGATTGAATAAAAAGAGTAACGAGGAAAAATGAATGTTTTTTAAAATTCTACTTAACCAAGAAATATAATTTTCACCAGAATGAAGTTTTAAATCTTCAGATTTAAGTGTGTTTAATAGTTTCATATAGTTAAGGGAGTATAAGCTTTCTAGGTGGTTAGAAATGTGAATTCCTAGCTACCGAAACTGGTAGGTGAGGCACAAACCAGAAACTTTAATTAATACAGAGGATATTTGTGAATGAGGGTTACATGGCATAATAATGGATGATGGTGTGCGGTGAGAGCTTTCAGGGGATTCAGTAAAAGCCCAGCTCTACAGCCCTGCTTAAAAAAATTTTTTTGTTTACTTTTTGTTTGATGAAGTTTGATTTGTTTAGTAGGCAGCCTGCTCAACCAGTCAAACTGCATCAAACAGTAAACCATACACACACAAATACACAAAAAAAGCAGGGCTTTTTGGGCTGGAGATTCTATGAACCCCCTTGAAGGCCCTGACAGTACTGATCTGAATTTGATTGGCTGAGCAGCATCTGCATGTTTCCTACTCAACCAATCAAATTCAGAGCAGTACCCTCAGGGCCTTTAGGAGGTGGGAAAAATCCCCTGAAGGCCCAGACTGCACACCATTGATAATGGATATCTGTAAATTAATTGAGTATCCAGTGATTAAGCTAAATTCATTAATAATATTTATTTATTTAAAAAATTTCTATACCATTGTTATCCAATATGGTTCACAAGGGGTTACATGCATAAAATGTTAAAAGTCTATACAAAATAATAAGATAAAAGACATATTCAGTGTAGCATAAACTCAGTGTATTATAAATCAAATGCTCAGAAAAATACATTAAATATTTGAGTCTTCAACATTTTCCTAAAAGAATTCCTCTCTCCACATTTTTGAATCTGGCCAACAAGGTCGTTCCATAGCTTAACTCCTGCACGTGTAAAAGTCATAGGGCTCCTTTTACTAAGATGCGCTAGCGTTTTTAGCGCATGCACGAAATTACCACGCGCTAAACTGCACGGTACGCTTCTAGAATAACGCCAGCTCAATGCTGGCGTTAAGGTTTAGCGCGTGCGGCAATTTAACGCACGATATTCCACACGTGAAGGCCCTAATGCGCCTTAGTAAAAGGAACCCATAGTATTCGTATCTACACGTTTATGGTTGGCCTTTGTTTTCAACAATATAGCACCTGCAGAATGCAGGGCCCTATGTGGTTGATAACGAGACATCATATTCTTAAAAATTTCAGGCATCGTACCATATAAGAATTGATGACATAACATGATTGCCTTGTACTGAATTCGAAACGCAACTGGCAACCAATGCAGTTGTTGAAGATATGGAGTAATATGCTCATATCTTGATGTTCCAGTTATCAACCTAGCTGCGGCATTATAGACCACCTGCAATGCCCTAGAGCAGGTAAAGAGATATTCATATTTTTCAAAAATATTAATAGTGTCAACAGTAGTGATTGCTGTGCTAAATGCACTGAAGCCCATAGGAATTGAATGGGCTTCAGTCAGGGCCGGATTTAGATGAAAAGAGGCCCTAGGCTATTCCACTTATGAGGCCCTTTCACCTCCCATTTTTAAGTTTGTAAATTACATGAGAGATAATAAAATACATCATTACTGTGATATATATCAATATGTTAAATGTAACATGTTGTTATTGGTACTAACCTTTATAAAAAATGTGACACGGATAATAAATAAAAAAAAGTCGAGAACACTTATTTGGACATTTATTCTCAGCACCAATAACTAATCAATAACTAGCCACTCGAGCTGCAAAACTGGATAACCAAATCTCCAACCTACTGTTAACCACCCCAGACTACAAGATTTTCAGAAAATAAATAAAAACTATACTCTTCAAGAAAGCCCTGAAACAGTCCTAACCACACCTACTCTTAAAATCTCTTACTCTTAACAACACTTTTATCTATCAAATGTTATCTAAAACCCATAATTTCACCATATTCTGACCTCCTAAAGACCTCCACTTCCCTTTGGTAACTCTTTATCCAATGTTTATTACCTTAAAAAATTCTATGTCATCGCTTATTCTATTCCTTTTAATTTGTATGTAATTCTTGTTTTTAGTTTGAATGTAATCCGCCTTGAACCGCAAGGTAACGGCGGAATAGAAATCACTAATGTAATGTAATGTAATAACACACAACATTGCCCCTTCCTATGTCTTTAGTGCCTCAGGTGTGTCCTTCCTCACCTCATCCCCTCCGATGCCCGCCTGCCTCCCATCCCCCTTCCATTGAACACCCCCCATGCCATCCTGTCTGCCTGCCTTCCATTAAACCCCCACCCCCCCTCCGATGCCAGCCTGCCTGCCTCCCATCCCCCTTCCACTGAAACCCCCCCACCACACCCCAACCCATCCCACTCCCGATGCCAGTCTAGGCCGCCCTGTCCTGACGGATCCATGTTTTGTCTCTCTCCCCGCGGGGCTGGGCTTTGCCCAGCTGTTTCCAGACTAACGTCTTTCCCTCCCTGATCCTCCTCCCAGGGCGAGAAAAAGAAAGGGAGAAGCCAAGTCGGCGCTCCGTTGCGGCCGGAGCCGATTCCGATCCTGAAGCGTAGAATTTCTCCTTATTTTCGGTTCAGTGTTTTAGTGTTCACTGTTTTTAGAATAGTGTAATTTTAATTTTGCTTACAATTTGAATGTAGGCCCCTCTTGATCTTGAGGCCCTAGGCTGAAGCCTACATAGCCTATAGGAAAATCCGGCACTGACTTCAGTGCATTTATTGCTGCAGCATCACTACCACAATTTTGTAAAAGGGGCCCTTAATGAATTAGTCAAAAATGATTCATAAATAAATGACTTAATAGTAAACAGTAGATAAGTCTGATAAATAAACTCAAAGCAATGAATTAATGACAGGAACCAGTATTCTTGTAATACAGTTAAATACACAATCAAGGTCAATAATAATTAATATAGCAAAATCAAGTTCAGTGGATTAAGAAAAAGTAAGTCAAATAAGAATCTCTACAGGTAAATAATGAATGGAAGTCTCATAATCTATAATCTAAATTCACAGATGTAAACATTGCGCAACACAGAAGAATAAAACAATTACCCCTCCCCCCCTTTTATGAAGCCATGTTATGTTTTTTTATCACCGGCTGTGGTGGTAAAAGTGCTGACCCTCATAGGAATTCTATGGGCGTTAGAGCTTTTACTACTGCGGCCTGCAATAAAAAACCCTAAAGCAGCTTCATAAAAGGGGGAGGGGGTAATTCAATAAGTTTAAGGAATTAGTCTGAGGTGAATAATAAAGGCCAAGAGCCAATAGATTTACTCTGGGGCTGAACTAGGAAGGAGGTGAATTAGAAAAAAAAATTATTTTGTAGCTCTACAGAATTGATTAATACAGATATTTAAATTTGCAAAATTAGTAAAATACTGTAATAGAAACTATCACTGTGTATTAAACAAAGAGCAGTAAATAGAGCAGAGTTAAATTAATTTTCATGTCTAATGCAATTATCAAATAATACAAGTGAGTAGATTATAATTAAAATAACAGAGAGCTAATTAATCAAAGACAAATAAAAGCAGCCGTAAGCACTTCATACAATAAGCCAATAGAAAAATGTACGATATTGAAGTCTAGGGGGTGCTGAAAAGTTCTCAGCCCAATAAAGACGAGAATGATGTGGATATGGTTCAATCAATGATCTGAAACAATGTCAAAACTTAGAATTTTGTTTCTGAAGATTAGCACTTAATGAAAAAAGATAACATTCTTTTCAGCTAAAGTGGCAAAATAATGCTTAGAATTTAGAAAAGGTGGATGTTTGGTCTGAGAACTTCACTGCACACCCTCCTATATATACAAGATAATAATGACATTTGTTTTAATAAATGACTGAAGGTCTGGCTCAATGGAGAGAAAAAGAGGGGGAATATACGAGATAGAGCAGAATGAGTCAGAGTCTTAAAGCAAACTTATAACTCTCCAATAGTTTAGCATTATCAATGATAGTGATAAGAAAAAAAAAATAAATATATATATATATATACACACACACATACATTACAGTTCTATAAGGATCGATGTATGACAGTTAATGAAATAATTGTGGGCAGCCAGGCAAAATTAGGTTTTCAAATGTAAGATAGACTGGTACATACAGGTTTGTGGGATTAGCAAATGGCCAGAAATGATTCTATCTTTGTTCTTTATATGCCACAAATAACAATAGGGAAATAGCAAATAAAGGGGTCTTTTTACTAAGGCGCTAACGGATTTAGTGCGTGCTAACCGATTTACCACGCGCTAATCATAACAGCGGGATCTGGATAGGCCCTGCTGTCCATCCATATATTCTCAAACCCCCCCCCTGCAACCATGACCTTCCCCTAAATTTTTACCACAAACACGCTACAGACTTTTGATGGAAAAATTAGCCACAGCTCAGTTTATTAATCATAACACTTTAACATATCATAACTTCAATTAACATGAAAAAGCAAGGAGCACCTCCCGAGCTACCCATTTAAAATCGTTCAGTGCCCTCAACTCTGCCACCTCAGCAAGGGTCAGAGGGGTGTCATTTCCCTCATGCCCCTTTATCCAGGTCACCTGACCCACCAAGCACGGCACCCCACCGGCCCACCGCTCATCACCTGATGAGCCCCAATGACCCAGTAGCTTGGTAGATCCGCAACCCCGAGCTACCTTCCACTGTCGAAAGCACGGGTGGGTGGGTGGGTGGGAAAAGCCGCCCTGGAGGACCCTGAAGAGACTGAGTCCTACAAAGTCCCCTCCTTAAAACCTCGCCCACGCGCACTACCCGCCTTCACACCGATCAATTTAAACCTTCCTGCCTGACAGGCCTTCTACCCAATCCTTTCCTCCCATACCTACTCATCCGCCCCTAACCACCCTGGCCGATGGGCGACACGAGGGCCTACCAGCCCCATTTTATCTTCTGCTCATCGACACGGGGATTTCGGGCTTCCATTTTTAGCACATGCTAAATGCTAAGGCGCCGAGAGAATATAATGGGCACCTTAGCTAAATCAGTTAGCGCGCCTTAGTTAAAGGACCCCAAAATGGAGTCAGGAACATTGTAAGAATGATAGCAGTCATTACAAGGTATGGAAAAAGAAGTATTCACATTAGTGATACATATGGTAAAAATGAGTGTTAAACTGTATTGAAAAATCACAGATCTCTCCTTAGAGAGCTAGGTCTTAAAGTTTCAGTGTACATTTACTGAATTATAGAATTTATAATTTGTGTGTAAGAATGCCACAAGTACAGCACTTTTATCTGCCTGAGCACAGGTAGCAAACAGAAGCACAAGATGATGGGATGGTGCTCCGTGCAGCTTCTCAGCAAAAGTGAAGTCAGTAAAATAGGGAAAGGCAACTTCAGGCAAAGACAGTTCACTGGAAAACTGAGCACAGTAGGGAATCTGCAGTGCTCACAAAATTGCTGATAGCAATCAGGGGGAAAAAAAGAAAAACAAATAGTATGAAAGCCTTTGATCCTTGTGCACAACACACGATCAAAGCGCAGCCAGCCGAAAAAGGGACCGGAATCACTCCCACTCTCACGTGTGGCGGCAATGCAGGTCCATTCTCAGAGCAGGCGCATCAGAAAGAGCGCATCCGATCCAGTGATTTTTGTAGCAGGTGAAAATCGTCAAATCAAGACAGAGAAGAAAAGGTATGAAAAATGAGGTTTCCTGTAATAATGAATCCATATTGTTGTCCCAGCGGACTGTATAATAGAGAATGACACGGTGAAAAAATTGGTCCCCGTCACCGCCCCGTCCCCGTCTCACCATCCTCTGCACCGCCCCGTCACCGCCATTCCCTTCACCGCCCCGTCACCGCCACTGCCACCC
The DNA here is from genome assembly GCF_902459505.1 of Geotrypetes seraphini. Lineage (NCBI taxonomy): Eukaryota > Metazoa > Chordata > Amphibia > Gymnophiona > Dermophiidae > Geotrypetes > Geotrypetes seraphini. The sequence goes on along the minus strand of NC_047084.1, from coordinate 170,315,553 downwards.
CATTCACCGCCCCGTCACCGCCACTGCAACCCCATTCACCGCCCCGTCACCGTCACCGCTGCATATATAAAAGCCTCAAACGGGTACGATTTTAAATACTTTTCTTTATTTACGTATAAAGGAAACATTCTTTAAAACTTTAAAACTTAGTTAAATATTAGTTAATAACTATACAAAAACAAACACGACATGTACTTTTAATGCTTACAATGTTAGCCTACATGGTAAGTAGACGCGGCCGCTGTACCTAATCGCGGCAAATCGTGTACCTAATCGTGTACCAAATCGTGTACCTAATCGCGGTCACTATGCTAATCGTGATTAGCATAGTGACCGCGGCTACGGCTGCAAGTCTCCCCTCCCCCCAGTGATCACGGCAGGAGGGCACCCAACCCCTCCTGTAGACCCCCCCCAACGGCCCTCCCGACAATCGCAGCAGAAGGGTACCCAACCCCTCCTGCCGGTCCTCCCAATGGCCTCCCCTAAGATCGCCGGCAGGAGGGTACCCAACCCCTCCTGCTGGACCCCCCCCCCACTGAACCCTCCCACCCCGGAACCCCCTTAGTCTTACTTTCCAAGTTGGACCGGACGGCTCCTCACACGTATGGCCAGCAGGCTTGCCTCCGTCCAAATGAGGCGGGCCCGCCCCTACCCTGCCCAACCCACAGGATCCTAGGGCCTGATTGGTCTAGGCACCTAAAGCCACTCCCGCTATAGGAGGGGCCTTAGGTGCTTGGGCCAATCAGGCCCTAGGATCCTGTGGGTTAGGCAGGGGAGGGGAGGGGCGGGCCCGCCTCATTTGGACGGAGGCAGGCCTGCTGGCCAGACGAGCGAGGAGCTGTCCGGTCCAACTTGGAAAGTAAGACTAAGGGTGGTGTTTCGGGATGGCGGGGTTTGTTGGGGGAGGGTCCGGCAGGAGGGGTTGGGCACCCTCCTATTGGCGATATAGGGGGCCGTTGGGGGGCCGGCAGGAGGGGTTGGGCACCCTCCTACCAGTGATCATAGGGGGGCTGTTGGGGAGCTGGCAGGAGGGGTTGGATATCCTCCTGCTGCGATCGTCGGGAGGGCCGTTGGGGGGGGGTTGGGGTAGGCAGGAGGGGATGGGTACCCTCCTGCCGGCGATCGTCGGGGGGGGGGGGGCGGGTTCTATTGGCAGGAAGGGTTGATCTGACAAATGAGGAGCCAGTATATTGGAGGGCGGAGTCAATGCGGCAACGTGCAGGTGAAACACAGGTAAATAGCGGTTCCTAGAAGGGGGTACATTGGCCTGCGGGGACAAATCTTTTCACCGTTTTTGCGGGCGGTGAAAACTTTTGTCCCCGTGTCTGCGGCGATTTGGCTTTGGAGTCTCCATAACCCGCAGCCAAACCGCAGCCACGCCGCAGCTCCCTGCGGGGATCGCTCCCCGTGTCATTCTCTACTGTATAATACACACAAGCTTTCTCTACCTTCTCCTAGGTCAACACCGAGATGTACAAATGGAAAAACTGCACTGCTAACAAACAGAAATAAAAAACTGGATAACTGCAAATAAACTACAGCTCATGTCAAAAACAGAACTTCTCTGGATACATAAAGATTCCCGCGCATACCCCCGCCCATCTCTTTCCTGGGGAAATGACACCCTTACAGCCAAAGGCAAAGTTTGCAGCCTAGGAGTGACTCTCGACTCAAACCTGTCGCTCTCAGACCATGTATCAAATTTAGTATCTTCATCCTTCTACTACCTCCGCCAACTAAAATGCATCTGTGCTTACTTTTCAGAAAACGATTTCGCCCAGCTACTATAAGCGTTTGTACTATCCCGCTTAGATTACTGCAACGCTCTGCTAGTGGGCTTATCAGCAAAAACACTCTCCAGTCTACAAGGTGTGCAAAACATCGCAATCCGACTCCTAAAAAAATGTGGGCTTCCGTGATCATGTCACCCCTGCACTAACATCCATGCACTGGCTACCTATCCAAAAACAAGGCACCTTTAAAGCCTTAGTGCTAGCTTTTAAGACTTTCCACAAAATGACACCAAACTACATAGCATCAAAACTTCAAAATTACGTCACCAACCAATCACTGAGATCCGAAACAGAAAAACGGCTGGTCCTGCCACCAGGCCGCTCACTCACATCTGTGACAGCCCGAAGACACTCATATTCACATTACATACCCAGAATGTGGCACGTCATCCCCTCATCCATAAGATCACTAGACAGTCTTTGGAACTTCAGAAAAGCCGTGAAAATCTTCCTCTTTACAAACCTAGCTCCTTGAAGACCCACATCTACATCCCGGAAGGATGGAATCCCAAAGACACCACCTAATATACCAAACGGAATCTCGCTAAAATTCGCATGCCACCGCAAATATAACCTGAATTACCACCACATTCTCTGACAATAAAGATGCACCCACTTGCAAAGAAAAACTATTTCACTTCCTAGTATATCTAAACTGAAAATGCTGCAATTGAAACCACCCTATGTCCACTAAGTCTGTATTTGTAAGTCTAAATGTTATATCTATACTGTAATTTCTGTAATCTAAACCCTTGTCCATGCTGTAAATGCTGTAAAGTCTTTGGGCTCTTCTTACGAAGGTGCGCTAGCGTTTTTAGCAGACGCACTGGATCAGCGCGCGCTAGCCGAAAAACTAACACTTGCTCAAGAGGAGGCAGTAGCCGTTAGCGCACGCTATTCCGTGCGTTAAGGCCCTAACGCGCCTTTGTAAAAGGAGCTCTATGTCTCACTAAAATTTGTCCTACCCATAATATGAATGTACTCCTGTAACCTGTTCTGGGCTCCTTTGGGAGGACGGGCTAAATAAATGACTAAATAAATAAATAAAAATTAAATCAATTCAAGTGCTGAATAAAGTAAAGGGGGATAGAACCTCTGTATATATAAAGTTATGATTAACACTTTGTATTGTAAATATGGCAAATTGTATCCCATTTGACTATATATTATGGGGAGACTGGTTCTCAATAAGAACATAAGAATTGCCACTGCTGAGTCAGACCAGTGGTCCATCATGCCCAGCAGTCCACTTACGCAGCGGCCCTCTGGTCTAAGACCAGCACCCTGAGACTAGCCCTACCAGCGCACGTTCTTGTTCAGCAGGAACTTGTCTAACTTTGTCTTGAATCCTTGGAGGGTGTTCAGCCTCTGGAAGAGCGTTCCAGCTCTCTACTACTCTCTGGGTGAAGAAGAACTTCCTTACGTTTGTACAGAATCTATCCCCTTTCAACTTTAGAGAGTGCCCTCTCGTTCTCCCTACCTTGGAGAGGGTGAACAACCTGTCCTTATCTACTAAGTCTATCCCCTTCAGTACCCTGAATGTTTCGATCATGTCCCCTCTCAATCTCCTCTGTTTGAGGGAGAAGAGGCCCAGTTTCTCTAATCTTTTGCTGTACGGCAGCTCCTCCAGCTCCTTAACCATCTTAGTCGCTCTTCTCTGGACCCTTTCTATAGAAGGTTGTCCCTCAAAAGGAAGTGACGTCGCACTGCCTTCTTTTTAAAATTCTGAGGGAGTCAGTGTCCCTCGTGATTTTAACTGCTGAGCTAGCTCGGCATTGAATGCCTTGCGATTTGAATCCTTAAAAAGGTATTTATGTAAAATTTAATGAACTGCTAAAATGAAATGCATTTGAGGATGAAAGTTAGTTACTTAGTGATGTGGGTAACACTGATGTATAAGGTTTTTGTTTTGTATTTTAGAATTTCCCCTCCTGAGGAAGCACTTTGTTGCGAAACTGGAGCCAGGGGGAAGACTCGTGTTTCACAGCGTTAGGAAAGTTTTAATCAAGCGCTAGCACTTTCAGCATAGCTGCCTGTTTCGTGACCCACCACTGCAAGCAAATAAGTGGATATTTATTTTCTGCTTTGTGAAGTATATTTTGAATATGGTGGAACACACATTATAGGTGCAATGATGGTCTGATGGCAGCCTATGTTTAGTTCACCTCACATTTACATTACATTAGTAACTTTTATTCCACCATTACCTTGCGGTTCAAGGCGGATTACATAAGAGGTTATCTGGACATTTCCAGAAGAGTTACAGAGTAAAGCGGGTTACTTTGGGGGATTGAAATGCTTCCTGTGGAGTTAGTTTATCTTGATGGATTTCTTGAATAGCAGGGTTTTTAGTTCTTTTCTGAAAGTTTTGTAGTCTGGTGTTGTGATCAGTAGATTGGAGAGTTGGTGGTCTAGTTTCGCTGCCTGAGTGGCCAGTAGGCCATCGTACATTTTTTTGCATTGAACATTTAATAGGTTGTGGGGCTGAGCACTATAAATTAAGTTAAGAATTTTTTAAGTACAATCTGTGATTTGGATAGACATTATATATTATGGTGACCATAATAAAAAAAAACCATAGACGTCCATAAAGCATCCTAAATCAGCACTTGGACGTCCAAGTGCTGATAATCAAAACTGATAATCGTTCATGTGCCGATAGTCGTCTAGTGAAGTGTTCCAGCCTCTGTATGTTCAGAGCACGAGATGGACTTGGTGGAAACATGTTATGGGCAGGCTTTGGACAGTGTCAAGGGCAGGTTAGACATGGGCGTCTTGCAGCAATAATCAAACATTTTGCAAGACATCTTGGACAGAACTTATACGTTTGGAACTAGACCTGTTTTGGAAGGGTCTAAGTGCCACAAAGGTGCCCAAACTGACTAGAAGACCACTGCATGCATCAAGGTAAGACACCCCCACATTTCCCCAGTGTTCACTGACCCCCTTGCACTCACAAAGATCAGAATATAAATGTGCATACCTGTCTTCAGAACATCAGTACCTGATATAGCAGGGGTCTCAAAGTTCCTCCTCGAGGGCCGCAATCCAGTCGGGTTTTCAGGATTTCCCCAATGAATATGCATGAGATCTATGTGCATGCACTGCTTTCAATGCATATTCATTGGGGAAATCCTGAAAACCCGACTGAACTGCGGCCCTCGAGGAGGGTCTTTGAGATCCCAGTGATATAGGAAAGCCTAGTAGAGCTCCACACAGGTGTCTTAAGTAGTCTGGTGAGTGGGCTAGTGAACCATAGAGAGAAGTAACAAGTCCCATAAGCCACTCTAACAACTACATTCATGATAGAAAATGTGAGCCCACTTAAAAAACCCCAAACCCTACTCTATTGCCCTAGAGGTGCCACCTGCAGCCATAATGGCTATTGGGGTTGTAGACAGGAGGGTATAGTGAGTTTTGGGGGGCTCACAATAACTTATAAGGGAGTTCTGGTGAGATGTTTATCTGTACCCTTTATGTGAAGTTCACAGCAGTGCCCTCTAAGGTGCCCTATTGCTCTGTTGACATGTCTGGGTGGCCAGTCCATTACAGGACTGGCCCCTTCCATATCCAAATGGTCTTGTTCTGGGCGTTTGGAACTTGGACAAAATTTTGGTTGAAAATGTGGTATAAAGATAGATGTCCTGATGATCTGGGTGTCCTAAGAACATAAAAACATAAGAAGTTGTCCCCGCTGAGTCAGACCAGAGGTCCATCTTGCTCAGCGGTCTGCTCCCGCGGCGGCCCATCAGGCCTAGTGCCTGAACAGTGGTCCCTGATTAATTTTGTAACTTACCTCTAATCCCATCCCTATAATCTACCTTTACTCTTATCTGTACCCCTCAATCCCTTTGTCTTCCAAGTACCTATCCAAAGCTTCTTTGAACCCCTGTAGCGTGCTCCTGTTTATCACATCCTCTGGTAGCGTGTTCCATGTATCCACCACCCTCTGTGTGAAAAAGAACTTCCTGGCGTTTGTTCTAAACCTCTCCCCTTTCAATTTCTCTGAGTGCTCCCTTGTACTTATTGATCCCCTTAATTTGAAAAATCTGTCCCTGTCTATTTTTTCTATGCCCTTCATGATCTTGAAGGTTTCTATCATGTCTCCTCTAAGTCTCCGCTTTTCCAGGGAGAAAAGCCCTAGCTTTTTCAGTCTGTCAGTATATGAGAGGTCCTCCATGCCCTTTATTAGCTATATGCTCTTCTCTGGACCCTCTCAAGTACCTCCCTGTCCTTCTTGAGGTACGGCGACCAGAACTGAACACAGTACTCCAGGTGCGGGCGCACCATAGCACAATACAGTGGCAGGATGACTTCCTTTGTCCTGGTCGTGATACCCTTCTTAATGATACCCAACATTCTGTTTGCTTTCCTTGAGGCCCAGATGTCCAGATAGAGGATTTAAAAAAATTGCTGAATTGTTTAAGAAATATTTCTGTTCAGTGTTTACAGCTGAAGATCTGGGTGTGGGACCTCAAAGATAAATGAGAATAAGGTGGAGTGGTAGATCTTGATCGATTTTCAGAGGGTTGTGTTCATGAGGCGCTAGCTAAAATAAAGGTAGACAAAGCAATGGGGCCAGATGGTGTACATCCAAGGGTACTGAAGGAACTTTTGGAAGTTTGGTGGTTCCACTGACAGAGCTTTTCAATGTTTCTCTAGAGTCAGGCATGGTATCGGAGAACTGAAGAAGGGCAGATGTGGTCCCTCTCCTCAAAAGTGGAAGTAAGGAAGAAGTAGGGAATTACAGGCCAGTAAGTCTGACTTCTATGGTAAGCAAATTAATGGAAACGCTTTTAAAATAGAGAATGGTGAAGTTTCTGGAATCTGGTGGATTACAGGACCGGAGGCAACATGGATTCAGTAAAGGTAGGTCTTGTCAGACAAATCTGATCAATTTCTTTGACTGGGTGACCATTGAATTAGGTAAAGGAAATGCACTTGATGTGGTGCATTTAGATTTTAGCAAAGCCTTTGACAGTGTTCCACACAGGTATAATAAATAAACTGAGTGCTCTTAGGATGGACCCCAAAGTGACGGGCTGGGTTAGGATCACTCTGAGGAAAGGGATGTTACCAGTGGTGTGCCTCAAGGTTCTGTTCTTGGGCATGTTCTTTTTAACATTTTTATAAGCGATATTGTTGAAGGGCTGTAGGATAAGATTTGCCTCTTTGCGGATGATACCAAAATCTGCAATAGAGTAGACACCCCGAATGGTGTGAATAACATGAAGAAAGACCTGGCGAAGCTTGAAGAATGGTCTGAAATTTGGCAGCTAAAATGCTGAGAAATGTAAGGTCATGCATTTGGGTTTAGGGGGTTTAGAGGGTGAAGAACTTATGTGCATGACAGAAGAACAGGACTTGGGTGTGATTGTATGTGCTAATCTTAAAGTTGCCAAACAGGTTGAAAAGGTGGTGGCGAAAGCAAGAAGAATGCTATGATGCATAGGAAGAGGTATGGCCAGTAGGAAAAAGAAGGTATTGATGCCCTATATAAGACTCTGGTGAGACCTCATTTAGAATATTGTGTACAATTCTGGAGACCGCGCCTTCAAAAAGATAGAAAGAGAATGGAGTTGGTCTAAAGGAAGGCTACTAAAATGATGTGTGGTCTTCATCATAAGGCATATGGGGGACAGGCTTAAAGATCTCAATCTGTATACTTTGGAGGAAAGGCGGTAGAGTGGAGATATAATAGAGACGTTTAAATACCTACTTAATGTAAATGCACATGAGTTGAGTCTTTTTCATTTGAAAGGAAGCTCTGGAATGAGAGGACATAGGATGAGGTTAATATATATGTAATCATATGTATACATATTTGTAAATATATATGTAATCATTGCACACATAGAGGCATTCAGTATAAACTATCCTTTGACTCTGTCCAATATTCTTTTTTTATGTATAATAACCATTGTTTTGATGTCCCTGTTTTTTTTATCATTAATCTATGCTGCTTTGAAAGCATTTTTGACTAGGTTATTTATAAATGTGAAATAATAATAAATGGGCCAATCAGCAATTTTCAGAGCCGTCATATTACTCCTATTAGTTACTTCATCACAGTAATAAATATTTAACTCTCATACTCCTTCTTAGCCATCCAGGTGCTAAATTTTTAATGCCTACAGATTAATAATAACCAGTATCATAAGATCAATCAGAAGTAAACCCTTTTCAAACAGCTACAATTTTATAACACAAGAACTATTTTAAAAAATAGTTCTTCTATAGTAGCATTTCATTTGCAAAAGTGTTCCAAATATTTGGATGCAGATTTGTTAGTGCACATTCGGTTCATTAGAACTCCTTAATAAAGTATTTGCACAGAATTCATAAAAAATCTATGAATTCATGTATGCCCAAGCAAGTTGCATGCATTAAAATCTCTAACAGAGGAGACACCCCTGATGAGGAAGGATCTGGTGAAGCTTGAAGAATGGTCTAAAATTTGGCAGCTAAGATTCAGTGCTAAGAAATGCAAGGTCCTAAATTTGGGCTGCAAAAAAACTGAGGAAACAGTACCATTTAGGGGATGAAGAACTTTTTGTGCATGAAAGAGGAGCAGGACTTGGGTGTGATTGTATGTGATGATCTTAAGGTGACCAAACAGTTGAAAAGGTGACAGAAAAAGTTAGAAGGATGCTAGGGTGCGTAAGGAGAGGTATGGCCAGTAGGAAAAAGGAGGTATTGATGCCCCTGTATAAGACTCTGGTGAGACCTCATTTAGAATATTGTGTACGATTCTGGAGACCACACCTTCAAAATGATATAAATAAGATAGAGTCAGTCCAGAGAGAGGCTACTAAAATGGTGGGTGGCCTTCATCAGAAGACAAATGAGGACAGACTTAAAGATCTCAATAAGTATACTTTGGAGGAAAGGCGGGAGAAGGAAGATATGATAGAGATGTTTAAATACCTAAGTGGCATAAAAGTGCTTGAGGTGAGTCTCTTTCATTTGAAAGAAAGCTCCAGAATGAGAGGGCATTGGATGAAGTTAAGAGGTGATAGGCTAAAAAAAACAGAAATGGTGGTAGATGTGTGGAATAGTCTCCCGGTTGAAGTCATGGAGACAAAGTCTGTGTCTGAATTCAAGAAAGCATGAGACAGGCACATGGGATCTCTTAGGGAGAGGAGGACATTTTGGATACTGCAAATAGACTGGATGGACCATTTGGCCTTTATCTGCCATCGTGTATCTATGTTAAACGTTCTAATTTATTGTTTATTGTGAGCTTCTATACCACTACTAATGACTGGGGAATCAATTCAGAGCGGTTTACATGAGCTTCTGTAAAAGGTGTTACAAATTATTGAGCTTTGTGGAGGTGTTACAAAACAGTTATTAATACTGGCATAATTATGGCATAATCAATCATCCTACTTATGTTACCAGCACATCGATCATCCTATTTATATGTATATGTTCATACCAAATCAATCATCCTACCTATATTCATATCTAATATTGGTTTACTATTGCAGCTAAGTACAAAATATTTACATACCTCCTAAGGAGTTTGGCCTATTCAACTAAATATAGTCTATATACATGTATCTTGTCACCAACCAACCCCAGGCAGATTGGATGCAGATTTGTTAGTGCACATTCGGTTCATTAGAACTCCTTAATAAAGTATTTGCACAGAATTCATAAAAAATCTATGAATTCATGTATGCCCAAGCAAGTTGCATGCATTAAAATCTCTAACAGAGGAGACACCCCTGATGAGGAAGGATCTGGTGAAGCTTGAAGAATGGTCTTTCTTTGTACCTTGCAAGTGACTGAAAAGCTGCATGTGCCACCCTTAGGCAATGGCCTGGAGCACTTAGCTCCCCAAACAAAACAAACCCTCAAAAGAAAAATGAAAGCAGTTCCTGGTTTACTGTTTCAGTTCAAGAGTCCTCCAGCTCTCTAAAGCTGGGTTTTTAAAAATAATTCTTACTATTCCTTTTGCATAAGTCTGAACTTCACCACACAGTATCCGACAGCCTTTGGTTAACTGAGCTATCGCCCTGCGCTCAGGCGCAGAGGGGGGAGTTGTCGGGCTGTTAGAAAAATGTTGTAATACAAATCCCACTGGCCCACCCAAATACACTCCTATACTGTGCTACACCAGCAACAAGGAAAGTGGCCATTGAATTCAAGAAGGGACAAAAACACAATCAGTTCTAACAGTTCTTTCAAGCAGACTCAAATGGCAGCAGTATTAATTCTTTCCAGTTTAAAAAATAAACAGTCCCAAAACAGTTGCAACATTATCTTCAAATCAGAAACAAACATAGTAGTATTTATTCTTAAAGTCGAGCACACTAGTGGCCTTGATCACCTACCGGTGCAGGTGATCAAGGCCACTAGTGTGCTCGACTTTAAGAATAAATGGGACATCCACGTGGGATCTCTACGTGGGTCGAGCAGCACTCTGACTTAATGGGGTGGGACAGTAGAGTGGGCAGACTTGATGGGCTATAGCCCTTTTCTGCCGTCATCTTTCTATGTTTCTATGTTTCTATAGTCTCAAGAAAATTGTAGTAGTTTCTTAGCAGAATACATGTGGAAAAAACTTCCATGCTCTCAGTTTGGGCATTCAGGAACTCTGTTCCCACCCCTTGTTCCATGGGCACCTCTGAGCTAAACTCCTGCTCAGGGTTCAGACTTTCTGGATAACTGCAATCCATTTCCTCTATGGTTTGTTTGTTTATTTATCCCCTGCCCTTATTCAGGGCAAGTTACACACTTATATACAAAATATAAAATAACATCAACGACAAACATCACTATAACCAAGAAGGGTTATAGTGCACCTTCTAGTCCCTTGAAGTCTGAGAGTTGCTCTTCGTTTCTCTCTAACAAATCTGCCCATTTGTTCAGTGTGTTTTGTGGCTTACAGATTAATCTGTGGGCTTATAACACTGGATGAGCCAGCGAAGATTGGGTTGGGGGGGAAAGGGCTGCTCACGGTTCCTTCTTTGAAGATCATTGGAACCAGACGTCACGACATATTCTCAGTTATGGCCCCTCTTACCTGGAATACTCTCCCTTTATATATCAGAGAAGTTAAAGACCTGAACTTATTTAAAACCAACCTAAAAACATTCCTTTTTAAAGCTTCTTTTAATATCTAAAACATATTCTTTTTTAATCAGTTTAATTTGATTATAAAATATTTCATTGTCAAGTTTCTTTTATTTTTTTTAAACAATTTTTTTAAAACCCCAATCCTAATGTTCTTTCCCCTACTAGATTTTCGTTTTCTTCTCTCTTGAGAAACTGCAATTTGTAACTTTTACCCATCTTTGTTCCTTCCCTATGTACCTCAGTTCGTCTGTATTGTCTGTTAGTGGTTTCTTCCCCCCCTTTTTATGGTAGTATATAACATATTTTTAATTGTTACTCGCTTAGTATGCAATAAGCGATTTATCAAATTTAATAAAACTTGAAACTTGAAACTTGATTAGATATTAGCAGGTAAGTTAGGTAAGGGGAGGGGTGGAAATAAGAGGGTAAGGATAGGCAGGAGAGTGAGTGAGGATTGGCTGGGGAATGGAACGCTGGGATTGGAGGAGTTTATGAGGAGAATTGGCGGGCAGGGGAGAATTAGGGTTTTGGAGGGAGTGAGAGAAGGTTAGGGTTGGTGGGGAAAATTGTCCCGCCCTTCCCTTCCCTTCCCTATTTTCGGGGTTCTCTCTTGGAAAGGTTTTGTTTTGGGGGTGGGGTGGGGGAAGGGTTGGTCGCAGTTTTGTTGCGGAAAAAATTATATGTTGGGGAAACAATTTTGGATCAGTGTGATTGTGCAACAGATTTGGTGACTAAATTTTGTAACTGCTCATGTGTGATAACGCCATGGGTGGTGGCTGGACTCTGCGGTACCACAAGTCTTGCTGTAAGGGAATTGGGGAATGGGGGAAAATTTTGGAAGAGGAGCTAGTTCGACACCGAGTAGCTCCAGAATTTTGAGAATAAGCTACACTGTTTTTTGAAAAATGTGGATAAGTTGATTTTATGAAGGTTTGTTCTTAATGACAATAAAGCTGCAGCCCATTTTTGCCACTATATCTGAGTTGGTGTATTTTATTGTGAACAATCTGAGCGTGGTGCGAATTCCAGTGTTAGTGCCCCGCCCTGTACTTCTAGGCTGAGGCAACACCTGCCATCCTGTAGGGCTCCCCCTTTGGCCACTGAGTATAAGGCTTCTGTTTTCACTAAGGTCTTTCTCTTACTGGTTCCATTATCTTCCCCTCCCCCCTTATGCGCTTATGAGAGCTTCATGCTTGCAAGGATAGTGGGCTTTCTTAGGTGTGTTTGGCTTTACAGCCCTTCTATGGGATATCTCAGGACTCGGTTCAAGAGCAACAGGTTTGTCTGGCATGGTCGGTGGCTGACATACCCTCCCACCTAAGGGCCAACTACCTTTGTCTTTCTGTGGTGCTTGAGAAACTTCACAGAATAGAGAGCCTTTATTAACAGTGTTTACGGTTTCTAGAACCCTTCCCTGTGGGTTTGGGATGTGGGTTTGGGCCCTGAAAGTCTTATGGCCAATGTAGCATTGGAGGTTCATTGGCCTTTATCCTTTCTTGAACTTTCTGGTATCTTTTTCTAGTTTTAGTTCTTTCGGGAGGGCATTCACCCAAAGTGGTTTACAATACATTGACGAGCAATTGGGTACTCTTAAGTATTTTCCCTTTCTGTCCCTGCTGGCTCGCAATCTAACCGTGGTACATGGAGCAATGGAGAATTAACTGACTTGCCTACAGTCACGAGGAGCAGTCTGAGATCAAACTCACAGCATTGGGGGTACTGAGGCAGCGGTTCTATCCCCTAGGCCACTCCTCTACTCTAACGTACCTGTTAACAAATGTCCGTTGAACTAAATCTGTGAAACAAACCCCCCCAAATGATAAAATTGTTGAACTGAATAAATGTTGCAGGTATATGTTGTTTCATTATGTTAATTATGTACATGCATGTTTCTCTTATCCCATCCAGAGCAGTGGGTAATAAATATTTTAAATTTAAAAAAAAAATACATTTCTGCATGATTTGTGCTGGTACTTTATAAAGATGTATAGGCACCTAAGAGGGGCATTTTCAATAGGACGTCAAAGTCCAGATCAAAACATCTGTTGGGAAATGTCCTGCAGGGAAGTCATCTTTGTTACCCTACTTTCTTTTCTTGCCTGCGGAACTACGTGGAGACTCTGTTCGGCTCTTAGTGCCAGATTCTATAAATGGTGCCATAAATTAGGCGACAGAAGGTGCCATACCGTTGCCTAACTCAAGGGTCTCTAAGTCCCTCCTTGAGGGCCGCAACCCAGTCGGGTTTTCAGGATTTCCCCAATGAATATGCATGAAATCTATGTGCATGCACTGCTTTCAATGCATGTTCGTTGGGGAAATCCTGAAAACCAGACTGGATTGTGGCCCTCAAGGAGGGACTTTGAGAGCCCTGGCCTAACTTAATGGCTTTAATTGGTTTTAATCAGCACGGTAATCGACCACACCATTAAAAACTGATTAAAAACTGGTTGAAAAAAAAAGTTGACACGAAGGTAGGAGGAGTCTAGTGGCATGGTTAGGGGCAGAGATAACCTAGGCACCATCAGACACAATGCTCAAAGGAGCTTAATCATCTGCAATGTAGGCCAGTAAAACCCTGGCCTACATTGCAGATACCTAAGTTTTCTACTAAATGTCATTAGCTGTGATTCTTCAAATGGCGCCTAAGTGTAATTGACACGCGGCTGGCATAATTTTTGTAGGCGGCTGCCGATTTAGGCACCATTTATAGAATTTGACTTAGTGTATCTTTATAAAAAAAAAAAAAAAGGGTCACATAGGTAACATAGTAAAGGACAAAAGATAAAGACCTGAATGGTCTATCCAGTCTGCCCAATAGGTACACAATTTACAAATTCATGATTAAGATCAATTGTCTTTGTTCATCTATATTCTTGGGTCATGGACTAGAGTCTGCCCGATTCTATGCTTAGATTCTAACTACTGGAGTTCCCATCAAAGCCCTCCCAGCCCATCCTATGCAGGACACAAACCGTGCAAGCCTGCCCAGTACTTCAATTTATACTCTTCATTTTCTGATTAGAGATCAGGAGGGCATTCCAGGCATCAACCACCCTCTCTGTGAATTTCCCAATATTACTCCTACCTATCACCCCACAACCTCATTTTCCTTTCTCTGGAAAGGATTTAGTTCTATACTGTACACTTAGAAAGTAGTGTGTGTAAATTTTAATGAGTGCCAATACATAATTGCTTGTTACTTTGCAATTATCAGCGCTGAATGGCTTGTTAAATAATTAAGTTGTGCGTGCAGATTTGCACGCACAACTTCAGTTGCAGTTTAAAGCGTCAAGGGCCAGTTCCTTATACGCGGTTCTTAATTTCACTGTTTTCTCTTCCCAATCTTCATGGTCCATAATCTACACCTAAGTAGGACATTGCTTCCCAAGGCCAGTTTTATTCACAGCCGTTATCTTTTCCTTATTTCATATTCTATTCATTTACTTTTGCTTAAATAATAAAAAATAAAAAACATATTGCATTCATGGACACTTCAGTGTCTGCCAAAGCAATATAAAATGTAGCTCGTTGAGTTTCTTAAATTGATACTCTACAGGCATCTGCTACAAAACTTGTGCAAACATACTAGAGTCTCATTTAGTTTGTGGTTGAATTTCACACACTATTTAGTCAAGGTTATTGTTTGTTTTTAAACCCCAGAGCTCAAATCTAATAGTAATGAATAGACTATGGAACTAGTTTTCTATAAATGCAATTGACTAGCAACACTTAGGCCTATTTGGATGGTGTAGTAGGGTAATTTTAGAAGCATTTTTGTATATAAATAGCATCTTACTTGCAGAAATGAGCACTTATAAAATCCCTGGGCGTATTAACATAGAAAAAGTACAGTATGTGCTGAAAACCCTAGGGATCAATTCTATAAAAACATACGAGTATTTACTGCTACCGCTTATCGTTTCTACAGGACAAATAAGGGAGTTTCTCAGAGTGGGAATGATAAAACAGGAATGGGTGCTTTATACGTGAGTTATAGAGTTATAGTAATTTAGCAATCTCAAAAAAAGTAAGCTTTTCGCCTAGATTTGAATACTACCAGAGACAGGTCTTGACTACTGCAACATCATATTTTTGGGAGCATAAAAAAATCACTCCACAAGCTAAGATTAATCCAAAACACCGCAGTCCGTCTCATCTTCGGACTAAAAAAATGGGAACATGTCTCACCATATCTCCAAATACTTCACTGGCTGCCAGTAGAATCCAGAATACTTTTCAAAGCAATCTTCGGGATGCTGCCAACTTACCTAGCTTCCCAATTCCTCACCATCTGCCCAAAAAAGACCTCCCACAGAGCAAACCTCTTTACTTACCCATCCCTGAAATCATGTCACTACAAGAAGTACCTAAACAGAATGCTTTCATTCCAGGCAGCCAAACTGAACACATGGCTAGCAAAACCAATACTCGAGGCCACATCATACGCTGACTTCAGAAAATCTCTGAAGACCCGTCTCTTCAACACCACCTAAGCTTTTCCCCCTCTACCAGTTATAATCCCCCTCGAAAGCCCATCCCCTACCTTCCCCCTTCTACCTCCAACGCTTATTGCTGTATTCCTCTCTTACTCACATTGTATATATCCTCCTGTAAACAGTGTTGATCTCTTGTATCCTGTTCATATTGTAATATCCTGTATCCTATTGTAAACATCCTGTACCTGCTCACTTTGTATTATCCTGTATCTTATTGTAAACAATATCTCATGCACATTGTAATTTCCTGTATCTTATTCATTGTAATATCCTACTTCTTATTCTCATTGTAATGATCTTCCTGTATTCAGCTTTGATCTCTTGTACCTGTTCTGAACCCTTCGTTCTGTAACTTGACTCAAAACATCTCGCCTCCTATTGCTAACTCCATTATTCTCTTTGCCTGTACCTTCTTGCAAGCTCCCCCAACGAGTTCTCTTAGATATCATGTTCCAAAGCTTATGTATTCCTGGTTCCAATACTTAACTTATATCTTGTTTCAAACATATGTATCTTATTGTAAACATATGTCTCCTGCTGTTAACACTGCACTCTCTCTCGGCACGACCCTCATTGTAAACCGCTTCGAACTTAGGGTATAGCGGTATATAAGAAATAAAATTATTATTATTATTATATGGCAGGGTTGTGTCAAACGTAGGCCCGCAGTGTAATTATATTTGGCCTGCGAGGAAATACCAAACGTCTGCTAGAGCTGGCCCGCCGGGCATGTCAATCTAGGACAGCTATATTATCTTCACAATGTGTGTCAGTTGTTTTTAGAGCTTTCACTTTTATTTATTATTTTTAATCAGGTTTTAATTTGATTCCTTTAGCGTTTGTTGTTGTTTTTTTTCCATGCCACTTTTTGCTTATGATTATGGTTGTGACTATGGCACTTGTCATGTGACTCCCTTTTTAAATTGCTGGCATTTTTCGAGCCGGTTTCCTCGGCTCAGAGCGCTACAGATTGTCTTTACTAGGTAAGAGCCAACATGGCTTTATTTCATTCTTCCTTTTTTTTTTTTTAATTTTTAACGTGCACGTGGAGGGGCATAATCAAAAGAAACGTCTAAGTCCGTTTTGGGCCTAAGTTGCTAGTCGCCCAAAGTCGGACATATAAAAAGTCAATTTTTGAAAAATACGTCCAAAATATATATATATATTTATTTTTTTTTCCAAAAATCATCTAACTGTACGTCCAGCCATTTGATCATCCAGATCGCTAAGTCTTTATACCCCATTTTCGACCGAAAATTTGTCCAAGTCAAAAACGCCTAGAAAAAGAACTTTTGGGCGTGGGAGGGGCCAGAAAAGTGAGGGACAGGACACACAGACATGGCACTAGAGTAGTGGGGTACGTTACAGGGTACTGCTGTGAACTTCACAAAAAGGGTGCCACATAAACAGCTCACCCCAACTCCCTTATAGGTCATGGTGAGCCCCCCCAAACACCCCCAGAACCTACTAGACCCACCTATCTACCACCCCAATAGCCCTTATGGCTGCAGGTGGTAGATAGAGAGTGGTAGAAAATTGGAATGTTCTTCTGAAGGCTGTTATAGGGGAAAATACCCTCCAGGGATTCAAGACAAAGTTAGACAAGTTCCTGCTGAACCAGAACGTATGCGGGTAAGTCTAGTCTCAGTTAGGCCACTGGTTTTTGACACTAGGCTGGCTAGTTCCCATTAGGAACAACATAGAACACAATGCAGGTATTATGTATGCAAATAAGTAGGATTTAGTATGAACATAATACATAATGCTAGTGTTATACGTGTATATATGTAGGATGATTGATTATGGTATAAATGTGTCTACATTGAAAACCATCTCAAAAAATGCTAACTCTCTATTGTAATACCTTTACAGAAGCTCATGTAAACCACTCTGAATTGACTCCGCAGTCATTACTAGAGGTACTGAAATTTTCAATAAACATATTTGCTTATTAAGATTGGTCTAACTGGCTCAGTGGTTAAAGCTAGAGCCTCAAAACCCTGGGGTTGTGGGTTCAAAACCACGCTGCTCCTTGTGACCCTGGGCACATCATTTAATCCCACCATTGCCCCAGGTACATTAGATAGAATGTGAACCCACCGGGACAGACAGGGAAAATTGCTTGAGTACCTGAATAAATTCATATAAACCGTTCTGAGTTCCCTTGGGAGAACGGTATAGAAAACTGAATAACTAAATAAATTTAAGATGTGGCTTTTAAATACTCCTGTTTATTTTTTTAAATTTAGTACTGTAACTTAATTTATACTTAACAAAATAAAAATGAACTAAAAAAATACATTGTGAACTCAAAATTTGAGGTGAACAATTTGCAACTCCGAAATGAAATATAATGGGTAAGATGCTCTCCAGGCTTACTGGACTGTCTGTTAAAGTGTTATTTAGGACCTTGAAAATAGGACAGGATTGTAGGTTGATTGTGCAGTAATGCTGTTACTGTCTTCCACAACCCATTTGATTACATTTGTAACGTGATAGCAATTTTGTTTCAAATTAGGATAAAATGTATAGATTTGTCCAGACGAGCAAAGCAATTTTGCCGGCACTCCATTAGCTTCCACATTCAGCCGTTTTTCACGTGTCACTTAGAAACAGTGACAGTTTTCGAGCACACGTTGATTTGTGCTGGGGAAGAACATCCTATTAACCAAGAAAGCAGCTATAAGGGCATTTCTCCAATTTTCCTTGTTCTTTGTTAGCTGTTTAACAGCTTTGTAGCAATGCTAAAAAAAATTGCATTAGTATATAGCGAGTAACCTGCACAGAGAAGGTTTCCCAAGTTTATTTAGGGCTCCTTTTACTAAGCTGCAATAGCGTTTTTAGCACGCACAGAATTTTAGCGCGCACTAAACCCATGCTACGCGGCTAGAACTAATGCCACCTCAATGCTGGCATTAGCGTCTAGCACACGTGGCAATTTAGCGCGCGCTAAAACCGCTATCGCAGCTTAGTAAAAGGAGCCCTTAATCTTATCAAATATTATTAAAAACTAGCTGATTACCCTGCGTTGCCCGGATATTTATTTATCCCAAAATGTCCAACCCCCTACATGTCCCACCCCACTATGTCCCACATGTCCCACCCCCCACGTTACCCCCCCCCCACATGTCCCATATGCCCCACCCCCATGTCCCAACCCCCTACCCTCCACATGTCCCAAAGGAATGTCCCTCTCTATGGGGCTGAACTTAGACTTAAACGGCTTCGGGAGTGTTGGTATTCATCTCTGCGAGCCCGAAAACTATGGGTTGGACATTAATATCTGTAGCTTTTGATAATTTTAACATATCACCCCCTTCCCACCCCCACAGTATTTTACCCCAACCCACCTGCACAAAATTTTTCCCCAGATAGTAAGTCATATGTGTACCAAGTTTGGTTGAAATGTCTCCATGCGTTTCAGAGTTATGCTGAGTAGTCATCTGTGAGCCCGAAAACACTATGGGGTAGATACTAAAATCTGTCATTTTCAATCATTTTTACATATCCCCCCTTCCCACCCCCACTGTGTTTGTCCTCAGATAGTAAGTAATGTGTATGTCAAGTTTGGTTGAAATCTGTCCATGCATTGAAGAGTTATGCTGGAACATACATACATACACACACACACATATATTCAAACTATAATGTGAAATATTTGACAAAATGAATACAATACAACTACCGCACAACTTGATTATAAACAACATTTTTAGTTTCACCTCCAGGAGCAAGAACATATAAATTCTTGAGCAAGCAACATAGAGTTATGGGCCGCGAGACCCCCAGAACATATCACCCCAGGTAGTGAGGGATCTGCATACCAAGTTTCGTTAAAATCGGGCAAGCCGTTTTTGAATTACTGTGACAATGGCAGCTTTTTACATTTTTTCCATTGACATGAATGGGTGAAATCTGATTTTCTGTTTGTAGCTCCGCCCACGTGTGCAGGTGGGCCGTGAGACCCCCAGAACATATCACCCCAGGTAGTGAGGGAGCTGCATACCAAGTTTCGTGCAAATCGGTCAAGCCGTTTTTGAATGGCAGCTTTTTACATTTTTTCCATTGACATGAATGGGTGAAATCTGATGTTCTGTTTGTAGCTCCGCCCACGTGTGCAGGTGGGCCGCGATACCCCCAGAACATATCACCCCAGGTAGTTGGAATTACTGTGAGAATGGCAGCTTTATACATTTTTTCCATAGACATGAATGGGTGAAATCTGATTTTCTGTTTGTAGCTCCGCCCACGTGTGCAGGTGGGCCGCGAGACACCCAGAACATATCACCCCAGGTAGTGAGGGATCTGCATACCAAGTTTCGTTCAAATCGGTCAAGCCGTTTTTGAATAACTGTGAGAATGGCAGCTTTTTAACCTTGGAGGTGCATCATAGCCACCTGTCCTTGTTTTCCAGGAGTTATTGTGGTTTGGTGATATAGAGGGGGGTTGGGCTGTGAGAAGGGAAGGTAAGTTCATGTCTGCTCTGTTTACTCATACAAGCAGGTTTAGGGAGACAGCTTGTTCCATGTCCCAATTGTCTCGCTCCTTCTTAACTCTGCATATTGTAACACGCTGACTGTCCAGCTCTCTTCAATGTAAACCGCCTAGAAGTCTCGCGACTATGGCGGTATAGAAGAATAAAGTTATTATTATTATTATTATTTTTACATTTTTTCCATTGACATGAATGGGTGAAATATGTATTTCTGTTTGTAGCTCTGCCCACATGTGCAGGTGGGCCGCGAGACCCCCAGAACATATCACCCCAGGTAGTGAGGGATCTACATACCAAGTTTCGTTCAAATCGGTCAAGCCGTTTTTGAATTACTGTGAGAATGGCAGCTTTTTACATTTTTTCCATTGACATGAATGGGTGAAATCTGATGTTCTGTTTGTAGCTCCGCCCACGTGTGCAGGTGGGCCACGAGACCCCCAGAACATATCACCCCAGGTAGTGAGGGATCTGCATACCAAGTTTCGTTCAAATCGGGCAAGCCGTTTTTGCGTTGGCAGCTTTTTACATTTTTGCCATTGACATGAATAGGTGAAATCTGATTGTCTGTTTGTAGCTCCGCCCACGTGTGCAGGAGGGCCGCGAGACCCCCAGAATATATCACCCCAGGTAGTGAGGGATCTGCATACCAAGTTTCGGTCAAATCGGGCAAGCCGTTTTTGCGTTGGCAGCTTTTTACATTTTTGTCATTGACATGAATGGGTGAAATCTGATTTTCAGTTAGTAGCTCCGCCCACGTGTGCAGGTGGGATGCGAGACCCCCAGAACATATCACCCCAGGTAGTGAGGGATCTGCATACCAAGTTTCGTTCAAAACGGGCAAGCCGTTTTTGCGTTGGCAGCTTTTTACATTTTTTCCATTGACATGAATGGGTGAAATCTGATTTTCTGTTTGTAGCTCCGCCCACGTGTGCAGGTGGGTCACGAGACCCCCAGAACATATCACCCCAGGTAGTGAGGGATCTGCATACCAAGTTTCGTTCAAATCGGGCAAGCCGTTTTTGCGTGATCGCGGCACATACATACATACATCCGATTTTATATATATAGATAAAATAAAAAGTTCAAAATAAAAAAAATAGAGGGGGGCGACAAAACATGCAGGCTTACTGGTACCAAAAAGATTAAGTGGGAAATGGTAAGAGATTAGATGCATTGAGAAAATAAAATCATGAAAGGGGAGGGAAGAGAGGGAGGGGCTTAGTACACTAGAATAGGGTAGGGGTCGCTTCAAAAGAAGCGTTTCAGTTCTGTAATGCCGACTGCATAGAAGTTGTTAGGGCTCTTATTGAAAAGAAGAAAGTCAGAATGAATAGGCATCACTAAAGAGAAATGTTTTTAGTTTAGATTTGAACTTTTCAAGAGATGTTTCTAGCCTAAGATCCAATGGAAGGGTTTTCCATAGAGCGGAGGCAGTGACTGAGAAGATAGTTTTGCGGGTTGTGTCAAGAAATAACAGGACTGAAAGTAGATGTTGAGTAATGGAATGCAGATTCTGGGTAGGAACATATAGAATAAGAAGTTTATCGATAAATGCAGGTGAATTGGACAGCTTGGTTTTAAATGTTAACAGAATTGTTCTGAAGGTGATGCAATGAAGAACAGCTAGCCAATGGGCTTTGAACAAGAGTGGGGGGGGGTCACCTAACTGGGCAGACTGGAAGAGGCTCACTAGTATTTCCCATCGTTTACTATATTATTACAAATTTGGAGTAAATAAATCTGAGAACCATACAAAATGTGAATTGAGAGAGATATCCACACATTAGGAAAATACATCAAGGTGATGAAATCCAATAAATTCGATACAACAAAAATGAGCTGGAAGATAATAGGGTGCCTAAGAAAATGTTTGTTTATTCCAATCTTGATATAACCTCCCCCCTCCCATTTTTGTACAAAAGCGTAGTGTGTTTTTAGTGCTCCAATGAGCGTTGGAGCTGTTACCACTGCAGCCGGCGCTAAAAACTGCACTACGCTTTTGTAAAATGGGAGAATATTGCTTTTGCCAATGGGCAGATCAAAGCAGTTTACAAATAAAAATGGAAACAATCACTAATAATTGAATAGGAAAGAATCGTTAGCTCAAGACACCAATCACAGTGCACAGAGGGTAACAACAGGCATCAAGATCAAGTTATCTGACTCAATATCATGTTCCAAAAACAATTTCCCCAAAATATGACTTACGTAAAAAAAAGCTTAAACTTCTTTTGTGTCAGAATCGATAAATTCTGTGGGGTTGTCCATAACGTATGGGCTAAAAAATAAAAATCTGAATGTTGTATTGAATCATAGGCCCCCTTTTACTAAGGTGCGCTAACCGATTAGCGCGCACTAATCTATTTATCACACGCTTGACGCTAACATGTGCATGTTAGTCTATGGATGTATTAGCGTTTAGAGCACGCTAATTCGATTAGCGCGCGCTAATCACTTAGCACACTTTAGTAAAAGAGGGGGATAGTGAGCTTACTTAGGCCCAGGTAGAACCAGCCAGTTTATGCGCAATTTATGAAAAATTAGAAAATTCTTCAACAAAGAGCAATATAGGCTCATAGTCTAATCCCTAGTCCTAGGTCTGAAACATCCTATATCTACCATGCCCTGCAACCATGATAAAACATCTACAGACAGTCCAAAACACTGCACTCAGATTGATCTACTCGCTAATTAAATTTGACCACATCACCACTGCCTACCTAGACTCACACTGGTTACCAATACAAGCAAGAATTCACTTCAAATTATACTGTCTATTATTCAAAGCAATAAACGGCACAGCCCCCACTTACCTAAACAACCGCCTGAACCAAAACTTCACTACTAGACAAAGAAGAACTCAGACCCCATTTACCTACCCCCCACTGCAAGAAGATGTTTGACAACCTACTAGCGACGCAAGCAGCGAAACTTGACCATACCATCTCCAACTTGCTGATAACAACGAGCGACTTCAAATCTTTCCAAAAAGAAATCAAAACCCTGCTATTCAAAAAATTTATCCAGATGTCTTAACTCCAACCCTAGTCTTCCCTTCCGTATCATTCCCCCCAAACCTCTCCTCATTTCCTCATCTCCAATTACTCTTTCTCTTCAAAGCCTCAAGCATGTCAACTGCTTCCCAAACTGGAACTGCAATATCTCCTATTTGTACAGCTCCCCAAATTGCATATCTACTGGAATAGCCCAGTCATCTTTTCTGTATCCTAAACCCTAAATTGTAATTCTCCAATCTTCTTGTAATTCTCCTGGAAATGTCCAGCTGTTTCTTTTGTAATCTGCCCAGAACTGCAAGGTACGGGCAGAATAGAAGTCATTAATGTAATGTAATGTAATATCTAGAGATCCGAGAGACCATGAAGGAGTATAATAAATAATTGATAATGTCAGATAAGTTGGACTCCCTATATGATATAGTGTAACTTATGGCCAAAGTCAAAATGCAAGTCTAACAATTACTCTCCTCACAAAAGAGTAATAAACTTTCAAAAGGGGTAAAAAACCTCATTGATTTGCTACCACCATATAAATAATGAAGGAGACTTTACACCGTGTTGTTCGTTGGTCAAAAAAATCCCCTTAAAAATAATCTCAAAACGATGAAAAATGTTTTAAAAATACAAATATGCAGTTTGAGGTTAAATATACAAACTTTTTTTCACAAAAACAGCTATGGGAAACTTATCTTAAAACCTCAATGGAGCTATCCATTGTCCTCTTTAGCTTCATCAGGAATGTTTCCATTTAAGACCAACCCCCTCTTTTACTAAGGTGCACTAACCAATTAGCGCACACTAAATGCCAACATATCCATAGATTAACATAAATGTGTTAGCATTTAGCGCACACTAAACCAATTCGAGGCCACTTCATACGCTGACTTCAGAAAATCACTGAAGACCCGTCTCTTTAACAAATTCTAATCCCAATTCTTCTCCAATCCCCTCAGCTATCCTCATTCCATTCCACAATTCTCTTGATTTTAGATTAACTCATGCTCTTCCCATTTGTAATTGTATTCCACCCAAATTGTTTTCCCTTTGCACCCAATCTCTGACTAGATACATCCTTTTGATTCAAAGCAACCTGGTTCTCTTCCATTTGGAACTTGTATCCCAGAAAGTACTTTTTCTTTTTCCTTACATCTCATGCCCTCATTGTATGTATCTTGTTGTAAACTGCTTTGAACTTATGGTATAGTGGTATATAAGAAATAAAATTATTATTATTATTATTATTATTATTATTATTAATCGGTTAGCGCACCATAGTAATAGAGGGCCCAAATTGCCACTATGTGATGTCTTCAGCCCATGTGAGCTTGTAAAACAGTTTTATAAAACATGGAGCAGATTTCAAAATCTGATGTACATTGTGAAAAAAGCTTAAGATCTTATTTTCTGGCCATGTCAAGCAGGCTCATTGTGCCAACATCCATTTCAAAATGGCACCTGAATTTAACAAATGCACCAAAATGTTGATAACGGGTCACCTGATCCAAACCTCTCCAAGAAAATGGTTCTCAAAGAATACTTTCCAATCAATGGAGATATTTAGCACTAAGGGCCCGATTCTGTAACCGGCGCCCAAGTCGGTGGCTGCCTTAAAAGTGGCCGCTGATCACCTGTCAATCGTTCAAGGGCGCCGGTTAGAGAATTGCGCCAAGATAGGTGGCTGAAATGTAGGCCAGGGTTTTCCAGGTCTACATTTCAGCCACATATCTTGGTACCCACTTTGGGCATTGGCCACGCCCACTTTGGCATGGCTGCCTAGCAACCATTTCAGCCACCTTTTATTTAGGCGTCGGTAGGCGCTTCAACCCTGCCATTTCTGATTGCATTTTTTAATTACTTAGACATTGGCATGGCGCCTACCGATGCCTAAAATTAGGCTGGTTATAGAATTTCCCGCTAAGGGTTCAATTGTTTTTAATCAATATATCCAATATTGTTCATGTTGGATCAATCGCTTCACTTGATTCCCACCTCTGGTGTTTTGCAGCACACAGTCAATGACAAAGAACACCAAGCTCTCAAAATTATGCCCAAACAATGAGCCTATCGGTGCTTCCATCTTCTTTTTCTATTTAAACAAGACCAGTGTTCATTTATCCTAATCTTTAACATTCTTGTACTTTTACCCACCTAAAATTTGTGGCAGGGACATTTTATTACACAGACTACAAAATTGCTATTGCAGTTGAAAAAGTGCTTTAACTTATACGTCATCTTGTGCACCAGACTGATAAATTCAGTAAGTTGCAAGGTAATCTCACAAACTATAGAAGAGCTGCATTTATAGTGACTCATGACACTATGAGGGGGGAGGAGGAGGGGTGTGCTGAAAAGTTCTCAGCCCAACCGAGAAGAGAATGGCGTAGATATGGTTCAATCAATGATCTGAAACAATGTCAAAACACAGAATTTATTTTTCTGCAAATTGGCACTTAATGAAATAACACTCTACAGTGGCAAAATAGCACTCGGAATTTAGGAAATTGGTTGGCTGGGCTGAGTAATAATAATAATAATAATCAGTTTATATACCGCAAGGCCGTAAAGTTCTATGCGGTTTACAGTAGTTTAAAAAAAAAAAAAAAACAATAAAAGAAGTTGAATAGAACTAAAAAAGTTAAAAGCCAATAATTAGAGACACTAAAGGCTCCTTTTACTAAGGTGCGCTAGCGTTTTTAGTGCGCACTGAAGATTAGCACGCACAACCCCCCCACGCTAAATGGAAAATACTAACGCAAGCTCTATGGAGCCCTAAAATGATCAAAATAGTGTTAATAAAATTTTAATGAATTAGCTGCCTAAATACTTCAAAAACAGATATGTTTTTAGATGTCTCCTAAATTCCCTATAAGTGTCAGCAAGTAAAAGCAATTGTTCTAAATCCTTACCCCATAACGCTGCTTGGTATGATAAAAGTTTTTTATGTTTTTTAAGTTTATATCCTCCAACAGGCGGAAAAACCAAATTAAGATGTGAGTTTCTCTTATGTCTGTTGGTTGCAAAAGAGAAAATCTCAATTATATATTTGGGAGCTAAACCAAACAAAGCCTTAAAACAGAAGCAACCAAACTTAAACTTCACCCGCGCCTCCATTGGCAGCCAATGCAGTACTCGATAGGAGGGTGTTATGTGATCATATTTCTTCAACCTAAAAAAATCAGCCTAACCGCCGCATTTTGTACTATTCGCAGTCGTTGCATATTCTTCTGGGAAATTGCCACATAGGCAATATTGCAGTAATCAAGCTGGCTTCATATATGAGACTGTACCAAAACCCTAAATGATGAAACATCAAAATACAACCTAACGGACCGAAGCTTCCAAAAAGTAAAGAAACCCTTTCTGACCAAAGAGTCCACCTGGTTCTTCATAGTCAAGCCCTGGTCCAGTATTATTCCCAAAACCTTAATGTTGCTAACCTCATATTGTTAGCAGATTGGGTAAACCAGTTAATTGGCGCAGATGGACTATAAGAATTTTTTAAAGATTTTGTTCACACTCTCTTGAAAATCATCATCATTGAGGAGCACCGGGGATTGCAGCTAAGAGATGGTGATAGACTGAGTGCAATGCTCTGTGTCTCCTTTCTTGAATCTAATTTCTTACGAGTGAAAGGAAAGGAAAACTGAGTATTTATCACTTGGATATCTTCTTGGACCTATGGATAAATTTGTGATTCACAGAGAATGCCAAGTTGAAATAACTGAAGACTCTGTGCAGATTGGTGTTGGTATGGTAGAGAAATCAAAAAATTTACAAAAGATGAACATTTACCCTGCTTTAGTTATCAACATGAATATTAAAGTCTCCCACAATCAGAAGATTTAGAATTGTCATGGTAACATCTGATAACGGAGAAACTATATGAATTCCTAGCACATCGGGCTAGGTGAATGTTATTGCTGGGTTCTCAACAGCAGAAAAACGGGAGGATAGAATAATTGCCACCCTACCATGCCTTCAGAATACATGAGAAGGATGAAAAGCTTGAAAGTCTGGGGGGAAGCACTGGAAGAGATAGGATTTCTCTCTAGTCCAAAGCCAAGTCTCGGTAAGACAGAGCAGTTGTAACCCATCCAACATTAAAATATCATATACAAAAGATGGATTCTTACATAGAAAATGAGAATTTAATAGGCCTGGTAAAATAGATAAGTCTTGGCTTACTTCCAATTTATATGCAGAACAGCTGATAGATGTAACAATCCTGAGCCTGCAAAGGAGGGTCCCAAATTATAGGAATAGACTGTGAGTAGGGAGTCATTAAAAGTCTTAAAATCAAAAAGGGAAAAATATCAACAGAAAAAGCTAACACATTGTTATTCAAGGATAAAATATAAGCAATAATAATAATTTTTTTTAAAAAAATAGCATAATCATAGTTCACCCTAAGGAGCTAGCTCAAGGAGCATGAACTGCTCTTTGGGTATTGTCATGTGCTGTAGGCCTGTAGGGGGCACTAGCAGGCACTAACCTAGGATCGGGTGTGCTCCCCTGGAACCAGGGAACCCTTTCAGGGAGATTTTGGCTAGGCAAAAGCCTAGTGCAGCTGATACAAGTGTGTCACCATAAGAAGAAGCACAACACTCACTAATAGTTCTGAAACTTTTATTTTGACTTCTTGGTCTCAAGTCACAATTGCCAATTTCTCATAGAAAAGAAAGTCAGAAAAAATAAACAAGAAAAAAAAACAACATTTTCTTTTCTCCGTTCTTTCAGAAAGCATAGATCATTTGCTCGGCACCAGGGCTTCAACCTCAAATAGCTCAGTCCTCTTCACAGGGCCTTATTATTTTAGCAATCTTAGTCCAATATGCCACAAACTTCCCTATGTGAAAATGCAAACAGAAAAAAACACAGCAAACAAGAAAAATCCACCACTTTAGGCACTTCTCAAACTGGCTTACTGCTTTGCAGGTGGTAAGCGAAGCTCGTTCTGGGCAATATCTGCCCCATTAAAAAAAAAACAACTCCCCCATTGCTCACAACGGCCTTCCCCCAAAGACCCCCGACAATCGCGCCCCTGACACGTGGTGACCCACAAATGGCAGGAGGGATGCCCACTCCCTCCTGCCATGACTCCCGCCGGCCCACCCGCTTCCCCTTAAAAACTAGCAGGAGAGATGCCCACTCCCTCCTGCCATCGGCCCCAATCCTGCGCCGCAATGTCATGAGGGATGCCCACTCCCTCCTGCCACTGCAATGTCCCCTCCCCAGTGTCCATACGTTGTGTTGGGAGCAGGAGGAACCATAAACACCTCCTGCTCATGCTCCTCTGCTCAGCCTGCAATGCCACTGAGCCTTAGGCCTCTCCCCGGTGCATCATGTGATGCACGGGGAGGGGCCTAGTGCCCTGATTGGCTCAGACTTTTCAGGCCCCTCCCAGAGCATGAGGCGTCTGAGCCAATCAGGGACTTCCTTAGGAAGGAGCCTAAGGAAGTCCCTGATTAGCCATTTATACCTGTTTATACTTCACTTCAAGTCATGCCAGTGTATGTTTGTGTGTGCCAGAATTTTGGGGTTTAAATGCATTGTAAACTGGTCTTTATTGGTGTTTATTCTTGTGTTGTAGACACGGTGTGGGCTAATTTATGCCCGTTACAATGCGGGTTCTCTGAGGCAGCTCTGGTGAAACGCGTCAGAACCCATGAAATTGCCATTCATTGTCTGAACACTGATTACACCTGAAAGCTAAGTCTGTTTATTTATAACCTAAGATATATAAGTTAATTTATGAAGACCCAGTATATGTGTTTAGTGCAGTGCTTGAGAATACAAGCCGTGTTCGTAGTGGGCAAATTTTGCTCTCCCAGCGGTCTCAATGTACCAACGATTCTCTGAGCATTAAGCAGTTACTGTTAAGTCGTTGAAGTGTTTCATATACCGGTGTGTTACAAGTTATATCTGTTTCATCCAGGTACTAGCCAGGCCTGACTCGGCTTAGCTTCTGATAGTAAGAGCAGGCCTACTCAGGATGGCCAGGCTGTAAGCCCAACCCTGCCTATCTGGGGCTAAATTGCCCCACAGTTTACATATGTTCCATGTTAATTATCATTGGAAAATTGTATGTTATCAGCAATTTAATATAAGAAAAAAAATGGCTAGCAGTTTTCAGTAAATTAGTCTGACAATATATACAGTATTCTGCATCTGGTGTAGTCACCAGATGTAGGTGGATTTCATCTTCAATTCATCCCACTTGCAAATGTGATAACCTCCCTCTAATCATAACAAGAAAGGCACATCTTTGATCTGTGTGGTAGAGACTTAGCAGAACACTGCTGGTGCTATACCAGCTTGGACACATTTCTTTGCACACAATATATTCACTGCTAATTATTTGTTCCCTCTTATGTGAGATCAATTAATATTGCACAGCTTTAGATTTCCATGCTGGATACCCATCATGTTTCCAAATCCAATCCGGCAAACAGTATGCAGTGGACATTTGGCATTTAATTAGCTGAACTTAACAAGAAAAAAAAATATTTTGACAAACATTTTACCTCTGTTCACTTCAGAGAGAAATGCAGCAAAATGTAATTCAGAGACAGATAAACTGAAATTAATTTACATGGATGATAATCAAAAAAAGTATACTTTAGGTGTATTTTTTGAGACTGGACATTTGTGCCGTGCCAACTTTGGGCAACTAGCGCCCTACGTCCAAGACAGGTTATTTTATTAGACAGGTTATTTAGACAGGTTAGACAGGTTATTTTAGACAGGTTATTTTATTATGCCCCTCTTTGTATACTTTGGAGGAAAGGCGGGAGAGGGGACATATGATAGAAACGTTTAAATGCCTATGTGGCATAAGTGTGCATGAGTCAAGTCTCTTTCATTTGAAAGAAGGTGCTGGAATGAGAGGGCATAGGATGAAATTAAGAGGTGATAAGCTCAGGAGTAATCTAAGGAAATTATTTTTTACAGAAAGGGTGTTAGTCTCCTGGAAGAAGTGGTGGAGATAGAGACTGTTTCTGAATTCAATAAGGCGTGGAATAGGCACATGGTATCTCTTAGAGAGAGGAAGAGATGATGGTTATTGCGGGCAGACATTTTGGCCTTTTTCTGCCATCATGTTTCTATGTTTCTACAGATTCAGCGCTATGAACCTTCATAGCAACCACCTTATGTAACCCCCTGTTTTATATCCCTTCGCAACTCACCCGGCTAAGTCATTGCAATGATAGTCTTTGTTTAGCATGGGGCAACAGAAGGATGGGCAACAATTGTCTTCTAGGGCCATAACCCAGTTGAGTTTTCAAGAATTCCATAATAAATATGCACAATTCATATTTGCATACAATGAAAGCAGAACATGCAAATCAGTCTCATGCATATTTACTGTAGAAACCTTGGAAGTCCAATTAGTAGTTGCTCACCCCTTACCTTATCCCTCCCCCCCTTTTATAAAACCATGCAAGAGGTTTTTAGTGCCACACACTGAATGCTTTGCGCTCATAGGTACTCTATGACCGTCAGAGCAGCACAGAGCATACAGCGTGCCGACTGGCACTAAAAACCTCTTGTGCTGTTTTGTAAGAGGGGGATTACTGAGAGGGCTTTTAAATACTGCCTCCAAGGCAGCATTTATAGCCCGCCTTTAACAAGGTAGAATACAACCTTAAATGCATAAAAAATTTACAAAAAAAATGTCACATATAATCTTCAATCACAATGAAAGATCAATAGCCATATTTCATCTTACAAAATAAATGACGTTTCAACATTTTCTTGAATTTATACAAATCCTTTTCCTGTCTAATACGAACAGTAATTTGTTTCATTCAGTAGGATCTGCTCAAGAAAACACACCAGCTCTAACACAGTTTCCAAATGAGTGCGAGGTGGGGGAGAGGGGCATTTTCATGTTGTGGTCCTGTCTTACATTAAACATCAAAAAAAAATGTGGATGCCTTTAAGAAACTGTTGAAAAGATATCTGTTTTGTTGTATGAAATACACAGTATGAGATGATGGTCGGTGAAAATCTGAGTTGTATTTGGCTGCTCGAGATTGATTCTTGGTATAGGAAAAGTGATTGGTATTGCTATTATTGTCAGGCTGGTATTTTATTTTAATTTTATGCTGAATATGATGTATATTGCTGGGTTTTTGTTTGTTTGTTTTTGTAAGACGTCTGAAATGTCTGTGAAGTACTAGTATGTATGTACTTCGCCTGGAAAAAAGGCGAATTATAAATAAATAAACCATAAACTTCTTTCGAGAGGGATGCCTGAGGGCCTTTTCTATCAAACTGCGCTTGCAGTTTGTAGCGCGGTGAGCTGTGCTGAATGGCCTGCGCTGCTCCCGACGCTCATAGAGTTCCTATGAGCGCCGGCAGCAGCGCGGGCCATTCAGCGTGGCCCTCTGCGCTAAAAACCGCTAGCGTAGTTTGATAGAAGAGGCCCTAAATCTGCTTGTCTAGCCAAATGTAAAGCATAAGAGGGCACACTTGGTGACATACAGTCCTGCAGATAGTGTTTTCAAATAAATAAATATTTCTTTTTCAGCGGACTTGGGAACCTTTTTGGAATACCCTGACACCTGTGGCACGTAGCCACTTGCTTAATTGTTAAGGCTCTTTTATATTGCTGTTTTCCATTTATGTATGCCTTTGCCCCTTTTATATTGTATTACTGTTTATCCTAGGGCTTGTATTTGGAAGGAGGACCAGGGGAGGGGTGAGCGGGGGGAACTGTTTGGGGGGGGGGGGTAATTGGATGTTGTAGGACATTTCATATACCTTGAGCTTGGTTTGCTGCCTTGTATGCCTTTTTCTGGTTTTTCTATTGAGCTCCATAAAATATATTTGAACAATAAATAAATATTTGTGAAAGTGACAGTACTTTATACAATTTAGACTCTAGTGGTGTGGATATGTGGAGCCCTATTATAGAATTGCCTTGTAAAACACATGCTTAACGGCACATCAATTGGACCTGGGAGCAGACTTGGTCTGGGATTTGAACATAGGATTGAGCAGCACCGCTACTGGTCAATTGGATGGCTCCACTATATACTATTATTATAATCTTCATAGGTACTATAATGCCTTTATAAAATGAGATAAAAATTATTCATTTAAAATCAAGCAAAATCATGTGTTTGCAAAGGTTTCTAAGCATTTTATCCTGAAGGAAGTCATAATTTAATGCTTCAATTAGAATAACTCAATTTTCTGATGTGATTATTTGTATCTGTCTTTAATAGCATTTTTTAATATATTTGTTTGCACCATAAATTGCCTTAGCAGACCCATTTGCTACTGATCTTGGCAAAAAAAGTCTTAGTGCTTGATCTGCTTTCTGGTTTTATTGCCACCTGCTTACCTGGATATTCTTTTCAGCAGTATGGTTCCATTTCAGGGCTTGAAGACGTTTGCCATGAAAGCTGCTCTTGCACCAAAGTTTGTCTGAGAATATTGCTCTACAGAGAATCTGCGAAAATAAATCCTTCTGTTATCATTGCTTGCCCTACGACCCAGAATAAACATAGGCTGCTCCCAAATACTTTTTTTTATTTAATTGACTTTTTTGCCACCTATACTGCATACAAAATCACATAAGAGGTTTCGGCACTAGTCTGTGCGCTGAATGCTCTGCGCTGATCCGATGGTCGGAGCATCAGAGCAGCGCAAAGCATTCGGCACGCTGGCTGGCGCTAAAAACCTGTTGCGTGGTTTGTAAAAGGAGGGGTGTTCTTTACTGGAGAGGAGAATATTAACAGAATAAATCATGTAAATTTTAAAATATAGTACATGAAATAGGTACTGTGCAAGTGCAGAATTTACTAATAAATTGATGCCGTTAAGCATGTGTTTCACAAAGGCAATGCTATAAAATGCTTCTAAATGTACACACCACTTGAGCTGTTAACTGTACTGTACAGAGTATGGTCACTTTCACAAATATTTATTTATTAAAAACTTATATCTTGCACAGTCAGAAATGTCTAGGCCAGGGGTCCCCAAAGTCCCTCCTTGAGGGCCGAATCCAGTCGGGTTTTCAGGATTTCCCCAATGAATATGCATTGAAAGCAATGCATGCACATAGATCTCATGCATATTCATTGGGGGAAATCCTGAAAACCCGACTGGATTCGGCCCTCAAAGAGGGACTTTGGGGACCCCTGGTCTAGGCAGTATATAATCAAAACAAGAAGTACAACACAATACAATACCACAAATACATATAAAAATATAAAATCAAAACCAGGACCCTCAAAAATATTAGCATTTGGCATTTACCCCCACCCCTCTTTACTAAGCTGCAGTAGAGATTTCTATCGTGGCCTGGGGTGCTAAATGCTCCGACGCATGCCCTAACTACATGACTCCAGGAAAAGGAAGACGGATTGAGACATCCGGGTTTTACTTCCAAATGGAAGTAAAACCCGGATGTCCCAATCCATCCTACTTTTTCTGGAGCCATATAGTAACCCAATATACAATGGGAAGCAGTAAAAGAAAATTAACTCTATTTACCCTGGGGGAGGGATAAGGGAAGAAATCTCCTTCAGGACAGACAAAAGGGAAGCATGGAATTTAATGATTTTTGCATTAGGTTGTCTCTTTGTTGTTCTTTCTACTTATTCCCTACATATATGAAAAAAAGTGTTATAATTGTGGCAGAATATCTCCCAAAACTTGGAGGAGTTGAAGAGATAGAACAGTAGAGTTTCCAGTAGTAATATTCTTTCACAGAGGAATAAAATCCTCCACATTAGGGAAGCCAAAAAGGGGAGGGTCAAGGGAGTATCACTTCTGCCCCCAATGACCCCACAGAACACCAGGGACATCAGGTAAACCATGGGGGCCTACCCAGACCACAGGAAGGGAGTTGGAGGTTCTACATGCTGGTGAGTTAGGAGGAGAAGGAGGGAAAGAGGGGGATTTTTCAAGGACTGAGATGGGGACTGGGGGGAACTTCAATAAGAAGAAAAGAGTCTGGGATGATATTCAGCCAGGACCTGATTAAGGGGTCCTTTTACTAAGGCGCGCTAACTGATTTAGCACATGCAAATCGATTAGCGTGTGCTAAATGTTAACGCATCCTTAGTAAAAGAGGGGGCAACTGTCTTATGTAGACCCTGGCTGAATATTGGCCTGGACCCACAAAAGACCTGGTGGCCAACATCGGTCAAAGATATCCAGTGCTAGGGCCTAGACATGTCCTGGCACCGAATATCTGGGACTAATTTAGCCGGGCACAGTTGGCTTTATAAAAAAATGCTGACTACTATTGACTGACTATCAACTGGAGAATATTTGTGCCAAGAGAAAGGCACAGAGCACTGATACAGAAAACAGAGAGGTGCAGCATGAGAACCAAGATCTAGATCTGAGTGCAACAAAAGAAATATTATACCATTGTGTGGAAAAGAGACGGCTGAGGGGAGATATGACTGAAGTCTACAAAATCCTGAATGGAATAGAACGGGTACAAGTGGATCAAATTTTTCACTCTGTCAAAAATTACAAAGACTAGGGGACACTCGATGAAGTTACAGGGAAATACTTTAAAAACCAATAGGAGGAAATTTTTCTTCACTCAGAGAATAGTTAAGCTCTGGAACACATTGCCAGAGGTTATGGTAAGAGCAGATAGCGTAGTTGGTTTTAAGAAAGGTTTGGACAAGTTCCTGGAGGAAAAGTCCATAGTCTGTTATAGAGAAAGACATGGGGGAAGCCACTGCTTGCCCCGGATTGGTAGCATGGAATGTTGGTACTCCTTGGGTTTTGGCCAGGTACTAATGACCTGGATTGGCCACTATGAGAACGGGCTTCTGGGCTTGATGAACCATTGGTCTGATCCATTAAGGCTATTCTTATGTTCTTAAACCCATGACCATTGCCATGAGTTGAATTTGGAATATCAGCACTAAGAGGTCCACTACGGGAGTGGAACAGGTAAATGTGAATTGCTTGTTTACTCTTTCCAAAAATACTAGGGGTCATGCAATGAAGCTACTAAGTAATAAATTTAAATCAAACTGGAGAAAATAATTTTTCACTCAATGTGTAATTAAACTCTGGAATTTGTTGCCAGAGAATGTGAAAGCAGGTAGCTTTATAAAGTTTTAAAAAAGGATTGAATAATTTCCTAAAAGAAAAGCCATAAAACCATTATTTACATGGACTTGGGAAACTTCACTGCTTATTTCTAGAATAAGCAGCATAAAATCTGTTTTACTCTTTTGAGATATTGACAGATACTCATAATCTGGATTAGTCATTGCTGGAAATAGGATACTGGGCTTAATGGACCTTCAGTCTGTCCCAGTATGGCAACTCTTATGTTCTTATGTAAATATTTTCAGAAAATCCACTCTAGCCATTTGTTTCCATTGTTTTTAGTTAAATTTATTTTTTATGTATTTATTTATTTCAGGCTATTGAGTTCTGTGCATTTCAGACCTACTAAGGAAATTTGTGACCTTCATGTGGACCTCCAAGTATAAAGGTTTATCTCCCCTGTTCTAGAACCTTCTTTGAAATGGTGCCACTGACCCCTAGTGGCAATCTTAAATCTTTACTGCTAGGGGGTTCAAGTTAGGGGGCTTCTGTGTTTCCCCGAAAAATAAGACAGTGTCTTATATTCATTTGGGGCTCAAAAAAGGCACTAGGTCTTATTTTCGGCTAGTGCTTATTTTTTTCATGTACATGATCATCTCTCCCTTCCTCTCCTTTACCCCAATTCTTCCTCTTTCCTTTCCCCTATATGTGCAACATCTTTCCTCCCCTCTCACCCATCCCCTTGTGCCTTTCCTCTTCAGCTTCTTTCTATCCCTCCAACTCCTCCCATCCCCCTGAGCAGCAGAACCCTTGCCCAGCTTCCATCCTTCCCTCCCTCTCATCCCTCGTGCAGAATAGAGAATGACACGGGGAAAAAATCTGTCCCCGTCATTGCCCCATCCCCGTCCCACCATCCCCTTCACCGCCTCATCACCGTCACCGCCATCCCCTTCACTGCCACTGCCATCCCATTCACCGCCCCGTCACCGTCTCCGCAGCATCCATATAAGCCTCAGTACTGCAATATTTAGCTTATGCCTTCCTTATAAATCAAAGTTCTGGCTGCTGAACTAGAGAAAGAGATGTTCAGCTGGCAGGGCTTTGTTTATAAATTTTTATCAACACAACTAATATACTACTTTATCCTAAAGCAAAAAAAAAAAAGAAAAGAAATAGAATTTTTTTTCTACCTTTGTTGTCTGGTTTAGAAACCAACTGCTTTCCTCATCTTCTCATTCAATTCCTTCCATCCACTTTGTGTCTTCTTTCTGCGTCTTCCATTTGCTCGGTTACTGTGCCTCTCCCTTCACCCCCCCCCCCCCAATTGGTCTGGCACCCATCTTCTTCCCTCCGCTCCCCCATAGTCTGGCATCTGTCTTCTTCCCTTCCAGTGTCTTCTCCCCACTTGTCTTCCACAGTTCCCTTCAGGGTCTGTTCCATACCACCCTCCTTTAATGTCTGTTCTATTCCTTTCTACCACCCTTCAGCTCCTCTCGTGCGGCCTATCTATCTATCTACCTCCCTCCCTCCCTCCCTCTTACTTTCATGGCACATTACAATGTAATTTGTGCAAGCCACTGGAGTCTGCGAGCTCGGTCCCCAAACAATCTCGCTTCTGTGTTCCTATTTCCCCATTTCTAATATCTCCCCTATGTATCTGGCATTGCCCCCAACCCTGTGTCCATATACCATCCCTATGGCATGTATATTCCCTTTATGTCTCTGTCCCTATGCCCCCATGCACAAAATTTCCCCTGTTTCTGTTACCTTCCTGTGTCCAGATTTCCCCTCTCTTCCTCTTCCACACCAATGTGTCTCTTCTCTTCAACCCCATCTAGCATTTTTCCCTCTTTCTTTCCCCCTCCCCCTGTTTCCAGCATCTGGATCACCTGCCTGTCCTCCCCTTTCTTTCCTACTGTGGGTTTCTTTCTCTCCCTCTTCATCCCCTTGGCCCAGAATCTCTTTCCCTTTCACTCCCTCCTTCCTAATGTGAGCCGGGAACACGCGCGATCTTGCGGTCCAGCAGCCCCCTCCCTCCCGAATGCAGCGTTCCGTCATCTCCCTCCACTTCACCTTAGATGCCAAGTTTGCCGGCTTTCTTTTTCGCCCAGCCGCACGCTTTCAAAGAGCCGCGCATGCACGACTGCTCTGTTGTTCAATCTTCTCCTCTGATGCAACTGGAAACAGGAAGTTGCAGGAGAGGAGAAGATTGATCAACTCAAGCAGCCGCGCGTGCGCGGCTTTTTGAAAGCGTGCGGCTAGGCGAAAAAGAAAGACGTCAAACTCTGCATATAAGGTGAGGTGGAGGGAGGGAAATTGCGGAACGCTGCGATCGGGAGGGTGGGGCTGATGGGCCGCGCGATCCGTGATTGCCTCACTGCGGACACAAGACCATTCACCGCTCCATGGGGCAGTGAATGGCCTTGTCCCCATCCCCGCAGAGCTCACTATTTTTTCTTCCCCTTTTCAGCGGGTTACCCGCGGCTACTCGCAGCTAGCCGCAGGTAACAACCACTGTATCATTCTCTAGTGCAGAACCCTTTGTCCAGCTTCTATCCTTCCCTCCCATCCTTTGTGCAGTAGAACCCTTGAGCAACCACCGCCACCCCGCCACACAGCTGAACCGCTGAACCCCTGCTGACCCTCCATCCTTCCTTCCCAACCAATCCCCGCCAACCGCGATCATAAATACCTTCCAGAAGAGGAGCATCGGGCCAGCAGCACTCACAGGCTACTTCGCGGCCTTCTCCCTGGGGCCTTCTGTGTGCCGCGTAACTGATGATGTCATCAGTACACAGAAGGCCCCAGTGAGAAGGCCGCGAAGCAGCCTGTGACTGCTGCTGGCCTGATGCTCCTCTGCAGGAAGATATTTATGGTCGCAGTCAGCGGGGAGTCATGCTAGGGCTTATTTTCGGAGTAGGTCTTATTTTCGTGGAAACACGGTATATGGCAGTGACATTTTGAAGAAGGAAGACACCGTGCAGGAGCAACTGGTAATTGAATATGCCCCCATTGCCCCCTCTGAAGTGAATTTGGATTATGCATGTGGGCTGACTGACTAGAAGGGAGATAATGGGGGAATGGGAGTGGAAGAAAGGGGCATACCAATGTGTGTGGAGGTTGACACACAAAAAAAAGTTGGCTCACAACACACTGGATTTACTAGTATTTTGTGAACCACTGTGATATTTACTTATGATTCGATAGTATAAAAAATGTTTTAATGAATGAATAGGGGAATCTGAGGTGAAGAACATGAATAAAAAGTGCATCTTACAATCCAACCAGTCTATACAATTCCCATTCCAGTAAAATCCCCTCGTATACACCATCCTTTAAACATCTTTTATTTCTATCTTCCACTCATGTCACACCTCCAAATATACCCACATCACTTTAACTCTCCCAGGTACCTTCGCACACATACACACACCTCACACTTACACATACACTCACACACATTCATATCAATGTCCAAACGTACCCCACCCACATATCCTGCCCATATACTGCTTCATACTTCCTTCACAGATACCTGTGCACTAGTGCTGCCCGATTCAGAGAAAAATATTTCAATTGAATTCGATTCACCCTGTTGAATCGATTTTTCGATTCGATTCGATTCACTGTTAATGACACAGCTTTTTAAGTTTAAACGAAGTACAACAATAAATTTCACAACAACAATAAATTTCACAAAGTACATAAAAAAAAATCACATTTTTCCATTAAAGCAGTTTTGGAGACATTTGCTTGAACAGTCTTTTTTCCCCAGTCCATAAGCAAGCAATATGAAAAAGATTTCCTTAATTATCTACTCAAACATTTTTGATATTTACTTTTATTGTACCTAGACTATTATTTAGTAGAAAAAATTTAGTTTATTCAATCAAGCAGAACATTCACTCATAGAAGTCCAATGTCCAGACAGGATTTGATTGAACAAACTAAATTTTTTCTACTGAATAATAGTTTAGGTATAATGAATAGCAAAAATGTTAAAGCCACACAGAAAAGCAGTAAAAGTCAATAGATTCTCCGAGTGGGAACAACCTGATGTCTCAGCACTTGAGGAAAAGACCACGTAATAATGTTTATAAGATAAATCATATAAATGATTATACTGAAGCAGGGTGTCCTCAGCGTGAGAAGTAAGCGAGAGGAGAGAATTCTCTAGCACTTTACACAATAACTTTTATACAATAAGGCACAGGTTAATCACCCTCTGCTTGCAGTGCACACCATCATAGGACACCTCACGTGTGCTCAAATTAATCAATGTGATAAATTAAACAGTGATATATAATTGGTCAATCACACGAGTGCAAGATCAAACAGGTTGTTCCCACTCAGAGAACCTATTGACTTTTATTGCTTTTCTGTGTGAGTAGATAATTAAGTAAATTTCTGATAGGCTACAGAAATGATTCTCAGCTTCCATCCCCAGCCCCCAAGATTCACCAGCCCCCCTGCCGATTTCAGCTTCCATCCCCAGCCCCCCTTGCCAATTTCAGCTTCCATCCCCAGCCCCCCAGACTCACCAGCCCCCTGCCGATTCCCAGCTTCCATCCCCAGCCACCCAGACTCACCAGCCCCTCTACCGATTCTCAGCTTCCATCCCCAGCCCCCAAGACTCACCAGCCCCCCTGCTGATTCTCAGCTTCCATCCCCAGCTTCCCTGCCGATTCCCAGCTTCCATCCCCAGCCCCCCAGACTCCCCAGCCCCCCTGCCGATTCCCAAATTCATCCGCAGCCCCCCAGACTCACCGATTTGAATCGATTCACCTGATTCGAATCTGTGAACTGATTCGCATCATGAATCGGGCAGTACTACTATGCACTCTCCACCCACTATACATTCTATACATATGCATACCCCTATCTCACACATGCACACATATACTCCACAGACAGGCACACCCACTTATAAAACACTTCACAAGTATCACCTTTTACTTCAGAAACATACATAAGTCAATGATTAGTGAGGCTGCCATGGCAAGAAGGTGAAGTAGATGACTCGTGCTGGATTTTCAACTGAGTTGCTGAATGTGTAGTTTTAAACACTGGTGATCAGTACTTGCATCTTCAGCGGATTTTTCACTCAACTTGTTCAACATTTTCGCTATTTCCTGATGTTTTATATGAAGACTATTACAAAATCAGTTCTATGTTGATTTCTCTGCCTCCACATTTACTCTCTCTGACCTTGTAGCACTTCCTGAGGAAGGCGTGTTCGTCGAAACATGGGCCATGTTGGGTCCTCTCCATCTTATGCAACAACCAGAGTGGAATTGTCCAAAAGAGAATGATGTGCACTAAAAGAGTGTCCTTCAATCCGTCTGGTCTTTATTGTTCAAACATCAAATTGACAAATTGATTCGACATGCGCATGTTTCGGTCAACAGGCCTGCCTCAGGAGTCTATGGATGCATATTTGAACATAAAAAAGAGCATAA
This sequence comes from Geotrypetes seraphini, assembly GCF_902459505.1. NCBI lineage: Eukaryota > Metazoa > Chordata > Amphibia > Gymnophiona > Dermophiidae > Geotrypetes > Geotrypetes seraphini. The sequence goes on along the minus strand of NC_047084.1, from coordinate 170,275,170 downwards.
ATAACTTAAAAGTCACTAATGATGATATACGAGGTATACTGACACTTGAATGAATCTGACCACAAATCAATCAAAGAAGAGTGTCATGCCACAAGGAAAACAAATGCTGTCTGCTGGCACAATGCCTATGCAGCCATAGACTCCTGAGGCAGGCCTGTTAGCCGAAACATGCGCATGTCGAGTCAATTTGTCAATTTGATGTTTGAACAATAAAGATTGTCATTTCACCAGACAGATTGAAGGAGACTTTTTTAGTGCACATCATTCTCTTTTGGACAATTCCACTCTGGTTGTTGCATATTTGTGTCTGTGGTGTTGTTTTTTCCCCTATTTTTTTTTCTTCTCTCCTCTCCATCTTATGCATATGTGGATATTTTCTGAATTGTTTAAACTGACAGAATAAAAAAAGCTTGCATCAAGAACATCTTCTCCACAGTTTTTGGTCTTAAACACTTAAGCATAGACATAGGAAATTTATATACATATTAACTTTACATCAAAGATTATAGGTTTTCTTTATTTTTATTATGAATGAATACCAAATCCTGTCCTGCAAATGTTTTTTGCTATATCACAGATTCCTTTGGGGGCCATTACACTTCGCTAAGTCTTAGTCTTGTAAGGGGCTGGAAGTAACATAACAGGAAAATGTTCATATAAAGCATTCAGTTTGAAAGGATATAGAAACTTCATTTTAAAACAGTGATAGTTCATTCCTTTCTGCCAATAAAGAAAAAGTATAGACCTCAAGAGGGTGCTACTATCTCCTCGGAAATGTATTACACAAATCAAATACTATCAAATTGTGCTAGGGAATAACGGAACTCTAGATATATCTGTGTGCTGTCCCTAAAACAAAAGGCTGAATAAAAACTAAGTTTTATTAAATAATTTATCTGTCCAATAAGTAAAGATTATAGGAATTCTAACCTCTATTAGTTTAGATTTATTTTTTTATTATTTCTAGTCTGCCTTTATCCAAAGCGGATTACAAAAACATACATGCACAATTAAACAATTAAAAGTGCATAAGCCAACAATTAACAAGTCTGCATTCCTTTATGACCCAGACATTTTACCAAATGTGCTTAGGCTATATGCAATAGCATTACATTGTCCTTATCCCACTCTTTTACGAAGCCCGATAGCTTGGGCCGACATGTTAAATGCTCTAACACCCATTGGGATTGAATGGGTTTCAGAGCATTTGTCGTGCGTGCCGTGCATGCTTCCACAGCTTAGTAAAAGGTGGGCCTATATTTGCTGAACATTTTAAACTAACAACCTGTCAAAATGGGCCGCTGGGTAGGCTGTTCCAGGAAAGTAGCCCAATATGAGAATTGATGTCTTAAAATTGGAAGGGCTCAGAGGGGCTACAGGAAGTGGTTCCATCTGAGATTTAGAGATTAAGGGGAAATGGAAAAAGTGCAAGGGTTGCCAATCTAAGAACATAAGAATAGCCTTATTGGGTCAGACCAATGGTGCATCAAGCCCAGTAGCCCGTTCTCACGTTGGCCAATCCAGGTCACTAGTACCTGGCCAAAACCCAAGGAGTAGCAACATTCCATGCTACCAATTCAGGGCACCAAATATCAATCGGTCAATGTATCTTCTAAATCAAAAGATTTTTTCTCTCTCTCTATTTTTTGGGGCATCAGACATGCCAGTTGTTCGCCCCAATTTTTGGCGATACAACAATCTTAGTGGCTATGGCTGTGGCTTCTTCATTCGCACATTTACCAATTCAGGGCAAGCATTGGCTTCCACCATGTCTTTCTCAATAAGACTATGGACTTTTCCTCCAGGAAATTGTCCAAACCTTTCTTAAAACCAGCTACACTTTTCACTCTTACCACAACCTCTGACAATACGTTCCAGGACTTAACTATTCGCTGAGTGAAAAAAAAATATTTCCTCTTATTGGTTTTAAAAGTATTTCCCTGTAACATCATCGAGTGTCCCCTAGTCTTTGTAATTTTTGATAGACTGAAAAATCGATCCACTTGTACCTGTTCTTCTCCATTCAGGATTTTGTAGACTTCAATCATATCTCCCCTCAGTCGTCTCTTTTCCAAGCTGAAGAGCCTTAACCGTTTTAGGCTTTCCTCATATGAGAAGAGTTCCATCCCCTTTATCATCTTAGTCATTCTTCTTTGAACCTTTTCTAGTGTCACTATATCTTTCTTGAGTTAAGGAGACCAGAACTGAATGCAATACTCCAGGTGAGGTCACACCATGAAGCGATACAGGGGCATTATAACATTCTTAGTCTTAACCATCCCGTTTTTATTAATTCCTATCATCCTGTTTGCTTTTTTGGCTGCCACCGCACATTGGGGGGAAGGTTTCATCGTGTTGTCTACAATGACACCCATATCCTTTTCTTGGGTGCTAACCACCAAGGTGAATCCTAGCATCTGTTAACTGTGATTTGGGTTATTCTTCCCAATAAGCATCACTTTGCATTTGTCCACATTAAATTTATCTGCCACTTGGACCCCAGTCTTCCAATTTTCTATGATCTGCCTGCAATTTTTCATAATCTGCATGCATTTTAACAACTTTGAAAAGTTTAGTGTCATCTACAAATTTAATCACCTCATTTGTTGTTCCAATTTCCAGATCATTTATAAATAAGTTAAAATAGCACCGGTTCCAGTACAGATCCCTGCAGCACTCCACTGTTTACTCTCCTTCATTGAGAAAAATGACCATTTAACCCTACCCTTTGTTTTCTATCCGATAACCAATTCCTAATCCACAACTGAACTTTGCCACCTATCCCATGACTCTTTAATTTTCTCAGGAGCCTCACATGAGGAACTTTATCAAAAGCTTTCTGAAAATCTAGATACACTACATCAACCATCTCACCTTTATCCACATGCTTATTCACACCTTCAAAGAAGTCAAGCAAATTGGTGAGGCAAGATCTCCCTCGGCTGAACCCATGCTGACTCTGTCTCATTAAATCATGTTTGTCTATGTGTTCCACAATTTTATTTTGTATAATTGTTTCCACCATCTTGCCTGGCACTGAAGTCAGGCTTACTGGTCTGTAATTTCCCAGATCTCCCCAGAACTCTTTTTGAAAATCAGCGTTAACATTGGCCACCCTCCAATCTTCATGTACTACAGATGATTTTAGTGACAGGTTATAGATCATTAGCAGCAGGTTCACAACTGCCCCCTAGTGCATAAGGAAAGCAGGGAGGCTAGTTCCCAAAGAGAATGCCAAAGAGAAGAGATGGCTTAGATCATCAAGGTTCAAGGTTTAACTTTATTTAATATACTGCAAATTGACAATTATTGGGGGGGGCGCTGTTGAGCCAGAGAGCAAGATGGCCGCATAATATCCTCTCTCCTTTCCTGATTAGTTGAACATCGACGCGGAGCAAGTTTTAATTCTTGTATTTGCTACTAAAACCTGACTCTATCAACAAATAAGATGTCAGCGAGTAAATCTGCAAAAACAGATTCAATTGACTCAATCTACTGGATCAAAAAGATCTAAACATGATCCTCCTTCACCGTAAAAACTATCGACTAGTAAGTCTGCACATGATTCCTCGGATGCAGTTTTAGATTAACTTCATGCGCTACGAGAATTGATCACTAAACAATACGATATTACTTGTGAAATGAGATATGATATAAATTCACTCACTACTTCATTTGCAGCCTTTCAAAAACGTGTTGAAATACTAGAGAACTGAGCAGACATGGCAGCTCTCTCCTTCGCGCAGTTCGAGGAACAAGCACAACAGCGCTTTAAAAAATTAGATCAGGAATTGGAGGATCTCTGTAACCGAAATCGTTGGAACAATATTTGAATAATTGGTCTACCAGAAGGTGCCAAAGGTTCAGATCTAAACAAATTTCTCACTGATCATTTACCGGAATTGCTTAATATTACAACAGATCTTCCATTGCAATTTGAGCGAGCGCACAGGATGCCATCTTCACTGAAACCGGGATTTACATGACCGAGACCAATAGTGGCAAAACTATTGAGATATCCTCAAACATTGCAAATTTTAACTGCTGCAAAAGCTACCTTGGATCTGAAATTCACAGAAAAAAAATTTATAGTCGTTCCTGACCTGGCTAAGACGACCGCTCGAAAGAGAAAATCCTTCTTAGAAATGAGAGCAAGGCTGAAGTCTATGTGTGCTAGGTACGGTCTGTAATACCCAGTCAGAATGGTCGTAACAATAAACAACTCAACACGACACTTCGACTCACCGGAACAACTCCAATCTTTTCTGGATAATCTTCAATCACAGGGTATGTCATCCACCTGAGATTTTCCTTCTTTCTACCGTCGTATGACTACTGTTCTGATTGCTATATTGGAAAGCCTGGGCTCAGGCTGATTTCTTACTTTCTCGTTCTCTTTGCATTATCACCCAATATAATATCTAAATGCTCCACTTTAATATCACTAATTGGAATTCAACTTTCACAACGATAGCCACATCTTGGTTTTATACTTTGATGACTCTGCTACTATAAAAAAATCGACTCTTGCTATATATTTTCAGTTCTATATCACTGCTCTGACTTTAATTAAGCCTTCATCTTCATGTTCCAGACGGGAGGTCAAGCAAATTGAATGGACCCTGCAACTAATAAACATATTCGAATGCAGTAAAATACAACAGGACAAGGACATCTATTAAAAAAAAAAAAATGAAAACCCTAAAGGATCTTGATATTGAATTTGTCTGACTACAGCAAATTTAGATGAAAACTCACATGCTTGCCGTTAACACTTCCTGTTAAGAACTGAGTTGATATTTTTTAAATTAGGATTTTATATACCTATCAAGGTTATCTAAACGATTTACAATCAGGTACTCAAGCATTTTCCCTATCTGCCCGGTGGGCTCACAATCTATCTAACATACCTGGGGCTATGGAGGATTAAGTGACTTGCCCAGAGTCACAAGGAGCAGCGCAGGGTTTGAACCTACAACCCCAGGGTGCTAAGGCTGTAGCTCCAACCACTGTGCCACACACTCCTCCAGCACACACTCTTCCTGCCACACACTCCTCCTGCACCTACACTCCTAAACGAAACAGCATCACAATTTATAGTTCTGTTTATATCTATCTGTCTCTTATTTGACTGTTATTTGCTTGTCATTGGAAAACATACTATAAATATGATAAATATTTGCCTTGTTCTTCATTTTTTGACAATAGTGTGTTTTATGCTATAACAATTACAGTTAATTGTAGCTTATCTTTCAAATAGTTGTTGTTACATTACCAGATGAGTCTATAAGATGTTTAATCTCTGATTTATGCTTTCTACTTCTGCATAATATCTTTCTGACACAACCAAGGCTAATATTGGTTTATTTTCTGTTTACTGGACGCTTAATGCAGAATAACTTCATTTTTTTAAAAAAAAATGTGCATAATATGATGTTATTGTGTATTTAGATTGATATACTAGGTTATGATAACAAGATATTATGATTTTTATATCACTGGTTCTTGCTCTCTCTAATGATGTTTTTCTTTTGAGGGAGAGGACTTGTGCACCTCTATCTTTCTGGTCAATGGCACCGATCAATTTCCTTGTTTTTTTTTTGGCTGGGCTATTCTAGTCCTTGATGCCTACTGTTCTGGTTTGCTATATGCTAAAGAGTTTCTTTTTATTTTCAGATTTTCCTTTTTGGGCATATTGTACTCTTTCCATTCCTCTTCTTACATGCTTGATAATTCTCCTTCTCAGACCTCTCTCTTCATCTACAACTGTTAAATAATCACCAGTCACTGTTGTCTCCTGGAATGTCAATGGGTTAAATAATCCTATTAAGAGGAAAAAAAGTTTTACTCCATCTGAAACAAAAATCTCCTGATATTATAATGTTACAAGAAACGCATCTTTCAACCACCTCTTCTTTGACAAAATCCTGCTCTTTGACCCTAATGATAGATGGATAATAGTACAAGCAGATTTACATAATACTCACCTTCTTTTAATAAATGTACATGCCCCTAACAGTGATTCTCCGGAATTCTTCATAGATTTCCTAAATACAATTCAGACCTTTGAACCCTTACCAATTATTATGGCAGAGGATTTCAACATTCCTTTTGATCTTTACATAGATAAACAATCCAGCTCCAAAACATCACAACAAAAATCACATATATCTTTTCATTCACTCATCACTCAATTACATTTGTTGGATCCATGACGTCTTCAACATCCCTCGGCCAGAGAATACACATACCACTCTATTCCACACAATAGTTTCTCAAGATTAGATTATATCTTTATATCTCAACATTTATTAAATTCAGTTACTAATACCTATATATCTCCAATACTTATTTCAGATCACTCAATAGTAATTTGTGCACTTTTTTGGAATGATAACCCTATTCCTAAATTTCCTTTATGGAAAATGCAAATTGCACTTTTTGAAGATAGTCAAACATATTAAGAGTTTTATCCAAAATTTCTTCAACATCAACGTCTCTTCTGACACTGACCCTTTAATAACTTGGGAAGCTTTTAAAGCCTCCTTGAGAGGGGAGCTCATCTCAATTTCCTCACATAAATCTAAATCTGACAAAGCTTCAATAGTAGCTCTGGAAAATCAAATAGCAGAGAAGGAACATAAATATACTGTCACTAAGGATCCCCAATTCTATAATGTACTATGCCAACTTAAATACCAATACAATTGTATTATCTCCAAACATGCGGGAATGCAAATTTTTATGACTGAAACTAGATACTATGCGGAAGGAAATATAAGTAACAAAATGCTAGCCTCTTATTTGAAAATGATGATAAAATAAATACTGCTACATACTCTGGAATTTTTGAAACATTTCAAAAGTACTATGAAACACTGTACCAATCAGAATCATCATCTAACTCAGCTCCCTTGCTTTCCTTTTTACAAACTTTGGAAAGGCCACTATGGTCTAACGCTGATAATGTCGCTTTAAATAAAGAGCTGGACGTAGAAGAAATTCTCACTGCATTGAAACAATTACAATCCAATAAATCTCCAGGAGCTGATGGAATTCCTGTAGAATTTTATAAAATTTTCAAAAATGATTTGTCGCAACATCTCCTCCAATTATTTCAATATTTAACTCTTGATATTGTTAAACAGAGTCGTTTTACCGAGGCGATAATTACGGTCATCCCAAAACCCAACAAAAATCCCCTACTGGTACAGAATTATAGGCCAATTTCACTTCTTAATGTAGATTACAAACTATATGCTAAAGTATTGGCCAATAGGATTAAAGCAGTCATTCATAAGGTGATTCATCCTAACCAAATTGGTTTTATGCCAGGATGTTTAATCGCAGACAACTCAAGACTTTTTTTCCACTTATCTCATATTGCTGAAACATTCCAAAATCCTATCATAGCCTTATCCCTTGATGCTGAAAAGGCCTTTGATAGAATTGAATGGAATTATCTCTTCCATATCTTAGAATGATTCGGTGCTCAAACCCTTTTCTCTCAAATGATCAAGGTACTTTATACAAATCCCTCGGTTAGAATAATAGCAAACAATTCTCTCTCTTCTTCATTCCAATTACATCGAGGAACCAGACAGGAGTGTCCTCTCTCGCCCTATTTATTTAATATAGCCCAAGAACCTTTACTCATCCATATTAGACAAAACCAGAACATCTCTGGCATTGTATGTAATCTCTTGAAGTAAAACTCTCTGCGTATACAGATGATGTCTTCCTTTATATTTCCAATCCAGAGACCTCGATCAAAGAGCTCTTACAGACTATTACTGAATACTCATCTTTCTCAGGATATAAACTAAATCAAGATAAAACAGAAACTCTTCCTTTAAATCACTATGCCAATTCAGATATGATCAAACCCTATAATTTATTATGGGCATTGAAGAGGCTGAAATATCTCGGTATTGAACTTACTGGATCCCTTCAGGAATCTATTGATATTAATATACAAAAATCCTTCAAATAGTAAAAAATTTAATTCAATCTTGGCATCCTGTCTATCTTTCTTGATGGGCACGATAAGAAACAATTAAAATGATGTTCATGCCCAAAATAAACTATATTTTACTTATGATCCCTGTCTTTCCTCTTACATTTTACAAAAAAATAGACTCCTTTTTATCTTCTTTTCTTTGGAAAAATAAGCAACCACGAATAGCACTAAAAAAACTCAAATTGAGGAAAGAGAATGGTGGAGTTCTTTTTCCAGATTTTTATACTTATTATAAGGCTTTCATTATTAATCAAGGTCTTTATTGGTTTGCTGACCAAGAGCTTTACTCGCCTAGATGGTTTGAAATTGAAAAACAACTATTACCACTCCAACCACATGCTTATTTGACTGTTTCACACTCTTTATTAGGTAACCCCATACTGCAAATGACGACCAAATGTTTATTGGAATTTGACATCCATTTAGAATCTCCCCAGACTATTTCGATATCTACCTCTTTGTAGTTTAATTCTAATATCCTCATTAACAAAAAACCATTTCTTTGGAAAGAATGGATTGAAAGGGAATTTTCCTTCTGTAGGATGTGTTGGATTCGAATAACAAATTGTTTCCATTTACAGTTCATCAAACCAAATATGCTCTTCCGTGTTCCACTTATTTTAAATGGATGCAACTCCATCATTATTTAACTAATACATCCCATATTGATACAGCCATGTCTTACTCCCCCACTCTTCCTATCATGGCAACCAATTTATTGACAACAGGACATGCTGCTTCTTGAATATATAAACTTTCTATGAATTGGAACACTGTACCTAATAATGCGCTGAAAGATGTCTGGGAAAGGGATTGTGAACATCAAATTGATAATCAAGCATGGGTACTCCTTTGGTCTAAATCAATACGCTCTCTATCATCTGCAAATACAATACAATCTATGTATTTTCTATATCACAAAGCACTATGGACACCTCACAAACTTAAAACTTCTGGCCTACTACCTACCAGTATCTGCTGGAATCAGTCAGGTTCATTAATTCATTAATTCATATGATGTTTGAATGTTCCTTAGTACATTCCTTTTGGTTAGATATATGGAATATAATGAAAAAGATTTTTCAGATAGATTGCAATTTATCTTTATCTATAGTGATATTTAAATCTCACTCTCCACATGTTAGTTTAATAGATTCAGATAAGAAACTCTTTGATATATTATTGATAATTGCACAGAAATTGAATCTTTCCAATTGGTAGTCCTCGATCTCTCTTCATGTCCAGCTTTGGTGGAATTTAGTTTTGCAACATCATAAATTTGAAATAGCATTATCGGAATGTAGAGGTCAGCTTAAATCTACAACCATATCTTGGTCTCCTTTATGTGCATACTTGCAAACTTACAATGTATAATTTTGCTCATTTCATATTCATTACTGGATTTCTTTATTTTATTACTGAATTTACTGTACCTGCAATATGCCTCTGTATATTTTTCTTTATTTTGTGTTATTGCTCTTTCTGTTTGAAACAAAAATTCAATAAATTTTCATGGGAAAAAAAAATTTACAATTATCTAAGGCATTTAAAAAAATCAAATTAAAAAGGATAGATAATTAAAAGAGGACAAAGGAGAACCAAATAAGGAGGCTACGTTACAAATGTTCATATTATAAGAAAGGGGGGTCAGGAAGGAGATAAACCCTAAACATAAACAAGAGGAAGGGAGGGAGGGAGGGAGAGAGATGAACACACATAACTGGGTTACCATCTAGGACCACAATAAAAAAGACAAGGTTAGCAGTGACATATGGTTAGCAGTGACATATGGTTTAATGAAGAAATAAGTTTTAAGAGCAGCCTTGAAGTTTTAAATTGACAGTTCAACATGAAGATTAAGAGGAGCTGAGCTTCAGTTGGTAAGTGCAATAACAGAAAAACAGGGGCATCCGGCCTAGTGGGAATGTATTTGAAAGTGTGTAGGTATGATGAAGAAATGTTAATTAGCAGAATGTAATGAATGCCCTGGAACATAAGAATGACATGATCTGAAAAGTAACTTAGGGAGTCCAGAGTGCAAGATCTGATGTGTCACTGTCAGAATTTTAAAGGGCGATATAACAGTGAACTGGGAACCAATGTTCAGATTTCAGAAGAGGGGTAACACTATCATACTTTTTCACACAATTAATAAGCTTTACCACATAGCTCTGAATGAGCTGTAAGTGACAGATTTGATAGATGAAAAAGAGATTTACAAAAGTCAAGGCGAGAGATGACTATGGCATGAACCAATCAACGAAGGGACTATAAATCAATGAACAAATGAGCAGGCCTAATCTGCCTCAGAATAAAGACAGGCTTCTATGCAGCTGTTGAGATATGAGGAGCAAAACTGAGCTAATTATTAGCCACAATTCCAAGTATCTTAATGGTTTATTTTAATGAACTAGGTAGAGCACAGAGTGAAGGGGTGCATGGCAAAACAGATGGTCCAGCAAGTAGAAAGTAAAGAAAGACAGTTTTGAGACATTTTGGGCCTCTTTTACAAAGCCATGCTAGCAGCTGCTGCGCGGCAAGGGCCCTTTAAATCTCTATGGGCTTCGGGGCCGTTACCGCGTATTTTTGTAAAAGAAGGGGTTAGATTCAATTTGAGCAGAACCAGTTTGAAATCTTTTATTTAATTTCACAGAGATCTCTTCAATTGATTGCATAGAGTACAATTTTCAAAACATATATCAGACAGAAGTTGATAGATTTAATTATGTTTTATTGTAATTCCTGGGTATGCTCAGCTTACCTTTCTGTAAATCACATAGAATTCCATAGGGGCAATTTGTGGGGGTAGAAGACCAAATTGTATTGTATTGAGCCAAGGGTGAAACACAAATAAACATTGTCCACATAGATGTAAAAAAGAGATTCCTAGTGATTGCGAAAGAGAAACACTTTAAAGAGGACCAGTCCCAAAACAGATAAGTCAGATAAATGTTTAGCAGTAGTAGTAGTAGTAGTAGTAGTAGCATACCCTGCTTTTCAATGTGTGACAGGTTTAAGGCCTGTCATATTTTCAGGGGCCGGGGGGGGGGGGGGGTAAGAGGAGCTCTGTGTCGCCATACAAGACCAAATATATCTCAGAGACACCATGGAGGGAGTCCTGGATTTCTGATTTGTTTAGGACCTTGAGAAGCTAGGCTCTTTTCCACTCTGGGTAGAACATCAACTCCCATTAGGGTTCTAATACACTGAACCTGGACTGGATTCTCATTGTGAAGGGAGTGACAAAAGGTTCCATTAGCCTTCAGCAAATGAGAATACCTGTAGGGAGGAATGCTGAGTAAGTCATTGATGTATTCCAGGGTAGGTCAGTTCCAGAACCTTCCCAATCATCATATAAAAGCTGGTCTCTTAAGCAGAGAGAGGAGAGAACACTGTTGATGGAACTGTCTGTGACCCATGCCAGATGAAGGAGGAGAAGTCTGCTGGGACATGCTGGAAAGGTCCTTGGGAAAGACAGTTCTGCAAACGTTTTTTCTTAGAGGCAAGGACTCTCATAGTTGACAGGCAGGTGTACCTCAATCTGAGGTTGCTTGGGAGGCTGCTGAGCTGGTCAAGACCTGGAAGGGTCCTTAAAACCTTCATCCTACTGGGATTGGTGACTGATATAAGTGCGGTTCTATGATGCTTCTCTTACTTTTGGAAAACTGGCCCCAGGCCTTACCACAATGCCTAACAAACATTATTAGTATATAGCATATGAAGATGTGAATGCATTGGAGGTTTTTTGGCCAATGATTGATGTTAGCCTAGAAGGGCTGCAACCAGTGAATCCTTTGTTAAATTTTGGATAGTACATTGCATTTCCCGGGATGTCTGAGGTCTTTTCATCCATGCACATCATTATTATTTATAACATTAGCATTCACATTCCCATCACCTGCAACTGAAAGCTAATTGCCATCAATCAATAATCACACAACTTAATTTTATTGGCTACAGCTTTATTATCTATCTTAATATTATCTCCACTTATAATACAATCCATGTCCAAAAACAACAAACCCCCAATGCATATTTCACACGCCAAGGGAGCTATTCGGTGTCAAAACTAGCTCTCGTTAAGTCTTTAAACTTATAACATTCCCCCAAACATGACCCACGGTGACACCAGACAATACGTCCCCTTGTAGCAGTGTTGCCTACAAGTGTTACATTTATTTATTTATTAACTGCTCATCTCCCAGATCCAACTGGGTCAAACCCCATTTTTCGCCCCACCCAAAGCTGCAACCACCTCCCCCAACCTCATAAGCTCAACCAAACCCATCCAAGTCCACATATAACCTGTAACCCCCCCCCTCCCAAATACTGACAAAAAACATACCACCAGCACACATGGAGGGAGAAACACAGAAACATGACAGCAGATAAAGGCCAAATGGCCCATCTAGTCTGAGAGATCCCACGAGGGAGGGATAATTTATTCCTGAGGAGACTATTCTACTCTTCTCCTTTCCTCACTGAACTCCCTCCAATCTGCCACAACATCCAACCAATCCCATGACTGCTCCACCCCCATCACCTTAGAAACCTCCCCAATCCTTTTTTTCTTGCAAGCTCTATTAACCCTTTCTTACCTCCTCTTATAAACTTGTCAATCCTTATTCTAAAGACCCTTGACATCACCTCATATATTCCCATCACCATCTGCCCCCTCCCTGCCCCCATTTCACCCATACCACCATCCAATAAATATTGCCAGCAGGTGACATCAGCTCAGCTAATGTTATATTACACCAGATGAATCTGGTGTTCTTCTTTATTGCTTGAATTTTCTGCCTCAGTGGATAAGTTAGAGTGATCTATTGTTTGTATCTGTGTATACTTTTGGTGTTTGGATTCTGTTCCCCACCACATTTTTTTGCGTGGTTGAGAAAATATATAAATGAAACATAAAAGCATTCTAATGACAGTCTCACAGAAAGAAGGTAGGGGTGGGTAAGATGAGAAACAAGGACAACTGGGTGGGTGACAGACAGTAAAAGATGGATGGGTAATAGGACGACAAAGCAGTATAATTTTATGGTTTATTATGTGATATAAAACCCAGATCTTTGTTAAGTCCTGTCTGGTGGGTGTCAAAATATTTAATCATTTTGACTCAAAGGTTCTTGCATTCCTAGATTGTCTTAAAATCTCCTTTTACTATTCTCACCATAAAATCACTGATGCAGTGTTCTAGTTTTGTAAAGTGCTGTCCCACTGAGATGACATCCTGGTTGACATTGTGATATTTAACATGATGTCTGTGTAAATTGATTCTTGTCTTCAGCATTTGGCTTGTCTTTCCAATAAAGCACCCTTCTTCACACAGTTTGCATTGTTATACATACCACAATTGAAGATGAGCATGTGTAAGATTCCTTTTTGATGAACGCTTTTCCAAAGTGAGTGACTACGGGATCCTGTGAAATATGTTGGCACAGATTGCAGCTTGATATATTGCAAGGATGAATGCCATTCTCTTCTTTTAGAGCTTTATTGGGAATTTGTTTTTCATTAGTTTTTGTTTTAGATTAGGTGGCTGTCAGAAAGCCAACATTGGTGGAGCTGGGAATATCTCCTGGAATAGTGGTTGTAGATCTTTAATTTTTATTTAAATCTTGTTTATTAAGCAGTGACAACAGCAGGTACAACAATAGTAGAAAACAAGGTTTACAATTTCAACCAACAACTGCGGAGGACTGGACTCTGATGTCCTCTACGATCAAAAGCAACACCCCAACCCCACAGATAGAAACCCCCACCCCCCCTTCCCCTACCACCCCAACCCAGAAAAATTGTACAACTCCCAAACATGGAAAGATCAATGTCAAACAGAGAAACTAAATTAGAGGTGGAGTCTGTTCAGGATACGGCTACGACTCTCAGGGGACAAAATGTTCAAGTATGGAGTCCAAGTGTTGACAAAGTCTCTGCTCCGACGGCGAGAAGAACTGGCCAAATGGGCCTCCCAGCCCATAAGTTCATGGAGTCAATTCCTCCAATGCCAAAAGGAGGGAGGTTCAGAAGAGAGCCAGCAACATAAGATACATTTCTTCCCCAAGATAAAACATTTACTAAGAAATAGTTTTTCTGAAGAAGTATACACAGACAGTAAGGAAAACTGGGCAAACAACATAGAAAGCATAGAATTTACTCCAATTTTTTGAGACCGTGAACGAGCAAATTGATAGTGGGAAGCCGGTGGACATAATATACTTGGACTTCCAGAAAGCGTTCGACAAAGTTCCACACGAAAGACTTCTCAGGAAACTACAAAGCCATGGCATAGAGGGGGATATACAAAGATGGATAGGCAAATGGCTGGAAAACCGAAAGCAGAGAGTGGGCATAAATGGGAAGTTCTCCGACTGGGAGAAAGTGACTAGTGGTGTACCCCAGGGCTCGGTACTTGGGCCGATCCTTTTTAATATTTATATCAATGACCTGGAGGAAGGAACATCCAGTGAGATCATCAAGTTTGCAGACAATACAAAACTATGCCGGGCGATCAGATCGCAGGAGGATAGAGAGAAACTCCAGAGCGACTTGTGTCGGTTGGAAACATGGGCAGAGAAATGGCAGATGAAGTTCAATGTGGAGAAATGCAAGGTAATGCATTTAGGCAATAAGAATAAGGAATACGAGTATACAATGTCAGGTGCAACTCTGGGGAAGAGTGAACAAGAAAAGGACCTGGGTGTACTGATAGATAGGACCCTGAAGCCGTCGGCACAATGCGCGGCAGCGGCAAAGAAGGCAAATAGAATGTTGGGCATGATAAAGAAAGGAATCTCGAGTAGATCGGAGAAAGTTATAATGCCGCTTTATAGGGCAATGGTCAGACCCCACTTGGAATACTGCGTCCAACATTGGTCTCCCTACCTAAAGAAGGATATAAAACTGCTGGAGAGGGTGCAGAGACGAGCAACAAAACTGGTGAAGGGTATGGAGAAACTGGAATACGAGGACAGACTTATAACACTAGGATTGTTCTCCCTTGAGAAAAGGAGACTGCGTGGGGATATGATCGAGACCTTCAAAATACTGAAAGGAATCGACAAAATAGAGCAGAGAAGATTATTTACATTGTCCAATTTGACACGGACTAGAGGACATGTAATGAAGCTAAGGGGGGACAGGTTCAGGACTAATGTCAGGAAGTTCTGCTTCACTCAGAGAGTGGTTGACACCTGGAATGCCCTCCCAGAGGAGATTATGATGGAATCGACCGTCCTAGGCTTCAAGAGCAAACTAGATGCATATCTCCTTAAGAGAGGCATATAAGGATATGGTGGACTATAAATTAAGCCAGGTGTACACCTGGCAGGGCCTCCGCGTGTGCGGATCGCCGGACTTGATGGACCGAAGGTCTGATCCGGAGAAGGCAGTTCTTATGTTCTTATGTTCTTAAAGCACTGAGACAGGCACAGGATCTTGCACCAGGTCCTGTCAGAAGGATGCCAGTGCCTTCCAAAAGGCCTGAATCCCCTCACAACTCCAGATACCATGGAAATAAGAGTTAATCTCCACCGAACATCGAACACATAGTTCAGTGCCAATACAACCTATATAGTAAGCCCGACTTTGGGAAACATAGGCCCGCAGGACAGTGAGATAGTGATATTCGCGCAATTCAGCACTATAGACCAGACCCGTAGTACGTTTCAAGATCTTCAACAAAAAATTGCCCCCCAAGTCCCTGTCCAGGTCATGCTGCCAAGCTTCCAAAATCCTGGGAAAAACCCTATGGGGGCAAAGAGCCATAATCTGGCTATGAAAATAAGAAATGGAGACCATAGTATCCTGATCTGCTGTCAAAAAAGCACAGAAACGGGTCCCAAAATCCCCCCTCAGGGAACTCCCCGGGAGATAGGCCACATAATGTCTGAGTTGACAATAAGCAAAAGGAAGGCCAAGCCCAGGAACCCCCCTCCTCTCCAAAGTATCACAAGAAAGTAGAGACCCATCATCCTGCAGAACATGCCTTAACTGCTCCACACCCCGAGCCCGCCAGCGACCAAAAACGGATGGACCAACACCCGGAGGGAAAGCTAAATTTCCCACCAAGGGCAAAAGGACACTAACATGGGAGTCCTGATTCCACAACCGAAGAGTCTGGTGTCACGCTATCCACAAGGACCAAAAAAGAAGACTACGCTTACAGGATCTCGGCAATTTAGACAGAGGGGCATGAAGGAAGTACAAAAGATGAAGAGGATAGAAATGATCCCGCTCCATGGAAAGATCAGTATAGAAAGAGGTGCCCAACACCCAATCACTAACATGACACAATAAACAAGCCTGATTATAGATCCTGATGTCAGGCACCCCAAACCTCCCCCGGAGGTAGGTCCCACTAACAGAGACCATCGCAGTTTAGGTCTCCGCCCTCCCCAACAGAACCGCGATAACAAAGAAGTGAGGGAACGAACGTCCCTCTGCAACAAAGAGAGGGGGAGAATCTGGAGAACGTAAAGCAATTTCGGGAAGATAACCATATGAAATAAATGGATTCTACCCGACAGTGAAAGCGGCAGCGTTTGCCATTTGACTAGCAACAGTTTAGTGTCGGCAATGAGTTTATCGATATTAAGGCGATACAATTGGGAAACATCCATAGTCAGCCGGATCCCCAGGTAACGAAAAGAGGAGCCGGCCCAACGCAACAGAAAACTACTCCCCCAGTGCTGCCGAAGCTGTTCCGAAGAAGCCAAAGCCTCAGACTTCGCAAAGTTCAAAGCAAAGCCTGAGAAATCCCCATATTCCCATAGGCTCTCCAGCAACACAGGTAAGGAACGTTGGGGGGTCTGTCAAAAATACCAAGAGATCATCTGCAAACGCTGCGAGTTTAAAGTGAGAATCACCCAGCGCCATGCCACGAATATCCGCATTAGCTTGAAGCTCACGAAGTAGGGGGTCTAAAGAAAGCACGAATAAGAGCGGCGACAAGGGGCAGCCCTGTCGAGTCCCTCGACGAATATTTAAAAAACCGGAAAAAGTCCCATGGACCAGAACCTGTGCAGCTGGGTCACTATACAACACCTGGATTGCACCAAAAAAGAAAGGACCCAGTCCGTATGTCCTAAGCACCGCAAAGAGGTAACCCCATCGCACTCTATCGAAAGCCTTCTCGGCATCAAAACTAATAAGCAGGGAGGGGCTACCTTCCGCTCCCGCCCGCTCCAGTGCCAATAAGATATGCCGGATGTTCTTAGCCACAGGTCGATCCCACACAAACCCCACTTGAGAATCTGAGATCACTGAGGGCAAAACTCGCGCCAGGCGGGCAGCCAAAATTTTTGCCATAAGCTTCGCCTCATAGTTCAACAATGAAATAGGCCTGTACGATTCAGGTAAGAGAGGGTCCTTACCGGGTTTCAGGAGTTGGACTTGGGAGAGTCTTTGGACTTCGTGTACCTGGACTTCAGTAAAGCTTTTGACAGTGTCCCACACCACAGGCTGCTAAGCAAGATGGAATCGATGGGGTTAGGAGAGACACTAACTGCATGGGTCAATGATTGGCTGAGTGGCAGACTTCAGAGGGTGGTGGTTAATGATACCCTCTCTAAAACATCGGAGATGACCAATGGAGTGCCGCAGGGCTCGGTCCTGGGTCCACTCCTTTTCAATATATTCATAGGGGATCTGACTCAAGGGCTTCAAGGTAAAATAACACTATTCGCCGATGACACCAAACTATGTAATATAGTAAGTGAATGCAGTTTACAGAATTATATGGCGCAGGACCTGCTTACATTGGAAAGTTGGTCCTCAACCTGGCAGCTAGGCTTCAATGCTAAGAAATGTAAGGTCATGCACCTCGGAAGCGGAAATCCATGCAGGACGTACTTCTTGAACGGAGAAACTTTAACTAGGACTTCAGCAGAACTAGATTTAGGAGTAATCATCAGTGCAGACATGAAACCTGCCAATCAAGTGGAGAAGGCTTCATCAAAGGTAAGGCAGATGTTGAGTTGTATCAATAGAAGTTTCGTCAGCCGAAAGCCTTAAGTCATAATGCCGTTGTATAGGGTCATGGTGAGACCTCATCTGGAGTACTGTATGCAATTCTGGAGGCCACATTACAGTAAAGATGTGCGCAGAATTGAATCGGTTCAGCGGACGGCCACCAGGATGATCTCGGGGCTCAAGGGTCTCTCTTACGAAGAGAGACTGAACAAATTGCAGCTCTACACTCTCGAGGAACGTAGGGAGAGGGGAGACATGATCGAAACATTTAAGTACCTCACGGGACGTGTTGAAGTAGAAGATGATATTTTTTTTCTCAAGGGACCCTCGGCCACAAGAGGGCACCCGCTCAAACTCAGGGGCGGAAAATTTCATGGCGACACCAGAAAGTATTTCTTCACAGAGAGAGTGGTTGATCATTGGAACAAGCTTCCAGTGCAGGTGATCGAGGCAGACAGCGTGCCAGACTTTAAGAATAAATGGGATACCCATGTGGGATCCCTACGAGGGTCAAGATAAGGAAATTGGGTCATTAGGGCATAGACAGGGGGTGGGTAAGCAGAGTGGGCAGACTTGATGGGCTGTAGCCCTTTTCTGCCGTCATCTTCTATGTTTCTATGTTTCTATAATATGCGCTAAATTCACATAACGAGGAAGAAAGCTTAGCAAACACTCAGATTATAAACTTCAGCCAACACTGGCGCTATCTCCGTCACCAACAATTTATAGAACTCACTCCGATACCCATCCTGGCCCGGCGCCTTTCCCAAAGGACTGACCCCTATCGCCCACTCTACCTCCTCCGCAGTAAAGGGAAGATCCAAATCGGCAGAATCCCTCTGGGATAAACAAGGCAAGTCAACACTGTCAAGATAGAGCTGCCCATCCAAAACCGCATCACCCGGATCCATGTATACCTCTGCAAAAAACGTCCGCAAAAGCTCACAGATCTCTTCCGGCTGATGATGCAGCACCCCATGAGAGTCCCGAAGAGCGGAAATGTTCACAGGTCCACTATGCGGATGCATCATACATGCCAGCAACCGGCTGCTCTTATTCGCAAACCGAAATAAATGGAACTTAAAGTGTGCCCGTGTCCGCATTGCCCATAGATGTAACAATTTGTTCAGTTCTTGCTGAACCTCCAAGAGGTGCGTCCGAAGCAGGAAAGAGGGTGCCCTGCCATATTGACGTCTCAACACAGTCACTTTCCGTTCCAAGGCCAGAACAGTCCAATATCGAAGCTTCGACTCCTGGGCCACATAGGCAATGACTTCCCCCCGTAAAACAGCCTTTGCTGTCTCCCAGTAGAGAATGGGATCATCGCGATTCTGCTGATTAGTGTGTTGAAAATCATTCCACCGCTGCACCAAAAACTCCTGAAAGCGATTATCCCGATATAGATAACACGGAAACCGCCACTTTCTTCGAGAAATCGGGGAATCGCCCCAGGTCCACCTAAACCCCACCCAAGCATGGTCAGAAATTTCAATGGGGCCCATATCCACCCCCAAAACCCAGGGAAGTAGTTTGCGGGAAATGAGGATGAAATCGATACGGGAAAGCGTCCCATGCGTCCAAGATAAATGGTAATAATCCCTCTCTAATGGGTGTAGCATCCGCCAAACATCGAGCAACCCCAAAGTAGATTCCAGGAGCTGTGCTCCTGTATAAAATTTGGCGGCCTCTCTGCCAGTGGAAGCAGAGTGGTCCAACCTAGGATCGGGGACCTCATTGAAGTCCCCACCCAACAGCATCGGAACGTCATCAAATTGCAAGAGTTGATTGCGGAGCCCCCGAAAAAACCTGGCTGAAGGATTGTTAGGAGCATATACATTGCACAGCAAAAGGGGCCGATTATCGAGCAACACGGATGCAACTATGTAACGCCCATTAGGGTCACGGAGCATTCTCCGGGTTTGTAGATGGAGACCCTTACGGATCAAAATAATAACTCCCCCTTTCCCACCAACGGCGGGCGCCTCCAAATGGGTGCCCACCCACCAGGTACAGAGCTTAGCATGTTCTGCTGAGGATAGCCGGGTCTCCTGTAAAAAGGCTATGGAGGTTTTAGAACGATTCAAACGCTGCAAAATTTTTGAGCGCTTGATAGGGGAATGTATTCCCCCAACATTCCAAGAAGTTAAAGTGTATTCCAGAGTAATCCAAACATAAGAAAAATGTAACAAGAATAAGGAACCGTAAAAGTACCAGAGGAGCGTCCCAGCCACCACCCCTCCAGTGTCAAGAATCCTTCTCCCCCAAGGAGCGAACCATACACCTTCCACCAATAGAAAAACAGTCCACTCGGCCACCCTACTCTACCCCTACAAAACCCCACAAGGATCCCAACCGCAGGATCCCTGCGACCCAGCAAGTCCACCACTCTCCCCTCAAACACCCCCCTTCCCTCCCCTCTACCTCCCATCCACAGCCTACCCTCTCCCAACCCATACCCAAGACACCCCTTGGTGGGCATCATTTCCAGGAAACCATGTACACCCCCCATGGGAACAGTTAACAATATCCCTTGGCCCTCAGTCCCCCAGAACACACAAAAAAAAAGGAAAAAGAGAAATACCACAATAGAGAGCCCAGAAGCAATCGCCCCTAGAAAAGAACAAAACCTAGCAGCCAAACCGCCCCATACCACTCAAACCTCCCAACCCCTCACCAACCCTCTCATCCATACCACCAATACTCAGCCATACTCACCAGAATAACACCCTATGCCCCTCCAATAAGCCCCCCCACCACCAAAAAAGCAGTCACAGAGATCAGGATGGGCATAGAAAAGACCAAAACAAGCACAGCGGAAGCCCCAAGAAAGAAACCAAGAGACCCCCCACTCCATGCACCCACAGTACAAGCAAACAAATCCCCCACACAATCCACACACACATAATCCTGGCATGCCAACTCAGGAACAAACATTAAAAAAAACAAACCCCAGAAGTACACCCACACAGGAGGACCCTATGGCCCACACAAGGGGACCCAGCGTCCCAAATCTGATTGATTGGAGTAAAAACCGAAAGGTCTGTAATCGGACTACAAGCCAGTCATCGGGAATTGGGCCTCCTCAGTCCCTGTGCTGGACCCTCAGGCATCAGCTCCGTCACAAAGCATTGTGCTGCCTCCAAAGTGTCAAAGTGATGAGCTCTACCCAGATGGGTCAAATGCAAGTGAGCCGGGTATTGCAAAGAAAAAGCAATGTTTCGCTGGATGAGATGGGTGCACAAGGGTGAAAACCGGCGCCGCGCCTGAGAGACCTCTGCCGAGTAGTCCTGAAAGCAAAGAATGGGCCGGTTGTCATACAAGAGCTTCTTGCCCTGCCTCAATGCACGCAGGACCTCCATCTTATGATGATAATTCAGGATATGGCAGATGACCACCCGGAGCCGGTCCGCATTCTCTCTCCATTGCCCCAAGCGACGCGCCGGCTCAACCCGCAAGGGGCCCGAGGATAGTGGTAAAGATAAAGACTCAGGCAGCCAGCATTCCAACATCGCCCCCAGCTCCACATCCCTCACCGATTCGAGCAGTCCAACAAAGCGAAGGTTATTGCTGCGAGACCTGTTCTCCAGATCGTCCACCTTGGCTCGCAGCGCTGCTAATGTTGCAGTATGGGCCGACTGCTCCTGGGCAAGCTGCTGAACTTGATCCTTGGCAGCACTCACTCGATTTTGAGTCTCCTTAACCTCCAATGTAAGGGAGGCAAAACGTTGATCCAACGTGTCCAGTTTGTCCAGGATTCTCTGTAATTTGTCTCCCAATGAGCTCTCAAGAGCAGCCTGAACCTCCGCCGTAACCGCAGCCACCCAGGAAGAGTGAGGAGCCTCCGACGACGGGGGTGCCACGTGGTCCGCCATCTTGGACTCTGGTGGCTTGCTCCACTCACGATCTTTACGGACCGTCTTTGTGGCCATCGCGTTCCCGACAGACATGCCAAAATTCGCGCCACGCCACCAGGAAGCTCTCCGGCACAGTAGGAGGACCGAACCAAGGGATCAAATTACTGATAAATTGCCAAGCCGTGGTCAGGTGTAACGGAGCTGCAGCAGCTAGCTGTCTACAGCGCGTGTTTCCACCGGAAGTCTCGATCTTTAATTTTTAAAAACAAAACAAAAAATGTGGAACTATAGTTTCTGGAATGTCCAAAAGACAGTTTGATATATAAATATCAGAAATGCCTGGACCGGGTGGTTCAGAGGATGCTGTTTCTGTGGTGTTGCATTGGTGCTGGGGTCAAGCCCCATTGGGGCCGGCAGTAACTGGAGCACGGCACAGGGCCCTGCTGTGGTGTTGGGTCACAACTGCGGCACTGCTCATTGCCAAGGGGTGGCTGTGAAGGGGTGCTGGGAACAGGCCCAAGTCAAGATGCAGGGGCTGGAAGGAGGCACTGACCCGCGATCTTGCTCATTGCCATCGGGGAGGCTGTTGCACATGCACGGTGATGTCACCATGTATGCGCGGTGGTGACATCATCGTGCTTTGCTTTTGCAGACATCACCAGGAGCTGGCTGGGCCTAGTCAGCCTGAAATAAAATTATTTGGGGTCATGAAGTGTCGGGTGAACCAGGGAAAGTCTGGAGAAGGTGGGAAAGGCTCAGGAGAGCTGAGCTTCTCCCGAAGATTCTGTTCTTTTCTGCAGGTTCTTTTCTGGATTCTGTAGACCCAATTATGTGCCTAGGAAAGTATCTGTAAGGGAGAGGGATCTAGGGGAGAAAAGGGAGCTAGATAGTGTGATCTCAAATGATGGTGAAGAAGAAATGTGTTGGGATCCCTTGTGGGAAGAGGGAGACTTTGCCATGGAGATAGGGGAAAGGGGGGGACCTGAAGAGTACATGGAAATAGATGTCCACCCCTAGGTATGTCTAGGATGGCGCAAGGAGATTGTGGGGTGGTGAGTCTTGAGTAGATCATGAGAAGTAGTGTTTTTCTTACTCTGCCTCAGTGCTTTTGGGGGGGAAGGGGATGAAAGTGGTTGAGAGCTATCATATCCCCATCACCAAATATAAGTGGAATGTGTGAGATTTGTGGCCTACTGGACTAAATGTAAGATTTTCCAAACACCCTGATTCTTTACGACTTCCATGATACTTGAATAACTCAGGGTGAATTTACAACAAAATATGTATATTATTTAGCTGGGAACTTATTTGTATGTTTTTGTATTCATTCTATTTTGACTGCCTGTTTAAATCATGAGATTTGTGGACAAGGATAGTGAGGCCTCCCAGATGCCAGGATGCCAGGAAATGCCCTCAAAAATGACTGATAATCTTTTTCACTGAGACCATCAATGGACTCCTAGTTGGTCACCTTAAGGTTTCTGTAGGACCTAAGGTGGAAGAACTTCTAACAAGAGGTTCATGGGTACCTCCCAGGAGAGAAGGCCAGCTTTATGCAGCACTGGGAGGTTGTGAGTGGAGAAGGATCAAGCGACGTGTAGAAAACATTCAGACCAGAGGATGACCAGAGTGAAGTGACAATAATAATAATAACTTTATTCTTTTATACCGCCATAACCAGAAATTCTTGGCGGTTTACACTAAAAAGAGCTGGACAATCAATGGAATACAATAATACAGTAAAAAATCCAAACATTTGTAAAATAGAATTTCAATAATAAAACTCACTAAGTAATAAACTTATCGAACAAAGTGGACTGCAATAGGATAACATAGCTTGCTGAATACATTTACCTAACCAAGATTGTTGCCTACCAGCTTGAAATGCTAGGGTCATATCTAAGAAGGTCTTATATCTACACCCATTAATTTTTGGATAAGCAAATAAGTAGAAGTTTTTAGTTTCTCTTGATGGTCTATGCAACACAAAATGAGGAAAAAGGTAAGCTGGAGACAATCCCGATATCAACTTAAAGCAGATACAGGAAAATCTGAATAATACTCTTGCCTGCAAAGGCAGCCATTGAAGTAAACGATAATATGGACTAATATGGTTGTTCTTTTTTAAACCAAAAATCAATCGAACAGCTGTATTCTGAATTATCCTTAATTTTCTTAGAATTTTTTGGGGGTGCTCCTAAATAGATGTTACAATAGTTTAAAATAGATAAAACTAATGCCTGCACTAATAGTTTGAACACATAGAGGGGCATAATCGAAAGGGACGTCTAAGTTCGTTTACGTCCATCTCGCAAGTCATCCAAAGTAAAAAACAGCTTAAGACACATTTTCGAAAGATATGTCTAAATTTTTTATTGTTTCGAAAATCGTCTAATTATACGTCCTGCCGATCTGATCGTCCAAGCCACTAAATCGTCTATCTTTATACCACATTTCCGTCCAACTTCCGTCCAAGTCCAAAACGCCTAGAACAAGCCTTGTTGGATGTGGGAGGGGTCTGCAAAATGATGGACTGCACACCTAGACATGCCACCTAAATAGTAGGGTACCTTACAGGGCACTGCTGTGAATTTCACAAAAAGGGTGCCATGTCTTCTCTTCCCTACAGCTTCCTTATAGGTCATGATGAGCCCTCCAAACTAACTCCAGCATACCCTAGACCCACTTATCTACTACCCCAATAGCCCTTATGGCTGCAGGAGCCACTTATATGCCAGTACAAAAGGGTTTTGGGGGTGTATAGGGAGTGCACATGTTTAAGTATCAATGCAGTGATTACAGGGGCTTATGGGCATGGGTCCTCCTTTCCATGAGTCCCTAACCCACCCCCAAGTTGACTTAAGCTGCCTCTGGGCTGGACAACTAGGCTTTCCTATGCCAGGCGGCCAGGTGATGATGGTCTGGAGGCTGAATTTTAAAGTTATGATTAACATTTTTATGGGGGTGGGGGGTTTGGTGATCACTGGGGTAGTGTGTGGAGGTCTGTTTTATGTGTTTGCAGTGCTTATCTGGTGACCTTAGGTGGGTTTTTGTGACTTAGACCATGTTTTACATGATCTAAGTCACAACGTCCAAGTTCCGTCTAGACTCTTGTAAAACTTTCAGTTATAAATGCTGTACGACTAAGTCTAAGCTGGCCCACGTCCTGCCCAACTCCCACCCTTGGCACGCCTCCTGAAACGCCCCCTTTAGCTTTGGTCATTCAGCGGCACTATGAAGGCCTAGGTCGTTTAGAAATACATCCAAAACCCGTTTTTATTATCGGCACTTGGACGTTTTTGAGAAATGTTCGTCCAAGTGACGACTTAGGCTGGTTTTTGGACGTTTTTCTCTTTCAATTATGAGCTCCATGGGCTATATCTAGGAGCCTAATTTATAAAGACAAACAGGCCCTTATATTTGATGTTTGTATACTCCTCTAAATGGGAGGGTGTCATTTACTAACAGTGCGCACTAATGGCATTAGCTCATGTTATCTACCACAGGACCCATAGAAAGAAATGACATCCTAAGTGCTCAATAGCAAAAAGAAATGTTTGAAGATTTACTTCCTTATACTGCGTAGTTCTCCTGGCATCGTTACAAACCTAAACTGCTTTCCTGAAAAATCTGCCCATCTAGGGTTTAGTTTAGCCTTCTCAGTCTTTTTCTGCTCTTACAGATGGTCAACAAGCTGTTTCTCTGCACCAACAAACTCAATTGCGCTCCCACAGGTGCAATCAATGATGGGGCTTGTTGGTTTGAAACTGTCCAAGGAATTTACACGTCTCATTCCTCAAGATCAGCAGCAAAGACTGTAGCTATGCCCTTAATACAATGAAGCCCATCATTTTCCACTACACTGCACTTTCCAATCTATTCACTGGAGGTCTCACCATTATGAGGAAAGATGAAATTGGAGTCTCTGTCTTCTGTGACTGCTTAATTTTGCAACTTTTCTACTAGTGGTCCTCATCTTCACCCCTCCCCTCTTCTCCCCCTACCCCCACCCCCTAAAAAAAATTACCTTAAGTAACAGCAAATTCAAACACCAGTCATTTTTACACCATGAAACCCTCCTCCTGTAAACATAATGTTTGAAAAACTATGCTCATTAGTTTTTTTCCAAAGGCACCTTAACTATGAGCATAGGGCAGTGGTAAGTGTCATAACAGAGCATCCGCATAAACAGCATGAGTTCAGCATTAGAACAGAGATACGAGTGAATAATTTTGCCTTTAAGAAGCAGCAAAATTTTCAGTTTAACAAACTCCATTAAGGCCCTGTCAGGTGGAAAGCTGGAGATGGTGATTTACATTTAAATTGCACATAAGGGAAAAGCTAAATGGAAATGAATAGGGTGCAATATTCAGTAAACAAGATTCATCACAAAAAGGAATTCCCCTTCTATATGCACTATAAAAGTGTATGCTTTTAATTTTTTAGTACAATTATTTTCGTGGAAGTCACATACTGTGTCAATATTCAAATGGACTTAAACATTTAGGCCCGGATTCTAGGTGAATTAATTGTGTTTGCCTAACAATGCCTAAATTCGAGATCTGCTCCTAAAGTTGTTTTTTTAATTGACTTAATCAGCATGGTAATTGACTGTGCTGGTTTTCAGCCCTAAAATCCCCATTAATTAAGTAATTTAAGAGTTTGGTAACAAACTCTTAGGGTATACATAGTAACATAGTAGATGACGGCAGATAAAGACCCGAATGGTCCATCCAGTCTGCCCAACCTGATTCAATTTAAATTTTTTTTTTTTTTTCTTCTTAGCTATTTCTGGGCGAGAATCCAAAGCTTTACCCGGTACTGTGCTTGGGTTCCAACTGCCGAAATCTCTGTTAAGACTTACTCCAGCCCATCTACACCCTCCTAGCCATTGAAGCCCTCCCCTGCCCATCCTCCTCCAAACGGCCATGCACAGACACAGACCGTACAAGTCTGCCCAGTAACTGGCCTTGTTCAATCTTTAATATTATTTTCTGATTCTAAATCTTCTGTGTTCATCCCACGCTTCTTTGAACTCAGTCACAGTTTTACTCTCCACCACCTCTCTCGGGAGCGCATTCCAGGCATCCACCACCCTCTCCGTAAAGTAGAATTTCCTAACATTGCCCCTGAATCTACCACCCCTCAACCTCAAATTATGTCCTCTGGTTTTACCATTTTCCTTTCTCTGGAAAAGATTTTGTTCTATGTTAATACCCTTTAAGTATTTGAACGTATCTAAGTAGAGGTGCTTTCCCACACCTAAGGATGCCTATCTCAAACATTAAGCGTGGTTATGGGTGGAGATTAGAAGTGGTTGAGTTAGGCATCATTAGGCATCCGACATAGACGCCACCAAATTAGGCAAGTGAAAAGCTGGCCTAATGGAGCAGCGCCTACATCAAGGACGCTTAGCAACACCTAAGTCCATTTAGGCGCTGCTAAGCATGAATCTATAAATGGTGCCTAACGGTTTATTGACAGCCGCAATAAGTGGCGCCTACAATGTAGGTGCCACTAGGCACTGTTTATAGAATTCAGGTCTTACAGTACAGTTCTATTACTTAGGAGCTCACATGTACATAAAACAAAACTGCAGATCTGTACAAGACGTAGGCAAAATTTATTGTGACAAAATAAATATATGTAAACCCTTTTACCAATCAAGGGACCTGACACGGTCCGTATTTCGGACAAACCTTCGTCAGGGGTCCTATTAGGTGCAAATACAATATAAAATTTATTATTAAAATTATAAAACAACAAATATAGTAAAAAAATAATATAAAAATATCATATAGTGTAAACATGATGATATTAACGACGCTATCCAAAATTGTGATAGATTCAGCAAGAAGACAAGTGTACATGTTAAGAAAATAAAATAAAATGAAATAAAAATGGCATGCAATTTCGATGAACTGCATGCAGAAAAGAATGGGTGATCTTAGTGAGATAAAGAACATGGATATTACTATGGATGCATTAATGACTGTAAAAAAGAAATAGGAACAGAGATAGACACATGAAAAACGTGACCCATAAGAAAAAAGGAAAAGAGAGAAAAAGAGAGAGATGTGTAAGAAATAGAGTAAAATACATACCATGGTAAAAAAAGGATAACAAAAAAAGTCACAAAAAATTGTAGAGTAGCAGCTATAGAATAAAAAGGCAATATAATCATAATTTATTTATGTATGCTATAGATACAATATCCATGTTCTTTATCTCACTAAGATCACCCATTCTTTTCTGCATGCAGTTCATCGAAATTGCATGCCATTTTTATTTCATTTTATTTTATTTTCTTAACATGTACATTTGTCTTCTTGTTGAATCTATCACAATTTTGGATAGCGTTTACATATATTTATTTTGTCACAATAAATTTTGCCTACATCTTGTACAGATCTGCAGTTTTGTTTTGTTTGCTCTCGGTTGGTTTTTTACTGCAGTTTAGGTTGGGGCCTCCCTTTTATCCTTGTTTTCTCACATGTACATAGGCATTATGGACTAAATTCTATATATGGCACCTAAAAAAATGCTCAGCACTAATCTATAAACAGCAGTTATGCCCAAGACAGGTGCCTAAATTTAGGCATGCCTACTTGCACTAACTGAAATGCGGTGCAAATCCTTGCACCTAAATTAGGCATGAATCCTCTTTACATTACATTAGAGATTTCTATTCCGCCAATGCTTTGCGGTTCAAGGCGGATTACAAAAGAATTACAAAAAACATATTACATGAAGAAGATATCTGGTAATTTCTAGAGGAGATAAAGAGTAGATGAGGTTGCTTTGGGGAATCAGGAAGGTATTGGGAAGTGGGAAGGAGCTAGCGGTATTAAGTCGTTTGCAGGAATTTCTTGAAATGTAGCGTCTTTATTTCTTTTCTGAATGTTTTGTAGTCTTTATTCTATAACTACATGCGTAAATACAAGGAATGACCCTGATCCACCTATGACCCTTCCCTTTTTTGACTCGCATACAAAATTTAAGTGCAGATTCCATGCCTAAATTTGACATGTACATTTTAATTAAAATGTATTAGCACCAATAATTGTTCACTATCTCATCCTCCCTGTCTCATCGGCTCGCAACCTCAGGGTCATCTTTGACTCGTCTCTTTCCTTCTCTCTGCATGTCCAACAAGAAGCCAAATCCTGTTGCTTCTTTCTCTACATTACTACAATCTAGCCTTTCCTCTATGAACACGCTGCCAAGACCCTTATCCACGCTCTCATCACCTCTCGCCTAGACTACTCCGACTTGCTTCTAGCAGGTCTTCCACTAAGTCATCTCTCTCCCCTTCAATGTGTGCAGAATTCTGCTGCAGTCTCATATACCGCCATATTTGTTATGCTTACATTACCTTTCTCCTCAAATTGCTTCACTGGCTCCCCGACCATTTCCAAATTCAGTTCAAACTCCTCCTATAGTCTCTTAGCGGTACCCTCTTCCTCTTTGGCCAACTCCTGAGTCCATCCTATGCCTGAAACAACCTGCCTGACTCGATACATCAGGCTCCATCTCTGGCGGTATTCAAATCCAGGCTGAAAGCCCACTTTTTTGAAGCTGTGTTTAGGTCCTAACCCAACCAACTTGTAAAACACCCATTTCTGCTGGTCATTCCATCCATAGTTCCCCACCCTATCCTCCTCATCATTCTTCTTCTAATTCCCCACCTGAGCAGTGAAGATTCACTTTTCTGACCTCTGTGTATGTCATCCAGTGTGAGGGTTATCTTCAATGAACTCTCTACCTCCCTTAAACTGCTTCCGCCATAACTGTACTTTGTAGGATGATGGGACAGACTTTACCAGTCATGTGTTCATGGATCTCCTTTGCTTTTTCCCTTCTTCTGTGAGAAATTTTATCATTGAATGATGTTCCAAATCTAACAGTTTCTTACTTGATTGGTACAAGGACCCTCCTGACTCACACTGAGTCTCAACTGTGCAACAGACTTGTTTCAACATGCTTGCTACTTTCTTTCATACTGAGGCCGATAACATAAGAATTGCCGCTGCTGGGTCAGACCAGCAGTCCATCATGCCCAGCAGTCCGCTCACATAGCGGCCCTCTGGTCAAATACCAGCACCCCAACTGAGACTAGCCCTACCAGCACACGTTCTTGTTCAGCAGGAACTTGTCTAACTTTGTCTTGAATCCCTGGAGGGGTGAAGAAGAACTTCCTTACGTTTGTACGGAATCTATCCCTTTTCAACTTTAAAGAATGCCCTCTCATTCTCCCTACCTTGGAGAGGGTGAACAACCTGTCCTTATCTACTAAGTCTATCCCCTTCAGTACCTTGAATGTTTCGATCATGTCCCCTCTCAATCTCCTCTGTTCGAGGGAGAAGAGGCCCAGTTTCTCTAATCTTTCACTGTACGGCAGCTTCTTCAACCCCTTAACCATCTTAGTCGCTCTTCTCTGGACCCTTTTGAGTAATATTGTATCCTTCTTCATGTATGGCGACCAGTGCTGTACGCAGTACTCCAGGTGAGGGCGCACCATGGCCCGGTACAGCGACATGATAATCTTCTCCGATCTGTTCATGATTCCCTTATCATTCCTAGCATTCTGTTCGTCCTTTTCACTGCTGCTGCACATTACATGAACGGCTTTATCGACTTGTTGATCAGAACTCCCAAGCCCCTTTCCTGGGAGGTCTCTCCAAGTACCGCCCTGGGCATCCTGTATTCGTGCATGAGATTTTTGTTACCGACATGCATCACTTTACACTTATCCACATTGAACCTCATCTGCCATGTCGATGCCCATTCCTCGAGCCTGATTATGTCACATTGCAGATCTTTGCAATCGCTCTGCGTCTTCACTACTCTGAATAACTTCGTATCGTCTGCAAATTTAATCACCTCGTTCATCGTACCTATGTCCAGATTATTTATAAAAATGTTGAAGAGCATGGGTCCAAGCACCGAGCCTTGCAGCATTCCACTGGTGACGGTCTTCCAGTCCAAGTTTTGTCCTTTTACCCCCACTGTCTGTTTCCTATGCTTCAGCCAGTTTTTAATCCACATGAGTATTTCACCCTCAATTCCATGGCTCGCAATTTTCTAAAGTAGTCATTCATGCGGAACCTTGTCGAACACCTTCTGAGAGTCCAGATATACAATGTCGACTGGGTCGCCCTTGTCTATCTGCCTGTTTACTCCCTCGAAGAAGTGCAGCAAGTTTGTTAAACAAGATCTGCCTTTGCTGAAACCGTGCTGGCTGGTCCTCATCAAACCGTGTCCGTCAAGGTGATCAATGATGAGGTCCTTTATCAGCGCCTCTACCATCTTTCCTGGTACCGAGGTCAGACTCCACGTGTTGACTGCTTGCAGCTCCATCTGTCTCTTCTCATCTGCCCTGGGTACCGGTAGGATCTCCGAGAATGCTATCCTCTGAGCTGATGGGGATTCCCTTGCCGCAATCAGACAAGGTAGTTGTGTATGTCTACAAAACTTGCTTTTCGGCGTTTTATATACGGATATTTTTATTTTTGAAAATGGCTAAAAAGATAGACTGTATAGTATAATATAAGACCAAAATGTCTTTATGGGTCATTTTCAAAAATAAATATATATTTCTGGCTGTTTTGAAAATGGACATTTTTTCTACTGGATTTCTGGATGTTTTTTTCAAAACATCCAAATTAGACAGACATCCTATCAAAAATGCCCCTCTTATTTTCTATATTCTAGGGTTGTTAGAAGATAATTAAAGTTAACACAAACTAAATTTACATCCTTTAACCCAGTGACAGACCACTACCAGTCAGTCAGATTATCCCTAATGAATATGCATTTTATTTATTTATTCAATTGTCTATACCATTCTCCCAAGGGAACTCAACTGTTTATATGAATTTATTCAGGTATTCAAGCATTTTTCTCAGTCTGTCCCAATGGGCTCACAATCTATCTAATGTACCTGGGGCAATGGGGGGATTAAGAGGTTTGTGCAGGGTCACAAGGACTAGCATGGGTTTGAACCCACAACCTCAGGGTGCTGCGGCTGTAGCTTTAACCACTGCACCACACTCTCCATGACATATTTGCATAAGTGCATAGGTGGTCCCCAGGGCAGATTAGAAAACCACTGCTTTAACCAACTAAAATCTAATTTTTAGATTTTAATAAAATAAAGACATTGGGGTAGATATTCAGCCAGTAGCAGTCAGTGTTTTTTGGCCACCTCAGGTGAAATGCCCAAATATTCAATGCCAGACCATGTCTGGGCACAGGCATTGAATATTCAGTTATGTGTGGTCAGCTCTCAATTATTTGTTGAGTGTGATATTTAGCACTTAAAAGATAGGACTATATTTTATGCAGTCTTCTTTGTTTTGTTAAGTGCTGAATATCAGCACTAAGTGCCAGCTCTGCTCCTGCACCATCAGAAAATAACCGTTTATGGCTTTTGTGGTTGGTGCTGTTAGCCCCCACATGCAGTTAAATGACTCTGAATATCAACCTCATTGAATTTATCAATAAACCCCCCAATAATCTCTCAGATTTAGATCATCAAATTTCCCAGGAAAGGAATGTTCAGTTAGCCACAGAGGCTTCATTTCTGTACTCCCCTATCACAAATAAAACTATCCCTCTCCAATTTATTTGTTTATTTTTTTTTACTTATTCTGGTCAATTCACCTTCCAGTCCTAATTTTCACATCAATGTCCTCTTCCTTCATAGTATTGTAATCCCCCCCCCCCCCCACACACACACACAGTACAGAGTAGGAGGTGCAGGATTTTTCAGGGAGTCACTGAGTATGTATGAGTGTGGATAGAAGAACTATGTGGGAGGAGTTGGAGGACCCTAAATACTACTACTACTATTTATTATTTCTATAGCGCTACTAGATGCATGCAGCACTGTACATTAAACCTGTAAGAGATGGTCCATGCTCAAAAAAGCTTACAATCTAATTATGATAGACACACAGGATAAAAGGGTGATACTAGAGAATGACACAGTGGTTATAACCCGCAACTAGCCATGGGTAATCCGCCAAAACGGGGAGAAAAAAAAAAGTGGTCACTGCAGGTACAGAGACATGGCCATTCACCGCCCCGTGACAGTCAAGCAGACCCATCCCTCCCTTCCCCTCACATTCGTGGTGATTTTATTTTTCTTCTCTCCCAGCGGCATGAGCCTTTCAGCAAGTCGCGCACAAATGCTTTAATCTTCTCCTCTGACGCAACTTCCTGTTTCCGGTTGCATCAGAGGCGATGATTCAAGCAGCTGCGCGTGACTTGTTGAAAGGTTTGTGCCGCTGGGAGAGAAGAAAAATGAAAATCACCACAAAGGTGAGGGGAAGGGAGGGAGGGAGGGAGATACCAGAATGATAGCGATCGGGAGGGAGCTGCTGCACCCAGGGCCGGATTAAAGGATTATCTCCCTCACTTCCCCTCACCTTCCCAATCTTTATTAAACAGCTAAATGCTCCTTTTCAGAAGGGCCCTGACATGGCAGCCATTCTCTCAAACTGCCGGAAGCTACCCCAAAGCATTCCCTGTGAGGTGATCTTCCTTATCAGAAACAGGAAGTTGCAGCAGAGGGAAAACTGTGGGGCAGCTGCCGGCAGCTTGTGAGATTGGCTGCCACTTTGGGTCCCCTCTGAAAAGGAAAATTTTGGCTACTGGGGAGGGGTGGGGAGTGGGCAGGGAGAAGCGGTCTGCCCCAGGTGCTCCAAAAGCCTGGCGTCATGAATTTCTTCGCCGACAGAGAAGAAGGCCTGAAGCTGGCAACAGCAGCAAATTGTGAATGCTGCTGCTGCCCGAAGAAGTTCATGATGCCAGGCCTTGAAGCACTTGCTTAGGGGCTGCAGTGCCAATTGGAGATGGGGTGACAGAAGGAGGAAGGGAGCAGAGGGGAAAGAATTGCTGCACCCAACTGGAGGGAGAGAGAAAGGGAGAAGGAAGATGAGAAAGAGAGGGAGAGAAATGAAGGAATGAAAGGAGATACCAGGGCATGGTCATGGAGGGAAGGTAGGGAGGAAGAGATGCCAGGGCATGGAGGAAAGAGAGGGAGGGAGGAAGAGATGCCAGGGCACGAAGGGAAGGAGGAAGGTATGCCAGACCAAAGGAAAAGGAAGGGGGAAAGGAATGAAGAGATATCAGAGCATGGAGGGGGAGGGAGAGATGGAAGAAAAGGAAAGGGTGGTGATAGAGAGAAAAAAATGGAGAGGTGACAGAGCTGAAATGTGTAGGAGAGAGAGAGAGGGGAATACGCTGAAGGTAGTGGAGAGAGGGGGAGGGTAGGAAGAAGTAGACTCTGCATGTTTGTGGGTAGGAGAGAAGGGAGAAGACGCTGCATGTTAGTGGGTAGGAGAGAGAGAGGGGAGAAGACTCTGAAGGAGATGAGTGCCAGACCCATGGGATGAGGGGGGTGGAGGGAGATATGGAAGGGAGAGGCACAGTAACAGGCACAGTAACAGAGCAGATGCCATATGAGAGAGGCAGGGAGAAGGCTCACAGTGGTTGGAAGGAATAGAATGAAGAGAAGATGAGGAAAGCAGAAACCAGATAATAAAGGTAGAAAAAAATTTCTATTTCTTTTCTTTTTTTTTTTTTTTTTTTGCTTTAGGATAAAGTAGTATATTAGTTGTTTGGATAAACATTTATAAACAAAGCCCTGTCAGCTGAATTTATAACATGACAAAATACTGAATATTGTTTCTTTTTATACTTTAATAAAATAAGTTCAGTATAAAACTATTTGAGGCTTGTGCAGATGGGATCAGATGGTTTGCGGGGACGGGATGGGAACCGAGCTCATGGGGACAGGGCGGGGATGGGACCGAGCTCGCGGGGACGGGACAGGGATGAGCTCACAGGGACGGGGACAAATTTTTTCCCCGTGTCATTCTCTAGTATATATACATTGTTCATGTTGGAGATTACAATGGAACTGAGGCAGATAGGGCAGGGGACCATAGGAAATGCCACACAGATATGGATGCTTTACAAGTTGGTAGGGTTAGGACTTAAACACAGCTTCAAAAAAAAGTGAGTTTTCAGCTGCCAGAGATGGAGCCTGATATATCGAGTCAGGCATACAGTGTTGCCAGGTAGAAGGGATGGAGTTGGTAGTTGGCAGTAGAGAAGAAAGGTACCAAATGGGGATTTTGCCCCCTGAGGGTGTCATCAGGAAAGGACAGAATAAGGATTATGTGGAGACTCATCTCTGTGGGTAAACAAGGGAGTGAGAAACCTTGTTTACAGCAGAGATTGTGTGGAATGGTATAGCTTAGCGGGAAAATAGCGTGGTCCCTGGTAGAGGGAAAACAGAGAGGAGTTGTTTGAAGAGATTGGGAGCAGTATCGAAGCATTTAGCACTCAGGGCTGCAGTAGAAACCTTTACTATGGCTTAGTAAAAGCGGAGATTTGTATAAAAATGGATCGACATCTTGTTTGACTAGTGAATCCGGGTAATTAAGTCTAAGCTGAAAGGAGCGATAAAAATGGCTACGGACCTTTATGTGAAGAAAATCAATAAAAACAAGAGAAAAAGGAAGCCGATATGGTTCTCCAACCTAGTGGCTGAGAAAATAAAGGCGAAAGAGTTGGCGTTCATGAAATATAAAAAAAACCCAAGAAGAGGAGAGCAGAAAGGACTACAGGGTGAAATTGAAAGAAGCCAAGAGAGAAATACGTTTGGCGAAGGCACAGGCGGAAGAACAAATGGCTAAAAATGTAAAAAAGGGAGATAAAAAATTTTTCAGATATATTAGTGAAAGGAGGAAGATAAAAAATGGAATTGCTAGGCTAAAAGATGCTGGGAACAAATATGTGAACATAAGAACATAAGAACATAAGAAATGCCTCCGCTGGGTCAGACCCGAGGTCCATCGCGCCCAGCAGTCCGCTCACGCGGCGGCCCAACAGGTCCAGGACCTGTGCAGTAAATTTCTATCTATACCCCTCTATCTCCTTTCCCAGCAGGAATTTGTCCAAACCTTTCTTAAACCCCAGTACTGTACTCTGCCCTATAACTTGTGGAGAGTGATGAGGAGAAAGCAAATGTGCTAAACAAATACTTCTGTTCTGTGTTCACAGAAGAAAATCCTGGAGAAGGACCGAGATTGTCCGGCAAAGTTACACGAGAAAATGGAGTAGATTCTGCGCCGTTCACGGAGGAGGGTGTTTATGAGCAACTTGAAAAACTGAAGGTGGACAAAGCGATGGGACCAGACGGGATCCATCCCAGGATACTAAGGGAACTCAGAGAGGTTCTGGCGAGTCCTATTAAAGACTTGTTCAACAAATCTCTGGAGACGGGAGTGATTCCTGGGGATTGGAGGAGAGCGGATGTGATCCCTATTCATAAAAGTGGTCACAAGGATGAAGCAGGAAACTACAGGCCGGTGAGCCTCACTTCAGTTGTTGGAAAAATAATGGAAGTGTTGCTGAAAGAAAGGATAGTATATTTTCTTGAATCTAATGGGTTACAGGATCCGAGGCAACATGGCTTTACAAAAGGTAAATCGTGCCAAACGAACCTGATTGAATTTTTTGATTGGGTGACCAGAGAGCTGGATCGAGGACAAATGCTAGATGTAATTTACTTGGATTTCAGCAAAGCCTTTGATACAGTTCCTCATAGGAGGCTGTTGAACAAACTTGAAGGGCTGAAGTTAGGACCCAAAGTGGTGAACTGGGTCAGAAACTGGCTGTCGGACAGACGCCAGAGGGTGGTGGTTAATGGAAGTCGCTCGAAGGAAGGAAAGGTGACTAGTGGAGTCCCTCAGGGTTCGGTGCTGGGGCCAATCCTGTTCAATATGTATGTAAGTGACATTGCTGAAGGGTTAGAAGGAAAAGTGTGCCTTTTTGCAGATGATACCAAGATTTGTAACAGAGTAGACACCGTAGAGGGAGTGGAAAATATGAAAAAGGATCTGCAAAAGTTAGAGGAATGGTCTAATGCCTGGCAACTAAAATTCAATGCAAAGAAATGCAGAGTAATGCATTTGGGGATTAATAATAGGAAGGAACCGTATATGCTGGGAGGAGAGAAGCTGATATGCACGGACGGGGAGAGGGACCTTGGGGTGATAGTGTCCGAAGATCTAAAGGTGAAAAAACAGTGTGACAAGGCAGTGGCTGCTGCCAGAAGGATTCTGGGCTGTATAAAGAGAGGCGTAGTCAGTAGAAGGAAGAAGGTGTTGATGCCCCTGTACAGGTCATTGGTGAGGCCCCACTTGGAGTATTGTGTTCAGTTTTGGAGACCGTATCTGGCGAAAGACGTAAGAAGACTTGAGGCGGTCCAGAGGAGGGCGACGAAAATGATAGGAGGCTTGCGCCAGAAGACGTATGAGGAGAGACTGGAAGCCCTGAATATGTATACCCTAGAGGAAAGGAGAGACAGGGGAGATATGATTCAGACGTTCAAATACTTAAAGGGTATTAACGTAGAACAAAATCTTTTCCAGAGAAAGGAAAATGGTAAAACCAGAGGACATAATTTGAGGTTGAGGGGTGGTAGATTCAGGGGCAATGTTAGGAAATTCTACTTTACGGAGAGGGTGGTGGATGCCTGGAATGCGCTCCCGAGAGAGGTGGTGGAGAGTAAAACTGTGACTGAGTTCAAAGAAGCGTGGGATGAACACAGAAGATTTAGAATCAGAAAATAATATTAAATATTGAACTAGGCCAGTTACTGGGCAGACTTGTACGGTCTGTGTCTGTGCATGGCCGTTTGGAGGAGGATGGGCAGGGGAGGGCTTCAATGGCTGGGAGGGTGTAGATGGGCTGGAGTAAGTCTTAACAGAGATTTCGGCAGTTGGAACCCAAGCACAGTACCGGGAAAAGCTTTGGATTCTCGCCCAGAAATAGCTAAGAAGAAAAAAAAAAATAAAAAAAAATTTAAATTGAATCAGGTTGGGCAGACTGGATGGACCATTCGGGTCTTTATCTGCCGTCATCTACTATGTTACTATGTTACTATGTTACTATCAGTTTAAAAGTCTATGTACTCTTTTCTATTGATGTTCTGTTGGAAACCTCAATTCTCAGAGACTATAAATAGACATTTACAGTTAATTCACTTTTGCCACAAAAATGTGTACCATGGCCACGGGGCACTAAATGCTCAGATACTCATAGGAATTCTATGATCGTCAGAACTGCATCGGAACATTTAGTGCTCCAAGCCGCGGTAGAAACCTCTAACGCAGTTTAGCAAAAGAGGGGGGAGGGTTTTATAAAAATGGATCAACATCATGTTTGACTAGTAAATCAGGGTAATTCAATCTGTCTATATAGTCTTTACTATTGATGTTCAGCAGAATCTGTTTTTTTAAATATATATATTTTATTGAAGTCAGAAGCAGACAATAATGATTATAAAAGGAAAATACAAAACAAGACACATATAAGACAAATTATTATACAATCTGTAAGCCATAAAAGTAGTACAACACTTTCTAAACCAGAAGGTCTCTTTTGCACCTCCATATCCAGCAGGCACACCCTGCATTTATCTATGTTTAAAAGCAAAAATCTGTATTTTCTAGAATACTTGTAAATATGATATTAAGTGTTGAAAATGAAGCATATCCAACCATTCATTGTTGGATTAGAACAGCTGGTTTCTACAGAGATGTGATGGAATATGTAATCCCATCACTGATGCAGTTCATGAAAATCTTAGGAGCATATGAAACCAGTTCATTGAGCGAGCAGTGCCAATATACCTGTATATAGGCAGGCAGATGGTGCACACAGCTGTTATATATTCCTAATTAAGGACTAAGAAAAGCAGCCTTTGATTTATTTTTATTTTACATTGATTTCTGCAGCTATTTTGCAGGCTAGAAAAATATAGTTAGATTTTTACATCCCACCAAAATCTGTGACAACTGGCTAAATTAATAGCAGCTACAAAATATGGGGCTCATAATCGAAA
The DNA here is from genome assembly GCF_902459505.1 of Geotrypetes seraphini. Lineage (NCBI taxonomy): Eukaryota > Metazoa > Chordata > Amphibia > Gymnophiona > Dermophiidae > Geotrypetes > Geotrypetes seraphini. Next base: position 170,236,397 of record NC_047084.1, on the reverse strand, counting down.
GTTAAATGTGTCTAAAAACCCGCCCAAGTTGGCACTTGGACGATCTAAAAGATAGATTTCCAGGGACTTTTTAGGCCTCTGAATCCCATTGTGCACCCAGAGCTGAAAGAGGCGTTTTAGGAGGAGTTGTGTGGTTGGGATGTGGGCGGGATATGGACCGACCTAGGCTTAGCTGTCCTGCACGGATAATCGAAGGTTTGACAAGACTGCCTAAACGGAACTTATATGTTGTGAGTTAGACAATGTAAAGACACATATAAGTGCCCAAAAGATATCCAAAGTGGCCAGAGAACCACTGCAGGGACAAAGTAAACACCCACACACATACCCCCTGTTTTCACTGACCACATTGCACCCTCTCAAAGTTCAGAATAAAAACGTACATACCTGCATCTGGAACATCAGCACTTAGCATAGGAAAGCCTAGTAGAGCTGCACAGAGGTGGCTTAAGTAGTCTGGGGGTGCGTAGTGAACCATAGAGGAGGAGGACCCAGGCCCATAATCCACTCTAACCACTACATTCATGGTGAACATGTGAGCCACCAATCCCCCCCCCAAAAAAAACCAAAACTGTACTGTACTGCAATATAAGTGGCACCTACAGCCCTAAGGACTAATGGGGTTGTAGACAGGTGGACATAGTGGGTTTTGGGGGCTCGCCATTATCTATAAGGGAGTTCAGGTGAGATGTTTATGTGGTACCCTTTTTGTGAAGTTCATAGCAGTGCCCTGTAAGGTGCCCCACTGCTTTCTTGCCATGTCTGGGTGGCTTGTCCATCACAATGCTGGCCCCTCCCACTTCCAAAAGGTCTTGTTCTGGGCGTTTGGGACTTAGACAAATTTTTGGTCGAGAATATAGTATAAAGACTAGTGGCGGTATGGACGATCAAATGTATGGACGTACAGATAAACGATTTTCGAAAAAAGAAATATTTGGATGTACTTTGAGAATGGACATTTTGCTGCTGCCGACTAATGTTCTACATCCAAATCAGACTTAGACATTTCTTTTGATTATACCCCTCTATGTGTGTATTCTTATAGTAACATAACAGTGGAACCCTACTAACACAGGAACTATCCAATCTAGTTATTTCCTTTCAGATATTTAATTATTTAATTATATTAATTTTTTCTATGGGGGGAAAAAAGACCTCATACAATGAAGCAGACCCGATGTATCTTTCGATGGTACTGCCTTGATATAATCACAGGTCAAAACCCCCATTTCCATCCTTGTGAATATACAAAATAAATAAAAAAAAATTATTTGGTGTATCAAAGATTTAACTCCATTTTGTTGTATTTTGATATTCTTATAGAAGGAAACATTACAGAAGGGAAACTAATTTTTAGAGAGTGGTTCTCAGTCCTGTTCCTGGGGCACACCCAGTCAGTCAGGTTTTCAGGATAGTCACAATTATGCATGATAGATATAAACCCACATTTAAATTACAAATATAAATATGTAAGTAGTCATGCCATTAACACTGTTAGTATACAGACATGTATTGCCTCACATAAGAAGCTGACACTCAAACACATTGACAAAGGACAAGGAGAAAGCTGGCGCTGGAGACCACATACACAAAGAAAGGACAACAGTCCAAAAGTTGTTATTCTTGTAGGTCCCAACAAAGATCCAGGTTTCGACAATCTAAAATTGCCTTCCTTGGGAGACAAAAGTGATATAAAAAATATAGATAAATACATACACACAGTTATGTAAAAACAGAGGCATATAAAAATGTATGTCAAATCAATAAAAAAAACTTCTAAAAGGTAAATAAACCATACATTTATGAGTAAAAACCAAAGATAAAAAGATAAAACAAGTGAAATTAAATAATAAAAAGGTAATAAAAACCAGTGTGCATAAAAAAAAATTTTGAGAATTGTAAATGCAACTTGAAAAATGAGTATAAAAGAAAAACCAATAAGGTCCAGCCAAAGGGAAAAGGTTCTATGAAAATATTACCAGATCAAGCAAAAGTAATCCCAAAATGGACTAAAACATACTCCCCCTCCCTTCCCCCCTTTTACAAAATCGCAATAGCGGTTTTTAGCACAGGCCGGCGCGCTGAATGCTCTGCGCTGCTCCCGACACTCATAGGAACTCTGTGAGTTTTATGAAAGGGAAAGATTAAGGCGTGTATGTGTGTGCCAATAAAGGAGGTGCAATCAGAAGCTGTTAAGGCACATGTTGAGCTGTAAACCTGGATCCTTGTTGGGAACTACATTAGATGATGTGTTATCAGATGGAAAGCTACTTGACTTTTCATGACTGTAACAAACATTTGGTATTGCTAAATCTCAAAATAGCTGGTTGCAGTTGAAGCAAGCCATTCAGAAGGGGTTCCCTGATTGGCAAAAGCTTAAAAATCAGTACAGTTTGCCGGTCCTATGCTGCCAGACAGATTTCCTGGGGCATCAGTCCACTTAGTGGTCTGAATTTTTGAATAAGAAACTAAAGACTGGTCTTCGTGACATTTGGGGCTCCTTGTACAAAGCTAGGGCCTTAACGCACGGAATAGTGTGTGCTAAATTGCCGCATGCCCTTGCCGCTACCACACACTCAAACACGCACACTCTCCAACCTATACAGCAGTCCGATGTCCAGGAATTGGTTCCTTAATCCACAGGACATCAAAAAAAAGCAAAAACACACCCCTCCCCCCAAGAACTGCAACAGAGAGTAGTAAACACCTAACCCAAAGCTAAAGCCAGGCTACGAGCCTGGGAGGCAAAGAATCAAGGTATATGCCCCAAGTCTTCTGAAACCGTTGCCAGTGACGAAAGGCGGTATTCAAACCTTTAACAAAAGGTTCTTGGCTCTTTTTAGATGTTTGGAGCTAGACCTTTTAAAAAAAAAAAAAAAAAGCATCTACATGCTAAAAAGGTGCCCAAACTGACTAGATGACCCCCCCTTTACTCCCCCAGTGGTCATCGATCCCCCCTCCCACCACCCAAAGATGTTTAAAAATGTATGTTCTAGCTCGTATTACAGGGGATGCTGAAAAGTTCTCAGCCCAAGCAGCTTCAGGTGGTAGATGCGTGGAACAGTCTCCCGGAAGAGGTGGTGGAAACAGAGATTGTGTCTGAATTCAAGAGGGCCTGGGATAGTCACGTGGGATCTCTCAGAAAGCGAAAGAGATAATGGTTACTGCGGATGGGCAGACTAGATGGGCCATTTGGCCTTTATCTGCTATGTAACCTTTAGTATAATCACGAATTGGATTATACTAAAGGTTACATATACCCATGGATGGATAAAAATAGAAAATCAAGACGTAATCGCCCTAATAAGAAACACATCACATTTATCAATTCTTCCAGTGAATCATCTAGTGATGGAATGAAATCAATAGGTTCAAAATCGGATTCAATACCACTTATTCCTGATTCTTTTTTACGTTTAACAACGTCAACAGAAAAACAAACAGATCCGGGTATTCAGAACAAACTCAAACCACGCAAATTGAACAAGAATCGGTAACATTGGTATTTAATATTTCATCGAGAATATTAACTCCTTCAGAAATATTATTGTTACAATTGGGCTTGTCATTTGTTCCATTTTCCTACTATGACTCGTATGACACTCAAGCCTGGTTACACAAATTCTTCAGATCATTGAAATTAAAATTATTTTTTGGCCAAACTAATACGCAATCTCAAGAAGAACCTTCTTTTACAGACTCTCATCATGTCCCTTCAACATGGGTTCCTCCGGGTCCCGTAGACAACATGATTGGTGCTTTTGAAAAATTGGTATTAAGGGATATGGCAACAATGGAGACAATCAATCATAAACAATATCATAATTTGACACGAGCACAAAGAACAGCTTTAAATACTTTGACGCATGACAGTTCTATAAAAATTTTACGTGCTGACAAAGGGGGAGGAGTTGTAGTCATGGATACGGAAACATATCATATAGAGGCTAGACGTCAACTTTCCGATTCAACAGTCTATCAACGGGTGGAGAATGATTTGACTAAAGATCTTCAACGGGTTATATATACTACTCTTTGTCAAGCTAATACTGATGGCATCATATCATCCAAAGAATTTAAATATCTATACTGTAAATATCCTTCAGTACCGATGATTAGGTTTCTCCCGAAAATACATAAATCATACAACAATCCACCAGGGAGACCTATAGTATCTTGTTGTGGATCTTTACTTGAACCTCTATCTCAGTATATTGATTTTTATTTACAACCGTTCATGCTGTCCATTCGCTCCTATATTAGAGACTCTATGGATTTATTAGTACAAATTCAGGATTTGGATTTTTCTTCGATCAATACAGAGGATCTTATATTGGTCACATTGGACATAACGTCTTTATATACTAGTATACCCCAACAAGCAGCTCTACAAATTATTGAAAAGTATTTGTTACTATCATCACAAGTAGGCAATAAATTTGACCTTTTAATGTTTATGGCTCGATTAGTAATAAATAATAATTATTTTGTATATGAGAATCAATACTTCATACAACGTAAAGGTGTTGCCATGGGAGCAACAGTTGCTCCAGCTGTGGCATGTTTATTTATGGCCCAATTTGAAGACAAATACATATATAATTCAGCATTCTTCTCCAAGATTTTATTTTGGAAGAGATTTATTGATGATATCATTTTTATATGGAAAGGCACTATGGAGGAAGTAGATTTATTTGTGAACCAGCTTAATGAGTGTGACTGTAATATCAAGTTCACCGCCAATATGGACAAATCTAAAATTAATTTTTTGGATATTCAAATATCCCTCATAGCTGGCCATTTCCATTCAACTATTTACAGAAAAAATACTGATAGAAATTCTATTCTTCACTATAGAAGTTTTCATTCAAAAAAATTGAAAAATAGCATACCTCATAGTCAATTTCTTAGATTGAAACGCTTATGTTCCTCACCTGTTGATTACCATCATCAAGCAAGAGCAATGAGTCAACGTTTTCGTGACAGGGGCTATCCGAAACAATGTATCAAAGTTGCACATAAGAGGGCCAAGAACGCTAATCGAGATTGGCTTTTGTTACCTAGCAACAAGTCTGATCAAATCAATTCAAGAATGACTTGAGTATTGCCATTTTCTAGTAAAATTTCTCATGTACAAAAAATTATACATAAACATTGGAACATACTTAGCTTTCATCCAGTTTTTGCAGAAATCCCGATGTTTGCATATAAGAGAAGTAAGAATCCTATAGATCAAGATCCTATTGGACCCATGGGACATACATGTTGTGGCAGATGTAAATATTGCAGCCATTCTTTAACTATTGATCAAATCAAGATACCCAATACTAATAAAATCTATTATTTGCGGGGTCATTCTGATTGTAATACCTCTCAGGTAATATATGGGATTTTTTGTCCATGTAATAAGGTTTATATAGGTCAAACTAAAAGACCCATTAAATTAAGAATAGCGGAACATCTGAGCAGTATTAGGACTAATAAACTTGAAGCTCCTTTAACGGATCATTGGTCTTCAGCTGGCCATTCTTTAAATGATCTTAAATTTTGTGTAATCAGACAATTTAAATTCAATAGGCAGGGTGATATCTCTCACATTCTGCTATATCATGAACAACGGTTAATCTACACTTGGAATTCTGTGACTCCAAATGGTCTCAATAGAGAAATAGAATGGACCATTAGGTAATTATCACTCATTAGGTCTTAATAGATTATTAGCACGCAGTACATCATGTGACCTTTTGACGACTCCTATATGATGTGACGTTTGTACGTCACACGTTGATTCGGCTCATTTGCTGAAACATCCCAGACGGCGTGTTCGTTCTTTTGGGAGACCCGAAGGTAATTTATTACTAACTTTTTAAAAACTTTTTTCAAAATATTTTTCGAATACTCTACAACTACAACATATTCATTATTATTCTTTGTTTTATTTTTAGTTTTTTTCTTCCTGATGACGCTATTATTAGCGAAACACGATCGGTGTTGAGGAAATGTTGGACACTTTGCTTGAGGTTTTAAATCAAGATATTTTAGCTGCACATTGATTTGCTATTTGGACTTTATGGTTGTGGTGAAGGCTCACTATATTCTATACTATTTCGTGACCAGCTTTAACAAATGGAATAACAACATGGAAGAATTCATTGCATCAAATTAACTATCATCAATGAACAGCCTTTCAAGATAAAAATCTGTCTAAGCAAACTTATGCATGAGTGGTGAACTTTATAATATCTTTCAACCGAATTGACATTCAGTGAATTCAGCTAAGTATTCATCTATCTACATTTTTGATTATAAGTTTGCTTGAATTGTCTAGGGCTGGTAGGGAGGTGAGTGCAATGATGCAAGGATTATATATCTTTATTCTCACAATCTGCTGGTTTTGAATAAGATATCACACTGAGCACTCTTAAAATTATTTTTAAAGATTTATAATTATTGTTTACTATATAAATTCACTTTATGAGTTATGTTTCTATGTAACACAGATATTTGAGAACAGAGAGGCACTTCTAAGAAGTCCTGTAGTGAATTTCACATTAAAAGTTCCAGGTATAGATGCCACCAATCTTGCTTATATCGCATGGTGAGCCCTCAAAAACCTGTTATACCTACATTAAGATGACACCTGAAAGCATAAGGGCCATTGTTATGATGTACATACAGATGGGTATAGTAAGTTTTGGAAGGCTCACCAAATAATATTTATTTATTTTTTAGGTACAGTATTTATAAATCACCTATCAAAGTTATCTACATGGCTTTTGGGGGGGGAACAGGGATTGGGACTTGTACACCGCCTTTTTGTAGTTTTAAAACCACACAAAGGGCTCCTTTTACTAAGGTGCGTTAGCGTTTTTAGCACACCCTGAAGATTAGCGTGCGCTAACCCCCAAGCTACGCTGAAAATACTAACGGCAGCTCTATGGAGGCGTTAGCGTGTAGCGCGTGCAGCAATGTAGCGCTTGCTAAAACTGCTAGCGCAGCTTATTAAAAGAAGCTCAAAGTGGTTTGCATACAGGTACTTCATGCAATTGTCCCTATCTGTCCCAATGGGCTCACAGTGTACCTAATGTACCTGGGGCAGTGGAAGATTAAGTGACTTGTCCAGGGTCACTAGGAGCAGTGTGGGATTTGAACCCACAACCTTAGGGTGCTGAGGTTGTAGCTCTAACCACTGTTCCACACTCTCTTCCCTAGGAGAAGGGTAGGGGGCAGGGATAGGGACTTGTATACTTGGTTTACAATCAGTCAATCAAGCATTTTTCCTATATGTCCTGGTGGGCTCACAATCTATCTGGAGGACTGAGTGACTTGCAAGATATAGTGACATCTGTACCTGGGATTTTTTTTTAATGTGAAATTCACTACAGTACTTCTTAGAAGAGCCCCTCAGCTATCTGAATAGCTTGCTCAGAATGGGTGTCAGGTCAAAAGCGCGCCGGGACAAAGGCGCGCCCAGACAATTGAGCGCAGTGCGTACCGCCGCGCCGCTCTAAATTACTGTTTTTAGTGCTCCGACAGGGGGGCGTGGGGGGGGAACCCCCCTCACTTTACTTAATAGACAGCGTGCCACGTTGTGGGGGCGTTGTGGGGGGGTGGGGGGTTGTAACCCCCCACATTTCACTGAAAACTTCACTTTTTCCCTGTTTTTAGGGAAAAAGTTCAGTTTACAGTAAAATGTGGAGGGTTACAACCCCCCAAACCCCCCATAACGCCGGCGCGATGTCTATTAAGTAAACTGGGGGTTTCCCCAACAAAACCCCCCGTCGGAGCACCTAAAAACTGTAATTTAGAGCGGCGCGGTGGCGCGCGCTGCGCTCAATTGTTGGTGCGCGCTTTTGTCTTTCGTGCCGTTGTCTATGAACCCTCAGAATGCTTAGATGAAAATTTTCTCTTGTGTGTTTTTCATGTGGACGTATTTATATTTGAGAATGGCTAAAAAAAGATAGACACACAGTACTGCCCTGAAATTCACGGGAGTTCTGTTCCAGGAGCACCCGCAAATTTCAAAAAACCACAAATTCGGTTTAGGAACAGATTGGAGGCGGGAGATGGCTGCAGGGGCGGCAGTGGGTACTGAAAAAAAGGCTGCGGGATTGTTCTTAGTATTTTCTGACCGCCTCTTCTGGGAACTAAAGCCAGGCTACACCAATCAAGAGCTGCTTTGACATGCTATCTTGCACGTCAAAAGTGCAGCCTGACTAGTTCCTGGAAGAGAAAGTCAGAAAATACCGCGAATGACTGAGTCTGCGATTCGCAAACTGTGAATTCACGGGGGTTTACTTTACTAAGAACCAAAACATCTACATAGGTCTTTTTCAATTTAAAAAAAAAAAAAACGATAGATGTCTTGCTGTTTTGAGAATGAGCATTTCCTCTATTGGATTTCTGGACGTCTTTCCCAAAACACCCAAACTCAAACAGACATCCAATCAAAAATGCCCCTCCTCGTGTCCATCTATAAAACACTCTGCCTGTGTTCGCCCTTAAAAACATATGCATAAATCTAGTCATTGTCACACACACTTGCCATATAAATATTAATGATTTCATAGAATTACTTCCAAAGTGGGTTAGGCTGAAAGCAGCTCAGAAGCTCAACTTCAACCTTTTCTGATTACCTAAATGTTCTCTGTACATGGTACTTTGGCAGATTGATCTCTAAAGAGTGCAGTTTGCTCTTGAGAGTAACTGAAAACTTGTTAAAAGTGAAATATATACTTTGGAAGACATCTGTATAAACTTTTGCATCGCTGCAGAGTTCTTTGATCCTTGCTATTCTGAGGTGATCTGCAGAGAGTTCATTCTGACTTTATAGAGCACCCAGAGTTATTCCTTGAAGTGTGAGAACATTAAAAACTTATAACCTAATAAAGGGGATTTGGATTTAGTTTGCTCCTTTGTCTGTAGTAGCTCAAGGCGAGCTACATTCAGGTACAGTAGACTGCTAGGTGCCAAGATGAAAAATTCCTGCTGAACAGAGAAAACATGGGCGTTTCATAGCAGAGTAGGTTTTAGATCTGCGAGGCCCATAAGGTCCATGTTTTACCCCTTCCCCTTGAAGACCACCTTGAATGCATGAGTGTTTTTCTGCCCGACAACAGCTTGTAGGACTGCCAATTTTTTGTTTTCCGTGGAGCTGAGAGGAAATTTTTCTCTTTCTCTCGGCACATCAATGTACATTTTTTATTCAAAACCTCTTTTTTCAGTGTCTATTTTGTGCATACATTTTAGACATCTAGTTTGGGCCTCAGCATGTGTTCTGTGCTCAGGCTGAAAGTATTGAATCCTCAAAATAACTAGACAACCCTCTCCCCCTCCCCCCCCCCCCGACTATTTTGTCCTTTGATTTCACATTGGTGGTTTTATTTTTATGCCTAAGGTTCTTAGTGGTTTTAAGCAATGCACCTGGTGTTGCAGGGCTATTTCAAGTACTGACCCGCATAGTTTGTGCATCCAGTGCCCTGGGCCTGAACATCATGATTTTTTCTGCCAGCTCTGTTCTAAAGTTCAGAAATGATTGCTAAAATCCAGAAAATTCTAATGCAATAAACTTTTCAGGTCCTCCCCATTGAAAATGGTGGGAGTCACTGACCCACATGCTCCAGCATTGCCTCCGATACTGACGACTTTGACATCTAAGACATTGGCTATGTCGACATCTACATCAATGCAGCCTGCATCAGGGGAGCCATGTAAAAAGACTAAAATGTATAAGCATACTTCCCCTTCCAATGCTGCTTCAGCATCATCTCACTGGAGCACGACATGAGAACTGCTTGCTAATGTTGGGCCGGGAGCCTCGACCCTGAAGAAAATTTTGAAACATGTCATGTCGGTGGAGGCGCTCCCGCAATGCACTTTAAGAATAAGATACGTTCTTATGCATCTTCTATTTATTACTGCTAAATTTGCACAAAAATCTGCTACATTTGCACTTTATATGTAAGAAGAAAAAGTTTAAAAATATACAAGAAAAAGAGGATCCATTGAAGATATTGGCTCATATTATTTTTCTATGAACTCTAAGGGCTCCTTTTACTAAGGTGAGCTAGCGTTTTTAGCGCAGGCAGGATATTACCTCACGCTACGCGGCTAGAACTAATGCCAGCTCAATGCTGGCATTAGTGTCTAGTGCGTGCGGCAATGTAGCGCGTGCTATTCCGCGTGTTAATGCCCTAACGCAGCTTCATAAAAGGAGCCCTAAATAAAGGAAAGTGAGCCCTTTGAGGATTATACACACTTTAGAAAAATATTCAGTTGTTTACAAGATAGTATTATGAACGTTTATTTCTTAATATTGTAGCCACCACCAGAGCCTCAAAGCAGGATTCAACAGTGCCCCTAGTGGCTACAGACAAAATCAACCCGGGCGTTCGACTCTGAATGGAGTCAACAAAAAACAAACCACCAAAATTCTAGGGATACCAGTTCTCAAAGTAGATTTGTCAGAATATTCCAAGCAAGTTTCAAGTTTATTTAAAATTTCTTATACTGCCTTATCATATCTTCAAGGCGGTGTACAGAATATATTAAAACTATGTATCACTGTAAGTTATAGAACTGGGGAATGTACAAATTTTAGTAACGTGGACAAACCGAAATGAAGGGAAGGAGGGTTGGAACTACAATTGATAGAAAGAAAAAGAACAATTATGGAAAAGACAAAAGGAAGGGAAAATAAAGGTAAAAGATCTTTCCAGGAACAGGTTCGCCCTTAAAAGGGCAGTTTACGTGTCAAAAGCGTCAAGAAATAAAAATGCCTTTAGCTTTGATTTAAAATTGGCAAGACATGTTATTTCACGTAGGTGGTTTGGAATACTGTTCCAAAGCGAAGGGGCGCTAACAGAAAAAAATTATAGTCCTTCAGGGGGAAATGATTTCTCCACACAGTTCCCTTTACTCCAAAACTATATTTTAGCACTCCAACAGTTTTATTTTCTGCAGTTCTTTCACTTAGCCTGCACACTGCAGATCTCAGGTAAGTCCAGCTCCTTAGCTGTAACAGTCCCCAAACATTTAATCAGCCCAAACATGCAAGCCTCCAGCTAACACAGCACTGCTGGGGCCAGGAGAAGTGCCTCAAGTTTGCATTCATTAAAGCAAAAAACAGCTTCCAAAATCCCTCCCAGATCATGGCAAACTTATCCCACCAAAGGCACTCCCAGCTTCCTACAAGCATGGGCTGAGAACAAAAACAGCAAACAAAAATCCACAGTTCTGGCATTCCATGAAAAAGGCAAACAAAAACATTCTCAGCAAAAATAGGAAAAAGCGAAAAGCAAAAAACTCACAATTCTCCAATCAATCACAGTTCTCCAGTCAGTCCTCTTCTTGCAGCTCCACAACACTCGCTGGCCTGTGCTGCAAATGGTGGTGTGGACCCAGCTTCTTCCACACCCAGGTCTAAGGCATTACCCAGCTTGAGCTTGGAACTTTCCCATTGGAAAGAGACCCGTGTCTTCCCCCTCACCTCTCCTGCCAAGTGCAAACTACTGGCTCTAACTGACCTGCTCTCACCTGGGTATCTCTCTGGCTCCCCCGGTGGCCACTAGGACAACAACAGGGACCAAGGTAGGCACTGAGCCTGACTGGTCACAGTATGCTGGGAAGATTTGGTGATCTATGAATATTTAAATAGTCCCAGATGAAGTTTAGCCAAATAGTGCACTAAGTACATCAGCATCATCTGAGACATCTTCATGTAAACATCATGCCCTGTGACAGATCACCATCCTTACAGTTGCTGTCACTTCTGAAGAATGCCTTAATATTGGGGTCACCAGTGCTTTGACACAACTAATTCATCTATGATACCCGTGCAAGTACAAGTTATGGCACAATCTCTGCAAGACCAGTTTAACATCACGTATTATATTCTAATTTAGAAAAATCTTTCCAGTTAATGAAAATAGTTTTAAGCATTAACATTAGTAAATGAAATTTTCAAGTGTAGATCACTTACTTGGAATGCTTTTTTCATTCATGGTTTCTTTGGGGGGGGGGGTTTTCTTCTTCTTTTTGATTGATATATTAATATATTTAAATAATGCAGTAAGAGATATTGAAATAATAAAAGTTAGCTACTTTAATGTATTTCATATCTCTTTATTATTTAATCACAATGTAACTGTAGAATACTATTAAAATATCTTCTATTTTAGTTTCAAGTTTAATTAAAATTTGATAAAAACGCTTATAAGAAATTTCTAAGTGATTTACAATGCAAAATTAGGCATCTTGAAACATATAGACGACAGACAGTATACATATCAAACTTGCAGATAGCGTAGCTGGTTTTAAGAAAGGTTTGGACAAGTTCCTGGAGGAAAATTCCATAGTCTGTTATTGAGAAAAACATGGGGGAAGCCATGCTTGCCCTGTATTGGTAGCATGGAATATTGCTACTCCTTAGCTTTTGGCCAGGTACTAGTGACTTGGATTGGCCACCATGAGAACGGGCTACCGGGTTCGATGAACCATTGGTCTGACATAGTAAGGCTATTCTTATGTTCTTATGTTGTTAGGGAGGATAAAAGGAAGAACTACAATTTTCTTAGAAAAGCACATAAATGGGGAAGAACATTAGGGAACGGATTAAAAGAAGTCTAAAAAATGACTCTATTTGTTCATGGCAGGACAAAGATTGTGGGGAGGTGGAGAAGTCAATCAAAATTATTCTTGATATTTTTCAAAAGCGTCAATATAGCGAAAGCTTTTCAGGAAGCTTTTAAATCTCCCACATTATGAAAAAATATGAGTAAGATTTTGTCCATTTTTCCATACAATGGAGCCTATGCAATAAAACTTATACCAAAATATATTAGTTTTACCCTCAAACTTTTCCATGGATCTTAAAGTATCACTGTGAGAGTGTGGTGCAGTGGTCAAAGCTACAGCCTCACCACCCCGGGGTTTTAGGTTCAAACTAGAGAATGACATGGGGAAAAAAATCTGTCTTTGTCACTGCCCCGTCACTGCACCACCGTCCCCTTCACCGCCCCATCCCCGCCATCCCCTTCACCACCCCATCCCTGAACCTGCCATCCCCTTCACTGCCCCGTCCCCATCCCCATCACCGCCCTGTTCCTGCAGCATCCACCCTTCCCTCTCGCCACCTCACCGCCCTTCAGCAGCCCGAGAATCTCCCTCCCTCCCCCTTACCTTCACGGCGTAAAGAAACTTAATGGAGAAAAGGAGCGTGGTCCCTTCCCTACCTCCGGCCAAATCTATCTCCCTCCCTCCCCCTTACCTTTGCGGCACTTTAGAAAAGAAACGGATGCTGGCGAAGCCTGCCTGTGCCATCCTGCAGTCACGTGTGTGTGGGCGGAAGCTTCTCCTCTGACAATTGTCATTTTATAAACACAAATAAAACAGAGCAAGGTTCAACAAAACCCATCTCCCCTCCCTTTCACAAATATCCCCTTCACTATTATGAAAACTGAACAAACCAAATTACTACAGAATGCTACATACAGAAATCAAGCTAACAGAATACTTTAGTCACACATGGAAAGAATAATGTTAGGGGAGTGCAACTAGGGCAACTGCCCCCTGGTCAGAGAGAGAGCCCTAAGCCAGCTGGAAGTTAAAGAAGCACAGCCTGGACTTTGCGGTCCCCAGTTATGTCTAATACCAGCTCTAGCTGGATACATATTTCAAATCAGAAATATTCTAATCAAAAAATATAAAATAAATTTATTTTTTATCTTTTTGTTGTTTGTAATTTTATTCTTCAAATCACTTTGGTCTCAGGCTTTTGTTTTAGGTTTCTTCTGTCTTCATCGTAGCATGGTTGGCTCCTGAAGGTAAAATAGGCGAAAGAGGAGCTGGGGAGAAGATGCCAAGTCTGACACGGGCACAATTTTTTTTACCACAGGAGTAAGACTTTTCACCGCTCCCACAGGGCAGTAAAAGGTCTTGTCCCCATTCCTGTGGTAAACCAGTTAAAAATGTCTTCTTTCCTGCAGATTTACTGTGGTGACCCACGATTTACCGTGATAACGGTCCCCGTGTCATTCTCTAGTTCAAACCCACGCTGTTCCTTGTGACCCTGGGCAAGTTACTTAATCCCCCAATTCCCCAGGTACATTAGATTGTGACCCCCCAGGACAGACAGGGAAAAATGTTTAAGTACCTGAATAAACTCATGCAAACCGTACTGAGATCTCCTGGGAGAACAGTATAGAAAACTGAAAAATAAATCGATAAAATGTATTTTTTTAAATCATATTTATCCATTTAAAACAGTGTTTTGCACATATAAGAGGCCACATATAAAATTCCTCCAGTGTATAAACCAGTGTCTCTCAAACGTTTTAGCTCTGACATACGAAACGGAGTAAATGGATTTTGTGCCACATTGTAACTAAAATTATAAATTTGCAAAACCAAGAAAAATTAAATTTCAGAGTTATTTATTCAAAGTTCTTTAAGTTATGTATGAATAATTGTAACAACGGTGAAACTATTATTACTCCTAAAGTAGATAGAATAGAATTGTTAATCAATGCAATTAATGAGCTTGTTTTTAAGTGCAAATTTAATAAAAATGCGGCTCAATAGTTGGCAAACAAACGCACATTTCATCATTCACCATCTACAGTCGTTCTCTTTTTTTCAATTTGATTTCTGTCAGAGCTGAAATTCCAAATTCATAAACATAAGAAGATCCAAACGGTAACAATGCTTTGTTTCTCAAGTTAGGATAACTACTGCATAAAAAATAAAAATTACTTGTCGTTAGTTTTCAAGGGCCATTCACATCAAAGAATTATGCTTGTCTGGGTGGTTGCATCCTTATGCACACAGACGCTCATAACTTCTTGCCTACACGACGTACATGTCATCTATTCTAGTGTATATTTATAAAGGAAATTTTAAAAAATAAAGGGGTCCTTTTATCAAGCCGGGCTAGCAGGGTTAGCGCATCGGACATTTCATCACGTGCTAACCCCCACGGCCGGCTAAAAAACTAACGCCTGCTCAATGCAGGCATTAGCTGCTAGCACGCCAGGTGGTTTAACACGTGGTATTATGCGCGTTAAACCCCTACCGCAGCTTGATAAAAGGACCCCAAAGTAAAATTCTGGAATCTCTTTGGCACACAGTTTGAGAGACACTGGTATAAACACATAAAAGTTTACACTACCATTGCATGGTTTACATTTTTATACTCTCTCAAAGTTGTGTGAATCAAAATGTGTTCAATAAACATTCATAAAACACTTTTCAACGAACTTATTATCTTATTTGGATCTTCAGAGTCTTGCACAGTAATTACTTAATTTTTTAGAAGACTGCAGAGATCCATTTTTTCTTATCTTCTAATTTTTGTTCTCTTTATTATTACTATTCCTTTAATAATTTATAGACTTAATAATTTAATTTCTAAATCAACATTTTTTCTTAAAATATTCATTTTGAAAGTAAGAATGTGGAGGGGAATAAAAAAAAAAAATGTCTAAGTCCCCTTTTGGCCTAAGGCCTTAAACGTTGAAAGTAGAAGCAGGGAAAATGTCCATTATCAAAAAAAACATCCAAAAGGAGTTATTTTTTGATAATGGCCTGCCTCTACGTTCAGCTGTTTAAACGCCCATACCACCATTACGCAGTGGCGTACCAAGGGGTGGGCGGGGGGGTGGTCTGCCCAGAGTGCAGCCTTAGGGGGGGTGTACAGCCGGCCCGGTCCTTATCGCGCTCCCTCCCTCCCTCCTTACTGCCGCCCTTCTTACTTAAGTTGACCGACCGACCCGTTGTCCTGACCCACCGCTTTGGGACGCCGAAATATTCCGTTTTCAGGGACAGCATCCCGAAGCTGTGTGAGGGGACAAGGGATCGGCGATCGCTTCCCCTCCCGCGCTAAAACCTGCCTCCCTCCTTCCCTCCCTAGAGCGCCGAAATGGTCAGGGGAGGGCCGTCAGGTCCGGAATCACCCTCCCTATTCTCAGGGCCGGCATTAGGGGATGGAAAGGGGACCCCACGATCCAGGCAGCTCTCTTAGCTGCCCTCAGCCCTGCCTTCAGCTGCGCCGGTAAACCTAAACTGGACGGTAAAAGCAAAGAGAGACGCCGTGGGACTTTTCCACTTGCCTGCATCGCTCGAAGTTCTGCCGCTCTCAATCCCGCCCTTCAAAAACAGAAAGTCACTTCAGAGGGGGCGGGATCGAGAGCGGCAGAACTTCGAGCGTTGCAGGCAAGTGGAAAAGTACCGTGGCATCTCTCTTTGCTTTTACCGTCCAGTTTTGCTTTACCGGCGCAGCCGTAGGCAGGGCTGATGGCAGCTAAGAGAGCTACCTGGATCCCTGGGCCCCCTTGCCATCCCCTAATACCGGCCCTGAGAATAGGGAGGGTGATTCCAGACCTGGCGGCCCTCCCCCGACCATTTTGGCGCTGTAGGGAGGGAAGGAGGGAGGCAGGCTTTAGCGCGGGAGGGGAAGCGATCGCCCGTTACCGGCGGAGCCGAAGGCAGGACTGATGGCAGCTGAGAATCACCTCCAGTCTTGCAGCAGTACTGGAACACTCTGAGGGACTTCTATACCATTCAGGCCTATTAAGGTGGAAAAAAGAGGTGAGGTACTGAAATGGGATGTGGGAAGATGGTGGGTTGGCTGGCTTAGGAAAGGGAAGAAAGCTGCAAAATCAGATAAGGAAGAAAAAAGGAACACAGGAAGATGCTGGACATGGAGGTTGTAGGGTGAAGGGTGAAGGGTGAAGGAGAAAAAACAGACATGATGTGAGTAGAAAGACAGGTGGGAGATGCTGGACATGGGGTGGATGCAATAAGAAGAAAAAGGAGGTTCTGGATATTGGAGTAGTAAGTAGATAGGGGGCATGCTGACACAGAAGGAGCGAGAAGGAAAAGGGAGAGGAACAAGAGATGCCAAGTCCATGGGAGGGAAGGAAAGGAAAGGAAAGGAGATACCAGACCATGGAGGGGGCGGGAGAGATGCCAGGGCATGGGGGGAAGGAGACAGATGCCAGACCATGGGAAAGGAAGGAAGGAGGGAGGGAAAGAAAGGAAGGAGAGGAGATGCCAGATAATGGAGGAGGAGGGGAAGATGGAAGGAGAGGAGAAATATGCCAGGGCATGGGGGAGAGACAGGAAACAAATGCCAGACCAGAGGGAGAAGAGGTGCCAGAGCATGGAGAGAAAGAGATGCCAGGGAATGGGGGAGGGAAGGAGATAGAGATGCCAGACCATGGGGTGGAGTGGGAAGGAAGGAAAGGAGAAGAGAGAGATTCCAGAGCATAGGGAGACAGAAAAATGGAGAGGGGGTGAGGCTGAAATGAATCATGTACAAAGGAGACAGTTTATGGAAGGAGCCTAGAAAGAGGGAAGATACCATATGGAAGAGAGAGTGGGCAGGGACACTGGATGGAAAGGGCAGAAAGGGCAGAGAATGGAAGGGGCTAGACAGAGGGTGAACAGTAGATGGAAGGGGTAGATAGAGAGAGGGACAGACACTGAATGGAAGTGTGGGGGAGAGGAAGGGCAGACACTGAATGGAAGTGTGGGGGATAGGAGGTACAGATGCTGAATGGAAGTGTGGGGGATAGGAGGGACAGACACTGAATGGAAGTGTGGAGGAGAGGAGGGACAAACACTGAATGGAAGTGGGGGAGAGGAGGGACAGACACTGAATGAAAGTGTGGGGGAGAGGGGGGCAAACTGAATGGAAGTGGAGGGAGAGGGGGAGCAGACGCTGGAAGGAAGTGGGGAGGAGAAAGAAAAAAGGACACATGCTGGATTGAGGGAAGAGGATAGAGTTAGATACTGGAAGGGTTGAGGGAAAGAGGTGGCGAGCTGTAGGTAGATAGTAAAAAAGGAAATTGATGAGAGGGTAGATGGATGCAGAAAATAAATTGAAAAGGAAAATGAGGGAAGAAAGGGATTGCAGAAGAGAGGTGTTGGAGAGGGAAGGAGAGGAGAGAGATGCCAGACCAATGGGGGTGAAAGGAGAGATGGAAGGGGGAGGCATACAGTTTCTGGAAGGGGCATAGAAGGAGAGAAGATGCCATATAGGGGCAGAGAGATGGCAGACAGTGGATGGAAGGAAGAGAGTAACAAGAAGATGAGGAAAGCAGAAACCAGAGAAGACAAAGGTAGAACAAAAATTTTCTATTTATTTATTGCTTTAGGAGAAATGTGTCACTGTTTCTGTGGTATTGCATTGTATGCAGAGTCCAGCTTCTTGCTGATTCAATTTAATCTTTGTCTATGTATTTCTATTTAATCCCCCCTTTTACAAAACTGTGGAGCGTTTTTTAGCGCCAGCCGTAGTGGTAGCAGCTCTGATGCTCAGAATTCCATGAGTGTCAGAGCTGTTACTACCGTGGCTAAAATCCACACTTCAGTTTTGAAAAAGGGGGAGGGGTTAGTTTGTGATGACATATTCCATACTAGGCGAAGGTGTTTTCTGTGTTCTGTGTGTTCGAAAGACATGTTTTTTTGTTAGGATTGACTGCAGGATTGATCTGTACTAGTCTGCCTTGTTTAGTTTTACAATGGGTGTATTGATGTACTACTCACTGCAGTATGTAAGATGCTGCCTTTTCCTAGGTACTCATGTGTGACGTGTGGCTTGTTACTAAAAATCATGTTTTTTGTACAGATGGGGGGGTGCCAAAAAATGATGGGCCCCGAGTGTCACATATGCTAGGTACGCCACTGCCATTACGTCTACACTAACACCATATAATCAACCTAAAAAAAGCCTAACTCCCAAACGCCCAAAACAACAGCTTTTAGGCGAAGGAGGAGCCAGTCCTTCACCTAAAAGCTGGATTCTGTAACCGGTGTCTGTCAAAAACAATACCGGTTACAGAATTCCCCCACCCTCCCCTACAACAATCCGGGCAGGAGGGAGCCCAAGCCCTCCTGGCCCGATGACACCCCCACTAAAATACGAACACCCCCACCAACCCCATGACCCCCCAACCCCCATACCTTTAAATCGTTGGTTGGTCGGACGGACGAGTGCCAAGCCCATCTATCCGACAGGCCAGCCATCCATTGAATGGCTGGCCTTAAGGCCTGATTGGCCCAGGCGGTCCGCAGGCGGGGCCTGAGAAGCTTGGGCCAACCGGAATAGGCCCAGTAGGCTTAGGCCCCTCCTGTTTTGTCATTTTGAAAATGGCCATGTTTGTGGTACTAAATTTTTGTGCATGTCCTGCACATCTAACTCAGATTTAGATATTATATCGAAAATAGCCCTCCACCTATATTTTATTTAGACAATAATCAGAGTTTATCTTGGATTTTTACTTTTTTTACTTTTATTTTTAAACTGATGAGAATACAGATTTGGCTTATTCAGGCTATGCTGTTTAAAATAATTTAAATTACTTAAACAAAAATATGGATTTGATATTCCTTTAAATTTTTTCTTTAAAAAGAAGTTTAATACTGAGTTGTTTTTTCAATTATAGCTCCATTAGTTCAGTCCTATCTAGCCTGTTTGACCATAAACACTTTCCTATAAAAACAGCAATACCAAACCTTAATAACTCTTTCTTCAGTGCATTAATTAAGCAATCTCTGTAGCATGTGTCTTGATGTGCAGAATGCTAGGTGTGTGCAACCAGCCAAGAAATAGCAATATAACACCACAGTATGTTCTCTGGAATGCTTAATTGTGGCTACAGTATCATCTTACAGTATTTGGATATGACCTTTACAGGCATGCTTCCAATAAAATATAGAACCCAATTTAAATTATTATTGACTTTAATACCGTGTTTCCCCGAAAATAAGACCTACCCCGAAAATAAGCCCTACCCCAGAAAATAAGCCCTACCCCAGAAAATAAGCCCTAGTTGCCAGCAGCAGCAGTGCTTCCTCCCCTCGCCAACTCATCTCTCCCTCCCATCCGAACCACCAGACAGAGATAAATGTACCTTATAACAAACCAGCAGCATTGGCAGTAATCTAGACAGGCTGCTTCGCGGCCTGGGCTGTTCCTGTGCCGCATCACTGATGACATCATCAGCAACGCGGCAAAGGAATGGCCCAGGCTGTCTAGATTGCTGCTGATGCTGCCGGTTTGTTATAAGGTAAATGTATTTCTGTCTCACGGTTCAGAGGGGAGGGAGAGATGGGTCAGCGGGGGGGGAGAGGGGGAGAAGGTTTTCGCTGCGGCAGCGGGGGGATAGAAAGATGCTACATGGGGGATGGGAGGAAGGGAGGGATAGAAGCTGCAAGGATTCTGCTGCACAAGGGATGGGAGGGAGGGTTAGAAACTGCACAAGGGGATGGGTGAGAGGGAAGGAAAGATGCTGCACATGTGAGGGAGAGAAAGGAAATAGGAAGAGAGGAGGAAATAGGAGGAGAGGAAGGGAGAGATGATCATTGTACATGAAAAATATGACATCCCTGAAAATAAGACCTAGTGCCTTTTTTAGGCCCAAAATTAATATAAGATAGTGTCTTATTTTGGGGGAAAGGGTACATAAAGGCAGTCTTTTACTAAGCCATGGTAAAAATTTCTACCACAGCCCGGGGTGCTAAATGCTCTGACACTCAGAATTCTAAGAGTGTTGGGGCATTTAGCACTCTGGGCCAAAGCAGAAACCCCTACCGTGGCTTAGTTATATTATACTCAGCATCCTAGCTACAAAGGTGAATCAAAAATTAAAGGCAATTGTTAAATTATGCGATAACCGGAACAGAGCTAGCGAAATGCAACATAAGTACGCATACATTGCCTGTTGGATAGTTCATCCATGCATTGGCCTTTAGTCTTGTGGTAGCCACAAGGTCAGAAACAAGATTGCACCATTCAAGAACAATGTGCAGTAGTGCACTTTTCTTCATTGGATATTGGCTCATTATGGACACAGCACCATGAATCAATGAAAGGTTTATGATTGGGTAAAAAGGTTTAAAGCAGGAAGAACAGGTGTAACTGATGAAGGTCATTCTGGTCACCTATCAACATCACACACACAAGAGCACATTGACAGGGTGAACTGATTAGAGAAAACCGACAGATAACAGTGTCTCAATTGGCTGCGGATTTGGATATCAGCTATGGATCTGCATTTGCCATAATGCATGATGACTTGGGATATAGGAAAGTCTGTGCACGATGGGTTCCCAAACATCTTGCTGATCTGCAACAGCGAGTGGAGGTTGCGACCCAGTTCCTGAGACGGTATGAAGAAGATTTGAGTTTTCTGGAGAGAATTGTCACTGGCGACGAGACATGGGTGAATCACCGTGCCCGGAGAGCAAAAGACAAAGCATGATGAAGTAAAGGAAGCGGTGCTTACCTGGCTTTGGAAGCAGCCGAGAAACCTCTCTGCATGAATGCAGAAGCTGGTTGAACGATACAACAAATGTGTCATCTTGCATGGGGTCTATGTGGAAAAGTGATTTGTTCAATTGCTTACATTTACTTCTATTAAAACGGTTAAATATATTTTGCCTTTACTTTTTGATTTTCCCTCTTATTTACATTCTATGACTATAGCATATTCAGCCAAAAGAGTATTAAGATCCTTATAGGATTTTAGACTGATTACTCCATAACTTACCCCCTCTTTTACGAACGCATAGTGCAGATTTTAGCGCCGGCAGCGGCGATAACTGCTCCGACACTCATAGGAATTCTGTGAGCGTCAGAGAGGAAAACCATTTCACAATGAGAGCTAGTTAAAAAAAAAGCCTTGTTCTAGTGAAAGCCCACTTTGCTCCATTAAGCCCCTCTTTTACAAATGCATAGTGTGGGTTTTAGCGCCGGCAGTGGCGGTAACTGCTCTGACGCTCACAGAATTCCTATGAGTGTCGGAGCAGTTATCGCCGCTGCCGGCGCTAAAATCTGCACTATGCATTTGTAAAAGAGGGGCTTAATGGAGCAAAGTGGGCTTTCACTAGAACAAGGCTTTTTTTTTAACTAGCTCTCATTGTGAAATGGTTTTCCTCTCTATGTAAGAAGAGAAGAAAATTTTAGTAAATTTAAAATTTTATTAAAGACATTATTGTTCAAACAAGCTTTTGATAGGGATTTGGGAGTGGACAAAAGGATATATTAGTGGTATTGCAGTAGATTGTCAGCATGAAGATTTGATGAAAGCTTTTATTATCGTGAGTTTTTTATGAATGAATTGGGAATGAACGATGGTCAGGTTTTTGGAGTTCTGTGTGTTTTGTATGTAAAGTTTTAGGGGGGATCTTTTGCTAAAGATTAGTGCATGTTATCTGCAACAGGGGCTATAGGAATAAAGGGGTCCTTTTGCTAAGGTGCGCTAGTGCGTCTTAGCGCCCGCTAAAAATTAGAATGCGCTAAATGCTAATGCATGCTAACGAGTCCATTATAGTCTATGGACGCATTGGCATGCGTTAGCATTTAGCATACGCTAATTTTTAGCGTGCGCTAAGACGCACTAGCGCGCCTTAGTAGAAGAACCCTAAGATGGGTCCTGGGGCAAATAGCCTGTATTAATCTTTAGTTAAAGACCCCCTTAAATTGTGAATCACTTTGTTCCTGTACTAGGTAAAGTGGTATATTATGGTTTATGGATTATCAAGCTTATTTTATTTTGATTTACCGCCTATTACAAAATCTATTGCCTTTTGGAAAGCTATCGCGGCAGTTTACAATAAAATCATTAAAAGTATTAGAAAAGAATTACAAAATCCGACAGGAAAGGGATCGCACAGAATGATGATAGAGAAATAATCAAAGCAAGGGGACATTAGATAGGAATGGTCAAGTAAGGTTAAAATTAAGGTTCGAATGCTGATAAAAATAGATGAGGTTTTAGATGAGTTTTGAATTTAGGAAAATATAACTCAAAACAAAGGTGCTTCGGGAGTGTATTCCAAAGTGATGGGGGCTAAATAAATGCATAAGTGCTTAAGGCCCGTGGAGGGGCATAATCAAAAGAAACATCTAAGTCCCCTTTTGGCCTAAGGCCTTAAACGTTGAAAGTAGAAGCAGGGAACGTCCAAAAGGAGGTTTTTTTTATATAATGGCCTGCCTCTACGTTCAGCTGTTTAAATGCCCAGACCACTACTATGTCTAAACTTATAGCATATAATCAACCTAAAAAAAGCCTAAGCCCCAAACGTCCAAAACAAGGCCTTTTAGGCGAAAGAGGAGCCAGTCCTTCGCCTAAAAACTGGATTCTGTAACCGGTGTCTGTCAAAAACAATTCCGGTTACAGAATCCACCCCAAACCCTCTTTCCCCGCTAGACGCAACCCTCCCCGACAACATCGGGGCAAGACGGAGCCCAAGCCCTCTTGCCCCGCCAGCCACGACCTTCCCTGACAACATCGGAGCAAGAGGGCTTCTCTCCTGCAGTGATAGGCAGGTTGCTGGTGCCGCTAAGCTGCAGCGATCAGCTCAGCAGATCCTTTTTCGGCACTTATACCTGTTTTGATTTGGTCTAAGTCAAAACATAGAAGTGCCGAGTAGGAAACCTGTCAAATGTTTTGGTTATATGTGTTGTATGCCTAGGTGTAAGTCGGCCCACCTCCCACCCACTGCCCGTCCTATCTCCTCCTCTAAAAACGCCTCTTTATGAGCCCCATATTCTATAAAGGGCATCTTAAGTTAGGAGCCTGTAGGCACCCTATCAACGCCTAACTTAAGTATCAAAATTAAAAATTAGTTTAAAAAAATAGTTTAAAAACAAAAATGTAGGAGCCTAGAGGTGCCTACAAAACCATTTACCGGGGTGCCTTAGAGCACCAAAGGTTGAAGCAGGCATGGCTAATGCTGGAAACGACCTTAGGCGTCCTTAGGAGCCTCCATAGATGTGATTCACATCATACATAGACTTTGGAAATGTAGGCCTCGAAAACCCTGGCCTACCTTTCCGCTGCCTATGTTTAAGGTAGCTGTGATTCTACACATAGCGTCAGTGCGTGATTGACACATGATCAGAGGCCATTTTTAGGTGGACACCGAATCTGGCCATAAATGCATAAAGGGAAGTAGAAGCTGTCCAAAACTTTTTAATTAAATTTTTAATAAATATAAGTGTTTAGGTCATTTTATGATTTGCATTTGCAAAAGATTTATATCCATGAGGAGCTTCTCTCATTTTGTACCACTGACAAAGAGAAATGCATAGCAAATGCAGCCATCTGGTTTGCATGCCAATATGTTCAGCCAAAATATTTTACGGGTTTGAGACCAATTGAAGAAGCATTTACAAATTGGTATTTTGCACTGACTACTGAATCCAACTTCATTACGTGCTGACTGTTATTACTTGGATGTGGAAGTTGAATAAATTCCTAATAAAAAGTAATTTTATGACATTCTATTGGGAACTATAGAGAATGCTGGGAATTATTCAATGAACAGCAATGAACACCTTGCCATAAAAAGATTAATGATAAGAAATAGCAGTCAATACTCCATTAGCAAATTCATTTTAACCTTGAAATAGGAACATGCTTTACCTAAGGGAGTTAACACAATTGCAAGTGAATTTTAACTACATCGGCTAATATATGGGTACTAAAACTAAATTAATCTCACCATCCAATTGTAAAATAAATTAGTAAATCATTATCAATCCTTCATACCTGTAGAATAGGACTGCACGTTGGAGAGATACAAAACAGGTAAAATTGAATTGATTCCACAGAGTGATTTTGGGAAAGAATTAATAGTTGAAGATTTCCCAGATCATAAATAACAATGGATTATTTAATGACTTAAAATATTATAGAATCAATTGTACAAAACTGTCAGAAATCTCTTTAGTTTAGTTTCTTACCAAAAATGGCTGTATGAGTATAACATTTAACTTTTTGATACATTAAGGGGCCTTTTCACTGAATCACATCAAGCCTTTACAGGGGAATTCTGAATAGGGTCACCCAAAGTTAGGGGTGAATTACAGATCTGCATGTAAACTAATTGGTTAATTAGGTGATAACAATCAATCATTAGGTTAACAAGCTAGTGGATCTGCCTTATACCCTTAGAGCGGGGGTGTCAAAGTCCCTCCTCGAGGGCCGAAATCCAGTCAGGTTTTCAGGATTTCCCCAAATGAATATGCATGAGATCTATTAGCATACATTGAAAGCAGTGCATGCAAATAGATCTCATGTATATTCATTGGGCAAATCCTGAAAACCAGACTGGATTGCGGCCCTCGAGGAGGGACTTTGACACCCCTGCCTTAAAGGTTGATTCTATAAATGGCGCCTAAATCATCCGGCGCCTAGAAAAATGGTACTTGCCGAATGTCAATCACACTTAGGCACCATTTCCAGAATCGTGGCTCACAGCGCCTATGTAAAAACTTAAGCGCTTGAAATGTAGGCCAGGGTTTTAAAGGCCTATATTTCAGATGCCTACGTTTTTGGAAAATTGTGCTTAGCAGCACTTAACCCCCTGTTTTACTAAGGTGCACTAACTGATTAGCGCATGCTAAACACTAATGCACGCGTTAGCGTTTAGCATTCACTAAATTGATTAGCGCACACTAATCGGTTAGCGCACCTTAGTAAAACAGGGCCTAAGTCTCTAATCTAATCTAGTCTTCAGTTTATATACCGGGTCATCTCTCGTCAGAGCTCGACTCAGTTTACAAGAAGTCAAGAGACTAGAATATACATAAAATAAGGAGAAATAAAAGATAATAAAAATTAGTTTAGTCTATCATAGAAGGAAATCTTGCAATGTTAACAATTAGTAGGTTCTGCAGGTAAGAATAGCAGGGTTTTTAAGGTTTTCTGAAATAATTGTAATTGGTATGTCATTCTAATAACACCAGGGAGTCCATTCCAAATCTCTACCAACTTGAAAACATAGGACTGACAAAGTTTCCCAGCTGATTTAATTCCTTTGAAAGTGGGAAATTATAATTTGTACTTCTGTTCCTAAGTCATACTCTGCCCACAGAAATGCCCACTTAGGCATCAGGCACAGGGGAGAGTGTGGTGCAGTGGTTAAAGCTACCCTGAGGTTGTGGATTCAAACTCACGCTGCTCCTTGTGACCCTGGGCAAGTCACTTATTCCCCTCATTGCCCCAGGTACATTAGATAGATTGTGAGCCCATTGGACAGAAAGGGAAAAATGCTTGAGTACCAGAATAAATTCATGTAAACCATTCTGAGCTCCCATGGGAGAACAATATAGAGAATTGAATGAATGAATAAATAAATAGGCATCTATCTTTTATAATATTGGATAGGCACTTATGACCAAATTATTTTATTTTTATTTTTTTACCATTTATTGAGACTACTGCTACACAAGAGTTTAGAAAGTGAATACATTACATATGATTGCTTGAAAAACCTAGGAGAGTGATCTTCATTGCAAGATCCATGAGCCAAGGACCTCCACAGATCCTTTGCAGAATATCATCCTCCCCTCCACAATCAGGATCCAGCACTTTATAACTTATTGTTTTCAACGCTGCACTCTTTGAGCCACAGGCAGCGTGAGTGAAGTAAAAATGCTGGCTTCCGTCAGCCTCAGAAGCTTTCCCATTGCTGCAGCTCCCTGTCCCCTCGGTAGAAACCTGTAGCAAAGGGAAATCTTCTAGGACCACCAAAGGTAATATGTTTACTTCACTCACACTACCCTTGGCAGTGCTGGAAACAAAAAGGAGAAAACGTGGGTAAAAAGGAGAAAAAAAAAACCCAGATTCTGCTGAGGGAAAGGAAAGGGTTGTACAGAAATGTTGGACTGTACAGATGGGGAGGAAATGGTAAGAAGATGCCAGAACTTCATGGAAAGAAAGAAGGGAAGAGAAAGGGAAGTGGAGGACAGTGATGCCAGATCACAGGAGGGAGAAGGGAGGGGAAGAAGAGAGAGATGCAGGGAAGGCAGTGGCGTACCAAGGGGGGGGCATGGGGGGCGGTGCGCCCCAGGTGCCAGCCCTAAGGGGGTGCTCCCGGCCTTGCCGTTCAGTCCCCCCCACCCCCGAAGGACCGCTCGCCCCACTGACCTTCCTGCACCACCTGTGAAGCAGCCCGCAGCAGGATCGCGAAGTCAGCGTCAGCGATCCCTGCGCTGCTTAGGCGCTGCTTCCTGCGCCGCAATCCCGCCCCTCCTCTGACATCAGAGGAGGGGCGGGACCGTGGCGCAGGAAGCAGCGCAGGGATCGCTGACGCTGACTTCGCGATCCTGCTGCGGTTGCTTCATAGGTGGTGCGGGGAGGCCAGGGAGGCGAGCGGTCCTTCGGGGTGGGGCGGGGCATCAGGCCTTCAGGGTGGGGCGGGCGGGCAGGCAGGCAGGCTTTCAAGGGGGAGGGGGTGACAGGCAGGCAGGCAGGCCTTCAAGGGGGGACAGGCCTTCGGGGGGGGTGCAGACCTTCGAGGGGGCAGGCCTTCAAGGGGGGCAGGCAGGCCTTCAGGGGGGGTGCAGGCCTTCGGGGGGGGTGTAGGCCTTTGGGGGGGTGCAGACCTTCAAGGGGGTGCACGCCTTCAAGGGGGTGCACGCCTTCAAGGGGGGTAAGGCAGGCAGGCCTTTAAGGGGGGGACAGGCCTACAAGGGGGGGACAGGCCTACAAGGGGGTGGGACAGGCCTTCAAGGGGTGGACAGGCCTTCGGGGGGGTGCAGACCTTCAAGGGAGTGCAGGCCTTCAAAGGGGGGTGCAGGCCTTCAAGGGGTAGACAGGCCTTCAAGGGGGAGAAAGGCAGGCAGGCAGGCCTTCAAGGGGGGACAGGCCTACAAGGGGGGGACAGGCCTTCAAGGGGGGGAGGCCTTCGGTGGGGTGCAGACCTTCAAGGGAGTGCAGGCCTTCGGGGGGGTGCAGGCCTTCAAGGGGGTGCAGGCCTTCAAAGGGGGACAGGCCTTCAAAGGGGGAAAGGCAGGCAGGCAGGTCTTCAAGGGGGGACAGGCCTACAAGGGGGGGAGAAGCTACAAGGGGGTGGGACAGGCCTTCAAGTGGGGGACAGGCCTTCGGGGGGGTGCAGGCCTTTGGGGGGTGCAGACCTTCAAGGGGGGACAGGCAGGCAGGCCTTCAAGGGAGGGACAGGCCTACAAAGGGATGGGACAGGCCTTCAAGGGGGGTGCAGGCCTTCAAGGGGGGACAGGCAGACCTTTAAGGGGGGACCATGATTTAGAAGTACACGGAGGGAAGGGGGTGTTCAAAGAGACGTGCATATGCCAAACTTTGGGGGGGGAAGAAATAATGGGTCTGAAAATAGAGGAGAAGGAGGGAGATGATGGACCATGGGATTTAGGGAGGGAAGGAACAGAAAGGGAGAGAAATTGGACACAAGGGATGGTGTGGAGGAGGGATAGAGATACTGGATAGGAGGGTAATTAGGAAAAGAAAGGGAGAGATGGTGGACTCTGGGGTGGTGGGGAAGGAGGGGGAGATGCCGGATGAAAGGGTATTTAAGAAAAGGTGGATCTGTGGAGGGAGATGAAAAAAAGGAAAGATACCAGACTTCCTGGGAAGGGAAGGGAAATGGAAAGGGAGGACAGAGTTGGCAGATGGATGGTTAGCATGCAGAAAGAAGGAGACCCTGGCAAGCAAGTTATCAGAAGAAAACAAGAGCCTTGGACCAACAAGATTTGAAATATAACCAGACAACAAAAAGTAGAAAAATTAATTTTATTTTCTGTTTTGTGATTATAATATGTCAGATTTGAAATGTGTATCCTGCCAGAGCTGGTGTTGGACTGCAAACGTGAGCTAGGATTTAACAGAGAGAGGAAAAGTCCTTTTTGTTTCTTTATTTTATTTACACCACAGCGCCAGTGTTGTTAGGAGAAGCCAAAGGGGGTGAAAAAGCTATAAAACCCACCAGGAGTTTTGAAAAAAATCACCCAACTGGGCAGGAAAATCGAATTGAAAAACCAATTCAATAGGGCTGAATCGAATCAAAAATTTTTTTCCTGTATCTGGCAGCATTAGTTTGCGCTACTGTCTTAGACTTTAGGACCTGGGATTGGGGAGAGATGGCATCCTCAATACTTTATAATGCAAGTGAAACGAGGATTTGGTCAGACTTTTGAAGGGTCTGCAGAAAAAAATATTGTATAGGCCGGGGACATGAGACAGCAGGAAATGGGAACTTTTCTTCCTTCTATTTTTGTGAATGGAAAGGCTGAGGATGTCAGAGAGTTCAGTTAAAATATGTGCTTTATAAGAAAATATAATAATGTGTTTTATAAAGTTTATAGCATAGCTGGCCTACCCAGTGAGGTGTTCCTAGTGGTGATGGTGGCAGCGTGTCAATGTGTTGAGAGGAAGAGGTGGTCTGGGAAATTCTGCTGAGCAAACTCCGGGCCCATTTCCACCCCCCAGTTAGTCCAATCCACTCAACTGGTTCACACATTGAGTGGGTCTTTGGGTGTTGTTTTGGGATCTCTTCCAGTGGTTTATCTCCTTCTGGTCCAAGGAAGGAAACTTTGTTATCCTTAGCATTGACCTACAGAATATGTTTGTAACAGCGCTGCTTGTGTGGCATTAGGCTATGTAGTGATCAAAAGAAAAAAACAGACCTTTGCACATTTTTGCACTATATGGTGGGTGTATGAGGAGATTCACATTTCCTGCACAGCTAAGTCCATGTGAAGTTACCTTGTGCTGTATTTGACATCTAGCAAGGTCTCTGTTTGAAAGGAAAGATCTAAACTTAAAAATGAAGTGGCCAGAAGTTATGGTAAAAGCAGATAGTGTAGCTGGTTTTAAGAAAGATTTGGACAAATTCCTGGAGGAAAAGTCCATAATCTGTTATTAAGACATGGGGGAAGTGTCTGCTTGCCCTGGATCGGTAGCATGGAATGTTGCTACTCTTTGGGTTTTGACCAGGTATTAGTGTCCTGGATTGGCTACCATGAGAATGGGCTACTGGGCATGATGGACCATTGGTCTGACCCAGTTAGGCTATTCTTATGTTATGTTCTCATCTGTAGGGGCCTTTGTTTTCACTTCTTATTTTAATGTATTTTTTTTCTGGGAACTTATCAGTGTTTTTTATAATGGGAACAAAAATGGAAGAGAATTAATGTGTGTGGGATGAGGGGGTAACTAATTTCTTCAGCTAAATAATTCAATCCACTTCAAACAGACATAGGAGAACTCACGCACCATTCACACACCCTCCAACCAAAAATGTCAAAAGAAAAAAACTGTTCGACAACCTCCTAGCCATTCGAGCTGCAACACTCGACCCCCAACTCTACAACCAATTGACATCGACCACAGACTGCAAAACCTTCAAAAAGAAATAAAAACCCTTCTATTCAAAAAACACATAAAACCGAACTAACACAATCAGAACTGTCCCAAGCATCACCTGCAACTACTCCATATGTACTTCTGATGTCATGACAATTCAGACATAATTTATGTTATGTTTGGAATATAAGAAAATTTTCACTGCCTGTTTCTATTCTGACCATTTATTCTGTTTCATGGTCATTACAAAAAATATTTTTTTACATAGGGGGGGTGTAAAAAAATGATGGGCCCCGGGTGCCACATACCCTTGTTACGCCACTGAGGGAAGGGAAGATATGCTAGATTGCCAGGAAAGGAGAGAGAAAGTAGACCATGGGAAGGGGTGAAGGGAAAGAGGGAGATGGGGAGAAGGAGAGGGAAGGAAGGAGCAAGAGAGATGGCAGGGACAGGATGAAGACAGAGTAAAAGACAAATAGATGGAAGAAAGCATGCTACAGAAGGGTAGTGTGCAATCAGACACTATAAGTGCAGGGAGACTGATACAAACAACTGAGTCGTTGCTAGCAGGAAATATTCTCAGAAGTTCTGAATTTCTATCATAATTTTTCAGCTCATCAGACCTGGTGTTCCAAAAGATGGTTTCCCTGGTACCAGGGGAGCATGGGACAATTGGTACCTGGAGAACTGGAAGAAACATGCTTATCAAGTACATCTGGAGGGTGGCGCTCTAGACAGATATCTGGTCAATCAGGAGTGGGGTAAGGAAGTCAGCAAGGCAATGAGTGAAAAGCAGTGTGAGAGAAGTAGGATTAGTGTTGGGCTATAGAGCAGGTTGAATGACAAGAGGCAGAGCGGGGTAGGGAAAATGACAGAGAAAGGAAAATATAGCTTTTATTTTAGAAGCTCCCTTTGTGTTTTAGATATCAAACCAGCATTTAGAAATCCATATGGCATGGACATCCAAATCCTCATTCTACATCCATATAGCAAGGAAGTGGGGTTTGTGGGTAAAGATTAGGCATGGGCAGAACTAAGTGCCATATTTTATAAATGATACCTTAAGTTAGGTTCTGGTAGGTGTCCTACTGGTGCCTAACTTAATTGGTAAAGCCATTTAAAAACATTTTAAAAATCATTTTTTTTTAATGTAGGCACCTAGAAGAATGGCACCTTCATCGCGTCTACAAAGGCACCTTAGAATGCCTAAGGTCAAAGTAGGCGTGGTCAACACCGAAAATAACTTTAGGCATTCAAAAGCGCCTCTGTAGACATGATTCTTTTTTTTTCTTTGTTCAATTTATAAATATACAATTACAGTATATATATAAAAGGAAAAAAGAGAGATTACATACAATTAAGCAAAAAACGTGATTCTGTAAACAGTGCCGAAGTGTATTTGACACGTGTTCAGTGGCCATTTTTTAGGCAGCTGCCAATAACAGTGCCATTTGCAGAATCTGGCCGTAATTGATTAGCGCAGCTATATCACCATGCGCTAACAAATTAGCGCATAGCGCAGGAGTGCTTGCTCTCTAGAAAATAGGTGTCAGTAAGGGTTCCTATGTTAATTGCCACATCTTAATTGGGAATTTAGCAAGTGACCATTAATTGTGGAAATATAAAATGTGTTCATTTTATAGCTACACTAAACATGGCCTCAGTGTACAGTAAACTCATGCACTAGTCATAGCGCAGGCCCTTTAATTTTTCTGCCCTTACTTCAACTCCATAGCTGACTAATTTATAGACCCCTAAACGTATATTGCCAGTTGGGACTAAATTTAGGTGCTCAACCTGACAGTACAGTATTCAAAGGAGCCAATTTAAGTACCTAAACCAAGATGGGCATAGAAACTCTTTAAAATGGCATTCTTCTTTAAGGCCCTCTTTTAGGAAGCTGCGTTAGGCTTTTTTATTGTCGGCTGTGGCGTTATTAACTCTGACACTCAGGAAGTTAATGAGTGCCGGAGCTTTTATTGTCATGGCCAGCGATAAAAAAAGACTAATGTGGCTTCATAAAAGGGGGGTAGTTTAGGTATTAAAATCCCTGCCTGAGCTGTTTGACCTATAAAAAAATGTTTTTCTTGTACCTGAGAGGAAATAAAAAGAGGATTAAAATTTTGTATTTGTTCTGGCAGGTTTTTTTCATTTATAAAAATTACATTTAAAGCTAGGTCTGTTTAAAATCCAATGGCTTAATAATATAAGATAATCTGATTGCTAGTCAGAATACCAGGTGTTCAACATAGAAACAGAGAAAAATGAAAGCTGGTAAAAACAAATGGCCTATCTCTTCCTCTCCCTCAGAAATCTAATGTACTTGTCCACAGTGGCTGAGAAGTCCCAGGTCACAGTATCAATTCCAATTTTTCTCCATTTCTGTTTGATTTCCTGTGTGTAAATAGTTCTAGAGACTTCTCTAACACCATTGGCACTGCAGCTGTTTCCCCATGACTGGAAGCAGAGATCCATTCTCCATAGTTGCAACAGCTTCCTCAGGACAAGTGTGAAGACTTCATTCCTTGAGGTTAAGAGAAGCATCCTTCACCTCTGTGGCTTTGGCAGCACCACCATGCAAGGTTGTATTCACACATGGAAGAAATCCATTGATCATGAGAATCATTTATTGAGCATCAGACTTCCAAGAATCTATAAAAATAACAAGATTCTTCATTCTACTTGGAAGACTTTAAGATGTTCTATTGCCAACTCCTATTAAGAAAACAAAATGTCAATCCTTATGGCTGAATTCTAAAATTATGGTGGGTAAATCAAAAATTTTATGGAAAGAGTGGTTACAGGCTAGAATTAGAACTCTAGAAGATGTATGTTTTCAAGATAAACTGGCATCTTTTCTCCAGCTACAGCAATCATTTGCATTATCAAGTACACATTGCTTCAAATGGTTGCAATTAAAACAAGCTATCCAAAAAGGAATTTCTGATTGACGTTCTCTATTAGGTCAAGTCTGCCATTCTTATGTTTTCAAGTGGACATCTGAGGTCAACAAGCCTCTATATGATACAAATTAATATGTGAATATTTATCTAAAAATTCCAAAATGGGCCTACGTGATATTTGGAGTTCAGAGATACAATACAATATCTCTGCAACTCAATGGGGCCGACTTTGGAATCGTAGAGTGCGATGTACAGCTTCAGCCTACATGAAACAAACTTTATTTTTTTTTACTATACAGAATATTCTGGACAAAGATTGGATAGTGCACGTTCTAATAAATGCTGGCATTGCCAAATGGAAGTGGGAACATTAGACCATCTCTGTTTTACTCCCCTTTAATATTAGCCTCCTGGAGATCTATATGGAGCAAAATAACTTTTATTCTTGAGGTTCCTATACCACTATCTTACGGAACAATTTTGTTTGGTACTTCACTTATGCCCAGAAGTCTACTTAAAGATCATAAGGATAGATTCCTTCTCATCATGACTGGAGTTACTCTGCAAATGATTACAAGGAATTGGAAGAAATGGGACTGTTTAAATCTTCCATTTTGGTGGGAAACTCTTTGTATGTACTATCAGTTTGAGAAAATGTTAGCAGAGCAATTGGGTGATTCCCGAAAGTTCAAAGAAATTTGGGGTCCATTAGACTCTTATGTCAAACACTTTTGAAATTTACTTATATGTTTTATGAGACCTACCGGATTTCAGATATTTTAATTACTTTTCATACACATCCAGGATAAGGGGGGAGGGAGGGATGGGTTGAAAGGGAGGGTTTTTTCATGTCTCACGCATAGTATGTAGGTTCTTGTCAATTGTATTAATGTTTATGTACATTGTTGCACTTTGTATAAGTTGTTTTTACAAAATCAATAAACAGTTATAAAAATGAAAAAAAGAGAAGTATTTATTTATGTTTCTATACCATTCTCCCAGGGGAGCTCAGAATGGTTTACATGAATTTATTCTGGTACTCAGGCATTGTCCCCTATCTGTCCCCAATGGCTCACAATCTATTTAATGTACCTGGGACAATGAGGGGATTAAGTGACTTGCCCAGGGTCTCAAGGATCAGCATAGGTTTGAACCCACAACCTCAGGGTGCTAAGGCTTTAGCTTTAACCACTGAGCAACACTCTCCCCTCAGCCTATGGGACTGAAATGCATGCCAGAGGAATGATACATATCTTCTCATTTTTCTTCACCATAACATAAGTTGGCAAAATATCATGTGGTGAGGAAAAGTAACCCAGATTGGAGCTCACACAGTGTGCTACCAGAGGCCATCAGCTCTCCTTGATTCCCAGCATCATTCCATTTCCATTATATTTTTTTTATTAAACTGTCAAGCAGTGAAAATCAATACCCTTAAAAGGGAGAAAAATACCTCAGAAGAGTAAGATTGCAGCTCTAATAATCAAATAATCAGAGATTTAGCAGTTAATTTTCAATCATAAATCTCAAAAAGTTCCAAAACTTGTTGAGTGATATTTTGGAGGCTTTTATGACCTACGGTTAAAAATTGATTGCTAAGCCTTTGATTATTGGGCTGCAATTTTATTTTTCAGAGGACTTTTACGCCTTTTTCTATGGATATTGTTTTTCATAGTGACAGTATAATAAAAGATATAATGGAAAAGTATATTCAGATGGTTGTTTTGGGGATTGTTGTTGGGTAGTAGTTTTTACTTGCCTCAGTTTAGTGCAATCCTAATATATAGCATATCACAACTCAGAGATTCTAATTTTCTCTAAGATGGATAGGACTACTACAACTATGGATGGATCATGCCACTAAGTTGGCCACATACACAGTGAAGTTTTCCAGCAGGGTATAGGAGTGGTTTGTCATTGCCTTCTCCTGTATAGTGTATGGCTTCACTATGTTGCTGCTACCCAACATAGGGCCCCTCAGCCTACAGCACCTGCTATTCCCAAGTGGTCTCTCATCCAAGTACTTGCGAGGCCTGACCCTGCTTGGCTTCCAATGGTAAGAGTGGGACTACTCAAGGAAGCCAGGCTGTAGGCTACTAAAGCTATACTCTCCAATTAAACACTAATTTCTAATGAGGAGATAATGGTTACTGCAGATGGGCAGACTGGATGAGCCTTTTGGCCTTTATCTGCCATCTTGTTTCTATATTTCTATGTATTCCCATTTAGGTCTGTTGAAAGCAACTGGTAGCAACCTATTCTATAACAGAGTCTAGATATTGTCATCAGCACTCACTGGGCAAAAGGTCCAGGACTACTGAGACAAGATTTGTAAACTTGCGAGCCGCAGGAGGCTGCACAAGCAGAAGGAAGCACTGATTTAGAAAGAGGATTTTGCCATAAGTTAGGTAAGTTTTATAGAAAATCCGGACTGGATTTTATTGGTTGCATGGAATTAAACACAAAAACAAAAATAACCTTCTTGTCAGGATACCAATTTCAAATGCAATCTTCAAATCAAACTTAGTTTCAGTAACATATACTTTAAAGTCCAAAAGTCTCTCAGAAAAATAAAGGAGGGCTCTGTAATGCTGAGCCACAGTAATAAGTTCCTTTCAGGAGAAATGCAAACAAGCAGACAAACAGTGTCTTTTCCTCCTTATAGGAGTCTATCCCAAGAGTCAATAACACTACGCTGTTCTTCTTCAGCAGGATGAAAAACTGCTGACCAGGTGGTGTGCTCCACGTGCTGACATTTGCTACACAATGAGCCCACAATCCCACCTCAAAAAAACGTGGGGCTAAATCCCCCACCACTCTGGCAAAAGAAAAAAAAAACAAAACAGTTCAGTGTTCCCAAAGACAAAACAAATTGAAGTACCTTTTCCTTAGGCAGCCTTGGTCTTTGCCTGGGAGACACATACCTCCATCGGTTGAACTTCAGAGCCAGGTTCACTTTCATATTCCATGGCTTGTGGAATTTCAATCATTGCAGGAGATAAACCTGAATCAGCTTCCTCAATTTCCATTCCTTCAGGGCTTGGAAGTTCCTGCAGAGCTCCTAGTCCTGAGCTAGACTGCAAGAGCTGTTCAGATGTCCGGTCTCCTGCTCTCCAGTTTTCCCTCTGACTCCCCAACTGATCAGTCCTACAGTTTAAGAGCTTCCAGCCCCGCCCAACCTTCCCAGGTGTAGAACATTTCAGAAGACCAGCCTTGGGAAGGTGTGGGTGAGGGGAACCCTGTAACTCTGCTCCTAAGCTCCCTCTGCTGGATTTAGAAGGAAAGTCGAGTAAGCAGGGAAAATGTTCTTTACATTGAACAGAATGAGAGTTACTTGCTCTAGGCATGGGCATAGTAGTAGGGCCAAACCTAGCAGGCTTCTCTCGCATACCACAATATGTAAGTTCCAGTATATGAAAATATCAGCATAACCCAGTATCATCTCTCTTAGGACCAGATTCTATAAATGGTGCCATAATTGGGGCTGCCTAGCAATGCCTAACTAAAATCCCCGCCTAGCCTAAATTACTTCAATCAGCTAAAATGGCATGGTAATTGCAAAGGTTTTGCAGGTGCTTATGAATTCTGTAGCTAGGGTGATTAGTGGGGTAACGAGGGCAGCACCTATAACCCCCACATTGAAAAGCTTGCATTGGGTGCCGATTCAGCAAAGAATTCAGTTTAAAATGCTATCCCTGTTACGTCAAATACTATATCAAACCGTGCCACTTTGGTTTCAATCTTTATGGGAGATTTATAAACCTCCAAGGGCACTACGATCTGAGGGGAAAATGAAATTGGTAGCTGATAATGAGATATGTGGTACTCAACTCCAAATGTTTTCCATTGCCGGAATATCATATTGGAACAGTCTTACTGGGCAATTAAGATTATGCGCAGATCGTTAAAGCTTTAAGAAGATATTGAAAACCAAACTGTTTGTAGACGCATATTTCTGATCTGTCTTTCCTACAGTGTTGGCCATTTCATGTATTCTTTTAATATGTTGTTGAAGGATTTGCAAATTTGATTTTTATACATATTGATGATGTTTTCAAGAATGTTTTTGTACTGTTTTGTTTTTATTGCTTTGTGTATGTTTAATTTGAAACCGCTGTGACTCCAGGCGGTATATTAAGGCCTTTTACTAAGGTGCATTAACCAATTTAGTGCACGCTAAATGCTAATGTGTACACATTAGTCTATGGACATGCTAGCATTTAGCGCACGCTAAATCGATTAGCGGGCACTAATTGGTTAGCGCACCTTAGTAAATGAGGGGGTAAGTTATTAAATAAATAAATAATTGACTGAACCTTTGAAAATGATTAAATAATTCATTAAAAAAAATAAAATTAAAAAGTTAGGCGTGGAATTCCACTTGGCGCCTAGCATAACACCTTCCAATACATAACAATGCATACCTGAAGAATAGGTGCGGTTAGGGGAACAGAATAGGCGTGTTTGACTTAGGGCTCCTTTTACTAAGGTGCGCTAGCGGTTATAGCGCACGCACAAAATTACCGCGCGCTATAGCGTGTGCTAGCAAAATTATTACTGCCTGCTTAAAAGGAGGCGGTAGCGGCTAGTGCACGTGGCAATTTAGCGCGTGCTATTCTGCGCGTTAAGGCCCTAGCACACCTTTGTAAAAGGAGCCCTTAGGCATCACTAGGCATCCAAGTTGGATGCCGGTAAATTAGGCCTGGTCAAACCTGGCCTAAAATACCTGAGCCTATCTCCAGGGCACCAATCAACATCTGAGCACACCTAGGCACTGCTGCGCCTAGCGGTTGATTGACAACCATGCCGAGTAGTACCTACAATGTAGGCACCATTTATAAAATCCGGCCCTTAATATTTAGGTGCCTACAGTTACACTAGTCATAGAGCTGGTGCGAGTACAGCTACTTAACCCCTTCTTTTACAAAGCCCAATATGGAATATTGCTACTCCTTGGGCTTTGGCCATGTACTAATGACCTGGATTGGCCACCGTGAGAACAGGCTATTGGGCTTGATGATGGACCATTGGTCTGACCTAGTAAGGCTATTCTTATGTTCTTATGTTCAATAGCACAGTCCACTGCATTAACTGCCTCAAAGCCCATATCGATTTAAAGGGCTTCAGGGCTTTTACCATGAAGCAGCCACTAGTGCAGCTTTGTAAAAGGGGGAGGATGGTAAATGAGGAAGGGATACATATAACTCACAGTATTCTAATGGATTTAGTGTGTGGTAATGATTAGCGAATGCTAAATTCTGAGAAGCCAATAGGAATAATATGGCTTCTTCAAATTCATTAGCTCACCTTAGTAAAAGGAACACTAAGTTACCTGCAGAAATGGGAGTCTGCTCTTCTTCCACTCATGTTCTTCCCCTGTCTATGCCCTCCTTGCAAATGTACGCTATATAAATTAAGCAAAATCATCAAATCATTCACAAATGTGTTGCAAAGATCCTTTCCAACAATTTCTCTAGTGGTGCATCCTGAGCCGTCAGAAGCGGTACCCCAAATACATCAAGTATTGGTTCAAGGGGCTAGTTTGCCGCTAGTACTTCCTCATAGGCTCATGTACCACTATAATACATTTTATAATTTTATGATTTTTATAACCTGTAGTTTATCTATTCATAAAAGTGGTCACAGGGATGAAGCAGGAAACTATAGGCCGGTGAGCCTCACTTCAGTTGTTGGAAAAATAATGTAAGTGTTGCTGAAAGAAAGGATAGTGTACTTCCTTGAATCTAATGGGTTACAGGATCCGAGGCAACATGGCTTTACAAAAGGTAAATCGTGCCAAACGAACCTGATTGAATTTTTTGATTGGGTGACCAGAGAGCTGGATCGAGGACATATGCTAGATGTAATTTACTTGGATTTCAGCAAAGCCTTTGATACAGTTCCTCATAGGAGGCTGTTGAACAAACTTGAAGTGCTGAAGTTAGGACCCAAATTGGTGAACTGGGTCAGAAACTGGCTGTCGGACAGACGCCAGAGGGTGGTGGTTAATGGAAGTCGCTCGAAGGAAGGAAAGATGAGTAGTGGAGTCCCTCAGGCCAATCCTGTTCAATATGTTTGTGAGTGACATTGCTGAAGGGTTAGAAGGAAAAGTGTGCCTTTTTGCAGATGATACCAAGATTTGTAACAGAGTAGACACCGAAGAGGGAGTGGAAAATATGAAAAAGGATCTGCAAAAGTTAGAGGAATGGTCTAATGCCTGGCAACTAAAATTCAATGCAAAGAAATGCAGAGTAATGCATTTGGGGATTAATAATAGGAAGGAACCTTATATGCTGGGAGGAGAGAAGCTGATATGCACGGACGGGGAGAAGGACCTTGGGGTTATAGTGTCCGAAGATCTAAAGGCGAAAAATCAGTGTGACAAGGCAGTGGCTGCTGCCAGAAGGATGCTGGGCTGTATAAAGAGAGGTGTAGTCAGTAGAAGGAAGAAGGTGTTGATGCCCCTGTACAGGTCATTGGTGAGGCCCCACTTGGAGTATTGTGTTCAGTTTTGGAGACCGTATCTGGCGAAAGACGTAAGAAGATTTGAGGCGGTCCAGAGGAGGGCGACGAAAATGATAGGAGGCTTGCACCAGAAGACGTATGAAGAGAAACTGGAAGCCCTGAATATGTATACCCTAGAGCAGGGGTGTCAAAGTCCCTCCTCGAGGGCCGTAATCCAGTCGGGTTTTCAGGATTTCCCCAATGAATATGCATTGAAAGCAGTGCATGCACATAGATCTCATGCATATTCATTGGGGAAATCCTGAAAACCCGACTGGATTCCGGCCCTCGAGGACCGACTTTGACACCTGTGCCCTAGAGGAAAGGAGAGACAGGGGAGATATGATTCAGACGTTCAAATACTTGAAGGGTATTAACGTAGAACAAAATCTTTTCCAGAAAAAGGAAAATGGTAAAATCAGAGGACATAATTTGAGGTTGAGGGGTGGTAGATTCAGGGGCAATGTTAGAAAATTCTACTTTACGGAGAGGGTAATGTATGCCTGGAATGCACTCCCGAGAGAGGTGGTGGAGAGTAAAACTGTGACTGAGTTCAAAGAAGCATGGGATGAACACAGAAGATTTAGAATCAGAAAATAATATTAAATATTGAACTAGGCCAGTTACTGGGCAGACTTGCACGGTCTGTGTCTGTGTATGGCCGTTTGGTGGAGGATGGGCAGGGGAGGGCTTCAATGACTGGGAGGGTGTAGATGGGCTGGAGTAAGTCTTAACAGAGATTTCGGCAGTTGGAACCCAAGCACAGCACCGGGTAAAGCTTTGGATTCTTGCCCAGAAATAGCTAAGAAGAAAAAATAAAAAAATTTAAATTGAATCAGGTTGGGCAGACTGGATGGACCATTCGGGTCTTTATCTGCCGTCATCTACTATGTTACTATGTTATCTCTATACTTAACTCATCATTAGCACTTTATTAAATACTTGAAAATTGGATTGAACTTATCTTATTTACAGTCCTGGTTCAAGAAAAGATAACACCAGGGGTAACAAGCTGCCAAATTAAGCAGGCATTTCCAGAATTCATTTATTTTAGCAATTTATATTCTTTCTAAAATCTAAATACCGGTAGATTACAATAAAACATGCATAAATACACATCACAACATAAAACCACACATCATAAACCATATACATCTAATCATGGAAGCAGTTAGGTGACCTGATAGCACTCACGTGGATATGCACAGCTGTACTCAGTTAAGTGCTATGTAGGAAATATTTACATGCTTGATAGACTCACCTTTTAAACATTACTTGATACAGAATTATGTGTACTGTTGTAAAATACTGAAAATGATCTTTAAAATGTTTAAATTAAGGCCACACCTCAATATTGGCCATTTTTACAGATATCTAATTTTGACTGTCTATCTCTTGCTAGACTCATTCAAACTGAAATTATGTTTACACATTTAGGGACACTTTCACAAAACCATGCTAAAATGTGGCTTGTGTTATGATTAGTATGTGGGTTTTCTGCGTGTTGAGGACACTTTTAGCGTAGCTGCATTAACCAACTAGCGCTGAGTATGCCTACTCTCTGCCCTTACACATGCCCCAGCACTTATAAAAAAATATATATATATATATATCTAATATAATAAAAGACTAAGCTGCGCATGCGCACTCCCATCGCGTGTTCTGTTTTCCGTGTGCTGTAGGGCACCTCAGATAGGAGTGCGCATGCACGCGAAACACTCTCTCTCCTCCCCAGAGGCGGATATTGGACGCGGCGACTGTCGGCCGTGCTGTTCTTCGGTCTGCCCTGCTTCTGCGAAGAGCCGCCGCCGCCGCGTCTTTCAACTTAAAAATATACTAAGGTAAGGATCAGGGCAGACCGATCCAGGGGAGCTTTTAAAATCTTCAGGCGCGAGCAGCGGCTTGCCGCACGCGCCCCAATGCCAAGCGCCTTTTTAAAATCTTCAGACGCGAGCGGCGGCTTGCCGCACGCACCCTGACCTCCAAACCCCCCTGCCACCATCTATTTTTCCCCCTCCTCCCTCTCGCCTACTCACAGCGTTTAACTGAAAAGCGCTGCGCTGTGCTGCCACTGGCCTCACTATCTTCTCTCCACTGTGGCCCGGCCTCTCACAACTTCCTGTTTCCGCTAGGGTTGGCTGCAGTGTAGAGAAGACACCGAGGCCAGCAACAGCGCGGTGCAGCGCTTTTCATTGAGGCAAGTAGAGCGTATGTACAGGGGGAGCAGGAAATGAATGCTGATGGACGGGGGAAGGGAACAGGGGGAGCAGGCAAGGGATGGGTGCACAGGGAAGGGGGGAATGCTGCTGCTACACAGGGAAAGGGGGGAATGTTGCTGCTCAGGGAAGGAGAGAATGCTGCTTCTGTACAGGGAAGTGTGGGGGAATGCTGCTGTACGGGGAAGGGGGAATCTGCTGCACAGGGAAGAGGGGGAATGCTGTTGCTGCTACACAGAGAAGGAGGGGAATGCTGCTGTTGCTGCACAGGGAAGTGGGGGAGGGGGGAAGGGAAAGGGGGCCAGGGAGCAATCTTGGTTTGCTTTGGGGGGGGGGGAGACAAAAGAGGACCAAGCAGGCAGCGCACGAGAATGAAAGACAGCAGGCAGGGAGAGAGACAGAAAGAAATAAACACAGACAGACAAAGGGGGCCAGAGAGAGAGACAGAAAGAAAGAAAGACAGACAGACAGTGGGAGGGAGAGAGACAAAGAAAGGAAGAAAGAGACAGGGGCAGAGAGAGACATAGAAAGAAAGAAAGACAGATAGACATATTCTAGCACCCGTTAATGTAACGGGCTTAATAACTAGTATATATATATATATATTAGTGCATGGGAGGCATGCACAGAGAGATGGCAATACTACCGTGGGACACTTGAGTGGGCCCCACAGTAGTGGAGTTTAACCTGAAGTAAGCATGCATTAGTGCTTATTGCAGCTTAGTAAAAGGACCCCTTAATCTGTTTCTTTTGCCATTCTCCTAATGTAGATGTCTGTCACCCAGACCTCTGTAAAATTACAGCTATTTGTTAGTATTTACTCATATAATACGTCAATAAGCATCTCAGAAAATTATTTTGTTAATTAAAGCATCAGAGACTCAAATGGTTTATCACAGAAGCCACTAATTAGAAAGAGAAGCAAATGATGCCATTAAATAGATAAGAAATTGCACATTTCTAGCAAAAGGATTACTTGAAACTGAACTAGGATAGATGTTGGAATCACTGTATTAATACTGCTGAAGTTAAAGCTCAGTGCACAATTGTTTCATAGCACTTACACTTTCTCATTAAGAAAGGAAATGAACCAAAATATTTCAAAACTATCTTAGTTAAATTATTCATTCCTTCTATGGTGCTGAAAAATAAAATTGTTCATATGTGATATGAAAATAAACCAAGTGGTTGGATGCAGTTCAAAGATTTTTGTAAAATGTTTCTTTTGATTAATTCAAAGAATATGTAATGCGATGAAAAACAGAGAAGATGAGTAGAACTGTTAGATTATTGGTTTCACCAATGGTTGGTGAAAATGAGACTATAATATCATAGAAGTTCTACTGACAGACCCCCCCCTCCCTTTTACAAAACTGCATGGCCCTTTAAATCCCTTTGGGCTTCGGGATAGTTACCGCAGCAGCTCGCGTTAAATGGCTTCATAAAAGAGGCACAGTTTGATTTGATTGTACATAAAAGAAACATCATATTGTTACTCAGCAGTTTCAAACTCTGGAACTTGTGATGAAATATGTCAGTGTGTATGTCTTGGGATGCACTGGGAGGAGCCTAATGCCCTGATTGACTTATGGCTTTAAGCCCCTCCCAGAGCCTTAGGCTCCTCCCAGTGCATCCCAGGTCCTTAGGCCCATTCCAAGATGAACTGGGAGGGGAAAGGGCCGCCATCTTGAAAATGTAGCCTTAATGGGAATCTCTCCTGTCAATTGTTCATCCAGAGGTACAGGGGGGAGGGGGGATGTTAGGAGTGTATGAAGGGGTGTCGGGCTCGGTGGGAGGGGGCTCTTTTGGAGGGGCTGGAGGGTCAGTGGGTAGGAGAGAGGAATTGGGGATCTCTCTGCTGGTTCAGGTGATGACGGTAGGAGAATCCCCAATCAGCTGAGCCCACAGGACTCCCCAAAACCATGGCTTCAGGGAGTCCTGAGGGCACAGCTGATCAGAGATTCCCCTACCATTATCAGATGATGGCAAGGCATGGACTATTTAGATTTTTAATTTTAACATTTCTGACAAGGTAGGACAATTGCTAGATGTAGGACAATTGGGTACGACAATTGATAGGATGATAATTGGTAGGAAGATCCTACCAATTATTGCCCTATCAATTGTCATTCTACAAACTGTCATAACTCCTTTGCTGGAGGCAAGATTCTCTAACCAGCACTGTCGCGTGATTAAGTTGGCTACCGACATCAGCGTCAGTTAGAGAATCCGGGTCAATATATCTCAGTTAAAAGGACTTACAGTATATTACTTCATTCTCTATATTTATAAGGTTGAGTTGGATATTGAGTGTGTCTTAGCTCCACATTTTTGAATTTTTAGAATCATGCACTAATGTTGCCATTAGTGCATGACCATATTTTAAAATAACCACTTGAGCTCTTGCCGCCATTTATTTTGTAGGTGGGAAGGGCTCCAACGGTATCCATGCGCTATCAATATCGGGTTAATACAGGAATGCCCACTCTCTGCCTCTAAAAATGTTAGAAACATTATTTAGCACATGGTTAGCATGAGCAGATTTCAAAGTTAACACAGCATTCCTGAGCATGTCCCATCAGACAAGCATTAGCATCTTAAACAGTTTAGTAAAAAGAAAAACTATGATATTAGAGTGTGTCAGGATTTTAAAACTTCCATTGAGATTCCAGTAAAAGTGAATCAGTAGAGGTAATTTGTGAAAATGGGTTCTAGCAAAATCCTGTTCCAAAAGGTACAGAGACTGAAATAAATCATTTTTAAAATAATTAATCTATAAGAAAAGCAAACACATTGAAACCCTATGAATTCAATCACAAATTTCCTTTAGGATAGAGTAGACAGAGCACACTGAAGCAAAATTGCTTTTGTATTTCTGAAGGAACTCCAGCTATGAGACAGGCATTCATTGGGTGTATGAAATAGGTCATGCAGTGGTTCAGTAGAGACTTCATTTTCCTGGAGCAGAAGGGCATCTGACCATTCCGAGCTCCCCCCTTGCTGACTAGTTGCCACACCCCACTAAATAAGTTTTTACTCAACTTGCATGAAGATTAAAAATGTTAAGCATAATTAATCATGGGGTCCTTGTATTATGTGTGCTAATCGATTTAGTGCGCGTTTATTTCAAAATATTGTAAGTTCTGTTCAATAACTTAGGGGTCCCTTTA
Source organism: Geotrypetes seraphini (assembly GCF_902459505.1). Classification (NCBI taxonomy): domain Eukaryota; kingdom Metazoa; phylum Chordata; class Amphibia; order Gymnophiona; family Dermophiidae; genus Geotrypetes; species Geotrypetes seraphini. Next base: position 170,191,476 of record NC_047084.1, on the reverse strand, counting down.
CTAAGGCGCGCTAACCAATTTAGCGCGCGCTAACTGATTTAGTGTGCGTTAATCGATTTAGCGCATGCTAACGATTAGCATGCACTAAATGCTAACATGTCCATAGAATATAATGGGCACATTAGCATTTAGCGCACGCTAAACATTAGTGCGCGCTAAAATTGATTAGCGCATGCTAAATTGGCTAGCATGCCTTAGTAAAAGAGGGGGTTAGCCCTAATTACCAGCCATTAGTCAAATATAGCTTCCTCATTTGTGCATCTCCTGCATTGTTGCCTACTTATACTGAGAGGCTAGGTGTTTCCTCCCTTCTTCCTCAACCACTGCATTAAAGCATACCTTTGCTAGCGGGTGTGGTAGACCCTATCAGCCAAAGAGGTCTCCTGCACAAATCTCAGCCCCATTCCCTTATACAGCCAGACCAGCTGCTAATGCTGGCATTCCCACACATGCTCAGTTCAGTTGCTGAACTCAGTGCATGCAAGAATGCTGGCTTCAGCGGCTGAATTAAGTACTGCACAGTCAGCACAGGTAGGACTCCGGCAGGAGATCTCTTTGACTAGCAGGACTTAGCATCCCTGCCAGTCATTAAAGCAGAGGGCGCCCGCCGTTCCCCGTGGCTATACAGGAGAAGAAGTGCCCAGTGCAGGAGCAGGGGACCAGATAATCACAATTCAAACTTTTGGTGCAAATTAAAATTTCATTGCATTAATATCACTAATATCACAATAAATCTGCAGCCCTACTTTTTATAAATTGACATTTTATTCTTAGTGAGATCAAAGATTGATTTTCATGCATATTAAAGACTGTTCTTTAACGGAGGAAGAACTATATTTGTAATTCAATAACCAAGAAATCAACACAGCAGCATGCAGTGCGGTGTACAAAGCATGACAATTTATTAAAAATGTCTTGGTCATCCACAGCAAATGATGAAGCTTCAATCCTTAATGATTCTTTGAGCCACTGGAATCAGACTTCTGTGATTGAGAGGGTTATGATGCTCCTGGCTTTATCAGCGAAAAAATTTCCTACATGGGATTCATGTGTATTCTATTCTCATCTAGGGCCTGACTATAACTTGTGACACACCCAGGAAGGCTTTACAAAGTTTGCACAAATTGCGTTAGTCAAGAAGTTTTATACAAATCTTGAATACACTGTATTTTTGGGCAGGGCCGGATTAATGCAAAATGATGCCCTAAGCACAGCTCAGCAATGGTGTCCCTCGCCTCTTCCATTGCTTAACTGACAAGACATTAAGACTCATCAAGTGCTGGGAAATATCATTACTGTATGATCATATACAGTACTGTATATTTAGAATAATTAGAAAAACACTGATATTCTTACTGGATAATGGGTATGGCAGATGGCAATAAAAGAGTTAAGGGCATGATAGCTGAGGGGGGGGGAACTCTGTACTGCCCCCTTCCCTTGGTGCCCTAAGCATGTTCTTATTTTTCTTAAAGGCTAATACACAGCTGTTTTGGATATACCACTGACAAACTTGGAAAGTACATTCTTAAAATACTATAAATTAAGATGGAACAGATATCAATGTGGGCTACTGTTAAGAACTGTGTTAAAACAGCATGCATTATATAAGAACTTAAGAGCATAAGAATAGCCACTGGGTCAGACTTATGGTCCATCAAGCCCAGTAGCCCATTCTCATGGTGGCCAATCCAGGTCATTAGTACTTGGCCAAAACCCAAGGTGTAGCAATATTCCATGCTACCGATCCAGGTCAAGTAGTAGCTTCCCCCATGTCTTGCTCAATAACAGACTATGGACTTTTCCTCCAGGAACTTCTCCAAACCTTTCTTAAAACCTGCTACACTATCCGCTCTTACCACATCATCTGGCAACGCATTCCAGAGCTTAACTATTCTCTGAGTGAAAAAAAAATTTCCTTCTAGTGATAGAAATAACTAGTCTCAATGGTAGCACGCCTCGATAACTTCCCCCATAAATGTCAGTTGGTTGGAACTGGGGGAAGGGAGGAATTGGTTTTTATATATACTGCTTCAATAGTTTAGTAGTTAGTTTGATTTGAGGCAGTTGGTAGGAATTGAGGGGAGTTGATTTTTATGTGCACCACATAGACAGTATTAACTAGTTACTGGTATACCTAAATATTTTTTGAACACTTTACAAGTAATCTACAGTGGTTACTTATCTGACGCATTCAAAATTTTGAACAGAGTGAAGCAATCATAATGTTACTTTTGTTCTTTGCCTTTTCCCCCTAAATATACTGCAAAGGATTTGGATCAGTGGATAAATGTCTTCAGTTTCCACCAACAATCCAGCTGCTAGAGAGATTTATTGCTGCAGTGCTACAACACACCTTGTTAATGATTGTATGTTGATTGCACGTAGACAGAATTAATATTTGTCATCACTGACAGATCTTTCAAAGTATCACGGGTCTTTGGTCTTGCTATAGCAGAGGTCTTATTTAACCGGTACTTCATTTCAGTTGACCAGTGGCACCTATTTGCATCAAAAGCACTGAATAGAAAAGAAAGGTTTGGACAAGTTCCTGGAGAAAAAGTTCATAGTCTGTTATTGAGAAAGACACGGGGAAAGCCACTGCTTGCCCTGGATCGGTAGAATGGAATGTTGCTACTATTTGGGTTTTGGCCAGGTACTAGTGACCTGGATTGGCCACCGTGAGAACGGGATACTGGGCTTGATGGACCATTGGTCTGATCCAGTAAGGCTATTCTTATGTAGAAAATGGGATTTAATTCAAGTATCCAGGTAGCATTAGCTCCAGTGATCGTTCTTTTAGGCCCTTTTTAACTAAGCTGCTGTAGAGGTTTCTACCACAGCCCAGAGTGCTAAATGCTCCAGCACTGCTCCGATGCTCATAGGAACTAGAATTTAGCACTCCGGGCCACGGTAGAAATCTCTACCTCGGCTTAGTAAAAGGGGGGGGGGAGGAGGGGTTTAATAAGGAAACTACCTTTAGAATCAATAAAGCTGGTTAGATTTGACCAACTCCATAAAAATATCTTCAACCTAAGCAATACACAGTTTTCTATTAAAAAGAAAACTAATACTACTGTGGTTATACAATCTCTCCTTTATGCTTCTGAGATTTGAATTCTTTATTCATTACACATCAAACAGCCTGAATATTTCCATACATACTTTCTGTGCTCATTGATTGCATTTACTGTTGAAATAAAGTAAACAATAATTAAGTCTTTGAGAGATTGAACAGAACTGGCAGTCAGGAAATGCTTTTTAGAGCACCATTCAGGCAAAGAAGATGTTCCATTCAAATTATGTTAAAGGCAGACATTAGTCCTATTCATCTAGAGCAGAAAAAGGCCCTACTGTGTGTCTTTGACAAGATCATCTCCCAACTACCTCAAGTAAGACTAACACAGTCTTCAAGCTATGAAACCAAATGCCACAGAGTTGGATCAGTAAACATCAGGTGGGATCTCTTAGAGATAGAGGAGGATGTGGATGAGCAGAATGGACAGGTCATATGGCCTTTTATTATGCTTATAGATTGCCTTTGCCCATCATAATCATAGATCGCCAGTTGACCTTGGATGATCATACGGACCTAATGACCAATAAATGTTTCTCAATTCTTTAGATCTTTACATCCTTTAATTTATTAGTACAATCTTCCATCCTGTCTGTTCTTGACTATAACAATATATTTGGGATCTCATAAAAAGCTCCTTAAAAGATTAAAAATCATTCAAAACACGGCGGTTCATTTGATTTTTGGTGTGAAAAAATACGACCATGTTAGTCCATTTTATCAACAGTTACACTGGTTGCCATTTGAGGCAAGAATATTATTTAAGTTTGGTTGTATTTGTTTCAAAGCTTTATTTGATCTGGCTCCAACTTACCTGTCCTCACATTTTGAACGATATAAACCGAACAAAATCATTCAAAGAAATCATCTGTTTGCTTATCCAACTATAAAATCTTGTCGGTATAAGAGATTTCTTGATAAATTATTTGCTTTTCAGGCAGGCAACATGAATTCCTGGTTGTATAAAATTAATTTTCAGGCTTATTCTTATTCGTCTTTTAGGAAGTTGTTGAAAACTTATTTATTTGGTAAATTTGTAAATTGGTATTTTACCTTAATGTATGTCACAATTTTTACTTTTACTGAATGTACTTTCATGTTAATTGTATTTTTTCACTGATTATACAGTCCTCTTTGATGAACCATCTAGAACTATGTAGTAGGGCGGTATATAAAAATAAAGTTATTATTATTAATTGTTTAGGTACTTATTTTAGAAATATTCACATGCCCAAATGGCAGTATTTAAGTATCTGGAAAGGGCCAGATGTTCCAATGCCATTTCAAAACAAGGCTCATTCAGATGAATGGAAACTCATCTACATCCAAATGGCAAGAGAGGGTAGGGAAAACAGGGAGAGGGAATGTTTGAGGCGGGCAATACAGACACATCTGAAGTAGGAAACAGATATCAGAAATTAGTCCCTGGGCACAACTAATAGGGTTGCCACATTTGTGAAGGCAAAATAGAGGGCATATGACCCTGCCCCTGGCCCTACCCATGCACCATCCATACCCTACCCCTGACCTGACTCAAGACCAATGTCCCTGTAGAGCAGAGGGGCAGCCTGATGGTCAGGGCAGTGGACAGTAAAAACAGGACCAAGGTAGAAAATCCCATCTTAAGTCCTCCAGTAACAAAAACCTACTTACCTAAAGTTACATCACTATATTAGTCATCATGCTTACAGGTGTCTTCTAAATTCAGGTACAGTAGGTATTTATGTGTTCTAGATTGGTTTATGTTTGTTCAGAAATAAGAGTTAAAGTGGAAGTTACATCTGGGTCCTGTTGTTGAATGTGAACTGTACTGACCACTAGGCTACCCCTTGCACTTGCTTGTTGCTCTTTTCGAAATGGCCGTAATACCTGATGTTGTCAAAGAGCCTGGTATTAGAGAATGACACAGTGGAGGTTACTCGCGGCTAGCTACGAGTAGCCGCAGGTAACCTGCCAAAATGGTGGAGAGGGGAAAGGTGCTCATTGCAGGTGCGGGGCCAAGGCCATCCACTGCCCCCCATGGATCAGTGAATGACCTTGTCCCCGCAGTTAAGGGAGGGAACATGTGCGGCCCCCTCCCTCCTTCCTACCTACCCAAATCTATCTATCTCTCTCCCTCTCCCATACCTTCGCGGCGTGTTTTAAGGTTTCAGACTTGTTGAAAGCTGCCGGAGCGTACGTGCGTCAGAGGAGAAGCTTACGCCCACACACACACGCGACAGCACAAACACTCTGGCAACTTTTAACAAGTCTGAAACCTTAAAACACGCCAAGAAGGTAAGGGGGAGGGCGGGAGATGCACGGACTGCGCGAGGGGTGCCGAAGGGCAGTAAGGGGGTGAGAGAGAAGGGTGGATGCTGCAGGGACGGTGAAGGGGATGGCGGGGATGGGGACGGGGCGGTGAAGGGGAAAGTTGGGATGGGGCGGTGAAGGGGACGGTGCAGTGAAGGGGAGGGTGGTCCAGTAACGAGGCAGTGACGGGGACAGATTTTTTTCCCCGTGTCATTCTCTACCTGGAATCTGCTCTCACTTTTACTTCTTAGGGGGTATGAAGCAATGCTCCTTCTAAGAATTGGCCGGGTGCGTGCACATTTTTTTCTTAAGTGAGCGGCACGTTCCAAAAAAAATATTTTTCATATGAGCAGCAAGTTCTAAAACCCACTAATTTTCCAGATTTGCAAGTATTTTTGTGAGCGCCCATGAAAAATCTGTGAGTGGCACTACTAGAATTAAGAGTGATTGTTCACGTGCTCAGCTTAAAAGGAACATAGGTGGGAGGGTATCAGTAACCATTGGGAGATTAAGAGGAATCATGCCCTATCCCTTCCATCAGCTGCTCAATCAGGGCACCTTTTTGCACCCTGGACGTGATTGAACCAAATCTAAATAAATGTATTCTTCCTTTTTTTTTTTGTTTCTCTCTTGGATGCTTCTTCCTGTTCCATTATTGCTGAAAGACATCCTAATTGTGGATCTGCCCTAGTCCCGCTCAAAACATGGCTCCAAAATGCCTCCTTGCTTTTTGGATGAACTGAACTGTAAAATGTCCAAATTCTGCCTTTCATTAATTACCAGTTGGATATTTTCAACAGATGGATGTTTTTTTTAAGAGGGGGTGGGGGAGACAATTTTGAGATATCCATCTGCTTCATAAATGACCCCATAGGTATATTTTGAAAATCCAATATATACAAATCTGTCTTGTGCACATTCATAGTGGCAGTCCTGAGAACCCAACTGGAGAGGAATATAGCTCTAGGAGAAGATTGGGAAGCACTATAACAAAGTATTTGTGTAGATCTCCAATTCATGCGCATTTATCATATGCATGTTTAGTTTGGATATCCTGAAAAATCCATCTTTCTATGGGGTCTCCGAGACAGATTTGGAGCAGGGGAATAGCTAGCCCTCAGATTTGGGGGGCCCAGAAATAAACCGGGGGGGGGGGGCTACTCATTCCCCTCTTACCTTAACCCCATCCTGGTATGCCAAAAATAATACCTTTCCTGAGGGGAATGCAGAAGACTCACCAGCCAAACCTTGTTCTTGCACTGCTGCAGCAGTGCAAGAACAAGGACACATCAACGGCACATCAACGGCATGCCTCCAGTTGATGACACTGGGACTCCATAAACTGAGCATGAGCAAAGATTTCTGGCATTGGTGGCTAGAGGCACGCTGCCGACTTCTGTAATGCAGCAGCACGAGGAGGAGGGGAGCAGTTCGGCAGTAAATATTTTTGGCTGGCAGGGCTTCCGTATCCCTGCCAGCTATTTAACAGGAGCTGCACGCTTGGAGGGGACCTGAGCCCAAAGTGGGGGACACAGGTCCCCAAGGCCCCTCCCCCTTGACTGTGTCACTGTGCTACATATTGCAGAAAACATTAAAGGTCCCTCTTGATTTGATCCTAGAGACAATATAAATGCAGGGGCAGAAAAAAAAATCTGGTGATTTTGCAAATTATTGATGTAAAAAACTCTGAATCTCTAATTACCTGGGATTCAACCTCCATAACCAATCTGATACTTTCCTGTCCATGCAGTGCAGATCTAATGAAATTTCATCATCTGAAATTATGAAATTACTAAACACTTGGCATTAAACCTTTCGAGATAATAAAATAATCAATGTGAGAATATGGCTGGTATGGTATGGGTCTAACACCAGACTGTGCTAGACCCATGTCACACGAGCCATAGGACTCCTTTTACAAAGGTAAAGTAGCGTTTTTAGCGCACACACCGGATTAGCGCACGCTATAGCGCATGCTACCGAAAAACTATCGTCTGCTCAAGAGGAGGCGGTAGCGGCTATTCAGCGTGTTAAGGCCCTAACGGACCTTTGTAAAAGGAGCCCATAGTCTCACATTGATTATTTTATTATCTCAAAAGGCCTGCATCTTTTCTCTCTCTCTCTCTCTCTCCTTCCCTCTCTCTCTCTCTCTCTTTCTCTCTCTCTCTCCTTCCCTCTCTCTCACAGCGGTTCACTGGTGCTCCTAACCTACCTCAATTACTGCCGGCAGAGACACCGTAGCAATTGAAAGGAGCTGCCCCGGGACCTCAATCTTCCCCGTGATCAATGTTGCCAGATACTTTTTTATAATCCTGTCCAATTACCTTGAAAAAGCAACCCAAAAACAGCCCATAAGCAAGTTTTTGCAGTATTTTTCATGAAATCAAACATTTACAGGAAATATTATTTCAAAAATATCCATTCCTTCCACACACAAACTCCAGATCAGACCTAGAAACTCACTCAGCAGCCTTACCAATTCTTAGTACTGCCTTAATCTCTCTGCTCTCCTATAGCTCACAATAATGGTTCTAGGATTCTTAATGATAGAGTTGCTATCATGTGCAAAACTTCCTGCTGCAGACTTTCTGTTACTCATCTCTACGTACAATCTCTCTGCAGATCTCAGGCTCTGTACATAGCATCATTTCCCAAGCAGCCCTCAGCACTTCCACACAAGTTTCTCCACTTTAAATTTATTATTTTCTTCTTCCTGTTACACCTCCAAAACTACTCCATGTAAACTTCTTCTATCTCCAAAACTACCCCTACAACTGTCTTTCAACCACAACCTAACCCATAACCAAAACTATCTGTATAACTGCCCCACTCTCAGTACAGTGCCTCCATGCCTATTCCTCAAAACTATCCCCTGAAGCTGCCCCATTGCTTTGCTTGCAACTGACCATACTCCAAAAACACTACCTCTTGCAACTGTCACACAACCTGCTAAATAGTCCCACTCCAAAAACACCCCCTGGAAAATGCACCGCCACCACCCTGCAAATTGCTCTTCGTCTTCAACTTTCTTCCCAGAATCTTCCTCAATACCCTCAACTATCCTCACAGACACAACATGTGCAGGACACATGCAGAGCACTCAACAGAAATACATACACGTGTTTGGAAAAAATTTCATGAGCCATGATCAGCATGCTTTTCCCACTGGATAAAACTCTGCAGTACTGCATGGGTCCTAGCTTTAAGGTCTCTGTTCTATGTTGATATTAACTTCTCACTGTCAGTTCATTATTCAAAAAGTGGATCTATACATTGCATTGTTGAAATGATTTGATGCATAGCTAAAGCTTAATCCAATATTTTGTGGCCAACAAGTATTAATTTCCCATTCCTCATTGTCATTTTCACACAAATTATTTTAGGATCTGGATTCATCAATTTGTTTTGTGCTGTTTCCTACCTTTTTATATCTACCTCCCCCCTCCTCCCCCCCTCCCCCCGGTCAAATAAAGCATGTGGAGAATAAGAGAATGCATTTCAATACGTTACCAGATTATGAAAATCTCCTGTAACCATAGGAACTTCTAAACTTCACAAGTGTACTTACCTACTCCAACTAATAATTCAAGGCTCTGCAAACCCAGGGGAACTCATTATTCTTGACTGAAAAGGTTTTGTTTAATTTATACATGTAATGAACTTTTAGCAGTGGTGTTATTTCTCTCAGGTTTCTCAATTGTGCTAATTCAGTCATCTCTTTGTAAGTTACCATGTGTTCAGTATATGCCATGTAGTTTTCTATATAAAAGGTTTCCTGAAAATATATAATTTTTACACCCACTTTTACACTTATCTCAAAACTGTTTCTGCAAATATTATTTTGGAAGCAATACCTAAAGAAATAAAAGTTGCTATTTATATAGAAACCACTATGGCGGTGAATAGCTATGGCAGGAAAATGTTCCAGGCTAACTGGAGTTATTTTTCTTTTTTTTGATTGAAAGATCAAAGAAACCAAAGAATTGTTCTCTATAATGAATTGGTTCTTCAGGAAGAATAATTGTTAGGATGAGGGTGATCTGCCTACAAGAGGAAGAGATGTTGAATTTCTTTGTGGATCATTTATGGGGTTAGGCAGGAATGTTTAGAAATGGGTGGGGAGGAGAAAAGGGATGTGTTGAGGGTGTGAGAAGAGAGAAGGTATGGATTTTTAGCTCCTCAATTGGCAACATTAAGGGACTTAAACCTGCTTTCTGTCAACTTGACCACTGTTATGCAGGATTATTAAAAGTTTTAACAGAGGAGATGCTTTAGCCAATTGTGAAAATGGTGGTCAGATCTGTAAAGGAGATGCCAAAAAAGCATGCCAGTCTATCAAGTCATCCCTTTTCAGGAAACCAGGGCTAGATCCCCAAGACTGTAGACGTTAATACCTGTAATGAATTTTCCACTTTCAACTAAGGTTTCAGATGTCCTAAGCTGTTGTCCTATGCTTTGATTGAATTTATGGAGGAGAGAGGTGGTTAAGCAGAAATAAAGATGAATTTTGCTATGGTCGTAGCATAGAGACTGTGCCACTAGTTGTGCAGGTAAAGTGTTACATCATAACAATGAGATCAAGTGTTTTTAATTCGGTAAGATCTGGCATCTGCATTAGATTTGGTAAAGAATAAGTTGCTCTGAGAGAATGCAAAGAGTGGAGACAGCTCTGGGTTGGATCGAATATTTTATCCAAGAGCAGACTGCTTAGCTGGCAACGACCAATCAATTTTATGCTCCTATTAGGTTTTCTAGTGGTGTACCACAATGTCATATTTGTCACACTTGCTGTTTTGATTTTTTTTTTTTTTTTTTCTACCTTTAGGAGAATTGATAGAGAAGTTAGGCTGTAAGGGATTTCTGTATGTGAATGATGTTCAGTTGCGTCCTCCACTGGGGAATGACCAGGTCCATACATTAGCCAGCAAGAATGAAAAAGTGGCATCTATTGCAGACTGGCTCCTAGTGGACAAGTTGGTTTGAAATGTTACAAAAAACTGAAACGCTGTTTGAGGGAGGTGGAGGGAGTCCCACTGTATTTGGTTATGACTCAATTAGCCTACAGTAGGGGACATTTTTTTGGGGGGGGAGGAATAGGAGATGAAAAGGAGTAGGGCAGGAGGCACATGCTGTGAAATCAGTTTATGAAGTTGAAGCCGTGTCCTTTGTTGGAACAGGAAATGCCCCGTTTAATAGATCAAATTTCAGTGCTTTTAGTATTAGATTATTGTATCTACAGTAGATGTAATATATGAAGGTTAACTGGGGCACTTGCTCTGCATTGTGCAGCACATACAGTCAGACCTAAAATAGGCAATACTATATAAGCAATATAGCATCTTAATAAAATAATATTAAACAATAGTAATTATATTCAACTATAAAGAATAAGTACTCACAAAAATCCTTTCCATAAAGCCTATATTATGTCAGCCAGGATAGATCTCGGTATCCTGTTTGTTAAGAGAGCTACACTAGCTGCCAATAGAAGCTATGATTCTTTGTACAAGAGGCAGCTTAAAAGGTCTCGGCCCAACCAAGAAGAGAATGATACAGAGCCATGAAACTTACAAGTTATTCCACACTTTTCTAGACACTGCATTTTATATTAGAAGAATGAAGTTGGGAAAAGAATCAGTTGGGCCGCTAGATGACTAAGGGATAAAAGGGGCACTCAGGGAAGAAAGGTCATAGTGGAGAGGTTATATTAATTTTTTGCTTCAATATTCACCAAGGAAGAAGTAGGGGCGATTTCAGTGCCAGAATAGTATTCAAAGCTGGAAAATATAATGGGGCAATTTGACAAATTTAAGAGTAGCAAATTGCCTGGACCAGATGGTATATATCCCAGAGTACTTATAGAATTGAATAATGAACTTTCAGAGCTATTGTTCGTAATTTTAAATTTATCTTTAAATCCAGTATGGTACTAGAAGGCTGGAGAGTGACCAACATGATGCCAATTTTTAAAAAGTTTCCACAGTTGATTTGAGAAATTATAAACCATAGAGTCTGACATTGGTGCCATGCAAAATGGCAGAAACTATTATAAAGATCAAAGTTACAGAGCATATACATAAGCATGAATTAATGAGACAGGGATTTAGTTAAGGGAAATCTTGTCTCACCAATCTACTACATTTCTTTAAAGGAGTGAATAAGTATTTGAATAAAGGTGAGCTGGTCAATATTGTGTATCTGAATTTTTCTTAAGGCATTTGACAAAATACCTCATGAAAGACTTCTGAGGAAATTAGGAAGTCATGGTATGGATTAAAAACTAATTAAAAGACAGAAAACAGAGAGTATTATTAAATGGTCAGTATTCTTGATGGAGAAGGATAAATAGGGGTCTGTGCTGGGACCACTGCTTTTAACCATATTTATCAATGATCTAGAGATGCGAATAACTAATGAGTTAATTAAATTTAGTGATGACACAAAGTTGTTCAAAGTTGTTAAATCACAAGATGATTGCTAAAAATGGTGAGATTGGGCTCAGAACGGGGGTGGCATGGGGGCCATATCCTGGTATTACTACATTACCGAAGGCCTCTTCCATGGTACTACCACAGGAATGGGAACTGGTACTGTGGTGATACCGCAGTAATGGGCCCTCCCAGACCTACCTTAAAGCTCCTATAGTCTAGTGGCCTCCTCGTGGGCAGGAAAGATCCCCAGTCTTTCCTGTTTGCTGCTGCTGCTAGATTCACTGATAATACAGTAGCTGTGATGGGGTGGGAAAATTTTGTTGTTGAAGTAATGTATTAACCTCATTGTTATATAGTGTGTTGTCAAAAAAAAACTGCGGCTATTGTCCTGCCAATAATCTGAAGTTAGTAGTTTATTTAAGAAAAGTGCTGCTTAATGTTGTGAAGTGGTTGTGGAGTTGACTGATATTAATTTACAGTTATGTGTGTTACTGTATTTAGTTGTAATTTTGTTACCATGGTGCTTTTATAATCCTGCTAGGGGGTGTGGACAGGAGAGGGGCATAGGCAGGATGGAGCACCTAACCCGAACACCTAGTGATGCCTAAGTCAACCACAACTATACTCCACCCCTAACCATGCCTACTTTTCAGGTAGACATATTTAATCATCAGAAGGCGCATCGACTTAAAAGCATTGCTAGGCTTTTAAGTCGCACACAACCTATATTGCTCATTAAATTAATGTTGTTGGGTGTTTGAAAAATCTTTTTTTTTAATAGCATAGTCAATTACCATGCCATGTAGACCAACTAAAAACAATTAAGTTGCTTGTGGAACTAAGTTAGGCATTCCTAGGCACCATTTATAGAATCAGCCTGATACAGCCTAACGCTATAAAAAGTGGCTAAAAATTGCACGCTTAAAAGTGGGCTTGTGCCCAATTTGCACGTGCAATTTAATAAGCAAATGAGCCATGGGATCTTAAGCACGACCATGGGAGAGTCATGGGTGGTCGGGGTATATGCATCCACCCGCATATCTCCTTCCCCATTAATCCATGTACAGACGTCTTCCAAACCCATCTGCTAGCAGCTTTCAATGTCAGCCCCCTTTTGCCATCCTCAGCCTTGTATCACTCCCCACTCCCTAGCCCACCCCAATTCCCTTAGCCTTTGGTCCTTCTCCCACTCAGCCTCTTTGTTTTTGGTCATTAAGATTACAGAATGGCAAGGGGGACACATTTTCCCTGTCCCCAAGAGTTCTTTCCCTGTCCCTGCCCTCACCTGCAAGCTCCGCCCTCACCTGCACAAGCCTCAAACACTTTAAAATCATAAGCGTTCGAGGCTTGTGCGGTTAAGGTAGAGCTTACAGGAATGGGGCAGGAACAGTGACCAAACTCACAGGGAAGAGGAAATTGAGCTCCTGCGAGGACGGAGACAAGTTTGTCCCTGTGTCATTCTCTAGTTAGGGTCCTATCCAGGTCCGATCCTACTTAGCTTTTGATATCTAATAGGTTCAGATTCTCCCAGGTCAGTGTTCCTAGTCTAGCTAGATAGCACGCCTATGTTGGAATACAATATGATAGTTTATCATCAATGTTTAGCAACTATCGTACTTACCTATTACCAATAAATCTACCTCTTTCATTAAACAGAGGGGCATCACTGAATAAATTACTCAAACATAAATCTGTAGATAAAAGAGGCCAATGGTTAGCCTCAGTTTAATGTGTCTAGGAAAAGCACTGTGCTTGCCTCCACATTAGATACTTGTTTCAGCTGACTTAATGTATTTGTTTGTAATAAATCCTCTTTTGATTTTAACTTAGCACTGTGTAGCTGGTTATTGAACAATTCAGGTTCATGTCCTCTCTGCAGAAATCTGTTATACATTCTGACATTTACTCTTGGCACTTCCATTTATCACTAACTGTCCTTCTCCCCCCTTGAAGATTGTGAGTAAAGCAGTCCAATCGTTAAGTCTAAAGCATGATGACTTTTGAAATGCAGCAACCTCTTTCCCATCTTGTAAATAGTGTCATAGTCAGCGTACCTTTCTGATTAAAAATAATCATATCTAAAAAAAAAAGTATATATATATTTTTTTAATAATCCTTTGGGTTTTTGTGTATTTGGTGGGCTTTTGGTGGGGACTTTTCTATCTGGTATATGGCATTCTTTTCCAAAATCTGATTTTATTTAAAATTGTAAACCGCTTGGATTGCATTATAAATTTGCAGTATATCACATTGAATAAATCTGTAATCTGTAACTACATTCAAAAAGGGCAGTTTTCAAAGCCATTTTTTTTAAAAAAATAAATAATACTACATTAACTATTGAAATGGATTTTTATGAAACGGTCCATCCAACATGTGAGTAAAAGCATGCACAAATATGGATGTGAAAAGGGGGGGGAAATGTGGCATATTTTCAGAAAATTAGCCTCCCCCCACCTTTTTACTACGCCAAAGCGCTAAATGTTCTGACATGATTCCAATGCTCATAGAATTCCTATGAGCATCGGAGCATTTAACACTCCAGGCTGTGGTCGAAACCTCTACCGTGGTTTTTTAAAAGGAAGGGAGGGGAAGCCTTTTCCTCCTCAATTTTTAATGATGCTTTTGATTTGTTTCAAGCAGCAAACACAAGCGAAAAATCCAACAGAACTGCAGTGACATATCGAGTCGAGAAACAAAAAAAACCTGGTGTACAAGACAAGATGCCAAGCCTTTAATGAACAAACATAGATATAATCATAAACGTAATCATAAAACAGTTTGTATCCATAAAGGTTGGTGAACCAGGACCTAACACTGTCCGTGTTTTGAAGAAACACTCCTTCCTCAGGGGTCCGGGAGTGTATCATATACAGGGAAACCTTATGGATAACAACTGGAAATAACGATATGGGTGAACAGGTTGGCAAACTGTGTGAGCTCCTATGGGGTACAGGAAACTCATTCATGTTAAAAAAAATACATTGCAATCCTTGTTAGAATTTTTTAATATGCATAATCGACTGTATGCACAATGGTTGCACATGATAATCTGCAATAAATCAATTTTGCATAAAATGATGCTTTAAGTCATCTTAATGGACTGAATATGCACTAATGAACACACATTCAAAACATGTAAAGGGCAATTCTGTAAAGTTTTAATAGTTACACACAATAGTTATGTCTGATATTGTCCCATAAAACATTAGAACTCTGCCATTTGAGAACAGAACCCTTGTATATTAGATTTAGAAGATTACTGAAGTCCCATTTGTTTAGGATATACTTTATGAGCTCAAAATGCGTAGGATGCATTTGACTAAAGCAGTGGTTCCCAAACCTGTCCTGGGGGACCCCCAGCCAGTCAGGTTTTCAAGATATCCCTAATGAATATGCATGAGAGAGATTTGCATATAATGGAAGTGGCAGGTATGCAAATCTCTCTCATGCATATTCATTAGGGATATCTTGAAAACCTGACTGGCTGGGGGTCCCCCAGAACAGGGTTGAGAACCACTGGACTAAAGCATAATAGGCTAATCCTTTTTCTGTAATTTGGCATAATCTCTACTAAGCTTAAATTGTAATCAGAAATGATGTTTTCCTTTTCCTATTTTTGGAATCCACACTAAGCCCATTGGGCAATGTGGCAAAATAGAAGTCCCCATATTGTATTGTTCTATCATGAACATGTGGGCACATATAAGCACACATCAGACACAGACCTACCTACTGTTCTCAGTAAATGGAACCCAGAATCAGGTGCAGGAATGATTTGCACTAAACTTGTATTCTGTAAAGAGCGCTCTATGTGGAGCATCTTTTAAAGAATACTAGCTTAGTTTGCATTTGGTACATACGGTAACTTTGGGTGCAAGCGTATCCACCTGTCAAAGACTGGTATAAATGCTGGTGCACAACTGATGGCAGTTAAGCATGCAAATGCAGGTATTCTATAACATTACACCTAGTTTCTGTGAATGCTCCAATCCATCTATGCCCCTAACGTCTCTATAAACTATGCACTAATTTTGGCTGTGCAGTTACACACTATGGGACGATTCTGTATAGGATATCTGCATTGGGTGCTGCTAGGCGCCCTAATCAAGGACACCTAGCAATGCTTAACTTTGGAATCCAAGCTCAACTTTTTTAAAATTGGCTTAATTGGCATGATAATTGACCATATAACACCAAATGAGTGTACAAGCCTACAGAACTGGGACTAAATATTAAACACATTTATCATACATTTAAAATTATAAAACACATATACAAATGTTTTAATACATGTTTTATAATTTAAAATGTATGTTAAATTGTG
This sequence comes from Geotrypetes seraphini, assembly GCF_902459505.1. Taxonomy (NCBI): domain Eukaryota; kingdom Metazoa; phylum Chordata; class Amphibia; order Gymnophiona; family Dermophiidae; genus Geotrypetes; species Geotrypetes seraphini. The sequence goes on along the minus strand of NC_047084.1, from coordinate 170,175,350 downwards.
ATTTACAATTTTAAAAGTATGGGTTCATACAATGTTCTTAATAAAAAAAATTTCAAACTACATTTTTCAATTTTTTTTTCAGTTTATACAAGTTTTAAATTTATATTTATTTGAGTATTACTGTAGACCCCTGATGCAGGCCTTTGGTCGAAACACTGGCAGTGTTAGGTCTCACAAATAAAGAATATTTAGTCCCAGTTCTGTAGGCTTGTACACTCATTTGGTGTTATTTGCTTACGTTTGTGTATCTGTTGATCCCTTTCTCTGTGTTGTCAATGATAATTGACCACGCTAGTTTTCAGCCAATCAAAAAAAATAAAATAAAATTACCAATTAAGAATTCTGCACTGAACTCTTACGATGCATAGTGACGCCTAAGTCGAGGCATCCTCTGATGCCTAATGATGCCTACATGAAAAGTAGGCCTGGTTAAAAGCAGAGAATAGGCATGGTTGACTTAGGCGTTGCTAGGCATCCGAGTTAGATGTCAGTAAATAAGGCCAAGTAAACCGTTCTGAGCTCCCCTTGGAGAATGGTATAAAAAATTGAATAAATAAATAAAGCCTGGCCTAATGTACCAACACCTACCTTTAGGACCCCTAAAGCACACCTAAGCGATGTAGGTATGATTCTATAAAGGATGTCTAGCAGTTGATTGACAGCTGTGTGGAGTGATGCCTATATGTGCCTATATGTTTTTAATAAAATGAGGAGAGGTTCTCAGTTTAATTAGATAGTTTTGCACTCACTGGAGCATTAGCTAATCAGTGATTGCCAGGTCACAACGGTCTAACTCACTTGCTCAGGCTCCTAACTGCCATTTAATTTATATCCTCAAACTTCTCCTGGTAATATTAGATATCATGTGAAACCTGCACTTGACAAGAGCAATGTGCTGTTTGGTGATCTGGTAGACAACTAAACAAACTTAATTATAGTCCCATATAAGCATAACATGGTGAGACTTAACTTTGTGACCAGCCTTCACTGCAGGTCTGACATATAAGATGTTTGAGAGCCCCCTACCATGGCCACACCTCCTATGGATTTATATGCTATCCCACAATATTCAAAGCTATTTAATCATTCAGAAACAGCCACTGAGCAGTTAAATGGTGTTTAACCGGCTAATTTTTAGTGTGAGATAACCGGTTATTCTCCCCTGAATGTTTGCAGTTAGTGGTCAAATGTTAACTGGCTATATCACATAACCAGTAATATTCACTACTGACCAGCTAAGCTTAGTGAAACATAGGAACATGAAGGCAGCTAAAGATTAAATGACCCATCCAGTCTGCCCATCCACAGCATCCACTATCTCCTCCTTGTCCTCAGAGATCCAACGTGTCTGTCCCATGCTTTCTTAAACTCAGACACAGTCTTTGGGGCAAATTCTATAAACAGCATCCAATTGTAGGCAGCAGTAGGCGTCCTACTGCTGTCTAACCAGCCAATCGAGATGTATGTTTTCTTAAAAAAAAAAACTTGAAGCAGGCCACCTACACTGTCTGTTGCGGGTGGAGGGAGGTGCCTAGGGACCCCTTAAGCTTGCCCAAGGCTGGGTGTGGGTGTGGTTTCGCCCGTATGTAGCCTTAGATGAGCTTAAACGGCCCTAGGCATCTCTCTAAGGCTGTGATTGGCACCTGAAATGTAGGCCAGAAAAATGCTGTCTAGCAGGGAAAGGTCAGACTACGGTCTACAGTCACATAGTAGAAGCTGCAAAAAGTGTCCTCTCCTGATGAAGCGTGTAGTAGGCAAAACTGAAGTCAGGGGGTCATCTTGATATGAGCAGCTTCAGGCGTTACTTTCACAACAATATTCACAAGGGTTTGCCAATGATGTAGTATCACTACTATGGATATTGAGATAAGTTCGACTTTTCAGTAACGTTATTTTTCAGTAACGTGCAATAGTCATCAGCTGGCAGTTGGGACGGTGAATGCCGTGATGGTCCTATCAGCAATCTTTGCTTTGTTCACTAAACACCACGCACACAGGTTGTGGGTCTGAGCACTTCACATCATGATTTTAAGATTTAATAGGTGTTTGTTATGATCTGTGATTAAATTATGAAGGCATATGAATCACAGACTTTATTGATTTAACTCCCAGTTAATTGAAAGTTTCCCACTAGAATTTAGGCACAAATGTTATAGAATAGGGTATATGGGTGTAACACCTAATTACTGCCAATTAAGTGCTTAATTCTAATAATTGATTACTAGTGCCTAATTAGTTTATGCATGAATCTGGAATCCATACCCAAATTTCTGTGCTTAAATCTGGACGACCTATATAGAATATGGGGATAAATAACTTACAGTATATCTGTCATCACATGTATTTTACAGGTGGGCATGCATATGGGTGGATTCTGGCCAGACTATTGGCAGGGCACACATTTACCTCCATACCCCAAGATTTTATATATGGCACCCAGATTTGTGGAGTCCAAGATATATACACAAATTAATTGAGTAAAGAGCCTTTAAATATCAATAACTGGGATAACCAACAATTGAAGTTATTTGGCACACATTAAAATCATGTAGCGTGGCCGTCCCTTAGGGCACGGCAGGGAATTGGCACACGACCACAATATAGCCCCGGCGTGCTTCCCCAATAGGGAGGAAGTCCCTGTTGTGGAGAGCTCACTCCGTGTGTATGTGTCAGGTTAATACAACACAGGTAAGTATTCAAAAGAATGAAATCAAATTTATTTATCATTCAGCCTTGGTACAGAATGCAAAGGAAAAAAGAGTCCAAAAGTATCAGCAACAATTGTAACAAAAAACAAACAAACAATGCTGCACTCACCAGCCTGGTCTGGTCAACTCCCATGTATCTGGTTCATGTCCCAGGTATGTCCTGTTACTTTGTCAATGGCAACAATAGTATACAACACAAGATCAGTACTATTCAGTCCTTGTAGCACAACAAAACAAAAATATATCATCACTACTGAGGATCTTCACTCCTTCTCATGTGCTAAGGAGCACCAGGTTGGTGGATTCACCAAAGCAGCACCTTACCAATGCAAAAGTACAAAAGTAACCCACAAAACCCTACACAAAAATGACGGGCAAATCCTGCCCCCAACCTTCAGGTCTTTAAGCTCCAGAAAAGGACAAAACCAACTGTTCAGTTAATCACCAGCTCAGCTCTGCTCATCTGCAGCCAAGCCTCTGTTTGCAGTGGCAGCCATCTTGGAACAAAAAAAACTTCCCCCCCAACCCTCCCCCTCAATTAACTAGCAGTTTTTCTTTCCAGCAACCACCTCAATACACCACCTAGAAAGTGGCACTTTCAGCCCAAAACATTTCTAGAGGCAAGTAGTTCACCCAGCAGTAAGGCAGCAAAACAAATCAGAAAAAAAAAACTTTTGCAAAGCAAGCACACAGCCACCTCAGCTTACTTCCATTGCCTCTTGTGTCCCATCGGACGCTAGGTCTGCCGAGGTCCCGGTGAGAGCAGGAAAGAAGGGGGGTAGAAAGCCCAGGGGAGGTACACCCAAAGCCCGTCCTGGACACTATATTGATTCCCCGGAACCTACTAGTCCTCCAGAATTAGAGACTGTGAAGTCCTGCTATCCACTAGGGGGATCCGGTAGGCCCAAGAACTTGCCAGGTGGCAGATATTCAGGTCACCACCGGGGGAGCCCAAGAGCTGTGAAAGCACCTGCTGACTCAGCTAGATCAGGGCGGGGCCCTGCTCTAGAAAAGGCAGCAGTTTGGGAGAAGCAGTTAGGCAGGCTAGGGAGAAGGATAAGGTTCCTCTCCCAAGATGATCCCCCTGGTCCAGCCAGAGGTGAGAGCTGTGCACCCATGGAGGTTACTGAGGCTGGTGAAGCACTGAATCTGCAACTACTGGACGAAGAAACTCCGATGGAATTGCAAGGGAGTTTGTCTGAAGAATTTGCTGAATATCCTGAACCGATGGAGGTTGGTTTAACTACCAGGTGCCAAGAATGACCTGCTTCACTGTGAGTTTTTGTTTGGGACTCTTTTTGGAACTCTGCATTTTTGATTATGAATATTTGAAGCTGTGAGTGTGTCTCTTGGGTGAGGTTTGCTAACACCCAGGGAGGGAATTGTGATAGCTGTGTGAAAAGCTGTTTTATAAGGCAAACCTAAGACACTCTTAATTTCCCAGCAGTGCTTCAAAAGGCTGCTGGAGGCTTCCGTTTGGGAACTGTGTACATTAAACATACCAGAGCAGAGAACTCTATTGTTTGTATTGTCACCTGCTGAGGAGCAGGCTGAGAACTACCTGAGAAAATAAGCTCTGTTGAAAGCAGGATCTCATGAGGATTTGGATCCATTGTTTCAAGGAAAGAAACCTGAACTGTTTTGACTTATGTTGCTTTTTGTGTTTTGTTTTACTTTAGGATTCTTTTGCAAGAAGCCCTATTCATTTTGCTGATGCCATTCTGACCTTTATTTTGGACAGTAAATTTATGTTTGATGTGTGGGGGTATTTTTGCTGAGTTCCTCTTATCAGTCCGATTCTGCAGGGTGACTCCAGGCTGGGTAACACGTCAGTGTACTTTTCATGTTTAGCCATTAGTAGTGCTATTGAATCCCGATCTCGGGCAGCAGAGTGGTTACACTCTGGAAGAGCAAGTTCAGGAAGAGCATTCCAGTCCATGACCTCTGGTTCCTTGTTCCTCTGGGACTCCTCCTCTGCCTCTGGGCTTTGCAATTCCATGTCCTCTGGTGCTTGGGATGGTGGAGGTTCCTTCAACATGGGAGCTTCCCTGGGCTGCCTCCTCCTCTGTGACAACCAACTCTCTAAATGCTGGAGAGCTGTGCCACGCCCAATCCTGCATGCGGGAAGGGCTTTGGTCAGCTCGGTTGCCTTTCAGCCTGTTTAGTCAGCAATTTCAACCTGGGAGTTCTTAAAGGGGCCAAACCTGGTTTTCCTAGGCTATGACTAGAGTTCTGTTGGGGCTCAGCCTGATCTTCATATTCCTGGTCCTGGCCTGCAGGGACATACTGATCAGCCCTAACCAGCTACACCGGGTGGTTTCTGTGGTTCTTAACTGGCACAAGGCTGATACGGGAGTCGGGCTCGTGACAATCTGTATGCGCATCTGACTCAACACTATTCCACATTGCATGATGTCTATAAACTAGCATACAGCTCAAAAGAGGGCATGACCAGGGGCATATCGGGGGCATTTCAAAAAGTTGTTCAGACAGTTATAGAATACAACTTTGGTGCACCTAACTTTGGTACCAGCATTTACGAGTGGTTTCAGCAAATATAAGTCTGGCGCCTAAAGTTAGTTGAGGGAATCAACACTATGTTTAGTGCTGAAGTTCATGATATGATTTTAAATTTAAAAGTGTTCAAAGAAAACATTCTAAACATAAGAACATAAGCATTGCCTCTGCCGGGTCAGACCAGGGGTCCATCGTGCCCAGCAGTCAGTTCCCGCGGCGGCCCTCCAGGTCCATGACCTGAAAGTGTTCCCTACCTAACCTAAAATGTCCATACCCTATTCGTTCAATGTCCTGTAAAGTAATCCTCTATCTGTACCCTGTTATCCCCTTTGCTTCCAGGAAGTCATCCAGTCCCTTTTTGAACCCCAGAATTGTACTCTGTCTTATCACCTCTCCGGGAAGCGCGTTCCAGGTGTCTACCACCCGCTGAGTGAAGAAGAACTTCCTTGCATTCGTTATGAATCTGTCTCCTCTCAGTTTTTCTGAATGACCTCTTGTTTTAGTTGTCCCTGTTAATATTGACACCATTACAAAAAAAGTCCAACTTGTATCTGACTTACAGACAGTTTTGATCAAGAAAAGCATAAATCTACAAAGGAAAGTTGAGGACCTGGAAAATATATCTAGGCGTTCTAATTTGACTATTATTAATTTTTCCTACGTCTTCTGCTATATCATCTTGAGAAATGTTCAGGAAATACATAATGAAAATTATTAAAATACAGTAGCTTCAATTCCTCCTATTGTTTATCTGGCTACAAGGAGGAGGAGAGTGTGGCATAGTGCTTAGAACTACAGCCTAAACATCCCACGATTGTGGGTTCAAACCCTGTGCTGCTCCTTGTGACCCTGGGAAGTCACTTAAGGGCAAATTCTATAAGAAGCGCCCAAAAGTTAGGCACCTAATTAGGCACTGTTCAGCGCGATTCAAGTAAAATTGGGTGCTGTTTAATGAATCATGCTGAGTGGAACCTATTTTGGAGGTGCCCAAGAAATAGGCCAGCTCTAGGCACAACTAGGCGCCTAGCTGAGCGCATAAGCACGCTTAAGAGCAATGATTCTGCAACAAGACGCCTAACATGTAGCCACGCCATGCCTAACATGCAAAGCGCCTATATTTTTGAAGGCCGCCTAAATTTTTAGAGGCGCCTTGTTACAGAATCACGCTTTCTTGATAGGCGCCTATGTTTCAATCAGTGCTGATTAAAAAGCTTAATTGAGCTTGTTCTTCAATTTAGATAAGCGCCTATCTAGTTGGGCGCCTCCGAAATAGGTGTCTAACTTTAGGCGCTGGTTACAGAATTTGGGCCTTAATCTTCCACTGCTCCAGGTACATTGGACAGATTGTGTGGTTTCAAAACTACAAAAAGGCAGTATACAAGTCCCAATCCCTTTATTTATTAGGATTTGTGTTCAACCATTTTAAAGAAATTTGCCTAAACAGCAAGTATAATCTGGTGATAGGGAATACAGTACTGCAATAAAAATATTCAAATAACAGTATATATTGCTGGCAATTCTTAAATGTTTGGCACCATTCACACATTCAATATCAATTGAAGGCCATTCAAAAGCCAGGAGCATGCTCAGAAGTGTTCTGTAATGACAAAAGTGGCATACTCATATGTAGCATGTAATACCCTGAAAGGGAAACACAAGCAAAGAATCAAACAGAACTTCAGTGGTATATCGAATCGAAGACCAAAAGAAAAAACTGCAGGAATGGTGTACAAGACGTCAAGTCTTTAATAAATGAACATAAATATAAGCATTAAACAGTTTGTATCCAAAAGGGTTGCTGAACCCGGACCCGACACGGTCCATGTTTCAAAGAAACACTCCTTGCTCAGGGGTCCAAAAATGTATCAATTACTAGGGAACCTTGTGGATAACAACTGAAGATTAGCGCGCGCCAACCCTGTGCTAAACGCAAGCTCTATGAAGGCATTAGCGTCTAGCGCGTGCTAAAACCGCTTGTGCACCTTAGTAAAAAGAGCTCTTAGTTTCGGGGTCAAGGGTCCAAACTGAGCAAAACACCTGACAAATTATTTATTTATTTATTTAAAAATTTTTTATACCACATACAACTATGCGGTTTCCATATCACATGCATAAAATCTTGTTTCCCTACGATTATCACATATAACATAGACATGTCTAAACAACATCATTAATCGTCCCTGTTGTAAACAGGGATAGAGCGCAAATTCAATCAATTCAGAAATACAAGCAACCTTTAAATCATACATTGCTGTCAAAAAAATTCTAAAAGGCAATTATCAACTGAAATATACCTTTGCATAAGAAGGCATTGACAAATAATTGAGTTTTCAGCATTTTCTTAAAATTCATCCTCCCCATACAATACCGCAGGATACCAGGCAAGACATTCCATAGTTCATACTTTTATGGTACCATTATAATCTTCAACCTATGTATAACTACTGTATATATTATTTGTGCATCAAAAACAGAAAAACCTGATATACCTGTACAGCACAGGCATTCAATAAAAGGTCATAATAATGTTAAGCAATACTTTAGCAATATCTTAATCTCTTATATCAATTCAAACTTTATCCATCTAAGTAGTGCACAATTAATTCACACTGTATATTCTTATACTATCAGATCACTGTAGGCTCGAGTTCCAAGCCCTATAATTAATTTCCCTGAGTCCCTCCTCTTGGCCACAGCTAGAAAAGCTTGATAGCCATCCAGGGTACTTAGAATCAATCATATGTTGGTAACCTTTAAATTTAGGCCACATCTGATAGAAAGTGCAAAAGTATTGCAAGAGACAGTAAGAAAGGAAGATAAACAGCATCATTCCAATAAAGGGGAAAAGAATAAGGTGTGCAGCCAAGAAAGGTCAGAGAAAATCTAGTAAGCTGAGAAAGCCAAGAATCCCCACAAGACTGATGTAAGAAGACAAGGCTCGGAAATCAGCAAGATGCTATTCAATTGAAGAGCTCTGCTCACTCTTGTTATCCAATTCAGCTGCATGAGCCAATGGTACTCATTTTCAAAGCAGATGGATGCCTCAAATGCCTAAATTAATGTCCAGATCCCAATTTTAGAAAGGCAGAATTTGGACATTTTGCATTGCAGCTCGTCCAAATTGCAAGAAGGTATGCTGTGGGCAGGTTTGGGTGGGACTAGGGAGGACCCAAAAGTAGGACTTGCAATAGTGATTTTTGAACAGGAATAAATATATGCGTCTAAAAAAAGAAGAATGTTTTTATCTAAACCTCTGTCAGTCACATCCAAGATATAAAACGTTGCTCTAATTGGAGAGTGTGGCATAGTGGTTAGAGCAACAGCCTCAGCACTCTGAGGCTGTAGGTTCAAATCCTTGTGACACTGGGCAAGACACTTAGGACTCCTTTTATTAAGCTGCGTTAGCGTTTTTAGCTTGCGCTGCAGATTAGCGCGTGCTAACCCCTGTGTTACGCATAAAAACTAATGCCAGCTCAATGGAGGTGTTAGTATCTAGCGTGCGCTAAGCGTGCACTAAAACCGCTAGCGCAGCTTAGTAAAAGGAGCCCTTAATCCTCCACTGGGACAAATAGGGAAATGCTTGAAGTACCTCTATGTAAACTGCTTTGAATGTGGTTGTAAAACTAGAAAAAGGCAGTATACTGAATCAGTGGCGTACCTAGGGTATGTGGCACCCGGGGCCCATCATTTTTTGACCCCCCCCCCCCATGTAAAATTTTTTTTTTTTTTTTTGCAATAACCATGAAATGGAATAAATGGTCAGAATAGAAACAGGCAGTGAAAATTTTCTTTTATTGAACCTCATATATGTATGGAGCGCTGGTCTAGGACATGGCAACTCAACTTCAATGCCAAAAAATGCAAAATTATGCACCTGGGCAGCCAAAATCCATGCAAGTCTTATACCCTTAATGGCGAGATCCTAGCAAAAACGGTAGCAGAACGAGACTTGGGGGTAATCGTCAGTGAGGACATGAAGTCTGCCAATCAAGTGGAGCAGGCTTCATCCAAGGCAAGACAAATAATGGGTTGCATACGAAGGGGTTTCGTCAGCCGTAAGGAGGAAGTCATTATGCCATTGTATAGATCCATGGTGAGGCCCCACCTGGAATACTGTGTGCAATTTTGGAGGCCACATTATCGCAAGGATGTGCTGAGACTGGAGTCGGTGCAGAGAATGGCCACCCGGATGGTCTCGGGACTCAAGGATCTTCCATATGAAGAACGGCTTGACAAATTACAGCTATACTCGCTCGAGGAGCGCAGAGAGAGGGGAGACATGATCGAGACGTTCAAGTATCTTACGGGCCGCATCAAGGCGGAGGAAGATATCTTCTTTTTCAAGGGTCCCACGACAACAAGAGGGCATCCGTGGAAAATCAGGGGCGGGAAACTGCGAGGTGACACCAGGAAATTCTTTTTCACTGAAAGAGTGGTTGATCGCTGGAATAGTCTTCCACTACAGGTGATTGAGGCCAGCAGTGTGCCTGATTTTAAGGCCAAATGGGATAGACACGTGGGATCTATTCACAGAGAAAGGTAGGGGAGGGTCATTAGGGTGGGCAGACTAGATGGGCCGTGGCCCTTATCTGCCGTCTATTTCTATGTTTCTAACTATTATTCCAAACATAACATAACATAAATTATGTCTGAATTGTCATGACATCAGAAGTACATATGGAGTAGTTGCAGGTGATGCTTGGGACAGTTCTGATTATGTTAGTTCGGTTTTATGTGTTTTTTGAATAGAAGGGTTTTTATTTCTTTTTTGAAGGTTTTGTAGTTTGTGGTCGAGGTCAATAGGTTGTAGAGTTGGGGGTCAAGTGTTGCAGCTCGAATGGCTAGGAGGTTGTCAAACAGTTTTTTTCTTTTGACGTTTTTGGTTGGAGGGTGTGTGAATGGTGCATGAGTTCTCCTATGTCTGTTTGAAGTGGATTGAATTATTTAGCTGAAGAAATTAGTTACCCCCCCATTCCACACACAATAATTCTCTTCCATTTTTGTTCCCATTATAAAAAAACACTGATAAGTTCCCAGGGAAAAAATACATTAAAATAAGAAGTGAAAATAAAGGCCCCTACAGATGAGAACATAACATAAGAATAGCCTAACTGGGTCACACCAATGGTCCATCATGCCCAGTAGCCCATTCTCATGGTAGCCAATAGTGCTGCCCGATTCAGAGAAAAATATTTCATTCGATTCGATTCACCCTGTTGAATCGATTTTTCGATTCGATTCACTGTTAATGACACAGCTTTTTAAGTTTAAACAAAGTACAACAATAAATTTCACAACAACAATAAATTTCACAAAGTACTTAAAAAAAAAAATCACATTTTTCCTCTAAAGCAGTTCTGGAGACATTTGCTTGAACAGTCTTTTTTCTCAGTCCATAAGCAAGCAATATGAAAAAGATTTCCTTAATTATCTACTCAAACATTTTTGCTATTTACTTTCATTGTACCTAGACTATTATTCAGTAGAAAAAATTTAGTTTGTTCAATCAAGCAGAACATTCACTCATAGAAGTCCAATGTCCACACAGGATTTGATTGAACAAACCAAATTTTTCTACTGAATAATAGTTTAGGTATACTGAATAGCAAAAATGTTAAAGCAGTAAAAGCAGAAAAGCAGTAAAAGTCAATAGGTTCTCCAAGTGGGAACAACCTGATGTCTCAACATTTGAGGAAAAGACCACGTAATAATGTTTATAAGATAAATCATATAAATGATTATACTGAAGCAGGGTGTCCTCAGCGTGAGAGGTAAGCGAGAGGAGAGAATTCTCCAGCGCTTTACACAATAAGGCACAGGTTAATCACCCTCTGCCTGCAGTGCACACCATCATAGGACACCTCAGGTATGCTCAAATTAATCAATGTGATAAATTAAACAGTGATAAACAATTGGTCAATCACAAGAGTGCAAGATCAAACAGGTTGTTCCCACTCAGAGAACCTATTGACTTTACTGCTTTTCTGTGTGAGTAGATAATTAAGCAAATTTCTGATAGCCTACAGAACTGATTCTCACCTTCCATCCCCAGCCCCCAAGACTTACCAGACCCCCCCTGCCGATGTATTTACTTACTGCCTGAACTGGATATTAAATCGTGGGGAAGAGAGGAGAAATGCGGGGAAAGAGCCAGCCAAAACTAGTATTTGTTGCTGCTGAGTGCACCAATCCAGGGCAAGCAGACGCTTCCCCCATGTCTTAATAACAGACAATGGACTTTTCCTCCAGGAATTTGTCCAAACCTTTCTTAAAACCAGCTACGCTATCTACTTTTAACATAACTTCTGGCCACTTCATTTTTAAGCTTAGATCTTTCCTTCCAAACAGAGACCTTGCTAGATGTCAAATACAGCACAAGGTAACTTCACATGGACTTAACTGTGCAGGAAATGAATCTCCTCATACACCCACCATATAGTGCAAAAATGTGCAAAGGTCTGTTTTTTTCTTTCGATCACTACATAGCCTAATGCCACACAAGCAGCGCTGTTACAAACATATTCTGAAGGTCAATGCTAAGGTTGACAAAGTTTCCTTCCTTGGACTAGAAGGAGATACTGACAAACCACTGGAAGAGATTCTAAAACAACTACCCAGAAATAACACCCAAAGACCCACTCAGTGTGTGAACCAGTTGAGTGGAGTGGACTAACTGGGGGTGGAAATGGGCCCAGAGTTTGCTCAGCAGAATTTCCCAGACTACCTCTTCCTCTCAACACACTGACATGCTACCACCACCACCAACACTAGGAACACCTCACCGAGTATGCCAGCAATGCTTATAAACTTTATAAAACACATTATTATATTTTCTTATAAAGCATATATTTTAACTGAACTCAGCCTTGCCATTCACAAAAATAGAAAAGTTCCCATTTCAAGCTGTCTCATGTACACTTTTCAAATCTAACATATTGTAATCACAAAACAGAAAATAAAATTATTTTTTCTACCTTTTGTTCTCTGGTTAATATTCAAATCTTGTTGGTCCCAGGCTCTTGTCTTTCTTGCCAGGGTCTCCTTTCTCCGTGCTAACCATCCGTCTGCCATCTCTGTCCTCCCCTTCCGTTTCCCTTCCCTCTCCCGGAGATCTGGCATCTTTCCTTTTTTTTGTCTCCATCCACAGATTCACCTTTTCTCAACTCCCCACCACCCCAGGATCCACCATCTCTCCCTTTCTGTTCCCAACTATCCTTCTATCCAGTATCTCTATCCCCCCTCCACACCATCCCCTGTTTCCAAGTTCTCTCCCTTTCTGTTCTTTCCCTCCCTAAATCCCATTATGCACCATCTCTCTCCCACTCCTCTGTTTTTAGACCCATTATTTCTAACCCCCAAAGTCTGGCATATGCACGTATCTTTGAACCCCCTCTTCCCTCTCTCCCTCTGTGTACTTTTACACCAGGACCCCCCTCCCCCGAAGGTCTGTCCCCCCTCCGAAGGGCTACACCCCACCCCTGAAGGCCTGCACCCCCCCGAAGGACTTTACCTCCCACCCGAAGGTCTGTCACCCTCTGAAGGCCTAAACCCCACCCCTAAAGGCCTGCACCCTCCCCGAAGGATTGTACCCCCCACCCGAAGGTCTGTCCCCCCCTGAAGGCCTGCACCCATCCCGAAGGCCTGCACCCACCACGAATGCCTGCACCCCCCTGAAGGCCTGCACCCCCCCTGAAGGCCTGCACCCCCCTGAAGGCCTGCACCCCCCTGAAGGCCTGCACCCCCCCGAAGGTCTGTACCTCCTGAAGGCCTGTACCTCCTGAAGGCCTGCACCCCCCTGAAGGCCTGCACCCCCCCGAAGGTCTGTACCTCCTGAAGGCCTGTACCTCCTGAAGGCCTGCACCCCCCCTGAAGGCCTGCACCCCCCCTGAAGGCCTGCACCCCCCTGAAGGCCTGCACCCCCCCTGAAGGCCTGCACCCCCCTGAAGGCCTGTTCCCCCCCTTGAAGGCCTGCACCCCCTTGAAGGTCTGCACCCCCCCAAAGGCCTACACCCCCCCCGAAGGCCTGCACCCCCCTGAAGGCCTGCCTGCCCCCCTTGAAGGCCTGCACCCCTTGAAGGTCTGCACCCCCCCGAAGGCCTGTCCCCCCTTGAAGGCCTGCCTGCCTGCCTGTCACCCCCCTCCCCCTTGAAAGCCTGCTTGCCTGCCCGCCCGCCCCACCCTGAAGGCCTGATGCCCCGACCCACCCCGAAGGACCGCTCGCCCCCCTGGCCTCCCCGCACCACCTATGAAGCAGCCGCAGCAGGATCGCGAAGTCAGCGTCAGCGATCCCTGCGCTGCTTCCTGCGCCACGGTCCCGCCCCTCCTCTGACATCAGAGGAGGGGCGGGATCGCGGCGCAGGAAGCAGCGCAGGGATGCTGATGCTGACTTCGCGATCCTGCTGCGGGCTGCTTCACAGGTGGTGCAGGAAGGTCAGTGGGGCGAGCGGTCCTTCGGGGGTGGCGGGGGACTGAACGGCAAGGCCGGGAACACCCCCTTAGGGCTGGCACCCGGGGCGGCCCGCCCTCCCCCGCCCCCCCCTAGGTACGCCACTGTACTGAATACAGTAAGTTCCTTTCCCTAATTGAGCAGCTGGAAGGATTAAGGCATGACTTCCTCCTTAATACCCCAGTGATTGCTGTCTCCTTCCCTCTCCCCTGCAAAGGACAAATCAGGCAGTATGTCAGCTGCAGGTAAGATGGGGTTTTTTTTGTTTTTTTTAAATCTTTATTAATTTTTCAAACCTAATACTAAGTGCCAGGAATTATACATATATGATGGGCATTCTAAAAAAAAGCAGTAAGGGAGTGAGAGGACTTCGGAACTTGAGCTCTCTCCAAGTTTTCCGCAAACATCTGAAAACCTGGCTTTTCTCAAAAAATATGTCTCCCTCCAACTTAGGAATCAAGGAAACTCTTATATCTTGGCATCCCAAGTCCTCTAAATTTTCTTCACACTTCTACCTCTAACCCTCTGTTGTAGTTCCTTCCTATTTCTCCTACTGTAAACCGCGTCGAGCTCTACAAACATGGAGATGATGCGGTATACAAACCTAAGGATTAGATTAGATTAGGAGTATCCTGGATATTAGTGAAGTGACTAGTATACAAAATGACAGCAGTTCAAATCCCACTGTGAGTATAACTTTTTTTCCTGGGGCTCCCTCTGGACACAGAAAAATGTTTACTGTACCTAAAGATATAAGATACCTGAGAGCCTGAAGGTTATTGATGTGGTGTACATTCAGGTACAATAGGCATTCTTCAATTCCTGGAGTGATCACATTTGTAAAAAAAAAAAAAAAAAGAAAGAAAAATGACTGTAGGATTTGAACCCATTGCTCTTGGTTTACAGTTCACTGCACTAACCAGTAAAGAGGCCTGTGCAATCATTTTCACAAGAATGCTGCCTTGGAGCCATCCTTGTGTTTTGTTTTGTCCCCATTTATAATTCTACATTTGTAAAATGGTTGTCCAGGATGGACATCTCAGGTATTTTCAAAAAGGAAATATGGATGTCTTTCCTCTTTGAAAATTGCAGTGAGGTGGACTTTTTTTTTTAGGGGGGGATGTTATGAGTAGGACATCCCAATTCTGACATTTCTTTTGAAAATGTCCCTCCGCAGATTTAGAAAAAAAATGGCATCAGACATAACTCAGTGGCCTACTTCAATGAAATTCTTATCTTTGTTCAAGTCTTTTTTTGAATTTCAGTCCCATTTTTGGCCTTGCTGTTTCCACCAGATTTGTCCATGCACCTGTCTTTTCTGTGACAAAATGCTAATCCTGGATTATTCCCTCTTTTGTATTATATCACACCCCCTTGTCCGAGAATGTCTTTTCTATTGAAAATCTTGTATATGCCTTGTGCTTATCTCAACAAGATTAGATGAAAGCAGCCCAAAGATTTTAAACTCTTCTCTGGTGCTGATTCAATTCACCTTTTTTAATAGTCATTTAAAGGGACCTAGGGCGAAATTGTTATCCTAGATTCCAAGGTAAACTATCTGAAACGTAATCGCAGTGTAAGTGACCGATAATGCTCAGGTTTCTGTCTGTTAACCACTATTCAAAGGCAACAAAACCTGTTCACTAGATCCAACAGAGGCACTCCAGATGGTTTTCTGGTTACAATTCTAATGTTTAGGTTAATGAATTGCCAACAAAAAGACAACTATTCATTCATTTTCATGGGCACATGCTAAAGACTATGAATTAGACAATGGCATACAATTTGTAGACAGAATGCACCGTGTGCCGTACCTTTTAAATCTTAAGGTTCCAGTTAAGTGGAGTATTAAAGGAAGAAGCTAATTGCCAATGAAAGACTTGCTGTTGTGACTGATATGCTGCTATTAGTCAGAAGTAGCATGATTTAAAATAGAGTTGAAGATTTGCATGTTAGAATAATTCTCTTGTCAGGATTTAGAAGTGGTAGGGTGTTTATTGTAATTACCCTGTTATCCACATAGTTTCTCATTTATGGAAAAACCCTGATACATTTATCTTCTCAAATTAGTTGGGGTGGGGGGAATCTATACCAGAGAGGACTTGTGAAAAGAAAATCTAAAAATCATGAGAATAATATTCTGCAGTGCCTGGAATGTTGCTTGAGGTTCCACAGCCCCATCTAGTGGCTGGTCTGCGCTTAAAAAGTATATATATGTGCAGACCAGCATTATCTCAATAGATGTGGAGATTTCTTACCAAATGTACCTAGAAAAGCTGGTATATTATGGTGTCCAGCACTACCTTTTCACTCAGCGCCAGATAAAACTAGGTTAAGCATACATTTGAGTAGTGTAAGCTAAGATACAGGCACCTGCTATGCTTACTTTTACAGTTTTGAATTTTGTGCATGGAGATTCATAGCTTACTGACACAAAACTCATTTGCGAAAGACATTATTGATTTTATTTTGCAGCTGACTTTGCCTCAGAAGAATAATTTGTAGAAGTGAATGTTACCTCATAATAGTATTTTATAACATGTTCAGTAATAGTGGTATCATAAACAATGTTTCTATGGCTATAAGTGTTAATAATGTTAACTTTCCTAAAGCATTAAAATCAAAAAAGCATTTTCCTGATCTAAAGATGCTACTTTCACTCTAGTCAATATTAATTGTAGTTTTAAGGCAAGACACTGTGGCCTTTTTTAAGGTTTCCTTCTCCTATTATTAACTTGATCTACAAATGCTACATGTTGCCTTGAGGAAGTATTTCATACATTTAGGAGTTATTTGCCCATGTTTTTCTCAGATTAATTTCATTGAATTTGATTGGGCACACTATTTTCAACATAATTATAAAAAAAGTGAGTAATGATTATGCTACAGGAGTTTATGAACTTTTTAAACATATACCGTGTTTCTCCAAAAATAAGACAGTGTCATATTAATTTTGGGTCCAAAAAACACACTAGGGCTTATTTTCGGAGATGTCTTTTTGTGTGTGTGTGTGTACAATGATCAACTCTCCTTGTGCAGCATCTTTCTATTCTTCCTTTCCATCCACCCGTGCAGCAAAACCCCGAAAGCAATTTCATTGTGTTGCGTTAGATTTAATCTATGCATTGTTCTTGTAAGTCGCATCTTCCCTATATAATAGAGCTTTAAATGGTTAACAAATAAACAAATCCTTAAACAAACTGAATTTCAGATGTCATAACATTTTTGAAATATAAAGTCTTGAATCTTTGTGGAACAGGTAATATGAAGTCATTCCCCCCCCCCCCCTCCATGCAGCAGAACCCCGACGACCCCACCAACCCATCCCCCTGCGCAGCATCTTTCCATCTTTCCCTCCCATCCCCCTGTGCAGCAGAACCCCAACGACCCTCCCACTGCGAGGCCGACATACCTCCGTTCCAAACAGCAGTGGTGGTGGCACTGAACAGGCTGCTTTGTGGTCTTCCCCGCCTAGGCTTTCCTTGTGCTGCATCATTGTCTGCTGTGTTTTGGAGTAGCTGCAAGTCGTTGAGTTCCCTCTCTGCAACGCTGTAGTTCAGGAAGTTGTAATAGCTCAGTCTATCCTACTACCATATCTAGACTAATAGTCTAAAGCTATCCTGGGTCAGAGTTCATCTGATTACAAGTTGAAGAAATATTTTCTGTGGTTTGTTTTAAATCTACTACTTAGTAGCTTTATTGCATAGCCCCCTATTTCTAGTATTTTTGGAAAAAATAAACAAGCAATTCACATCTACCCAATCCATTCCACTCAGTATTTTACAGATCTCTATCATATCTCCCCTGATCCATCTCTACTCCAGGCTGAAGAGCCCTAGCCACTTTAGCCTTTCCTCATAGGGAAATCGTCCCATCCCTTTTATCATTTTTGTCATCCTTCTCTGTACTTTTTCTCATTCCGCTATATTTTTTTACAGGTGCAGTAACTAGAATTGCACACAGTATTTGAGGTATGGCCATACCATGGAGCTACCGTGTTTCCCTGAAAATAAGCCCTAATGTGTTTTTTTGAGCAAAAATTAATATAAGACCCAGTCTTATTTTCCTGGGATGTCTTTTTTTTTTTTTGTACAACAATCATCTCTCCCTTCCTGTCCTCTACCCCAATTCTTCATCTTTCCTTTCTTACCTCCCCCCTCCCCCATGTACAGCAACTTTTCTCCCCTCTCACTCATCCCCTTGTGTGACATCTTTCTATCCCTCCCACCCATCCCCCTGTGCAGCAGAACCCCACCCACCCTCCCACCATGAGACTGATATACTGAACCTCTGATGCCTCCAAAAACAGCAATGGCGGCAAAGTTCCGAACAGACTGTTTCATGGCCTTCCCCGCCGGGGCCTTCTCTCTGCTGCATCACTGATGATGTCATCAGTGATGCGGCAGAGAAAAGGCCTAGGCGGGAAAGGCCGCAAAGCAGCCTGTTCAGAACGCTACTGCTGCTTTAGGAAGCTTCAGAGCGGAGGTATGTCATGTCTCACAGGGGTGGGGGTTGCTGAATTGACGAGTCAGATTTTTGGGGGGTGAATCGGTAGCACTAGTATCAGGGATGGAGTGTCAGGGACATGGGGGGGAGGCTTTGGGGTTGATTTTAACTAGGGCTTATTTCTGGAGTGGGGCTTATATTAAGAGCATCTTTAAATATCATGCTAGGGCTTATTTTCAGAATAGGTCTTATTTTTGGGGAAACACGGTATATAAGGGCATTATATCAGGGCATTATATCATTCTCATCTTTGTTTCCCTTTCGTTTCTTGATAGTTCCTAACATTCTATTTGCTTTCTTACCCACTGCACACTGAGTGAGGGTTTCTATGTATCCTCAACGGTGACACCTAGATCCTTTCCTGGGCAAACTTCATTGTATATTTAATTGACTGACTAAAGCTATATATTTGAACTGTTCTGTGAGAAACAAAGGATGATTAAAAGCTTCAAAATGAAGCTTAAAGTTATATAGAGCTAATCTATTAGTAGAAAGTGACTGTGCTATTATCCAATTTTGAACATCTTTACTTCCTCACCCTGATTATCAAAGTACGGGGAAAATAAATACCATTGAAGGTGAATATATCCCTGTGGATTTCTCTGGTTTACCAGAGAGTGAAATCCTTTTCTGGCTGCTGGTCACACCTCATCTGTTACAATATATACAAGTGAGCAATCATTTGTAAAATATATAAACCAGTACTACCTGGCTATTGATTCTCTCATTTTTATTTTTTTTTTCAGAGATCAAAACACAGGCCTGAGACTGAACTAAACACATTTATTAATGTTTGCTGAATAGCTTATACTCAAAGTAGATGGTGTTGGTTTTCTTAGTCAGCCTTTCTGTGGATGAACTTTTGGCCTCTGACTGCTTGGAAACCAGGTGAAAAAAAAAGTTACAATTATTTTTCGTTTCTCAAAATATTTTATTGAAATTTTAAAGAAAAAATGCATATATTTAAAAATATTTGGAAACCTCTCATAAAATATATGCATTTTTTAAAATTAATTAAACAATCCCATACTTTTCTAAAACTTTTTCATACTACTACACTTTATTGCATACATTTTTTCCTACTTACTATGCAAGCATAACATGTTCCACCACATATTATATTCCAATTTAGAAAAATCTTTCCAATTAGATAAAATTGTTTTTAATATGTTCATAGGAAGGAGGGGGAGGGGGGATGGATGAGTCTGTGGGGTAATATGTTATGTGTTGTTTTCTTCATTTGTGCAGTATGAATAGTCCTAACCCATGTGGGGTGTTTGTGATGGGCTTTGTATAGTGGATTGGACCTTGTAGTTTGTTTTTTGTATGATGGTCCTGTATATACTGCTTTGTTGTTGGTTTTTATTTCAATAAAAATTTATTGATACCAAAAAAAAATTGTTTTTAATGTTATCATTAATAAGTTCTTTACTAATTGTGATTTATAAGAATTTAATGTAGATTTTAATCATAAATCCACTATTATAATTATGTGGTAAGTTAATGGTTCTGATATAGAAAGCAATGTTCAAATTGGTGGCCAAACTTTACTCCAATAAGAAGCTACCTAAGAAAGTTCAAAAAGCATATGTTTCATTGTACCAATTGCAACCTTACAAGACCAACAGAATTTTCCCTTAGAGATATCTATTTTTCATAACTTAATCGGGGTCCATAGTGCCTTATGCATTAAGAAGAATGAAGATTGTGTTAAACCTGCTGAGTGCAATGAAGTGCTAACTGATTTCCATATTAAGTTCTATTGAGACTCATCCAGTTGTTTATTTAAATCAGAGGGTTGTGTTACTGAGGAGGTAGCTAAATTAAAGGTAGGCAAAGCGATGGGGCCAGATGGTGTACATCCGAGAGTCCTGAAGGAACTTAGTAAAGTTCTGGTGGCTTCATTGACTGATATTTTCAATGCTTCTCTAGAGGACTTGAGAAAGGCAGATGTGGTCCGTCTACACAAAAGTGGAAATAAGGAAGAAGTAGGAAATTATAGGTCTGAAAGTCTGACTTCTGTGGTAAGCAAATTAATGGAAACGCTTTTAAAACAGAGAATGGTCAAGTTTATAGAATCTGGTGGATTACAGGACCAAAGGCAACATGGATTCACTAGAGGTAGGTCTTATCAAACAAATCTGATCAATTTCTTTGACTGGGTGACCAGAGAATTGGATAGAAAGAGTGCACTAGATGTGGTATGTTTAGATTTTAGCAAAGACATTGACAGCGTTCCACACAGATGTCTAATAAATAAACTGAGTGCCCTTGGTATGGGCCCCAAAGTGACGGGCTGGGTCAGAAACTGGTTGAGTGGAAGGTTACAGAGGGTAGTGGTCAATGGAGATCACTCTGAGGAAAGGGATGTTACCAGTGGTGTGCCTCAAAGTTCTGTTCTTGTGCCTGTTCTTTTTAACATTTTTATAAGTGATATTGCTGAAGGCCTGATTGATAAGATTTGCCTCTCTGCGGATGATACCAAAAGCTGCAATAGAGTAGACATCCTGGATGGTGTGAATGACATGAATGAAAGACCTGATAAAGCTTGAAGAATGGTCTAAAATTTGGCAGCTAAAATTTAATGCTAAGAAATGCAAGGTCCTAAATTTGGGCTGCAAAAAACTGAGGAAACAGTACCGTTTAGGGGGTGAAGAACTTTTTGTGCATGAAAGAGGAGCGGGACTTTGGTGTGATTATATGTGATGATCTTAAGGTGGCCAAATAGGTTGAAAAGATGACAGCAAAAGCTAGAAGGATGCTAGGGTGTACAGGAAGAAATATGGCCAATAGGAAAAAGGAATTATTGTCGCCCCTGTATAAGACTCTGGTGAGACCTCATTTAGGACATTGTGTACAATTCTGGAGACCACACCTTCAAAAAGATATAAAAAGGATAGAGTCTGTCCAGAGGAAGACTACTAAAATGGTGCATGGTCTTCATCATAATGCATATGGGGACAGACTTAAAGATTTCAATATGTATACTTTGGAGGAAAGGTGGGAAAGGGGAGATATGATAGTGACATTTAAATACCTATGTGATGTAAATGTGCACGAGTTGAGTCATTCATTTGAAAGAAGCTCTGAAATGAGAGGGTATAGGATGAAGTTAAGAGGAGTAATCTAAGGAAATACTTTTCTACAGAAAGGGTGGTAGATGCTTGGAACAGTCTCCCATGGGATCTGTTAGAGAGAGGAAGAGATAATGGTTACTGTGGATGAGCAGACTGGATGGGTCATTTGGCTTTTATATGCCATCATGTTTCTATTCTCTTATTTTGAACCTTATCCATTTCAAATATTAGTGCAATTTCTTTTATTAAGTATTCTAGATTATTGCAATAAAATATACTTAGAGGGTTCCTATAAAAATTTCCAAAAATTACAAATTATTCAAAATTCCGCAGTTTATCTGATATTTAATCTGAAGATATTTGGTAATTTTCTGTTTTTTTACCAGAAACTACATTGGCTCCCAATATAGGCCAGGGTATGATTCAGATAGGGATGTGTTTGTTATAAGATCATGTTTGGTTTAGTTCCTTCTTACTTATATGCTCATCTTTCATTTTCTTTACCAAAACAATCTCTGCAAAATATTACTTATTTCATTTTTCTGTCAGTAAAGAAATGCAAGTATAAAAGATATGTAACCAATCCTTATCAAGTGGCCAAATGGAAGTCTATAATTCAACCGTTAATTTCACTGTCATTCTCTTACATGCATTTTAGAAGATTAATGCATTTGTTTAGTAAATTCAGAAAATGATTACTGCATGATTTTAATTGATTGTAAATTCATTAGTTAGGCCCCCTTTTATCTAGCCGCGTTAGGAGATTTTTTTTTATCACCGGCCAATGTGGTAAAGCTCCAACATTCATAGAACGGCAATAAAAAAAACCCTAATGCAGCTTGATAAAAGAGGGACCTTAATGTGCTGATTTTATCCTTTGTAAATTGCATAGGACTACAGACATCTTTTCGGTTACTTCCCCTTCCCCCCCAGTATGGACTCATTTACCAGCCCATTTCAGAGAAGAAAAAACATTAGAAAGATTAAAGGCTCTCTGAAGAGTTTTCTTTTCAGAGATGCGTTAGAGAACTGATATCTTTAGATACGACTCCCAATCTTCATGCCACACAAATCACAATATTGCAACTCATAACTCAGACTTCAATCTGGCAGCTTTTAACCCCATGCCCTATTGTTTTAACCCTTCTTGTTCCTCTTTCCTATAATATGTAGTTCTACCCCTCCTTCCCTGAACCTCAAGTAAGTAAAAGTCGATGTCTGTTTTTATATGTTCTTTTCTCCCCCATTTTTTATTATGGAAATTGCTTAGAAATGTTATGTGTTGTATCAAATTTTTAATAAAACTTGAAACTTGATTCATAAATAAAATTTTATGTTATGTAATATTACACAAGCAGAACTTGAATCATTAAAAGAAACAAATAAATCTTGTTCAGGACTATTATGATATGTAGCTCAAAGATGTTAAAGTCATCAGTCAGGACAGCCTGATCTGTAAATTTTAGGGTTTATATTCAGTATGGGGTAAATATTCAGCTGGCATGGATCCAAGATGGTGTTTACCTGTGTGGACATGTTCAGCTGAGCTCTGGATTCCTCTGAGCAGATTTTTTCCTCTGTCTTTTTACCTTTTGTTCTTTCAATTTGATATGCCTCTGATGAGGAAAGGCAAGGTACAGAGCTTTCCCTCTGAGCCTCCATCCAAGACTGAATTGAAGTAGAAGCTGATATCGGCTTTCACATTGAACTCACCAGTTTCAGAGCTAGCAGTGACTTCTGGGCTGCTGCAGGAGGATTTGGCCCAACAACTGGTTTTAAAAGTATTTCCCTGTAACTTCATCGACTGACCCCCTAGTCTTTGTAATTTTTGATGGAGTGAAAAATTGATCCACTTGTACCCATTCTATTCCACTCAGGATTTTGTAGACTTCAATCATATCTCCCCTCAGCTGTCTTTTTTCCAAGCTGAAGAGTCTTTCCTCATATGAGAGGAGTTCCATCCCTTTTACCATCTTGGTCACTCTTCTTTGAACCTTTTCTAGCGCCACTATATTTTTCTTGAGATAAGGAGACCAGAATTGAACGCAATACTCCAGATGAGGTTGCACCATGGAGCGATATAGGGGCATTATAACATTCTTAGTCTTGTTAACCATCCCTTTTTTAATAATTCCTAGCATCCTATTTGCTTTTTGGGCTGCCACCACACATTGGGCAGAAGATTTCAGCATATTGTCTACGATGACACCCAGATCCTTTTCTTGGACGTTGACCCCCATGATGGACCCTAGCATCCAGTAACTATGATTCAGGTTATTCTTCCCAATGTGCATCACTTTGCATTTGTCCACATTAAATTTCATCTGCCATTTGGACACCCAGTCTTCCAATTTCCTAAGATCCGCCTGCAATTTTTTACAATCCACATGCGTTTTAACAACTTTGAACAGTTTAGTGTCGTCTGCAAATTTAATCACCTCACTCATCGTTCCAATTTCCAGATCATTTATAAATAAGTTAAATAGCACTGGTCCCAGTAAAGACCCCTGCGGCACTCCACTGTTTACTCTCCTCCATTGAGAAAAATTACCATTTAACCCTACCCTCTGTTTTCTATCAGATTTAAATGTTTCTCAGCAGGAAGAACAGCGTGTAGAACAACAGGTCAATTTGGCAACTTCTGTGGTTCAAGATCAGCTGATGTCTCATCGGAGAATAGAAACTATTGAAAATAGGATCAGGATTTTGAACTTAATATTTGTGAATTTTCCTAGGATGCCTTATGAAAATTCTAGAGATATTTTAAAGAAATATTTTACAAGTATTTTGAAGATCTCTTTAGAAGCATTACCACCTAAACGAAATTAAATAAAGTTTGAATTTATAGACCGTGTCATCTTTATAAGAATAATGCTCGACTTGGTTTACAGTATGACATGTTAGGGAAGAGACAGTAAAAAGGAAAAACTTACAGTTTGGTGAATAACCAAGTTTTTAAATGTTTACGGAAGATTTGAAGAGAGCCTAATTCTCTGAGATACAAAGGGATATTATTCCATAGTTGAGTTAGTTTAAAGAAAAGAGACTTCCCCAATTTACCAGTAGAAACTATCCCCCTCTTCTACAAAGCCGTTCTAGTGGCTGCCGCGTGGTAACGGTCCCAAAGTCCATAGAGATATAAAGGGCTTCGGGGTTGTTGCAATGTGGCAGCCGCTTGCGCGGCTTTGTAGAAGAGGGGTATTGCCTTTCAGATATGGAAAAGATAATTTAAATTTTTGCATTGTTCTAACCAGTCCATATTTTGGGGAGCTCCAAGACAGAGGAATTAATAGAGGACAGATGCCGAATAAGATTTTAAAGGTGAGACAAGCACATTTAAAATATATTCTGGGGAGTATTGGAAGCCAGTGTAGTTTAGCGAGGAGAGGCGACACATGCTCAAATTTACCTTTGCTAAAAATCAGCATAGCTGCAGTATTTTGGATCAGTTGAAGTCTATGCAAACTGTTCTTGGTTAGGCTAAGGTAGATAGAATTACAGTAGTCTAGACGAGAGAGAATAATCGATTGAACGAGGACAGAAAAATGCTGCTGTTGAAAGCAGGACCTGACTTTTCTAAGCATGTGGAGGCTAAAAAAGCACTTTTAGTTTTTTTTAACTAGGGAATTAATATGCTCTCTAAATGAGAGTGATGAGTCAATAATAACCCCTAAGATTCTAGAGGAGAATTCAATTTGTAAGGATGTTCCTGATAGCAGAGAAACAAAAGAAGGAAGATGATTTAGCTTAGGCCCTATAACTAAATGTTATTATTTGATGGGGGAGGCACAGCAAGGAACAGAAGATCAATTGGTAGAAACCCTGGAAGTCTGGGTTGGACGTCACTACTATTTTAGAGATATCAATTGAGGAAGTAACTGATAGAGCTACCCTGCTAGTTTCATTTGTGTTTGAACAGGATAAAGACAGAATTCTTAAATTGTTTTTCAGAAGTCATATGACTTTATATTGGGGGACAGAAAATATGAATTTTTCTTGATTTATGTAAATCTACTCAAGATAGCTTTTGGGAAAGTGCAAGAAACTTTTTCCTTCTAAATCCCTCAGTATGCAAGTTATGATTATATTTCCTTGTAAATGTGAGGTAATTTATCAATCCCCAAAATATGTCTTTTTTGAACCACTGACATATAAAACCATGGAAATTCAATTTAAAAAGTGCAATGATAAAAAATACTGTGATAAAAATCCAACCGGACCCTACACGGTCCGTGTTTCGGTGGACACGCCTTCCTCAGGGGGTCCAATGGTTTGCAACCTCACATATAAAGAATTGGACTGAAAACAGTCTATTGTCTTTAAACATGTGAGCAAAGAACACCACAGACAAGCTGAAGTAGCAAAAAAATTGATTTTTATCACAGTATTTTTTATCATTGTACTTTTTTAATTGAATTTTCATGGTTTTTATATGTCAGTGTTTAATAAATTATCTCCAGAACATCTGTATCCACATTTTTTGTTTTCATTGGTGGATTGTTTTCACTGTGGATCATTGGTTCTTCCCATTTTTCTATTTTGAACCATTACAATTTTCTAGGGGGATCCTTTAATTAAGGTGTGCTAACCAATTTAGCACATGCTAAATATTAGCTAGGGCATTCATTACATCCTATGAGCATCTTAGCATTTAGCTTGCGCTAATCTTTAGCGCACACTAAATCGGTTAGCGCTCCTTAATAAATGGACCCCTAGATTTCTTCAAATTAAAAAGTCATCCCAATGCATTGGAGAATCTCAGGATTTATCTTTGAATCCAACTGAACCATATGAAAATGTTTAATAGAATTTGAAGTTATGACAGTTATAATGGAAAGTGTTGAATTTAGAAGGGGGAAATTCAGGTATAATTTCCTATATAGTTTTTTTTTTTCTCTTTCCTTATTATTATCCTCCATTTTTCTCCTTTTATTGTTTAGTTCTATTAGGATTATATTGATATTGATTTGGATTTTTTTCCCTTTATAGGGTAGTAAATTTTTTTCAATTGGATTATAATGTTTCCTGAATATAATCCTGTTGCTATTCAAATGTTTATTTGATGTAATATGAAATAACAATAAAAAATAAATGGAAAAAAAAATCAGCTGGCAGCAGTGAACATTTTGCTGATCGCTGCTGCTGATGTTATTCCCAGATATCAGTGATGGGTATGCCTGGGCTTCAGCACTGAATATCCCGTTTAAGTGGCACTGGCTGGCACATAACCAGTTAACTGGATGTTCAGAACTAAACTGGCTGTGAGTTGATGCATAAAAATAGGATTGTGTTTTATGTAATTCCATTTATGTAGTTACCCTAGTCCAGGGGTGGGGAACTCCGGTCCTCGAGAGCCGTATTCCAGTTGGGTTTTCAGGATTTCCCCAATGAATATGCATTGAAAGCAGTGCATGCAAATAGATCTCATGCATATTCATTGGGGAAATCCTGAAAACTCGACTGGAATATGGCTCTCGAGGACCGGAGTTCCCTATCCCTGCCCTAGTCAGTCAAGTGCTAAGTACCCTCACTTAGGACTAGATTCACTAAGGGCATAGATCGGATCCAATCCGTGAGGGATCCAATCCGATCCGTGTTCACGGGGCTGATTCACGAATCACCCTCAAACAAATGAGGGCAACCTGAATCACGCCCCCAATCGAGCGCCCGGATCACTCTGTAGCGATCCCGACACATGTGCAATCCGTAGATGGTCTGTGCATGCACTGAAGAGCAGCAACCTTTTTTTAAACTTATGTCCAGCGAGCCCATGGTTTTAACCCGCTTTAAACCCGCGGGTTAAAATCACAGGCTTGCACTGCAGGGGAAGGCCAGTGCAGCACTTGGGACAGAGGGCAGGAGAGTCGGAGGCAGAGAGCTGGAAAGTCAGGGTAGACAGCAGGCAGAGAGCAGGAGATAGCAGTCGGAAAGTAATGAACGACTGGTCCCCAGCAGTCGCTTTTTTGTGATCGGCCAGCCCAGTCGGTGTTGCAGGTTTTTTGTTAGTGAATCGCTGCCTGCCTACATTTCAACACCGTTCCCCTGCATTTGCATGCATGGATCAGAGGATGATCAGGACAGAGGTTAGTGAATCGAGTCGGAGGGAAATGGGGTCACAAAGGGGTCGCAAACCAATCGGTACATGATCAGTTTGCTTAGTGAATCTAGTCCTTAGTAACTGACCAAGTACTGACTCTACCCTGGAATGCCCCTAAAATAGCCAGCTTTCAGTTAGGTGATAACCACAAATTTTCAGCAGTGCTAACTAGTTAACGACTGCTGATAATTGGTAGATACTGCAGTTGAGAACCACTGCTGTAGAGACAGGAAGGGTATCAGAGACTCACCTGTCCTGATGTTTGAAATTAGAGGGGGGGTAAAAAAAAATAGAGAGAACATATTGATGGTGGGGACCTTTAAATCTGTGGATGCTTTCATAAGAACATATAATAGTTGTCTAGATTTTACACTATCATATCAAAGGCTAACTATTCAATGTCTCATTTATTTTCTACTTTATCATCATTATTAATTACTTTTGTCCTTTGCAAATGATTTTTGTATGGACCTTCAGGCAGCAATCAGGCAAACAAAGCCAGTTGCTTAAACTCTGCATCAGTCCAATCTTTATTAATGTTTTATTTTTATGTATAACTTATTTTTCTTTTTAATGTAAAATAAAAGGAACTTCACTTAACTTATAGTAAATTGATCCTGTACTCTCCTCTCCCTAACATGCATGTTTCAGAATGAAACCTTTCTTCAGGATTGAGGGATATGTATGCGGGGCTGAAGGTCCATACAAAAATCATTTGCAAAGAACAAAAGGAATTAATAATGAAGATAAAGTAGAAAATAAATGAGACATTGAATAGTTAGCCTTTGGTTTGATAGTGTAAAATCTAGACAACTATTATATGATTTAATTGCTAATATAACAGCAGTGACATTTTTTTGGCAATTTGTGTTCATAAGAACATAAGCAGTGCCTCTGTTGGGTCAGACCAGAGGTCCATCGCACCCAGCAGTCCACTCACGCGGTGGCCCAAGAGATCCAAGACCTGTGCAGTAATCCTCTATCTATACCCCTCTATCCCTTTTTCCAACAGAAAATTGTCCAATCCCTTCTTGAACCCCAATACTGTACTCTGTCCTATCACGCCCTCTGGAAGCGCATTCCAGGTGGCCACCACACGTTGGGTGAAGAAAAACTTCCTAGCATTTGTTTTGAAGCTGTCCCCTTTCAACTTTTCTGAATGCCCTCTCGTCCTTCAGTTTTTCAAAAGTTTGAAGAATCTGTCCCTCTCCACTTTCTCTATGCCCTTCATGATCTTGTAGATCTCTATCATATCCCCTCTAAGTCTCTTCTTTTCCAGGGAAAAGAGCCCGAGATCCTCTAATCTCTCAGCGTATGAAAGATTTTTCATATCTTTTATCAGACGTGTCGCTCTCCTTTGCACCCTCTCGAGTATCGCCATATCCTTCTTAATATTGTACGCAGTACTCCAGATGTGGACGCACCATCTCCTGATACAACAGCAGTATAACTTCTTTCGTTCTGGTTGTAATACCCTTCTTGATTATATCTAGCATTCTATTTGCTTTCTTAGCGGCCGCTGCGCACTGTGCCACAGGCTTCATTGACCTGTCCACCATTACCCCCATGTCCCTTTCTTGGGTACTCTCATTCAATAACATCCCTCCCATCCTATAGCTGTACCTTGGGTTTCTGCTTCCTACATGTAATACTTTACATTTCTCCACGTTGAACTTCATCTGCCATCTCATTGCCCGTTCCTCTAGTTTGTTCAAGTCCCTTTGCAATTCTTCACAGTCCTCTTTAGTTCGAGCACCACTAAATAGTTTGGTGTCGTCTGCGAATTTTATTATTTCGCACTTCGTCCCTGTTTCTAGGTCATTTATAAATATATTAAATAGCAGCGGTCCAAGCACTGACCCCTGCGGAACACCACTCGAGACCTTCCTCCAGTCCGAGTAGTGGCCCTTCACAACTACCCTCTGTTTCACATAAATATGAAAAACTATATGAAAAAGACACAGATGTCCGACCTAGACTGAATACTTTAATGCTACAATTTTTTGGAATGAATGCTTTGATTGTCCTTTGTGTCTATTTCAAAATCAAGAGAATATCTAAAAGTAAAGCATCATTAGAGAGAAAAGACAATTTTATTGGCCAGTAAAGAAAACTCATCCTGTTCATTTAGCACAGCAGACCCTCAAGATGATGCTGTAAAAAGAACATTTTAGAAAGTTTTATTCATAGGCTGAGAAACAAAAAGCACAAACACTGAGGGGGTCCTTTTATCAAGGCGCAGAATATCGCGCGTTAAACTGCCTGCCGCGCTAGTCGCTAATGCCTACGTTGACCAGGCGTTAGTTTTTTTGCTTGCCGCGGGGGTTAGCGCATGATGAAATGTCCGACGCGCTAACCCCACTAGCACGTCTTGATAAAAGGACCCCTGAGTTGATCTTAGAAATATTACATTTGGGGCTCCTTTTACTAAGCTGCAGTAGCGTTTTTAGTGCGCGCTGCAGATTAGCACGTGCTAATCCCCACGCTATGCGGATAAACTAACACCAGCTCAATGGAGGCATTAGCGTCTAGAGCGCATGCTAAAACCCCTAGCACAGCTTAGTAAAAGGAGCCCTTTAAGATATGCAACCCAAATGACATTTCAGTAGCACTTTTGCTTTGTGACGTTTTCAGTCGTTCATTTTCAGTGCCTTTCTTGTGACCAAAAATGATAAGGTCTGGTTTACTATTGCCATATCAGCAAACAAAGACTATGGGCTCCTTTTACAAAGGTACGTTAAGGCCTTAACGTGCGGAATAGCGCACGCTAAAATGCCGCGTGCACTAGCCGCTACTCATCTCCTCTCGAGCAGGTAGTTTTTCGGCTAGCGCACACTAATCCGGTGCGTGCACTAAAAACGCTAGCGCACCTTTGTAAAAGGAGCCTATTGAACTCCACTAATTTCAATCAAGGTTTTTCATGCCCTGATCCAGGGATAGGCAATTCCGGTCCTCAAGAGCCAGAGCCAGGCCAGGTTTTCAGGATATTCATAATGAATATGTATGAGATGGATTCTTTGCATACACTGTCTCCTTGAGATGCAAATCTATCTCATGCATATTTATTGTGGATATCCTGAAAACCTGACCTCCGGCTCTCGAGGACTGGAATTACCTACCCCTGCCCTGATCAAATGTTTCTGTAATGCAATCAGCTTTAGAACAGGGTGACATTTTCAGCACTATGGCACTCATGAACCATGGAATTAGTGCATGAACATGTTCCATTTGGTAAATGATAACTGTTGGTACATTTACTCAATTGCTGGGGAAGGGATTCCAATTATAGAACTTTAGTATTGAATGACTGACTTCTCTTAAACAAACATTTGTCTCTCTCTCTCTCGGCAAGCATTGATCTTGAACTCCAGATCAGCAGACTGCTGCAGTTTATGTACTCTCTACTTTAGATGTCTTCAACCACATAAGACATTCTTGTAATTGCAATCCTAATAAATATACCTTCAATAAGTCAACACAAATATTAAAACCTTCGTTTTATTTTAAGTTCATTAAAAAAATTTTCCAAAATTGCATTTGCATTTAGGCCTGGATTCTGTAAAAGGTGCCATTGTCGGTCGACCGTGTGCCAATCATGTGATGGCGCTGTTTAGAGAATCGCGCCTTTGGGAAAGGTAAGTGCTGGAAATGTAGGCCAGAGTTTTCAAATCCTACATTTTTGGTGCCTACCTTTGACTTGAATCGTCACAACCTCGGGGTGCTGAGGCAGCAGTTCTAATCACAAAATTTATTGTGTGGCGGTCGCAGCTTTGGGCAGGGTGGAAAATGGGGTATTGGCCCAGCTCGAGCTGGGCCACCAGCAGTTAATAAATAAATAAATGTAACACTCATAGGTGACACTGCTGCGAGAGGAAGCATGGCCTGTCGTTACCGTGGGTCATGTTTTGGGGGATGTTATAGAGAGTTTAAAGACTTAACAGGAGCTAATTTCAACACCGAATAGCTCCCCGGGGGGGGGGGGGGGTGAATTATGTATTGGGGGTTTGTGGTTTTGGACAAAGATTGGATTGTAACTGGAGATAATGGTGTTTGATAGATAATAAAGCTGCTGCCAAATAATTATTCCAATAAAATTGAGTTGTGTGATTATTAATAAATGCTATGAAGCTCTTTCAGTTGCAGGTGACAGAGTGGGAATGCTAATGTTAAGGTTTCTACAATGGCCCGGAGCACTAAGGGCTCCTTTTACAAAGGTGCATTAGGGCCTTAACGCGTGGAATAGCGCGCACTAAATTGTCACGCGCATTAGACCTTAACGCCAGCATTGAGTTGGCGTTATTCTAGAAGTGTACCGCGTGGTTTAGCGCACGGTAATTTTGTGCGTGCGCTAAAAATGCTAGTGCACCTTAGTAAAAGGAGCCCCAAATGCTCCAACGCTCATAGAATTCCTATGAGCGTCCGAGCAGTGTGGGAGCATTTAGCACTCCAGGC
Source organism: Geotrypetes seraphini (assembly GCF_902459505.1). NCBI lineage: Eukaryota > Metazoa > Chordata > Amphibia > Gymnophiona > Dermophiidae > Geotrypetes > Geotrypetes seraphini. Next base: position 170,143,547 of record NC_047084.1, on the reverse strand, counting down.
CGCGGTAGAAACCTCTACTGTGGCTTAGTAAAAGAAGGCCAAAATTATTTATTGATTCAATTGCTCATGATTATAACTATGACTGTCTATTTAATTAAATTAATTAATTTATTAGGTTTTTTTATATCCCGTCCTCCCTAACGAGCTCAGAACGGGTTACAGATTGACATACATAATGCTTAGACATACAGGTTATAATTTTATATGTGTACAGTAAAGTTAGATCATCTTAGGTTGGTATTATCGAGAGTCAGGTATAGCTTACAATCAGATCATCTAGAGTTTACAACCGGATTACAATTTAAGTTAATATACATGGAGGGACATCATCAAAATATATGTCTAAGTCCGATTGGAAGTATGGCGCTATACACCCAAAGTTGGCAGTAGGAAAATACCCATTTTTGAAAAATATGTCTAAAATATATTTTTTCAAAAATATTGTTTATTTGGACGTCCAGGCCATTGGGTCGCCCAGACTACAGGACGTCTATCTTTATGACACATTTTCAACCACAATTTCATCCAAGTCCCAAATAACCAAAACAAGACCATTTGGATGTGGGAGGGGCCAATATTGTAATGGACTGGCCACCCAGACATGGCAACAGAGCAGTGGGGCACCTTACAGGGCACTGCTGTGAACCTCACATAAAGGGTGACACATAAACATCTCACCAGAACTCCCTTATAGGTTATGGTGAGCCCCCCCAAAAAAAAAAAAACCCACTGTACTCATCTTTCTACAACCCCAATAGCCCTTATGCCTACTTGTGGCACCTATTTGGCAGTAGAGTAGGGTTTTTTCCTTGGGGGGGTAGGTGGGCTCATATTTTCCACCATAAATGTAGTGGTTAGAGTGGCTTATGGGACTTGCTACCCCTCTCTATGATTTACTAGCCCACCCACCAGGCTATTTAAGACACCTGTGTGCAGCTCTACTAGGCTTTCCTATACTAGGTGCTGTTGTTCTAGAGACAGGTATGTACTTTTTTATTCTGATCTTTGTGGTGTGTGAGGGGGGTCAGTGAACACTGGGGGAGTGTGTGGGAGGGTCTTTACTTTGTCTCTGCAGTGGTTATCTGGTCACTTTGGATACCTTTTTGGCACATATACCTGTTTTCACATTGTCTGAATTATAGCATCTAAGTTTTGTCCTGGATGTCTAGTAAAACATTTGGTTATCACTGCATGACGTTTAAGTCAGCTCACATCCCACCCAAATACTGCCCTGACCACTCCTCCAGATTCACCCCTTTTGGCTCTGGGTATACAATGGCATTTAGAGGCAAAAGTCATCTCACTACATGTTCAGAAAGTCAGTTTGATTATCGGCACTTGGGTGTCCTGTCTATTAGGACGTCAACGTGCTGATGTAGGATGCTTTTTAGACATTTTAAAGTTTTGATTATGAGCCCCATAGAGTTTGCATACATAGATTGGATCTGTTGGTTCATCACAATAGCTAAAGGGTGGGGTAAGGAATAATACTGGGGATGAACTGGTGGGATTTATGGAAGAGGTAAGTCTTTATTGCTCTTCTGAAGCTTAGAAGTCCATCAAGGGATCTGATGTGAGGAAGTAGTTGGTTCCAGTAGCAGGCAGGTAATGGGAGTAGGAATGACGCCTGGCACTCTGGTATTGGAGGGAATGGCCAGGGGATATTTGAAGACGTGTCTCTTCCTGAGAGCAGAGTGGCCTGTTTGGGCGCTATGTTGTGTAAGGATTTGTATGCTATTACCAGGTCCTTAAAGATGCAACGCTTGGCAATGGGTAGCCGGTGAGCTAATGATAGTGCTTGAGAGACAGGGTCATGAGCGTGGAGGTATTTTAGTATGTTTACCTGTATGATTTTTTTTAAATGTTATTGCCATTAGCCCTGATGCAGCCCGTTGGCGAAACATGGCCACATCGGATCATTGATACCAATAAATCAGAATTCTTGATATTTGGACTGATCAACTTCTTTTATTCAGACTGATCTGCTTGTTGGTTTTGGATTTGATTTGTGGCAGATCCTTGCCTCTTATTTGTATCGCTGCCTTCTTGGTATGCAATTCTGTCTCATGCATATTTATTGTGGGTGTCCTGAAAACCTGTCTGGGTGTCTCCTGAGGACTGGGTTGAGAAACACTCTGTCCTTTTATTAAGGTTTTACAACTAACTTCTAGATTCAAGTGCAGAATAGACTTTGAGGAAATTGCCTTTCTCACTGTTTATTTCTGTTTGTATTGTCTTTTAAGCAATGTTAGGAAATTCTTCTTCACGGAGAGGGTGGTGGAGAGGAAAATGGTGATGGAATTCAAAAAAGCGTGGAATAAAAATAGAGGATCTCTAATTTGAAAATGAAGGATGTAAAGTAAAGAACTGAGGCCGATATTGGACAGACCTGCCTGGTCTGTGTTCCATATATGGTGATTCGGTATAGGATGGGCTGGGATGGACATCAATATGAACTCCACTAATATGGAACAGAAGGATGTTACTGGCTAAACTTTACGGTAGATGTCCTGCAAACAACGAGATGGTTGGATAGGCTGGAGTGAGCTTGGACGGCAACTTCAGCATTTGGAACCTAAGTCAATACAAGACTTTACAGTCTATGGCCCAGAAACATCAAAGAGACAAGTTTATCTAATCATGTATTTTTTTAATGAGTATAACTTATGGGCAGACTGGATGGACCGTTCTGGTCTTTATCTGCCATCATTTACTATGTTACTAAGTAGTTACTAATGTACATTTCCATGCTACTGTACTAAGGTCCTCTTTTATGAAAATGTGCAAGCAGTGGCTTAGGAAGGGGAGGCAAGGGGGCAGACCACCCATGCGCCATCTTAGTGGGGGACACCGGGACCTCTCCATCCCCTAAGCTATGCTCGTGCCTTCCGTGCCCCGCCTCCCCTGTACATCTTTAAAATTTTCACCAGCATGAGCAACTACTCTAGCCTGCTGCTCGCACCGACTTGGCTCCCTCTGAAATCACTTTTGGGGCGTGGGGCCAGGAAGTGACATCAGAGGGAAAACCAGCACGAGCAGCAGGTTGGAGAAGCTGCTCGTGCTGGCAAAAATTTAAAGAGATACTGGAGGGTGCGAGTATGGCATGGGGCATGGAAGGAGGGGTGTTGGCGCAGAAGGAGCGGGGCAGAGAGGGAGGGTGCGGGGAGGCACCACTGTCCCAGGCACCTCCTACTCTCACTACGCAACTGTGTACTAGTGAGTGCCACACAACGAATGCACCAAAGCTCTTTAAATCTCTATGGGCTTCAGTAGATTTACCGTGCCAGCCCATGCTATGGGGTTTGATAAAAGAGACCCTAATGTTGTTAACGCACATTATTAGTAAATGGCTCCCATTGGATAAAATGGAGCCTGCTGCACATTAATGGTTCTGGGACACAGTAACACAGTAGCACGTATTAACTGCAGCTAAAAGTGTTTTATTTCACCTCTCTCTTTCTCCAGCTTTAGAACATCTCTTCAGAGGCCTCAGAGTGCATTCATCAGGATCAGCAAAGTGTTTTTCCATCAGATAACTAGAATAAAACTATTTAAGAAAGAACTATATACTCTTTTCTAAAAGTTTTCTTTTCTATTTGTGTTTCTTTTTTCAGTTTCTCTTCCCCCCCCCCCCCACACACACAAAATAGTTCTTTAACCCCAAGTGAACAAGAAGAAATGAATCAGGGAAAGGGATTTGTCTACCGCCTCAACCACACTCAAAGCAGTTTACATATAGGTACTTCAAGCATTTTCCCCATCTGTCCCAGTGGGCTCACAATCAATTTAATGTACCTGGGGCAGTGATGGTTCACCAAGTGTATAATCCTTACATTGATTTTTTTTGTAATGCAAATGTTCTATGTGAGCTGAACATCGAAAGGATAACTTTATGAAGCATTTTCCACATGTAAAGTATGGTTTACACACAAAGAAGGTCGCTTATAACATTTCTTAAAAACACACATGTAAAAAAAAAAAAAAAATAGGCACACAAAAAGATCAGCAACTTTTACATGATGGCATTTAGGTATTCCTGAAGGCATTGGTATCAGAATTATTATTATTAGGATTTTATATACCGCCTATCAAGGTTATCTAAGCGGTTTTACAATCAGGTACTCAAGCATTTTCCCTATCTGTCCCGGTGGACTCACAATCTATCTAACGTACCTGGGGCTGTGGAGGATCAAGTGACTTGCCCAGGGTCACAAGGAGCAGCGCGGGGTTTGAACCCACAACCCCAGGATACTGAGGCTGTAGCTTCAACCACCGTGCCACCCCCATATCTCTTCGTTCCCTTCCAAAATAGCTAATTCTGCCACAACACAGCTCTCTGGCAGCCTGAATCACACAGGAGCCTATGCATCTTTATGTTACCCTAACAATGTCCATCTTGTGAGATGAGTGCAGCGAATATAGATCATATGTCTACTCTGCTCTCATGAGATTGAGACTGCAAGGCCAGAGCACTCAGCCTAACTACAGTACCTGGGGGTAACAGAGGACTAATAAGTGACTTGTCCAGGGTCACAAGGAGCAGCATAGGGCTCAAGCCCGCAACCTCAGGGTGCTGAGGCAGCAGTTCTAACCACTAAACCAAACGGGGGTTTTGCCATATCCATAGCACAGAGACCACTATAACAGCTTTGAAAAGTGAACTGCATGCTTCATTAGATGTTGAAAATGACATTCTTTTGGTCTCCGTAGACCTTTCGGCGGCTTTTGATTTGGTTGACCATGAACTTCTTATCAAACAAGTTCAATCATCGGAATAACAGGTTTGGTATTAAAATGGTTAGACTCATTTTTGGAAGATAGGTTTTTTACTTCATCTACAACTGCAACTTCATTTACTTCATCTACAATTACAGTAGGTTTTTACTTCATCTACAACTTCAATCAATCAGAAAAACAGGTTTGGTATTAAAATAGTTTGACTCATTTTTGGAAGATAGGTTTTTACTTCATCTACAACTTCATCTACAACTACAACTTCATTTACTTCATCTACAATTACAGTAGGTTTTTACTTCATCTACAACTTCAATCAATCAGAAAAACAGGTTTGGTATTAAAATAGTTTGACTCATTTTTGGAAGATAGGTTTTTACTTCATCTACAACTTCATCTACAACTACAACTTCATTTACTTCATCTACAATTACAGTAGGTTTTTACTTCATCTACAACTTCAATCAATCAGAAAAACAGGTTTGGTATTAAAATAGTTTGACTCATTTTTGGAAGATAGGTTTTTACTTCATCTACGTCTATTTCATTACCATTTAAGTTGACCTGTGGAGTTCCTCAAGGCTCTGCTTTGCCTCCATTATTATTTTATATCTTTTAAAGTCCACTACTGACTGTAATCCAAGAAAAGAATATTAAGGCATTTGTATATGCAGATGACATCCTATTGATCTTTCTGGTTGCCCCGCATAATATAGATTAAGTTATAAAATTTGCGGATGACACTAAACTCTGTAGAAGGGTTAGAACTACGGAAGAGTGTGAGGACCTACAAAGGGACCTAAACAAACTGGAGGAGTGGGCGAATAAATGGCAGATGAACTTCAATGTAGGGAAATGCAAGGTCATGCATATAGGGAGAAAGAACCCGATGTTCAGCTACCAAATGGGGGGATTAGTATTAGAGGGAAGTAACCTTGAAAGGGATTTGGGTGTACTGGTGGATACAACAATGAAGTCAACGGCACAATGTGCAGCAGCCGCGAAGAAGGCAAACAGAATGTTGGGTATTATTAAGAAGGGTATTACGACCAGAACAAAAGAAGTCATACTGCCGTTGTATCGGGCAATGGTGCGCCCGCACCTGGAGTACTGTGTTCAGTATTGGTCACCGTACCTTAAGAAGGATATGGCAATACTTGAGAGGGTCCAGAGGAGAGCGACACGAATGATTAAGGGCATGGAAAACCTTTCATACACTGAAAGATTGGAGAGGCTGGGGCTCTTCTCCCTGGAAAAGAGGAGATTCAGAGGAGACATGATAGAGACCTACAAGATCATGAAGGGCATAGAGAAAGTAGAGAGGGATAGATTCTTCAAACTTTCTAAACATAGAAGAACAAGAGGGCATTTGGAAAAATTGGAAGGGGATAGATTCAAAACAAATGCTAGGAAGTTTTTCTTTACCCAGTGTGTGGTGGACACCTGGAATGCACTTCCAGAGGATGTAATAGGACAGAGTACGGTACTGGAGTTCAAGAAAGGATTGGACAATTTCCTGCTGTAGAAAGGGATAGAGGGGTATAGATAGGGGGCTACTGCGCAGGTCCTGGACCTGTTGGGCCGCCGCGTGAGCGGACTGCTGGGCACGATGGACCTCGGGTCTGACCCAGTGGAGGCATTGCTTATGTTCTTATGTTGTGTGTCTATTATTGCAGATTAATAACTAGACCATGAGATGACAACCAATCTGAACCCCACCCCCACTACTTGTTAGATTAGTAGAATGCTTTCTACACTGACAACCTATTAAATTATTAGATGTTGATTTGATTCCAATAAAGACATTTTATTATTTAGCAATCCTTTTTGATAGTAATCTTTCCTTCGAACAGCAGGTTGGCCAGGCATTAAAAAAAAATGGTTATTACTGGCTTAGACATTCATTCAGTCAGTACGACCTTACACTTTGACTCTATTCACACATTAATTCATGGCTTTGTAATATCAAGGCTAGATTATTGTAATTCAATATATTGTGGAATCAATGCAGCATTTTTAAGTAGGTTACAGACATTACAAAATTCAGCTTCTAGGCTTTTATTCAAGGCTAAAGAATATGATCATATCACTCCTCTGTTGATAAGTTTACATCACAGATCTAAATTTAAAATTCTTTGTCTGACTTTTAAAGCTTTACTTTATTCAGTTTCACTATACTTGGTTCCTGTAACCATTCCATATGCTCCAGCACATACTTTATGATTGGTTGACTCTCAGAGAATGCTACCGAATTTTCACGTAGATAATGCGCACCTGTGTAAAACGCGCATACGGGTATAGCACGCGGGAAACCGAAATATATGTTTAAAAAATTTTGTATACCGCGTACACCCGTATACCGCGCATGCTGCCCCGACTCTCCCGTCACCGCCCGACTCTCCTTTCGCCCGCCCCGACTCTCCTCTGGCCACCCCCACTCTCCTTTCGCCCGCCCTGACTCTCCTCTCCCCCTTGAAGTCCTGTCCCCACCCTGAAAGCCTGATGCCCCCCCGACGTCCGATTCACCCCCCCGCAGGACCGCTCGCACCCCCACCCCGAAGGACCGCTCGCATGCACCCGCACCCCCACCCCGAAGGACCGCTCGCACACACCCGCACCCCCACCCCGAAGGACCGCTCGCACGCACTCCCACCCGCACCCGCACCCCCACCCTGAAGGACCACTCGCACCCCGACAGCCTCCCGATCCTCCCCCCATCATGTAGACGCTCCTACCGGTGTCCTGCTGCTTCCTTTTGGCGGTCCCGGCCCTTCTGTGAGCCCTGCGCCTGCGCTGCTTCCTCTTCCGGCGGTCCCGCCCTTTCAGAAAGGTCCTTCGGGGTGGGGGTGCGAGCGGTCCTGCGGGGGGGGGGGGTGAATCGGACGTTGGGGGGGGGAACTATGTAAAAAAAAAAAATTTGTGCAACGCGCTCACGCGTATAACGCGCAAGGTTATGCACGGTTTGTAAAATCGTGTATAACGCGCGCATTATATGCATGAAAATACGGTACTTCCTTCACTGAAAATGGCTCATTATGAATCAACTCGCAATTCTGCTTTATTCTTTTTATCTCCATCTCTATGGAATGACCTCCCACAAGTTATTTGAAATGAACTTTCATATCCAAAATGTACGTCTATGTTGAAAACCTTTCTTTTTTTTTTTAATTTGGCATTTAATTTAATGCAATTTTTAAATTGTTAGTGGGCACGGGAAGACTGCATTCAGGAAACCACATCAAAAGAGGTATATTTTCCTTCTTATTTTAATATTTAGTTTAGTTCTTGCCTATTGATAATGGCATTCTTTTCTTGTTTTAATTGATTTTATTCTGTTTTGTAAGTCGCATTTTTCTTTTATAATTTATATTCCGCATATCCTACAATTCTATGCGGAATACAAATTATTCAGATACTCAAGTATTTTTCCCTAATTGTCCCGGCAGGCTCTCACTCTAACTAAATTGCATTGATCTGTTGTAAATTGTGGGATATAAAATTTTAATAAACATAAACTTTAGATGCTAGCACAAGGAAATGTCAGCCTGATCACATCATCCCAACACAAAATGTCCAACACAAGACATTTTGCTACTGGATATCACTTTCTCACTGCCCACAGGAAACTATGGAGCTCATTTTCAAAAAAGATAAACATCCAAAAAGTGGCATAAAGGCACCAAACTCTTCCAATTTGTTATTATCATAACCTATTTTTCTAGAAGGAGTTCTATGCCGTTCATCTGCAGTTTGTCTAAATCCCAAGGGGACAGTTAGAGATAAGTTGTGGGTGGAATAGGGCGAGCCACGTACGTGGACATTTTTCTGCCATAATCAAACATTTAAGAATGCATCCAATTTGGACATCTGGAGCTTGACCTGTTTTAACAATGAATGTGTAAAAAAGATGCCCAAACTAACCAGATAATCACTGGAGGGACTTAAGCGTGACCCCCCATACATACTCCCCCTCCCAACCCCTAAAGATGTGAATGAAGCAGCTTCAGATGTTATGGCCAGTCCTAGTAGAGCAGCAAGCAGGTTCCTGGAGTAGCCTGGTGGGTGGTGTAGTGAACCATAGGGATGGGGACTCAGGCCCATACTGTACTCTAACCACAAACACCTATGGTGGAATTTGTGAGCCTTCCAAACCCCATCCTAATCCTACCTATAGGTGTCACCTGCAGGCATAAGGCCTATTGGTGTGTTCTACAATTGGGTCTAGAAGGTTTGGGATGAATTTTGGAGGGCTCCCAATACAGGTCAGAATGCTGCTTGAAAATTATCCCAGGTAGGGTAGGAGTGAATAACAGGACTTGCTATTATATGTGCAGCCGGTGTCACTCCCTGTGTGTGTGCGACTAGTAAGTTACTTCCCCTTTTACAAAACTAAGCTAGTGGCTGCTGCACAGCAAAACCCCGAAGCCCTTTAAATCCCTATGGGCTTCGGGGCAGTTACTACAGTGGCCCGCTCTACAGGGTTTTGTAAAAGAGGGGGTTAGTTACTTCTTCCATTAAAGGCCTGGTTGAAGAGCCAAGCCATGTTGAACCTAAAGTTAAATGCCAATAATGCACACAGATATATAGAGAATAGCAGCACTTAGGAAGATATTGTATATATGACGCCGAATCTTCTCTACACACACCCCCCCTCGACGTAACTTCCGGTTTTGGAGGGAAGCTGGGTTCGAGTCGCTTGCTGGGGGGGTTTTTTGTTTAAAGTCCGGCGGGTTTTTCGGCGGCTCTTCAGGCTGTGTATTAAGCAGTGGCGGCAGCAGGATTCGGCAGATGACAGCCGGGCGAGCATCTAAATTTGCTGGGCGTTGCGCCCGGCTGAAAAACGCTGGGGAGAATACTGGGGAGCCCGGGCCCCATGTCAGCTCCGGGTCCCTGAATGCAGGACTGGTAGTACTGCCCTGATGGCGGCCCTACCCTCAGGGATCAGTGCTGGGGCCAATCCTGTTCAATATGTTTGTGAGTGACATTGCTGAAGATTTAGAAGGAAAAGTGTGCCTTTTTGCAGATGATACCAAGATTTGTAACAGAGTAGACACCGAAGAGGGAGTGGAAAATATGAAAAAGGATCTGCAAAAGTTAGAGGAATGGTCTAATGCCTGGCAACTAAAATTCAATGCAAAGAAATGCAGAATAATGCATTTGGGGATTAATAATAGGAATGAACCGTATATGCTGGGAGGAGAGAAGCTGATATGCACGGACAGGGAGAGGGACCTTGGGGTGATAGTGTCCGAAGATCTAAAGGTGAAAAAACAGTGTGACAAGGCAGTGGCTGCTGCCAGAAGGATGCTGGGCTGTATAAAGAGAGGCGTAGTCAGTAGAAGGAAGAAGGTGTTGATGCCCCTGTATAGGTCATTGGTAAGGCCCCACTTGGAGTATTGTGTTCAATTTTGGAGACCGTATCTGGCGAAGGACGTAAGAAGACTTGAGGCGGTCCAGAGGAGGGCGACGAAAATGATAGGAGGCTTGCGCCAGAAGACGTATGAGGAGAGACTGGAAGCCCTGAATATGTATACCCTAGAGCAGGGGTGTCCAATGTCGGTCCTCGAGGGCCGCAATCCAGTCGGGTTTTCAGGATTTCCCCAATGAATATGCATGAGATCTATTTGCATGCACTGCTTTCATTGTATGCTAATAGATCTCATACATATTCATTGGGAAAATCCTGAAAACCCGACTGGATTGCGGCCCTCGAGGACCGACATTGGACACCCCTGCCCTAGAGGAAGGGAGAGACAGGGGAGATATGATTCAGACGTTCAAATACTTAAGAACATAAGAACATAAGCATTGCCCCTGCCGGGTTAGACCAGAGGTCTATTGTGCCCGGAAGTCCGCTCCCACGGCGGCCCTCCAGGTCCATGGCCTGTAAGTGCTCCTTACCTAAAACGTTCATACCCTATTCGTTTAATATCCTTTAAAGTAACCCTCTATCTGTACCCTGCAATCCCCTTCTCTTCCAGGAAGTCATCCAGTCCCTTTTTGAACCCCAGTATTGTACTCTGTCCTATCACCTCTCTTGGAAGCGCGTTCCAGGTGTCCAACATCCTCTGAGTGAAGAAGAATTTCCTTGCATTCGTTTTGAATCTGTCTCCTCTCAGTTTTTCTGAATGGCCTCTTGTTTTTGTTGTCCCTGCTAGACTGAAGAATCTGTCCCTCTCCACCTTCTCTATGCCTTTCATGATTTTATAAGTCTCTATCATGTCCCCTCTAAGTCTCTGCTTTTCCAGGATGAAGAGCCCCAGCTTGTCCAACCTTTCAGCATATGAAAGGTTCTCCATGCCCTTTATCATCCTTGTTGCTCTCCTCTGGACCCTCTCGAGTATCACCGTATCCTTCTTAAGGTACAGCGACCAGTATTGGACGCAGTATTCCAGATATGGGTGCACCATTGTTCGATACAGTGGCACGATAACTTCCTTCGTTCTGGTAGTGATACCTTTTTTGATAATGCCCAACATTCTGTTTGCTTTCTTTGAAGCCGCTGCACATTGTGCCACCAGCTTCGTTGTTTTATCCACCAATACCCCCAGGTCTTTTCCTAGGTTGCCTTCCCCCAGTACCCTCCCTCCCATCGTATAGCTGTACATGGGGTTCCCTTTCCCTATGTGCAAGACCTTACATTTCTCCACATTGAAGGGTATTAACGTAGAACAAAATATTTTCCAGAGAAAGAAAAATGGTAAAACCAGAGGACATAATTTGAGGTTGAGGGGTGGTAGATTCAAAGGTAATGTTAGGAAATTCTACTTTACGGAAAGGGTGGTGGATGTCTGGAATGCGCTCCCGAGAGAGGTGGTGGAGAGTAAAACTGTGACTGAGTTCAAAGAAGCGTGGGATGAACACAGAGGATCTAGAATCAGAAAATAATATTAAAAATTGAACTACGGTCTGTGTCTGTATATGGCTGTTTGGTGGAGGATGGGCTGGGGAGGGCTTCAATGGCTGGGAGAGTGTAGATGGGCTGGAGTAGGTTTCAATGGACATTTCGGCAGTTGGAACCCAAGCACAGTACTGGGTAGAGCTTTGGATTCTTACTTAGAAATAGCTAAGAAGAAAAAAAAATTAAATTGAATCAGGTTGGGTAGACTGGATGGACCATTCGGGTCTTTATCTGCCGTCATCTACTATGTGAAGGCATGCTCTGATAAGGCTGAATTTTTACCATAGTTTAATGGACCACCCAAATACATTCTTTGCATGCAAACATTTACACCTCTCCCAAGCATAAACCGATGTCCTTAGCTTATACTAAGCACATGCTCTGCTGCTTTGCCTCTATTATTTTCTACACATATAGTCATCAATGTGTCTTTATAACATAGGCTTGAAATGAGTGTCTAGGCATTCACATGTAGGCAATCTGTTATAGTATTACCTCTATATGTGTAAATAGTACCTAAGGTTTCGAAAATTTACTCTACAATGAGGTATGTATTACTAAGAATAAGAATTATGAGAGGGAGCTAATTAGAAGATAGTAAGGGTGTAGAGACGACAAGAAGAGATAGGGGTTGTTTTAGGTATACAGTATTCTACTGATATAATAAATGCAGTTCAATATTTTTGCATAGTGGAGAATTTTAGTTCTGCATTTTAATTTCTGGTTATTCTACCTTAGCCTTAACATCTGCAGTAAATAAAGAATAATTTTACCTACCTAGCCGATAACCTACATGGTTAACGTAATCATGATCTGCCTATTGTATGTTTCTCACTCTCAATTTAGTGCTGTAACAATTAATTGAATTATGTCTAGTGTTGAAGTGTTTAACCAAATGCAATTAATTTGTTAATGCGTGAACAAACCAAGGACAAGATTTAATTAGATTTGCAGAAACAATGGGATGAATCAAGCAAAGGCTGTTTTTTTTTGGGGGGGGTTAGCAAGTGCGTATTAGGCATGGTTCAAAAATTTGTTAAAGGCAAAAGCATCCTGTGGTGTGCTGAGCCCTTTCTGCCATATTAGTCCTGCAGAAAAATAAGATTAGGTGGTAAAGAGAAGACTCATGTTCAACCTTATGGGCTAATTATTATTAAACTGATTCATTCCTGAGTTTAGGTCTCCCCTAGGCAAATTATGCATAAGGATAAGTTTGTTTTATTTTTTTAATAAATATCTGCTATTAAAAAGGGGGAATATTCTGCCATTATCCCACATATTACGCATAGGTCTCCCATATTTGGACATGGCTCACAGATCCATGAATAAAGTGATTAGTTAAGTGCTAAAAATGATTGACATTAACAAGTATTTCATTGGCAGTAATTAGGAGTTATGTACAGATCTGTCCTATGCCCTATCCTATAATATGGACACTTACATTTCATAGCGTGGAAATCAAAATTGGCCATGACCATGGGAGGAGCATGGGTGAGTCATAAGAATTCCAAGAAATTAGAAACATAAAAACATGATGGCAGATAAAGGCCAAATGGCTCATCTAGCCTGCCCATCTGCAGAAACCATTTTCTCTCTCTCCAAGAGATCCCACATGGATCAAAGGCTGAGAACAGTCCTGCTCGAGAGCTCTGCGCATTAGAGTGCATTACTCAATCGCGCAGAGTCTCGAGCAGGAGTGTTCTCAGCCTTTGATCCACGCTCTTTGACTTAGGACTCTTAGGAACCCCTGAAGAAGACAGGGTCGTCGAAACACGGACTGTTTTGGGTCCACAGTTCCCATCTTATGGGTCCTAGACATTTTATTATGTGGATTTTATGACTGTATCTTTAAAAAAGCCTGCATCTTGGACATCTTCTCCACAGTGTTTTTGGTTTTGGTTGCTCTTTGATTCTGTGGAATACCAGGGTCAATTTCTGTTTGGTTGTAAAATCTAAATACACCACATCTAGCGCACATCCTCTATCCAATTCTCTGGTCACCCAGTCAAAGAAATTGATCAGATTAGTCTGACAAGACCTACCTCTAGTGAATTCATGTTGCTTCCAGTCCTGTAATCCACAGGATTCCAGAAACTTGACTATTCTCTGTTTTAAAAGTGTTTCCATTAATTTGCTTACCACAGAAGTCAGAATTGTGAACTGAAAAAAATAATTTATCCTAGCACTGTAAAAGCAGACAGGTAGTTCCACATATTCACAGGAAGCTAATTTTAAACATTTGAATAGAGGGCATTAATTGTTTATGACCAGGACAACTTTTTAACAAAACACAGTGACAGGAGATATGGTTAGAAACATAGAAATATGATGGCAGATAAAGGCCAAATGGCCAAATCTAGAAAACCATTAAGCACAACCAGAAGCAAAATATAGTAGGAAACACCAGTCAAATAATTATGGGATATAACTTTAACAGCTCTTTATTATAGAGATAAGTATGTGCATACAGTATATACACAGAGATATATTTCTTAAACTACAGAAGTCCATCCATGGTAGCTGCAAACTCTCCATGGTAATTGTTGGGGGAGAGAGAATTCTCATGAATTTCGAGAAGGCTGCTGAGCTTATAACTCAGGGCAGGTGTCACTACTATGTATTAATAGCGTTGCTGTTAACACAGAATGCAGATAATTAACCTCTAGAGGTATAGTTAACCATTCTATATTATCTGTTATGTTAGCAGTTGACACATGATAATGACATCCATTTTAAATGCAAGGTATACCATTTCTCAACCCGTCTTGTATTCTCTAATGTGAAATTTTCCATTTGGTCAATTTATATGTTGTTAATGTAATGTGTTAATGCATCCAGACCAAACACCTAAATTGATGTGAATAAGACAACAGCATATCTGAGGGCAATTACATAACAAGGCGTTTGGTAAAAGTCTACTCTAAACTGGAATCTAGGTGCCTTCATAGAATATAGCCTAACCAGGTAAAAGCACAGGTAACATTTAGGCAAGAGTATTATACCAGTCATAGAGCTGGTATAAGTGGTCAGACCTAAATGCTAGAGGTACACACGTAAATTATAGTATTCTAAAAAATTAATCATGTTTAAGTGTAAAGCCTCATCCATGCTTCACCTAAGAACATAAGAATAGCCTTATTGGATCAGCATCCGTCTTCACGGTTGCCAATCCAGGTCATATGTGTCTGGCAAAAACCCAAATAGTAGCAATATTCCATGCTACCGATCCAGGGCACGCAGTGGCTTCCCCCATGTCTGTTTTAATAGCAGACTATGGACTTTTCCTCCAGGAACTTGTCCAAACATTTTTTTTTTAACAGCAATGTTAACAGCTCTTACCACAACCTCTGGCAATGCGTTCCAGAGCATAACTATTCTCCGAGTGAAAAAATATTTCCTCCTATTGGTTTTCAAAGTATCTCCGTATAATTTCATTGAGTGTCCCCCTAGTCTTTGTAATTTTTGACGGAGTAAAAAAAAAACCCAAAATGATCCATTTGTACCCTTTCTACACCACTCAGGATTATGTAGACTTTAATCATATCTCTCCTCAGCCACCTCTTTTCCAATTTTACAAATATGTGCTATGCAAGTGGATATTTGAAGAATAGCATGTTAAGTATGTATGTATAAGCACATATGTGCGTACATGACCTCATTCTGAAGACTACAAAAGGTGTTGATCTGCAAGCATGCACAAGCAGCAAAATATGAAGCAGACCAAACATGGAAAAATGCAGTTTATTAAATCCGAGCACCCGACATAGCCATGTTCCGCCCCAGGGGTCAAGGCTAAAAGATGACTCCAACAATCTTTCTCCTACAAGTGGATTTCTCAGACAGACATTTTCACAGCAATTCCACAGAGAGGCAGCATTTCCTCTCAACATTCATGTTTGTGTGTGTCAGTAACTTAGCCAGGCAGCTGATTTAGGATGGGCCCAAGAGCAAAGTGGATAGGCTAAAAACTTAATCTCCACCCCCCAACTAAAGAAGCTCAAATTTAATTTTTATCCCATGCCCCACCCAAGGGTAAGTAGCATACCCAGTTTCCCCGAAAATAAGACTTATCCTGAAAATAAGCCCTAGCATGATTTTAAAAGATGCTCCTAATATAAGTCCTACCCTAAAAATAAGCCCTAGTTAGCGTTGAAGTCCCTTAGAGTTGGATCCGCTCCAGGTGGGGATGGTTTCACTGTAGAGTTTTATAAATCATTCCAAATTACCCTATTACCTCATTTATTAAATTTATATCAGGCTCAACTAACTAAAGGTTGTATTGCTGGTACTATGGCAGAATCTTTAACAATTGTTTTGCCAAAGCCAAATAAAGATCCTACATTGGTTTCAAATTACAGGCCTATTTCTTTGATTAATGTAGATGGAGAACTTCTGGCTAAGTTATTGGCTCTATGCTTGGCCAAGGCTCTCCCTTATATTATTGGTATGCACCAAACGGGGTTCGTTGTTCATACACATTCTTCAAACACCAGACTGGCTTTCCACATGTTAAATTTAACAAAAGCCATGGAAGATCCAGCCTTCTCTGTATCCTTGGATGCAGAGAAAGCCTTTAATCGTGTAGAGTGGACCTTCATGTATCAAGCAATGGATTGGTTTGATTTTGGTTCTGGATTCATACAAATGATTCAAACCTTGTACAGTTCCCCTTCTGCCAGATTAAGCATGTTCGAACGTTTCTGTCTGGAGAGGGGAGTTAGACAAGGGTGTCTGTTATCTCCATTGTTTTTTGACATTGTATTGGAACCCTTGTTATTGGCTATTCAACAAGCAGAGGAGATACAGGGTATTCCTTATGCAGGTCGGGAATATAAGGTCTCTGTGTATGCAGATGATATTTTGCTTCATTTGAGGAATCCTGAATTTACCATTCCACATTTACTAGATTTGATTGAAAGATTTGGAAAATTTTCAGGGTATAAAATAAATTGGAGTAAATCAGAAGTTCTTCCTCTAAATGTACATTGTCCAAAAGGATTGTTTGATTCATTCCCTTTTCTTTGGAAGGAAGAGGGTATAAAATATTTAGGTATTTGGATACAAAAACATTGGAAGAGACGATGAAAGTAAATGAAAAATCCTTATTGCTAAAGGTCTCAGAAATGTGTGAGCAATGGAACCCCTTACCTCTGTCTTGGTGGGGGAGAGTTCAAACAATTAAGATGATGATATTGCCTGTGGTTTGTTACCAAATGGGTATATTGCCAGTGTTTATTCAGGGGTCCTTTTACAAAAAAAATAAATAATATATTTACCAAATGTATTTGGCTGGGTAAAGCAGCTCGAATTGCTTTAGTATTTTTACAAAAACCAATTATGGAGGGAGGGATAAATTTTCCCAATTTTTATAGGTATCATCAGGCCTATATACTCCCTGAGCTTATGGAAAATCTTCTGGATTGGCTGTATATGGAGTGACAAATTAGGTCCCCATTACGATTGTTTCATGTGTTGAGTATCAAGTTACCTAGATATGTTAAGGACAATAATATTTTATCTGATACTTGGAAAACTTTGAAATTTATTAATAAATTAACAGATATTCCAATAGAGAAATCTACTTATCAATCCCTATGACTAAACTGCAAGATTCAAATAGGTGGGTCTGGAATCTTCTGGAGGCATTGGATGCAGGCAGGCATTTTACATTAGCTGTTGTTATATCTAATGAGAAACTGCTTGATTTTTTTATGACTGCAACATATATTCGGTATTTCAAATTGTCAAAATTATAGGTGGTTGAGAAATACCTACACTGAACTTGTAGTATGCTTTTTTGCTTTATTATAAACTCAATAAAACGTTTGAACTGAAAAAATTATAGGTGGTAGCAGTTGAAGCTACCACCATTCAGAGTGGGTTCCCTGATTGGCAGAATCTCAAAAATCATTATAGCTTGCAGGTCCCATGCTTCCAGACAGATTTGCTGGAGCATCAGGCCCAGTGGTATAAATTAATTTCTGAATTCTTGAATAAGAAACTAAAAAATTATCTTAGAGACATTTGGAGTATTGAGATAAAGCAGAATATTTCTGCATCTCGATGGCCACGAATTTGGACTTGGAGGATGAAATGTACAGCGTCAGCATCTATGAGACAAACATGTTGGTTTTTTTCTGTTACATAGATCTTTTTGGACCCCTGTTTGGTTACACAAGTTAGACAGTTCTAAATCTATTAGATGCTGGCACTGTCATTTAGATATTGGGACACTGGATCATCTGTTGCTCTATTGTCCTTTGATACTCAACTTCTGGAAGTCAATATGGGGGACAGATTAACCTCTTACTGTAATCAACCATCCCTTTGACGTATGAGGCAATTATATATGTGGAACATTGCTGCATATCAAGCCTCCCATGGATCGCTACAAATGCAAGCTTTTTGCAGTTATGACAGGGATAGCTATGCAAATGATAATGAGCAATTGGAAAAATTGTGATCGCCTCAACTTTCCTTTTTGGTGGGCCAGTTTATGTTTAGGTTATAAATATGAAAAGATGAATGCTGATATAGCATAGCAATTTTTTAAATTTGGTTTGGGACCCGTTACTTCAACATAGTTGTCTTTTATTTTGTTTATTTCTCTACATATCCAGGATGGGGCGGGTGGGGTGGGGGGAATCTATTTAGTTTATTTCTTGATTAAATTGTTGGATGGGAGGGGAGGGATATTTTCTTCTGCATTATTATTGATGGAATTTAAGTGCTTATGTTGATTATTAATTATTATTAAGTGCTTATGTTGATTATTAATGTCTTTATAATTCCTGGCACTTTGTATTAGTTTTGAAAATTAATAAAGATTTAAAAAAATAAAAATAAGCCCTAGTTAAGATCAACCCCTAAAGCGACACCCCCCCCCCCCCCCCCCGAATGTCACCAATACTCCATCCCTGACACTAGTACTGCACGATTCGCTGAAAAAAAATCAGACTTGTTAATTCAGCAATCCCCACCCCGGTGAGACCTGACATACCTCCACTCAGTCCTCCAAAAATAGCTGCCGTCACTGCTGTTTTTGGAGGCCTTGGAGTGGAAGTATGTCAGTCTCATGGTGGGAAGGTCAGTGGAGTTTTGCTGCACAAAGGGATGGGAGGGATAGAAAGATGCTGCACAAGGGGATGGGTGACTGGGGAGGAAAGATGATGCACATGGGGGGGGGAGAAAGGAAAGAGGAAGAATTGAGGTGGAGGAAAGGAAGGGAGAGATGATTGTTGTACATGGAAAAAAAAAGACATCCCCCCAAAATAAGCCCTAATGCATTTTTGGGACCCAAAATTAATATAAGACACTGTCTTATTTTTGGGGAAACACGGTATTTGTGCTGGCTGTGTTTCCTGAACCCCATCAGCCAAAGACCTCCTCCTTGCCAAAGAGTTTGCATGTTGGATGGCTGACAGCACTGCCCTAGAGCTCATACCACCAGTCACTAGCCTCCTTGCAAATATTTATGCTAATTTTCATGCAAGCATGAAAACAACATGTACGAGAGAGGGAGCGGGCTGCAGCTAGGATCAGTTGCAGCTCCAGGACAGTATCAATAGCCGCCCAACATGTAAATTTTTTCAGCAGGAAGGAGGTCTTCAGCTGGCACGGATCAGGAGTCCCCCACCAGCCACATTATAGGAGATGAAACTTTGGCCAGGCCTGAGCACAAACTGAGTGGGCCCCACGGCTACACCACAGATGCATGTTGAGAGGAAATGCAGCCGTGGTCACATAGGATGCTTGATTTAATAAACTGAATTTTTCCATGTCATTTGGTCTGCTTCATGTTATAATAATCGTTCTTTAAAAAAAAAACCACTTTAAGTTAAGATAAAGATCTACACGTTTAGCATTCGCATAAATATTAGCACCTGTGTTATAGAATTTCCCTCATTATGCTTTGTGCCTTACAAAACTGCTAATGGGAATATTTGTTTTTATTACGTGTTTGAAATTTAGGGGTCCTTTTATCAAGCCGCGCTAGTGGGGTTAGCGCGTCGGACATTTCATCACGCACTAACCCCCGCGGCTGGCTAAAAAACTAATGCCTGCTCAATGCAGGCGCTAGCGGCTAGTGCAGCAGGCGGCTTAACGTGCTGTATTACTCGCGTTAAACCCCTACCGCAGCTTGATAAAAGGACCCCTTAGTATTTGTTTCCAACTGAATCCTAAGGGACTGGGATGAATAAATGTATCTAAAGATAAATTAGGCAGTATCAGCGCTGAGATGTGAACAGATGCTTTTGACTTCTTACTCTTGGTTTATGTTTGACGTACCAGCCTTTCCATGCTCTCTGTGGTTTTCCTACCACTTTGTATAGGAGACCTTTGTCGTCAAAGCAACTTTTATTCCCTGATAAGGAACAATTAGACTCATATACTAGAAGATGCGGCAGCTAATGCATTCCATGACTCATAGCCGTGGCAAGCAAAAATGTTTCATTATGCACTCATCACCCTATTTACTACAGTTTAACCTCTTGCACAGTTTTTGCTCCAGGTTTGAAGTGGAATTATTCGTGGGGTGTTTTTTAAACCAGTTTTCCTAAATAATCATTTGCCAAGACCCCTCTTTCTGGTCCAAAATTGGATAAAACTAAGTCCTAAGTTTGTTTAAAAAAAAAAAAATTGTCACAGCTTGCAAATATAATAATTGCTAAAAGATTTATACTCCATCTCAAAGAAATGTTCAGCTCTGTAATAACTTAATTTTACATATGCAATAGCCTTATGATCACTGAAGTCCCAAGCATTGTGAATTATTGTATTATCTCAAATATAATAAACACTCATGTATAATCTGCACCCAGAGTTTTGCATTTTAATGCAAAATCAAATTGTTGTTGTTAGGTGCCATTGACTTGTGTTCAAGTCCTAGCGACAGAGTACAGAAGTAGATTGCCAGGCCTTTCTTCTGCGTAGTATGAATTTGATGTTGTTGCCATTGTCAGATCAAAGGTTCCAACACTGCCCGTATGCTGCCACCCAGAGGGGTGGTATATCGTTAGTCTGACATCTCCACAGAAACCTCTCTGCCTTCAGAGGCCATGCTAGTAGTGAAACTACTGACGGCATAGCTTTCAGCTTCACAGATGCACCCAAGCCCCAGTAGCACGATAAGCCCATGTACTATGTCTGGATTACCTATTTATAATACACAGGTGCAATTCAGGATGTCCATGAAATGCAAGTATGAGGTCGGAAGCACTAAGGCCCTGATTCTCTATATTGTGATCAAAGTTGTGCACATCTCTGCACATTGCTGATTTGCACATGCAACTTAATTTTTTAGCAAGCTACTCAGTGCCGATAATTGGCAATTAACAAGTAATAATTGGCTCTAATTAGAATTTGTGTGCAAAACTTTCTAAGCCTATTGTATAAAGTGGTGCATGCAAATTCAAGGCGTAAATCTCAAAAGGGGGCATGGCCAGGATAAGAGCATGGGCGAGTAATGAGCATTCCTAAAAGTTAGTCACACTGTTACAGACTACGACCAAACCACGCACAACTTAGGTGCTGGTATTTAGGCCTTGTTTTCATTGACCTAAATGGGTCTGCCTAAATGTTAATCATGAGTACAAGTGCTAAGCATTATTCTATAAACTGTGCATAATTTCAGAAGTATTTTATAGAATTGCGCTAAGCACCATCCCCCAATCAAAGGCATACAATGTAAGAAAATGTATGACGGCCCGTTAGCCACCCAAGCAGCATAACTAGACCACCACATCTCCAATCTGCTGATCACAACGTCCAAGTATAAAACCTTCAGGAGAGAATTAAAAACCAAGTTATTCAGGAAATTTGTCAAGTCTAACTAACCTTCTCAATATATCCCCGGACCCTAATGCTTCTTCTAATTATCTATCTTGTAATCTCACTGAGTATGCCCAGACCAATTCTTTTGTAATCCACCTAGAACTGAAAGGTATTTGCAGAATAGAAGACACCAATATAATGTAATATAGAATACGACCCTAAGGCCTAGATTCTCAAAAAAAGGCATTAAAAAATGATGGGCTGCTATCGATTTTTAAAAAGCGAGTCATTCTCCAAAAAACGCTCATGCAAATGAGGTTGGCGGAGAGTAGTGAAGACTCACCAAATTTACATGTGCCCATCACTGATGATAGCAATGGGCACATGCGCAGAATAAATGCAAAAATTAAAAAACAAAACCAAAAACATAACAGCAGGAGAGATGTCCACTCTCTTCCGCTGCCAACTAACACCCCGCCCCCCTAGCAGCCCTAGCAGCGGGAGAGATGCCCACTCTCCCACTGCCAAGCGACTTCCCATCAGCAGTGGAAGAGATGCCCATTCTTCCCACTCCCCCATGACTCCATTGACCAGCACCTTCTCCCCCCCTTACCTTGATTTAGATGACTGACCAGAGAGATGCCTATTCCCTCCAGCCAGCTGGCCCGCCTCTTCAAAATGGGCCTTCAACTCCCTGGTGTATCCTGGGATGCACTGGGGAGAAGCCTGATGCTCTGATTGGTCCAGGTTGTATAAGGCCCCTCCTATGGGTGGGGCCTTAGGCATCTGGGCCAATCAGAGCTGTAGGTCCCTCCTGCGATGCATCGGCAAGGAGCCTAAGGATATGATTGGCCCAGACACATAAGACCCCTCCCATAGGAGGGGCCTTAAACAACCTGGGCCAATCAGAGCCTTAGGCCCCTTCCTGGTGCATCTGGAAAAGGGCTTGAGGCTCTGATTGGCCCAGGTTATATAAGACCCCCGTCCCATAGGAGAGGGTCTTAAACAGCCTGGGCCAATCAGAGCCTCAGGCCTCTTCCTGGTGCATACCAGGATGCACCTGGGAGGGGAAGGCCCATTTTGAAGAAGAGGTATGCTAGCTGACCGGAGGTAGTAGATATCACTCTGGTCAGCCATCTAAATCAAGTTAAGAGGGAGAGAGTGCTGGTCATTGGAGGCACAAGGACTGTTGTATGGGAGCAAGAGAATGGGCATCTCTCCTGCTGCTGGGGGGCAGGTGTCGCTTGGCGGTAGGAGAGAGTGGGTATTTCTCCCACTGCAGGGGGTTGTTGTTTGCAGTGGGAGAGAATGGGCATCTTTTCCACTGCTGGGGGGGGCACTTGGTAGCGAGAGATCTTGGGCATCTCTCCCACTGCCGGGGGGGAGGGGTGTTTGTGGCAGGAGAGAATGGTCCTTTCTCCAGCTGCAGGGGTGGGGGTGGGGGGGGATTGTTTGTGGCGGGAGAAAATGGACATCTCTCCCGCTGCCAGGGTTTTAAACAGTGCTGTCACTGTAACAGCACTTCTGGACCAGTCACTGAATTTTGTCACCAAAAGCTGACGCCGCTCTTGGAGAATGGCTCGGCAATTTTTAAAAATCCACCGGAGTGCTCATTTCAATACTGAAAAGCCCATTTGCATGGCAGTATCAGAAACTGCTAGAAAGCTTGCTAAATTCCAAGATAAGCCATTTTGATAATCCGCCACTAAAATGCATTCAGGCTAAACAGTTGGAAACCAGTTTAGTGGCCACATTAAACTTTTGAAAATCTGGCCCATGCTTTTCTCGAAGTGATGCCAGAGAAAAAGCACCCAATGCACACAGGCTTTGATCTGCAGGGTCAAAGAGTAGGCATGACAATAAGAATCAGCACAGCCACTTTACTGCATACTAACTCATCAGCGTAGGATTAGCGTGTGAGGCCTTACTGCCTGAAAAATAGATGTGATAAGGACTCACTTGGTAATGGTCACACTCTGATGGCAACATTAGGACATGGAAGTCCCAAAATAGGCATCACCTCTTCCTTGCCACATGTGGAACACAGACTATGCAAGTCTTTTTGGCATCGGGCTTTGCTTCCCCATGCTGGATTTGGTCACTCTTCTTTGTCTCTCACCCCATGTGGAACGCAGACCGTACAAGTCTTTCCAACAATTGGCCTCTGTTCCCCAATGCTGTAGTTGGCCACTCTTCTTTGTCTCTCACCCCATGTGGGACACAGACCTTACAAGTCTTTCGAAAAATTGGCCTCCATTCCCCCATACTGGATTTGGCCACTCTTCTTTATTTCTCACTATGGGGGTCTTTTACTAAGGCGCGCTAAACATGACCAGAAGATGTAATCTTGGGATTACAAACTTTCAAAAATTACCACTTACTCCAGCGTAAGATATGTTTAAGAAATATTTGAATGAAGTCTTGAAAGTTCCCGAAACCTCTTATCCACCTCTCACTAAAATATACTATTTACCAACTAGACCACCTGCTCAGAAATCAAACCAGCAGAACCTTTCTGATGATAGTTTGGATTTGACAAATTTCCTTGAGAGGTCCGATAATGAGATACCGGCAACTGCTATGCTGCTTGTACAATTTGCTATTGACTCTGACAGAGAATGGATGCTTAAGTTGTTCTTTAAGTTTAAGGATATACCATTAATGACTAAACTAGTGAGAATATATCCTGATGTGTCACAAATAACCCAAAAGAGAAGAAAACAATTTCTTATTTTGAGACCAAGGGTCTTGCAGTTAGGTGCGACATTTGTACTCAGATACCCCTGTAAATGTGTGATGATCTATAAAGGTTTTTTTAACCTCAGCAGCTGAAAAAGTTTATTTCTGCTAAAGAGCAAACTTAGTATTCTTGAGAGAATTTCTGTTCCAAGTTAGCTCAGTTTAGTAAGATTCTTGTTCCCACTCAGCTACCATCTTTTATTTTCCTAGTACTGTTTGATTAGAAAATTCAGCGAATCCATAGCTTTCTTCCCTCTTAATTGAGGTTGAGGTCTAATTTTACAATCCAGTATATATATACTTGAGTTTCATTTTCATCTTTATGATGAGATAAAGAAGTTTGTTCTGTTTCTTCTTATATAAATTTTTTATTATAGACTATTGTATTATTTCAATGTTGGAACTGGTATTGTATAATTTCTGTGATTTGACCAATAATTATATCAAAAGTATAAAATGAAAATAAAGATTAAAAAAAATACAAAATACAGCAGCTAAACTTATTTTCGGGAAAAAAGTATGATCATGTTTCTCCTCCATTGAGAAAGCTTTACTGGCTCCCAGTCCGCTTTAGGATCCAATTTAAGTGTGCATGCATAATCTTCAAGCTTCTCTATGGAATATTTGACCCTTTAGTCCTCTTATATTGGAATACCTTTACATATTGTCATTCGAGGAATATACAGAGGATATAAGCTATCTTTCCCCTCCTTTAAGGGAATTAAATCTGCTGGGAAGCTTAGTCAAGCTCTTGTCTTCAAACTGGAAGAGATTTGGAATGGACGTTGGATATGATTTATTTTCAGATTGACAAACTAAAAAGTGACAAATCCCCTGGACCGGATGGAATTCACCCAAGAGTATTAAAGGAACTTAAGGAGGAAATTGGCGAACTACTACAAACCGTAGCTAACATGTCAATTAAAACTGGGCAAATACCAGAAGACTGGAGGATAGCAAATGTCATCCCAATTTTCAAAAAAGGATCAAGAGGGGAGCCAGGAAACTACTGACCTGTGAGCCTCACATCGGTTCCAGGGAAGATAATTGAAACACTAATTAAGGAGAACATTGTACAACACTTGGAGGACCACAATCTAATAAGGGCTAGTCAGCACGGCTTCAGGAAAGGGAAATCATGTCTGACAAATTTACTACAATTCTTTGAGATAGTGAACAAAAAAATGGATAGTGGAGAACATGTGGATATAATTTACTTGGACTTTCAGAAAGCGTTTGACAAAGTCCCTCATGCAAGGCTTATGAAGAAACTACTAAGCCATGGAATAGGAGGAAAAGTACACAGATGGATCGGCAAATGGTTTGAAAACAGAAGGCAAAGGGTTAGCATAAATGGGAAATTCTCGGACTGGGAGAAAGTGACCAGCGGTGTGCCCCAGGGCTCGGTTCTTGGGCCTATCTTGTTCAATATTTTTATTAACGACCTGGAAGAGGAAACGACATGCAATATAATAAAGTTTGCTGATGATACAAAACTATGTCGGGCGGTTGGCTCTCAAAGGGACTGCGAGGACCTCCAGAAAGATCTGAACCAGCTAGAAACGTGGGCGATAAAGTGGCAGATGAACTTTAACATAAACAAATGCAAGGTGATGCATCTAGGAAAGAAAAACAAGGAACATGAGTATAAGATGTTGGGGGTCAAGTTAGCAAAATGCGAACAGGAAAGGGATTTGGGGGTACTGATTGACAGTACCCTAAAGCCATCGGCACAGTGTGTGGCGGCGGCGAAGAAAGCAAATAGGATGTTGGGCATAATTAAGAAGGGGATTACGAGTAGATCGGAAGATGTTATAATGCCACTTTATAGATCAATGGTCAGACCGCACTTAGAATACTGTGTCCAACACTGGTCTCCATACCTTAAAAAGGATATAACTCTGCTGGAGAAAGTGCAGAGGCGAGCCACGAAACTTATTAAAGGAATGGAACATATGAGCTACAAAGATCGACTCAGGAAACTGGGACTGTTTACCCTTGAGAAGAGAAGACTGAGAGGGGATTTGATTGAGACTTTCAAAATATTAAAATGATTTGATAAAATAGACCAAGAAGCAGCATTACTGACATTTTCACATTGACACGGACAAGAGGTCATAGCCTGAAACTGAGTGGCAGCAGGTTCAGGACAAATGTCAGGAAGTTTTCTTTTACACAGCGCGTGGTGGATGCTTGGAATGCACTCCCGGAGGAGGTTGTGGAGGAGACTACTGTACTGGAATTCAAGCGCAAGTTGGATGCATACCTTCTTGCATATCATATTGAGGGATACGGTAAATCTGGGCCTCCATAAAGGAGTACCTAAATGGGCCACCATGTGTGCGGATTGCCAGACTAGATGGACCTCGGTGTGATCCGGTGAAGGCGTTTCTTATGTTCTTATGTTCTTATGACTTCCTAACTCTATTAGACTGATAGGCCAGCTACAACAATTTCGTAAAGCTCTGAAACTCTGCTGTTCACACAATATTTAAATGGCTTAACTATAGCATCAACAAAATGATAATAATACAGCTCTTACTTCTCTCATGCTCTTCTTTTCATGTACTCTAGTCTTAATTACATGTGAACCGAGTCAAGATCCACTGGGAGATGACCCGGTATATAAATCGAAGACTAGATTAGAATAGAAATGATAAGCTTTTTTTCACAATTATATATGTCAAATGACTGCTCCTGACGTGTATACCAGGAAATATACAAGCATCCCTCTACATCCTTATAAGTATTTCGATAGGCAGCAAAGGTGAAAATGAGCATGTGCTAAACTGAAATTCAAGTTTTAACATTTTATGGAGAATGCTGGATAGCACATGGCAATGTCCTTTAAATAAAGTAATCGTGTTTTCAGACATTCTTCAGGAAGGACAAGGTTAATACAGCTTTCTATAGTTGTTTGCCCTTGCTTTGTTATCAACACAGACCTCGGAAGACAAAAGGTGCAGCTCTGATCAATACCTGAGTGAAACATCTGTACTGCATGCTAAAAACTGGTAAACTCGATTATGTACAAAACCTAAAGCTTATTTTAATGACCCTGCCAAATCTCTTAAAATAATGCACAGTGCAGTGCCAGTTTCAGATTACTACTTGCAAAAGCCCAGCAAGCCCTCGGCAGTAGACAGCACAATTTTAATGGCTCAAGGTGTTATTTTTCAAGGAGATGAAAGAACTCTCCTATCTGGTCTTCATGGTATGATTGGCTCTCTATCCAGCTGCAGAATGCGGGTGGCAGGTTAATCCTGGAGTCCTACGCAAAATTCAATAGAGATGATATATTCTCCTCTAACACCCCATCAGAATTCAAAAGCAATACAAGAAATATACTGATCCTACATTTTAACCTCAAAGCCTTTACAAAAATCAAACAAATGTTAAGTGCAAGCCATATCCTAGGGTTCTTGTTTTCTTTAAACCTTTGCTGATGAAGGAATGAAAATTAAGGGATCTGGAATAAAACATCAGGTACCTCTATATAGCTTGCATATCCACAATTCTTTATTCAGTAAGAATGCTACTACTATTAATATGAATTATTTCTATAGCACTGTACACAGGGACGGTTTTAGACATTCTGGGACCCAGGGCAGAAATTAAGGAGGGGGCCCCTGATCCCCTCTCCTCTTGGCACCCCCCCCCCCCCAACATCCCTACCTCTCATTACTACCACACATAAAATAACTTTAAATGACTAACAGCGGAAGCTGGAAAGGCCCGCTTTCTTGTTAACATCATTCTACCCATCAAACCCTTAAACACATCCCCAAAGAAGACACGTAAACTTGCGTGGAGAAAACCTGGCCGCAGCCCTGTTTATTGTAAATTAACATATTTAAATAACATTTAAATATAAATAACATTACAAAACAACTTTAAATAACCATTTTTTATTAACCTTCACAATGGTATCACCATTGCGACCCAGATCCCGAGCTACTGCACAGATGTAAATGGCCCCCGACCCTGCCATCTAAGCAAGGGTCCGAGGGGTGGCATGTCCCCACATGCCCCATTGTCCAAGATCATCAGACCAACCAGGCACGGCTCCCAACCGGCCCACCGCTCATCTCCATGATGAGACCAGCCGCCAGTAGCTCGGGATACCGCTAACCAAAGTAAACTCCCACCCCAGAAACTAACGGGCGGGAGGGCGGGAAAGTTGTCTCGGAGGACCGGAAACCGTTAAGGTCCTCCGAGACCCTCTTAAACAACCCTCCACCCCCCGCCCCCACCGACGGCCGCGACAACAACCAATCCCAATTTCCCCCGTCGGGACAGCCTCTACCCATACCCTTCTTCTTTACCTAACCCCCCCCCCCTTTTTCCTAAAGCCTGCCCGACGGACGGCCCCGCGGGCCTTCCAGCTCCGCGTTAGAGCCGTCCATCGAGACAGGCTCTCGGACTTTTTATAACAGCGGAAGCTGGAAAGGCCCGCTTTCTTGTTAACATCATTCTACCCATCAAACCCTTAAACACATCCCCAAAGAAGACACGTAAACTTGCGTGGAGAAAACCTGGCCGCAGCCCTGTTTATTGTAAATTAACATATTTAAATAACATTTAAATATAAATAACATTACAAAACAACTTTAAATAACCATTTTTTATTAACCTTCACAATGGTATCACCATTGCGACCCAGATCCCGAGCTACTGCACAGATGTAAATGGCCCCCGACCCTGCCATCTAAGCAAGGGTCCGAGGGGTGGCATGTCCCCACATGCCCCATTGTCCAAGATCATCAGACCAACCAGGCACGGCTCCCAACCGGCCCACCGCTCATCTCCATGATGAGACCAGCCGCCAGTAGCTCGGGATACCGCCACAAGCCTGTAACCCGTTACAGGCTCCCCCAATAAACAGAGCTGCAATCAAGAGTCCAACACACGCTCACAGCAGGTAGCAAAGTCATCGAGTAAGAGGTCCCACCCAATATCCGAAAGATGTACCTGATCCCGGAAGAACAAACCTGAACAACTAACATCCACCCAGGAGTGTCTAATCTGAACCCCGCCCCGAGCTTCCACCCAACGACCAATTTGCCTGTTCACTTTAGTAAGTCCCCGAGTCCACCGTCTAGACACCAACCGCTTCGGCCGCGGAATAATGTCTGACCAGACAAGCCGTGCACTCGGGAACCAACCCTGAACCACCCCCAGATCACCTATTACCATATCTATCAAATGCTTCCCACTAAGCGCGTCCACATCGTTGCCTCCGAGATGGAAAAGCAACAGATCGGGACACCGAGCACGATGCCGCAGATCCTCCAGTAGGGGGAGCAGCTGGTGCCAACGCATCCCGCGCTGACCCCACCAGGAGACGTAGACTCCACGATGATGGAGCCCCAGGTGCTGCCCGCCGGGCCGAATCACGGTGCGCTCCCCGGCCCAATAGACAAAGGAGTGCCCAACGATCCACACCGATAGGACACGTCGCGCCGCACCTGAAAAGCAAAACTCAACAGTCAAGTCCACGTCCTAAGACTTAAAAGGTCAGTAACAAGAAGTCAAGCAGAGCACCCGCCCACACATCACGAAGCAAACATCTATACCTAGAACTCTATCCCCCGCCCAAGAACTAAACCCCCTGCCAACCAACCAAGCCCAGGAGAGCCCGTTAACCTGAACTATCGGACTGAACATTCACTTGCGGGGCAGCAATCGGGCGGATGTATCCACGATAAGCCCCTGAAGCCCATCTGCCCAATCGTTGAATGGCCCCATCGGGAACACCTGCCTCAAAAGCACTAGTGGCAGCTCCGATTCGAAAAGAGTGGGTGCCGAAGCGCGCCGGTTCAACACCACACCGTCCCAGTACCCGACGCAAAACCGTCAGAAACTGGTATCGAGTGAGACGGGCACCGTCCGCGTGCAGTAACAAAGCCAAGTTGGAGCTAGGTCGAATCGCCATGTAGGCTTCTAGCGACTGGACCGGGCATGAAGCACAGCCCACCACTCGGCGCAGGACCAGAGTGCGCCCCCTGCCCAGCTGATCCGACTTAGACCGGGCAATAAACAAACTCACTGCATCTCCAGACAAGCGAACCTGACTAAACAAGAGACCTCGCAATCCAAGGACGTCCGCCGGGTGTACCAGCAACTCGCCCACCCGCAGCGCCCCAAAGAAAGCCAAGGAGAAGGCCACCCGAAACAGACAAGCCTCAAAACTAGAACTTGCTACCACCGGCAATACTGCTATGATACGGGACAATAAGGCGTGTGTGATGGGTAGCCGGGTATCCGGCATCCGCGGAGCCACGCGATCCCAGGCCGCCAACATCCTACGGGGCAAAAACCCGGCAGATGGGCAGGACCACCCAAAGGCCCTGCAAAAGTATGCAAAGCCCGCCAGGTGACCCGCTGCCGCACTCCGGGAGCAACCTTCCCGTTGAGATCCCGCTAAGAAGTCCACTAGCAGGACCTCCGAAACAGGACCAGGGACCCAACCCCGCGTACGTAGAAATCGACAAACAGTCACAAAACCCCGGTTGTATCGAATCCAAGTGGCTGGCGCTACCGATCGCTGCAACAAGCTCCAGATCCGTTCACCAACAAGCCCCATAAATGCTCCGGCATCGGCGACCCCTCCTCCTTCGCTGAAGGCGCCAACTGGCGAAACTGCAAAAATTGAAAGCGAGAAAGTGTATCAGCAAGTCTGTTCTGAACCCCGGGCACATGGCGAGCCCGGACAAATAGATTAAGGCGCAAACAACGCAAGACCAGCTCCCGCATTACTCTATTCACCTGTAAGCATTTTGCAGCCTGCCTATTCACTACTTCGACCACCCCCATGTTGTCACACCAGAACACCACTCTCCGATTCCGCAACTTCTCCGGCCACAACTCACAGGCGACTAACAAGGGGAACAGCTCTAACAGGGTCACATTACGAGTTAAACCAGCCTTCCGCCAACTATCAGGCCAAGCAGCCGCGCACCAGTCCCCCTGACAGTAGAGTCCGAAGCCTACACCC
The DNA here is from genome assembly GCF_902459505.1 of Geotrypetes seraphini. Taxonomy (NCBI): domain Eukaryota; kingdom Metazoa; phylum Chordata; class Amphibia; order Gymnophiona; family Dermophiidae; genus Geotrypetes; species Geotrypetes seraphini. The sequence continues at coordinate 170,112,402 of NC_047084.1, read as the reverse complement.
CCCGCCGCATCCGACTGCAGCTCCAGATCCACGCTGGAGATATCCGGGAACTGAATGGGAAGCGATCCATTAAAACGAGCCAAGAAGAGAGACCACATATGCAGATCCGCCCGAATCCCCGCTGAAATCCTAACAAAGTGTCTACGATCCCGAACACCTGACGTCGCCGCCGCTAAACGACGGGAAAAAGCCCTACCCATAGGCAGTACCCGACAGGCAAAGTTAAGGGACCCCAACAAAGACTGCACGACTCGCAGAGTAGATTTTTGGGTACCCCGCACCAAAGAAATCAAGGTTAACAACTGTTGCACCTTACCGTGGGGCAGCCTAGTCACCATTGCAACCGTATCAATCTCGATCCCCAAGAAGGTAAGGCAAGTAGTGGGCCCTTCCGACTTTTCGGCAGACAACGGCACTCCGAATTCGGCGGCCATCGACTCGAAGGTTAATTTCAAAAGACCGCAATCACCTGAGCTCGCTTCCCCAACGAACAGAAAATCATCTAGATAATGAACCACCGAGTCTCTCCCCGCGCGTCGAACTGTAACCCAGTGTAGAAAGGAGCTGAACAACTCAAAAAACGCGCAGGAGATGGAACAACCCATCGGCAGGCAGCGGTCAAAATAAAAGGCACCCTCAAACCTAAAGCCCAGCAACGGATAGGAGGATGGATGAACCGGCAATAACCGAAAGGCCGACTCAATGTCCACCTTCGCCAGCAAAGCTCCGCTGCCCGCGATGCTCACCAAACGCAAAGCACTGTCGAAGGATGCGTAGCGAACCGAACAGCGATCACGAGGAATACCGTCATTCACCGAACGGCCCACGGGCCTGGACAAGTTGTGTATCAGGCGAAATTTCCCAGGTTCTTTCTTAGGAATAATTGCCAAAGGGGACAACACCATCACAGGGAATGGACGGACCTGAAAGGGACCCGCAACCCGCGCAAGAGCAAGTTCCTCACACAACTTACGCTGAACCTCCCCCCGCAACATAGAAATCGACGAAGCATTGGAAGCCTGCACGTTAGACAAGGGAAGAGAACAGGGAATAACGAAACCGTCGCTAAATCCCCCCGCCAACACCTCAGCCGCCTGTTTATCCCCGTAAAGGTCCAACCAAGGTCTCATGGCTCCCACCCGGACCGGAGTGGGCAGCCCCTGCACCCTGACCTCACTTGGGTGGAGCAAGGGGGGGCCCAGCTCCTTTTTTGGGGCACTTAAGAGCCGAGTGTCCCTGGCCACATACGGAGCAGGCATGCCGGAAGCGACAGTCTGTAAAGGAACAGGAGGATTTGTTGAACTGCCAGCAGAGACCCGGACCCCCCCCGGCCCCCGGGCCTCCCGTGGGACGAAAGGAACGACCACCCCCAGCTACCGGAAACCCCGCCTTGCCCGCGGCACTCAAGCCAGGCCCACCAGGTTTAGCCATATGGGTGAGCCAAAGATTAATGTCCTGAGTACCCCAGGACATGTGTTTGTTTTCTTCCATCTTGTCGCGGAATGCTTCATCATAATTTAGCCAGGCCCAACCCCCGAACCTCTGATAACCATCAAGAATGGAATCCGCGTAAGCTAACAACAGGCCGTAGTCCTGAGGACGCTCGCGGCCCCAAACGCTGGCTAACCGAAGAAACGCGCGCGACCAATTCACAATATTACGGGACACAACACTCCCTTTAGGCTTCCCCCCCTCCTTCTTACTCTTTTTCTTCCGACCTCGTACCCGGCCTTCCAAAAGCCGGAAAACGTCCACACACGAACGCTTCTTAATCTTGCGGCGAAGAGACCGCGGAACCTTCTCCCACAGCTCCGACAACGCCACAAGGGCCGGGGCCCCCCGATCAGCACCCTCCCGTACTGAGCTCGCACCCGTCCCCCTCCGAGGTGAATCAGACGAGGAAGAGGACGTCGAAGAAGAAGAGGATGATACAGTAGACGAAGATGAAGAAGAAGAATCCTTACCCTTACGACCTTTCCTACCCTTGCCCTTGCCCTTCTTTCGCCTACCCTTACCAAGAACCCCAGCCGCTAAGGCCATGTTACCCGTGTTCTGTTCTCCAGCCGGTCTTCCTTCACCACCTGCCGCTCCAGGAGTGGCGCCCTCCGCAGCTACCACCATAGCAGGACTCCGACGTGTCGCCCGATCTGGCTCCACGATACCAGGTCGTCGTGCAGCATCCGATTCTTCGGCAGGCACTCCTGACGCAGAAGTCCCAGCGACGCACTCCCGATCAGCAGCAGAAGCCTGGGGGAAAAAATCAAGACAGGGGCCAGCAACCTGCACAGCAGAAGAAGAAGTTAGCCCAGAGGGCCAGACCCCCACCCGCTGATCCCTCAACCCGTCACCCCCGGGAGGGGTACTCCCAGCGGGAAGACCCAAGCTCCAAGGAGGAGGCGGGACAGCCCCGTGGTAAGGAGGAGGAACCATGGCCCAGGGATTAGGACCCCAGGGAGACCCCCAAGGACCAGGTGGCCACGACGACCACCAGCTCGCCGTGCTTCCCGGCATCCCGTGACCCAATCCCGACGTAGGGGGCAAGGCACCGGCCCCCGATGGACCGCCCTCTAGGACTCCACCCCCTTCCAAGGCAGGAGCCACGTTGTCCCGGCTACCACACCCCGACCCCTCACCCACATTCGCCACCCCCGCCTGAGGCAAACCAACTAAAAGGCCCCCCGCTGCCGACTCCCTCACTGTCCTAGCAGCAGCACCAGAGAAGAGCCCAGACAGCCCATCAGCAGCCTGCAGAGCACTGCGGCTCCTCCCCCTTCCTCCCTGCAGCCTCCCACGGCCCCTGCGGGCCGACCCCGCGCCACCTCGCCTAATCAATGTCTCTCCTCTGACCTCCAGCGCTATCGCAGTTCGGGCAGCCGAACGCGAGCGTCTGGGAGGCAAGGATCGACACTCCCCTGCAGAGGCACTCACCGGGTCCCGCTCATCCTCATCAAATGAGTCGCCGGCGACCAGGGACAACTCAGCCGGATCCGCCGCAACTGAGGTGGGCACACGCGCCATCGGAAGTTCGTTTAATATTTTTTTTTTTTTTTTTTGATGTATTAGAGGTGTAGCTACCCCCGCCACGCGCCGCCGATCCGAAACCACGACCGCGTACCCCGAGGGACCGACACGAACCGCCGCCACGTGGCAGCCCGAGAAGCCGCGATGCACCGTGCAAAAGTTGTCTCGGAGGACCGGAAACCGTTAAGGTCCTCCGAGACCCTCTTAAACAACCCTCCACCCCCCGCCCCCACCGACGGCCGCGACAACAACCAATCCCAATTTCCCCCGTCGGGACAGCCTCTACCCATACCCTTCTTCTTTACCTAACCCCCCCCCCCCTTTTTCCTAAAGCCTGCCCGACGGACGGCCCCGCGGGCCTTCCAGCTCCGCGTTAGAGCCGTCCATCGAGACAGGCTCTCGGACTTTTTATTCTTCACACACAAAACACAGAACAATCACAAATAGAAATTGAACTGGGAACCCCAAGAAATTAAACTCAGCAAGTATTGCAACACTGGAGAAATAAAACCAGATATGCACTTCTTTTTGTATTAAAAAGAATCCCAGGGATTCCAGGTCTAGGTCCACCCCAAATTAGCCGCCTCCCTTGCTATGGGAGGTGGATAAGTTTTGGTAGACCTGGACCTGGGATGGTGGAAATCCCCAAACCCTGCTCGTTGAAAACCACCTCCTCTGGTCTGGCAGCCAGAAATCTCCAAGCTCTGCAGCTAGCAACAGTGTCTCTGAAAGTTAGTCAAAAATGCATTAAAATTAGTTCAATAAAAAGATCACCTTCTTTCCATTTTCTGTTTACAAACGTTTATCAGAAAACAAGGAAATAAACCCTATGAAAGACAATAGCAAGACTTGTACGTTTTGCTATAAACGTTTATCAACACAGCTACAATAGTACTTTATCCTAAAGCACTATCCACTGGCCTCTCCTGCCCAGTTAGACCCTTTTGAATATCAAGCCCATAGTGCATTAAAACCTTATCTACTTTGTATAAAAATGCCATAACCAATTGACTACTACTGCTTAACCACTGAAAATATTCCCAGAAGCCTAGGAAGCAGGATGCTGTTCTTCAGGCAGTTCCTGGAGCTATTTTAGTGTTTGTTTGTTTTTGGGGTTTTTTGGAGGGAGGGGTGTTGTCTTTCAATCTTCTCAGTTGAATGTCTTTCATTTTTATAGAACTGGCCAGGTAAACAATTCACTCCTTCTGAGGCACTCATTTAAAATGAAATTATCAAGAGCAAATCATTTTCCCAACTCCCTTCATATCGCTGCAAAGTAAAGGTAGGTCAATAGCAGATATTTTAACTGACCATAAGTTGGATTTTTTTTTTAATGTCTCAGAGATGGCTCTTAAAGGTTGAGCTTGCTTGCTTGATGTACTGTTGTCTGTTGGGCTTTGATCCAATCTCATGATCTCAGCAGAACAAGAATCTAATCTAATCTTCTATTTGTGCGTTGCTCGTACCTATACAGGCTCATGGCGACTGTAAAGAGAGGTAAGAAGGGAGAGAAAGAGGAGGGAGAGAGAGGAGGTGGATAGGTAAGAGGGAGAGGAAGGGGAGAGTAAAAGAGGCGAGAGAGGAGGAAGGGAAAGGGAGAGAAGAGAGGGTAAAGGAGATTAATGGGTCCTTTTACAAAGGCGCGGTAGCGGTTTAACGTGCGGAATACCGCGCGTTAAACCACCTGCCGTGCTAGTACCCAACGCCTCCATTGACGAGGTGTTAGGAATTTAGGCTGCCGCGGGGGTTAGCGCGTGATGAAATGTCCGACGCGCTAACCCCCTTAGCGCGCCTTGATAAAAGGAGCCCTAAGTATCAAACAAGAAGGGAGGATGGTGACCATTCTTCATTTCTGATGATTTATTGCTAGGGAACTTTTGCCCACAAATACACCTCTCTTCTTTCATTTTGATACTAACAGATTTCTACCTGTTGGTAGTTTATCGAAAAGCATACTGCCTTTTTGTAGTTTTACAACCACACTCACACGCAAAGTGCTTTACGTACAGGTACTTCAAGCATCTTCCCTATCTGATGGGACCCCCCCCCCCCCCCGTCCCTGTGCATGTTTCACTTTGAATGATTGAACTCGGCTTATCTTTTATTACTTTTTTATGATGTGTAGCATCTTAGATTTCTACATCACACCTATATGAATTAGGGTTTTCTTCACTAACATTTAAATGCAAAAAAAAAGAGAAAGACTTCAACACATCGAAGATGAAATGAGGGTATGTTTGTCTCATATAAGGCCCGCCATTGAAAAAGTTGCCAAAAAGCCATCAATCTCATGTTTCCCACAACCACGCGTAATTTATTAAAACACGGTTATTAATAACTTTCTGAAGTTTGATATTTTTATTCATGTTAATATTTTTTTAATTTTGTGCTGGAAAGTTTTTCACATGTTTTACAGCGTGCAGCAAACCCCCCAAAAAGTATGAGAACCACTGATCTACACTGAATTCACCTAGGGCTCCTTTTACGAATGTGCGCTAGCGTTTTTAACATGCGCTACAATTCCCCACGCGCTAGATGCTAACACCTCCATAGAGCTGGCGTTAGTATTTTTCTGCGTAGCGTGGGACATTAGCACGCGTGGCAGTGTAGCGCGGGGTTAGCACGCACGGCAGTGTAGCGCAAGCTAAAAATGGTAGCGCACCTTCATAAAAGGAGCCCCTAGTCTCTCTCATTCTATACTCCCCTTTACCACACCGTGCAAGAGGTTTTTAGCGCTGGCTGGTGCTCTGAATGCTCTGCGCTGCTCCGACGCTCATAGAACTCTATGCCTGTTGAAGCACTGCAGAGCATTCAGTGCGCTGACCAGCGCTAAAAAAAAAACCTCTTGTGCGGTTCTGTATTTAATTAACCAAAATAAAATTTTTAAGTGATTTGATTTGATTTATTGACTTACTATACCACTTAGCAGAGCCAAAGTTTTTAAAGTATACAATAAAATAAGCAAAACAATACAAATGATAATTCAAAACAATACAAGGGGCCGCTGAAAAGTTCTCAGCTCAACCAACAAAGTTGGTTGATTTTCCACTTTTTTCATTCTGTCTGAAAATATGGAATGAAAAAAGTAGAAAAATCGCTGGACTAAATATAGCCTTCTAAGGAGACTGCCCCAACTTTTCAGCGGCCCCTCATAATTGAAGCTATAACATTGACATAAAAATAGTGGAATCACTATGGGCTCATTTTACTAAGGGCTCCTTTTATCAAGGCGCGCTACGGGGGTTAGCACGTTGAACATTTCATCATGCGCTAACCCCCGCAGCAAGCCAGAAAACTAATGCCTCATCAATGGAGGCATTAGCGACTAGCACGGCAGGTGGTTTAACGTGTGGTATTCCACGCGTTAAACCCCTACCGTGCCTTGATAAAAGGACCCCTAAGGTGCGCTAGCGGGATTATCGCGCACAAACCATGCGCTAAATCAAAAATACTAATGCAAGCTCTATGGAGGCGTTAATGTTTAGTGCGTGCACTTCTTAATAAAAGGAGCCCTATGCTAATATTTCCTTTGCATTTTCTCTCCTATTCATGCATTCACTCTTCATGTAACTAAGTCAAATCTTACAAAAATTGGCCTCTAGGGCCACGCTTTGGCATAAATACTTTCAGAATGCTGATAATCAGTTTTGATACTTCTCTTGCTTACTCTTGGAATGCTTGTCTAGGAGGGGGGTCACTGAAAAGTTCTCAGCCCATTCAGGAAGAGAATGATGCGGAGCCATGAAACTTGCAAGTTATTCCACATTTCTCTTAACACTTTTCATTTCAATGAAGCAAATGCAACTACATCAAAACATCGAAAAGAAATCAAAACATTCCTATTCAAAAAACACATCCTTACTTACTAATCTCTCCCCAATCACACATGATCTCCCCCCCATGAATAACTCTTTAATCAACTCCTCGAACCACACCTACCAAAATGATTCAGATCCCTACATAAACATCTACCACTTGTATCCAATACCTCTACTCCTTCAATGTTAGATAACTTTCCTTTTTTACCCAAATATACTGTTATTCCCCTCTGTATCCTGTAACTACCTTCAATGTTAGGTAACTCTCTTCGGTTACCCGAATATATTATTTCCCACTGTATCCTGTAATTACCTGAATCTTGCTATGTAATTCTATCGGATAAATTTCTGATATCTTTAAATTTGTAACATTCTACTATAACATGTAACTTACTTGAATCATTGTTTATGTAATTCTCTCGGTAATGTCCAGATCTCTTCTAATTGTAATCCGCTTAGAACCGCAAGGCACAAGCGGAATAGAAATCACTAATGTAATGTAATGTAACTAGTAAATGGGCACAAGTATAGGGAAACCAAACCACTGTGACATCACCAATGAGGTTGGCTCTTAGGCATTGGTGGAATGAGGCATTATGACATCACAATACAAAGGCTCGCTGAAAAGTTCTCAGCCCATCCAAGAAGAGAATGATGCGGAGCCATGAAACTTGCAAGTTATTCCACACTTTTCTTGACACTTTTCGTTTCATTTCATATCATTGAAATGAAAAGTGACAAGAAAAGTGTGGAATAACTTGCAAGTTTCATGGCTCCACATCATTCTCTTCTTGGCTGAGCCGAGAACCCCTCGTCTAAATGTTCTTTCCATCTGTAGAAGGGCTTTGATGTCCATGAGGATAATCTGCTTCCTCCTTTGTTCTTATGTATTTGAATGTACATTCATTTTCCTATGACAAATTCTTCTGTGACTAGGCTATCAGGCAATTGTTGAGCATTATCTCTTGGCATATCCCCTGCTAGTCATTTACCGTACTGCTTCTGTCAGGTAGTGGCTTTGAATCTTCATAAAAGTTATATTCCATTTGTTGTCATGTTTTTGAACTGAAAGACATTATTAGTGGATTCTTAGCAGGGTGCTTGTATTATATATGTAATCAATTGTCTTTTTGCTAAGAGTGTTTATTCTCAATGGCTGTGATGCTTCCATTATTCCTACTAAAATTATGTTACATCGACTGCCTGCAGAGTTTAGTTGAAGAGTACTACACAATTGTGGCATGACATGAGCCAACTATAAGAATTCCAAAGATAAGAGGCGAATGTAATGTAATTGTTATTTCTCACAAAGCAAGAGCAAGCAATAGACAGGTAGGCAGTACAAAAGCTACCTCAGATCACATATAGTCTGGGATATACAGTAGTTGCATCTTAAAATCAGGAATCAATCAGGAGCTGCGTGTCAAAGCAGCTCCTGATTGGATAAGGCCCGACTTAGTGCAGGAAGAGGCGGTCGGAGCGTGCCGCAAGTGATTTCCTGCATTTGCGACGCTCCGGCTGCTCTCTCCTGCCTCTCCCGCTGCCCTCTCCTTGTCGGCGGTTCGCAGTCGGAAAATACCGAAAATGACTGGGACCGCAAACCACCGACCGCGAACGACCTTAGTAAAAGGACTCCTTAATTTGGAACAGCGAGGTTTAGAAAGCCAAACCGCCGAAGAAAGCAACAAAGCTAAGTAGAGAATAACAGCTTGAGACAGAAGTTACAATGTTATAAATGTTACAAGGTGTTTAAGAGACTCGTGAAAAATTAAAGTATCATTGTTACGAAGGTGGTTACGGGCACTGTGAAAGTGCAGTGATGATCCCAATGACAACCTAGGCTTGCTTTTATAAGTTTTGAACACAGTAGTTGGTGGTCTCAGCACTTTTTAATAATACACATATTTTGTTTGATTAATGGCTAGGAAGCTTTGCAAAAGTAATAAGAACTTAATTTGGAGGCCATGAATTTCCCCTTACTGCACACTCTTTCATAAGAACAGCCTTACTGGGTCAGACCAATAGTCCATCAAGCCCAGTAGCCCGTTATCACGATGGCCAATCCAGGTCACTAGTGCCTGGCCAAAACCCAAGGAGTAGCAATATTCCATGCCACCGATCCAAGTTAAGCAGTGGCTTGCCCCATGTCTTTCTCAGAAGAGCATACACTCAACAACTTTGCTCCCATGATGAAAAAGGCCAAATGAAAGCAAATTGAAAGAAGATTCCTGAAAGCAACATGGGAAATGACACAAAGCAAAACTTTTCTAGCTCCCCGTCTAGTAAATTAGAGAGCTGAGCAGACTGGATGAATCAATTGGTCTTTATCTGTATCATCTACTATTTCACAGTGCCTGAAAGTATCTTTTAAAAACCTTGTTCTGTATGCAGAACGCTTCTCTCTCTGGCAGTGCATTTTCTAGATGACATATCCAATGAAGTCCTCTGGGAAATATTATCATATTAATGTACATTCTATTTCATTCAACATTTATAGTCCACTCTAATCTCCAATCAGATTCTAGGCGGATAACAATATGTACATAAGATATATCTAGGCAGATAGCAATATTTAAAAATAAACATCAAAGTTCCCAGCAAATTTAAAATAAATCAATTAAAATAATGAGCTTTTAAAAATTTTTGAAAGATATAATATGAAGAAACGTTCCTTAATTCAGTAGAAAGTTCATTCCAAAGTTTGGTGCCTACATATTCAAAAGATTTACTCAAAGACTTCAAACAAATATATTTACTTTTTGAATAACTGAGCTTCAAAGAATGCTAGGAATGAGAAGCAATCCTACTTACTGGAAAGGATAAATATCTTACCCCCTCCTTTACAAGGCCACACTAGCATTTTTAGAACCGGCTGCAGTGGTAAGAACTCCGACACTCATAGAATTCCTATTAACATTGTCGTCTTTACCACAGTGACCGGTGCTAAAAACGCTAGTGTGGCTTTGTAAAGTAGTGGGGTAATAAACTTTCAGGTCCCTTACCATATAACATTTTGGGGTTCTTTTATTAAGGTGCGTGCTAACTGATTTAGTGTACGCTAAAAATTAGTGCACACTAAATGCAAAGGCATCCATTATATTCCTGTGGGTATCTTAGCATTTAGCGTGAGCTAATCTCTAGCACACACAAAAATAAGTTAGCACGCACCTTAATAAAAGGGCACCTTTATATATCAATGTGACTTCTTTAAAATGTATTCTTTTCTCAACCGTCAACCAATGCAATTGATTTAAAAATGGAGTCACCCTATCATATTTCTTAGCTTTGAATATCAGACGTGCCCCTGTGTTCTGAAGCATATTTTAACTTCGGTGTAATATCACAGTACAATGAATTACAATGATCTAATAGGTAAAATAATTGCCCTAACTATTGTTTGAAAATATAGAACGTATTACACGTAATTGAAGTAATAAATAAAAACCCTCTTAATTAATAAACTTGGTTCTCAAAAATCAAACCACAATCCAGTATAATACCACAAACCCTAGATTTCTTCTCAACTAGCATCTTGCCAGTGGACAATGCTATTGTTTTTACCCATAAACCTTCTGGATTGCCAAAACAAACCAACTTGGTCTTCTGTTTATTCAATCTTAAAAATTTTAATAGATATCCAATTATCCACTAATGTTATTGTATTGTGAATAAATCTAAAAGCCTCCTCAGAGTTTTCTAAAATTGGACTCAAAATAAAAAGCTGGTGTTGCTTAAATATGAAAGACAAGGAATTGAATTTCTATTTGTGATGAAGGCTCTGAAAATTGTTAATTATGGTCCCTAGATTAGAAAAATCTTTGACATATGATCAATGCATTAAGGATATATGCCTGTTTTATAGACTGTAGGCTTCGGTAACCCATAATATACCCATAATCCTCAGAACATATATTAAGATACATATACACAATGTACTAGTATGACAGATTATTTCTTTTTCTTGTATTTTCTCAATTGTTTGTCAGAGGCATTCCTAGTTGACTACTTGTTTTGTTGCAAAATTTTAATTGCACTTATACTTTAAACAGAAAGCTTGCTTTTTATGGAGGAGAAAGGAACTGACCCATCAGTTTCTTCTTGCTTCCTGCTTTGGGCTTTCAACTTAATTGCAATAGTAAGCATTCATCTGCAACTACCTAGGGATGCTTCACTGATTTTATTTCCCTCCTGACTCGCTTAGCATTAATTATTGCAATAACACTCCTTGGGGGGAAGCTGGACATGCACTTTGTAGAGCCCTGAAATTGTGAATCAAAAGTCTGGGATGTGATATGCAATGGCTGGGACTCCATCCCCCACAGGAACTGATGACATGGCTTCAGCAGGACTGGAAGACCAAGAAACATGACCTTGTAACAAAATCCAGGTTTTCTAGATAGCAGTGCATAATGTTACCACTGAGTCACCAAGCAGGACTCAAAGGGGCTGATTCTATAAATGGGTTTCCCGATTGTAGGCAGTGGTAGGCTTCCTACCGCTGCCCAGCAGCCAATTGGGATGCACATTTTTAAAAAGAAACATCCCCGAGGCAGGCCATCTACACTGGAGGCATTTGTAGTGGTCATGTGAAACCTGTCGGGACACTTAAGCTCACCCAAGCTGGGCGTGGGCATGGCTTTTCCCAGAAGTGGCCTTGAGTGAGCTTAAGAAGCCCTAGGCATTGCCCTGGGGCCGCAACAGATGTCTGAAATGTAGGTCAGCAAATTTGGCCTACATTTCGAAAACTAAAACTAGACGTGGCCAGCTGAACTGATCGGGGCAAGGGAATCCCCAATCAGATGAGCCGGCAGAGTCCTGCTGGCTCAGCAGATCGGGGGTGGGGGGGAGGGAATACCCCTGCCATGCCATGATCAGCTGTGGCAGAGTACATCCCAACATCAGCAGAAGGGATATCCACTCCCTCCTGCTGGAACCTCTGAAACCTCCCGTGAAGTCCCTCAGCATGAGGGACACCCATTCTCTCCTGCCAGAACCCACAACCCCCCCCCTCCAGTAAATCCCCCAACAGGGGGATGCCCACTCCCACCTGCTAGAATCCCCTGATACTTCCCCCAAGACTCTAGACTCCTAAGACCACACCCCAAAGCCCCACCTTAATACCCCCCACATCTTTCTAGGTGAAAGTCCGGCCAGAGTGATGCTTACTCCCTCTCGTCAACAGAAACGCTTCTTCAAAATGGCGGGCCTTTCCCTTCCCGGTGCATCCTAGGAAGCAATGGGTATGACCTAAGACTCAGATTGGCTCATAGGAGGGGCCTTAGGCATCTGGGCCAATCAGGGCCCTAGGCCTCCTTCCTGATGCATCCTGGAATGCAATGGGTATGACTTTAGATTTCGATTGGGAGGGAAATGCTGCTGCTGCACAGGGAAGTATGGGGGAGGGAAATGCTGCTGCTGCACAGGGAAAGGTGGGAGGGAAATTTTGCTGCTGCATAGGGAAGTGGGGGGGAGAGAGGGAAAGGAGGCCAGGGAGCAAACTTGCTTTGCTTTGAAGGGAGGGGGTGTGCAGGGGGGCAAGGAGCAATCTTGGTTTACTTTGTGGGGGCAAGACAGAAGGGGGCCACAAAGAGAGACAGAAAGAAAGGCAGGCAGGCAGAGGGCCACGGAGAGAGACAAAGACAGGCAGGCAGAGCACGAGAACAAAAGACAGAAAGCCAGACAGCCAGCCAGACAAAGGGGGCCAGAGAGAGAGACAAAGGGGGCCAGGGAGAGAGACAGAGGGAGGAGGAGAGACAGAAAGAAAGGAAGAAAGAGACAGGGGCAGGGAGAGAGAAAGAAAGAAAGATAGACTGACATATATTCTAGCACCTGTTAATGTAACGGGCTTAAACGGGCTTGGAATAATAGGATGTAACGGGCTTAAACGAGCTTAAACGGGCTTGGAATAATAGGATGTAGCCCTCTGGAATCCCTACATTTGTCACACATGTATAAACTTACACACACACAAAATATATCTAATATAATAAAACGCTAGGCCGCACATGCGCACTCCCATCACGTGCATCCGTTTTCTGTGAGATGTACAGCATCTCAGATAGGAGTGCGCATGCGCCCGAAACACTCTCTCTCCTCCCCCGAGACGGATGTCGGACATGGTGGCTGTCGGCCCGTGCTGTTTTTTGATCTGCCCTGCTCCTTGTCTGAAGTCCTCTCTCCTCCCCCGAGGCGGATGTCTGACGTGGCGGCTGTCAGCCGTGCTGTTCTTCGCTCTGCCCTGCTCCTTGCCTTACTATATTTTTAAGTTGAAAGACGAGGCAGCAGCTCCTCTCAGGATCCCCACCTGTGTCGGAAGTCCAATGCAGTTGGGGATCTTGAGAGGAGCCGCCACCACCGTGTTTTTCAACTTAAAAATATACTAAGGCAAGGAGCAGGGCAGAACGATCTTCAAAATGGCGGCAACTCGATCTCCGTTCCTCCGGGGGGGGGGGGGGTCTGGGAGGAGAGGGATCGCGGCCACTCAGCGCCCCCACCGAGGAGCCCAGCAACTTTCCGCTGCCCAGGACCCGAGTCATTTGCAGCCCCCCCTCTTTCCTTACCGCGGGCCCAACTGGCGATTTAAGCAGCGTGTGCAGCACTCTTCACACGCTGCTTCGGGCCCTTCTACTGCCCTGATTTGCTCCAGACGTGCCAGAGTAAATCAGGGCAGTAGAAGGACCCGAAGCAGCATGTGAAGACTGCTGCACACGCTGCTTGAATCGCCATGTGTAGTCGGGCCCGCGGGAAGGGAAGGGGGGGGCAGCAAAGGACTTGGGCCCGCGGTTGTAGTCGCGACTGTGGGAAGGGAAAGGGGGTAGAGGAAACGCTAATGCTGCTGCACAGGGAACTGGTGTGGGGGGAGGGAAATGGAAGGGGGAGCGAATGCTGTTTTGCACAGACAGACAGAGGGAGGAAGGGAGACAGAAAGACAAGAAGAAAGACACAGGGACAGGTGCACAGGGAACTGGTGTGGGGGAGGGAAATGGAGGGGGAGGGAATGCTGCTTTGGACAGACAGACAGAGGGAGGAAGGGAGACAGAAAGACAAGAAGAAAGACACAGGGGCAGGTGCACAGAGAACTGGTGTAGGGGGAGAGAAATGGAGGGGGAGGGAATGCTGCTTCGGACAGACAGAGGGAGGAAGGGAGACAGAAAGAAAAGAATAAAGACACAGGGGCAGGGAGATATACAGAAAGACAAACAGACAAAGGGGGCCAGGGACAGAGACAGACAGAAAGAAAGACAGCGGGAGTCGCGTCAGGAGGGATGCGGGATGCCGCAGAGGGAACTTTTCCAATGGGTGCAACTGGGCGGCTGTCGGGAGCCTCTGATCAGGGGCAGAGCAAGGTAAGTGTATCATAGGGATAAGAAGGAGGAGGGGGGGAGAAAAAGGAAGGGACGCCTACTGCTGGACAGGGGGAGAAGGAAATAGGTGCTGATGGACAGGGGGGGTGAAGAAAAAGGAACGGAGGCCTAATGTTGGACAGAGGGAGAAGGAAGGTGCTGCTGGACAGGGGGAGGTAAAACAAAGGGAGAAGGGCTGCTGCTGCATAAGGAGACCTGTGAAGGGGTGGTGGTGGACACAGGGGAGGTAAAAGGAAGGGAGAATGGACAGGGGGAGCAGGCAAGGGGTAGTGATGGACAGCCAAGGAAAAAGAAAGAAAGCGGCTAAGGAGAGAGAGAGAGAGAGAAAGAAATAAAGAGAGACACACACACATATATTCTAGCACCCGTTAATGTAACAGGCTATAAGACTAGTATATACATATACACACACACACACACACACACACACACAGTTGTACTGCTAAATAATAAAATTGCTCCATCAGTTCTGTTTTTTTTTTATTATATACTCCTGTCAGTAAAGGAACTGCCAAAGGACACTTGCTGTGCACATCTAATACCAAGAAAATCATCATTTCAGCAGTAGCCCATGCAATTACTATAATTATCAGTAGTGGATAAAGAAATGACTGACTGTGTGGGATGAATAGGGATTTATTTGTAATGAATTTAGAGCTTGATCCCACTGGTATCTATATGCAGAGGTCAAAAAAATAGAGAAAATGGACTATTAGGTTACCAGGGACACAAATTACTATATTAATCTTGCTGATAATTTTAGCACATACAAAGCAATTGTGTATTCGTTATTGGCATATTACAGTATTACAGAACTTCAGATTGGATCTGCTAGGTGGAAATAGATGCTCCTAGGTTTCAAAATTACTGTGGAATCACTGTGACTAACGTAGTCCTGTGAATACTTGTTTCCATAACCAAGATGACACAATAGATGGAAGAATTTTTTAAAAAATTCTCTCTTTACAGGGAGAAAGTTGTCTCAGTGTGATTACAAAGTGGAAATACTGAAGTTATTGGTATATCCTTATGGAAATACCGGTAGTTCCAAGTTCCAAGCTAACAGACAACAATCCTGGCTGGGAAACTGCATAAATAAAACCAGACAGACCTACAACGCATTCCGAAAATCTATCAAAACCACTCTGTTTGACAAATACATCACCTAAACAGACCTATGCTTTGTCCCCCTACAACCCAAAGCAATCTTCAGGCAATTCCTACCCCTCTCACTTTCCCTCAGACTTTCTACCCCTCTCACTTTTCCCTCCACTACCCCCCACCCACCCCACCCCTTCTTCTGTAACTTTCCCCTCATGCATCTATAATTCGCTGAATGTCCAGCCTCCTTTCGATGTTGAACAGCCTAGAAGTCGTCTGACTATGGCGGTATAGAAAAATAAAGTTATTATTATTATTAACTCTACTTGCAGTATTGGTGGATTAAATAATACAATCAGTACAAACACGTTCTCCCAAATGGCAGAGATCTTAAATATTTCAAAAACATTAAAAAAAAAAAGTGGACCTCTGAACTTACATAACCAAAATTGATATCTAGAAAATCTCAAATCAATAAATAATGCAAGGTTAAGTTAAATGCAATAACAAGTCTTCCCCAAAAAGCATTGTATATTTACTAGAGCAGTTAATGAAATACAGTTAGTAAAATGTAATAATTACTAAGCTGCTAATGCTATTAATAGTCCAGTCCAATGAACATACTGATCTTTACTTTTGACAAGTATTCCACAAAATAGTTATCTTACAAAGAGTCTGAAGACACAGTCCCAACGAAAGCCCTTGTTTCATACTGGCTGCTTCACGAGATTTGCATTTACACACGGCTGCACCGTTGCTTCAGAAACTGGGTGCATACCATAAATTATATTATGGCCTAGAATTGCAGCTGCTGAGTCAGACCAGTGCCCAGCAGTCTGCTCATGCAGTGGCCCTTAGGTCAAAGACTAGTACCCTGAGACTAGCCTTACCTGCGTACGTTCTGGTTCAGCAGGAACTTGTCTAACTTTGTCTTGAATCCCTGGAGGATGTTTTCCGCTATTACAGCCTACGGAAGAGCGTTCCAGTTTTCTACCACTTTCTGGGTGAAGAAGAACTTCCTTACGTTTTTACGGAATCTATCCACTTTTAACTTTAGAGAGTGCCCTCTCGTTCTCTCTACCTTGGAGAGGGTGAACAACCTGTCTTTATCTACTAAGTCTATTCCCTTCATTATCTTCAATGTTTCGATCATGTCCCCTCTCAGTCTCCTCTTTTCAAGGGAGAAGAGGCCCAGTTTCTCTAATCTCTCACTGTATGGCAACTCCTCCAGCTCCTTAACCATTTTAGTCGCTCTTCTCTGGACCCTTTCGAGTAGTACTGTGTCCTTCTTCACGTATGGCGACTAGTGCTGGACGCAGTATTCCAGGTGAGGGCATACCATGGCCCAGTACAGAGGCATGATAATCTTCTCCGATCTGTTTGTGATCCCCTTCTTAATCATTCCTAGCATTCTGTTCACCCTTTTCACCACAGACGGCTTCATTGACTTGTCGACCAGTACGCCCAAGTCTCTTTCCTGGGGGAGTCTCTCCAAGTACTTCACTGAACATCCTGTATTCGTGTATAAGATTTTTGTTACCGACATGCATCACCTTACACTTATCCATGTTAAACCTCATTTGCCATTTGTGGCCCATTTGTCGAGCGTGTTTATGTCACGTTGCAAGTCTTCGCAATCTTCCTGCATCTTCATTATGAATAACTTCGTATCATCTGCAAATTTAATCACCTCACTCGTCGTACTAATTTACAGGTTGTTTATAAATATATTGAAGAGCACGGGTCCAAGTACCGAACCCTGCGGCACTCCACTCAAGACACTTTTCCAGTCCGAGTATTGTCAGTGTACCCCCACTCTCTGTTTCCTATCCGCCGACCAGTTTTTAATCTACGTGAGTATTTCACCCTCGACTCCATGGCTCACAATTTTTTGAAGTAGTCGTTCATGTGGAACCTTGTTGAATGCCTTCTGAAAATCTAGATATACCAGTCACCCTTGTCTATCTGCCTGTTTACTCCCTCGAAGAAGTGCAGCAGTTCATCAAGCAAGATCTTCCTTTGCTGAAGCCATGTTGGCTGGTCCTCATCAGATTGTGTCCATCAAGGTGATCAATAATGTGGTCCTTTATCAGCACCTCTACCATCTTTCCCGGTACTGAGGTCAGATTCACTGGTCTGTAGTTTCCCGGATCTCCCCTTGAACCTTTCTTGAAGATTGGCGTAACATTCACCACTTTCCAATCTTCTGGAATCCTTCCTGATTTGATCAACAGATTGGCTATTAGTTGAAGCAGTTCAGCTACAGCCCCTTTCAGTTCCTTGATTACCCTCGGATGGATGCCATCCAGTCCCAGGGATTTATTGTTTTAAGCCTATCAATCTGCCTGCATACCTCTTCTAGACTGACCGTCAACCCTGTCAGTTTCCCGTCTGTTTCCTGCGTATAGCCTGTCGGCTTCCGGTATGTTGTGGATATCCTCTTCTGTATATATAGACGCAGAAAAATGTGTTCAGTTAGTCGGCAATGGCTTTGTCCTCCTTTAGCACTCCCTTTAATCCATGGTCATCCCACGGCCCCACCACTTCCTTCGCGGGTCATTTCCCTTTAATATATCGAAAGAATGGCTTGAAGTTTTTTGCCTCCTTGGCTATTTTTTCCTCATAGTCTCTTTTGGCCCCACTTACCGCCTTATGGCACCTGCTTTGATGTTGTTTGTGTTTTTTCCAGTTTTTGTCTATTTTTGACCTTTTCCATTCCTTAAACGAAGTCTTCTTGTCTCTTATCACTTCCTTCACGGCTACAATGAGCCATGCTGGTTCCTTGTTCTTTTTCCTCTTGGATCCCTTGTTGATATGCAGTATATATAGATTTTGCACCTCGGTGACTGTATCTTTAAAAAGGGACCATGCTTGCTCTAGCGTTTTTAAAGTGCTTATCCTCTTCTTAATCTTCTTCCCCACCATGATTCTCATTCCTTCGTTATTCCCTTTTCGGAAGTTCAATGCCATGGCAGTCGTTCTGGATCAATGTTTTGCCCCTGTGTCCAGGTTGAAGCGGAACATATTGTGATCACTGCTTCCCAGCATCCCTTCTACTTCTGCACCTTGCTCCGGTCCTCGTAGTCCATTTAGAATTAAGTCCAGAATTGCATTTCCTCTCGTATTTTCCTTGACAAGTTGTTCCAGGAAGCAATCACCTACAACATCCAGAAACTTGGTCTTTCTACTGCAGCCGGAGGTGCCTAGGTTCCAGTCTATAATTGAAGTCACCCATGATAACTGTGTTGCCTCCCTTTACTACCCAGGAGCATTGAATGGCCAAACCACAGTCTGATGCTCCCAGCCATGACCTCCAGAGTCCTCCCTCCAAAAAAGTATAGCCACTGTGAGATACAGCCCTCTCCAGAGCAGAGGCCCCTTTGAAGTAGACTTCACTGTTCAAGAACCTCCCAAATGAACTCCACCCTTATGGCAGTACCTTAATTCACTGGTAGTCTAAGGAGTCCTCAGGCAGGCACTATCCTTAGTTGCTTCTGCCTTTTCAGCAACATCCATCAAAATGGCACCAGTAAACATAGTCTTTCATGATTACTGCTAGTGGTCATCTTTTCTTATACAGAAATATGACCCCTAGTGATAGTTGCACAATTTTGATGGATGGCATTAGGACAGGAACAACTGGGGACAATCCAGCCTGGGGACTCCCCTAGACCACAAGGGAATTAAAGTATGAATATGGGGGTAGGGGTTTGATTGGGAGATCAATTTCAAAGGGGCCTTTACTTGTTGGAGCCATTTTTTTTTTTGGGGGGGGGTAGATTAGAGTTATTCGACTTTGGGGGTGGATCCTGGATGTCTTGCAAGCAGCATTATTTGACACAGTAGTCAGCAACCTTCAGAATTGTTATTCTGCAGGTTGATGACTTCCTTGGTAAATCAAAGTACAGTAAAAGCTTGCTTTTTAATATACCTTGATGGCTTCCTCCTTAATAAACACAACCCGTCTAAAGGGAGGGTTTGCTCATAAATTGGGGCGATAGAAGATATTTTGTCACAGTGAGTTTTAAAAGCAGATTTTCTCTGATTGCGCTGAGAATGAGAGAGGTTTCTGTCATTTTGGCTGAGCAGTATTCCCTGCAGTAGACATGTAGCAATTTCATAAATGTTATTTGGATGATCTAAGCAGAGAGGGAGGTGGGCAGTACCTTATGTTAATTATTCACTGTTTTGCCTAGCTGTACCTTCCACAACAGACTAGCACAAAAATAGTCTGACTCACTGATTTATATTGTTAAACAGGATCACACATACATTAGCTTCTTTTAAGAATGAGTATACTATTTATTTACAAAGAAAATAAATAGTACTTCACCATGGGTAACTGCTGCATCCTTATGACTCTCCCAAACCGGTAAGTCCTCAACAGTCAGGCAAGGAGCTATTCCATGGCAGGGGATCTCTAGGCAACATGTCTGCCCCACAGATGAGCTTCAAGAACAACATGGGGGCTTCCTTTATAAAATTTGCTTGCAATGTTTATCTTCTAAACACACTCAGGATGGTAGTTTGTAGTTATAGAAGCAAGTTTTCACAGGACTGTTAGTCACAGTGATTCCACAGTAATTTTGAAACCTAGGAGCTTCTATTTCCACCTAGCAGATCTGATTTGTAATACTGTAATATGCCAATAACAAATACATGTTCCCAAAATATGAGGTTACATCTAGGTTATATAGAATGAATAAAAACAAGATATTTATATGTGAAAGTTCAAATTTCAGTCAGTCCCAGTCATTCAGACCAAATGTTCTGTCTGAATAACTAGCTTTGAGAGCTTCACTGATAAGAAACTCAGCTTCTAACAGGTGCTAACTATTCCCAGCAGGCAATAATCGAGTCTTGACAAAACCATAGCCTGAACTACAGTACGGAAATCATATGGCGCTAACATTGGTTTTAATCGGTGTAACAGATGCATTTGTGCAAAACATACTTGTACGGTCTTGGTTACTTGCAACTTCATTGTTAGGCAAGAATCAAGCCTTACACCTAAGATGGTCATAGACTCATGTACCGAAAGAACATCATCAATAACTTTCACTTCTGTAGACCACTGATGATCTGGCTTTCCTACCATTATTTCAGTTTTATCTACATTTAATTTCAAACTTTGTTCTCTCATCCACTCCTCAATTTTACACATAATCTACTCAATGATTTTTCAAAATTCTTATCCCATCCACCTACTGGGAAGAAAAAAATAATATAGTCTGCATATATTCGATATTCAACTCTTAAAGCAGAAAAATGGAAGAAAATTGAAAGTTAATGCCAAAGATGGATGTAGATAATAAATGAGAAACTGACTATAGTAATAAATACCAGTGGTAAGAGAGCAAATGCCGTCTGAAAAATGCTCAGAAAAAGTGAAACTCTGAAGGGGGGTGAATACCTCCCCTTAGTAAAAGAGTTTACCATCCAATCATTGCATTTACTTTATGAAACATCACTCTCTAACCGTTGGTAAAAACTTCAATTGTTTGAAAAAATTGGCAACATTTGACATTTTGGAAACGTTATATAGATGATATTTTTGGCATATGGACAGGCACAGCAGAAGAATTGGATCAATTTTTAGGATGGTTGAATAGCTGTGACGTTAATCTGCAGTTCACCTTACATAAAGATTGTCATCAAGTACCTTTTTTGGACATTAACATTCAGTTGAGTAACGGGAGTTTTCAAACAAGTACTTACCGAAAACCTACCGACCGTAACAATCTTCTTCAATATGATAGTTTCCATCCGAAACATTTAAGGGACAATATCCCAGCGGGTCAATTCTTGAGGCTCCGAAGACTGTGTACCTCTACACAGGATTACATTGTTAAGGCAGAAGCTATGAAAGCCAGGTTTGAAGAAAAGGGTTACCCCGTCTCTGTTATCAAGAAAGCATATAAGAGGGGTTTGTATGCCAACCGCCCTTTATTATTAGAAACACAATCCAAAAGTGATGATCAATCTCTAGTATGTGTTTTACCTTATTCGCAACTGGCATTTCATATTAAACGTACCATTAAACAGCATTGGTACGTTATGCAATACCATCCAGAGTTTCAGGAACCCCCCCGATTTGCATTCTCCAGAAATCAAAATTTAAAGCAAAAGCTGGTTCATTCCCAGTTTAAACACCCTCTTCAGGACATTTCCATTGACATGAGTGGGCATCATCCATGTGGGCACTGCAGAATGTGCCAGTACAGTGTTCCCTTACAGCACATGAATTTGATTACCAAAAGAAAATTTAGCCACACAGCCTCAGATTGTAACACAAAACAAGTCGTGTATATAATACAATGTCCCTGTGGATTAAGATATGTGGGCTGTACAGTACGCAGTGTTAAGACCAGGATAGGTGAGCACATTAGCAGGATAAACTCTGGCATACAAGAAGCTCCCCTTGTACAACATTGGATGCAACAGCGACATGATATTTCCAGTTTGAGATTCTCAGTACTTGATACAGTTATTACTACCAGAGGGGGTGATATACCCAAACTTCTCTGGCGTAAGGAACAGAAGTGGATCTTCGAGCTAAATACGCTCCACCCCAGTGGATTAAATAATGAGATTGAGTGGGTGGCGTTCCTGTGAATTGGAGTGTTTTTTTCCTTTGTTTCGTTTTTTCAACAGCTCTTTATTTATAATGACAGTGTTCCATTTCAGACATTAACCTTTTGACGTCATCATTTTTCTGACGTCATCACGTTCCGTCGGAGGTCACCCCTCCTCCTCACTGTAGTATAAAATTGGTGAGGAGGTGAGCGGTCTCCGTCGTTTGAAATCTTCAAGTTTTGACAAACGGTACGTGAGTTTTTTCAGTGCTTCTTCCTTGCTCCTAGACTGCCAAGAAGTAGTATAGATTGTTCTCAGCGCATCATATAAAAGTGTTTTGCGCTGTGTTTGATATAATATTTGTTGTTATTTCCAGATCATCTCTTGGGAAGATACATTTATACCAGTGTGCAGTATTGTATTGGGTCTCCTGAAGCAGTTTACCGAAACGGGGCCACGTTGAGACCCCAGAGCCCTTACATCTACAGTCTTTAAAGTCTGCACAGATAAGTGCATGGTTCTCTGTTATTGAGCAAGAGATTTTCTAGCAAGAGATTTTCTTATGTATGACAACTTTGAACATTTTTTGTCGACTAAGCAATTTTTTCAAACAATTGAAGTTTTTACCAACGGTTAGAGAGTGATGTTTCATAAAGTAAATGCAATGATTGGATGGTAAACTCTTTTACCAAGGGGAGGTATTCACCCCCCTTCAGAGTTTCACTTTTTCTGAGCATTTTTCAGACGGCATTTGCTCTCTTACCACTGGTATTTATTACTATAGTCAGTTTCTCATTTATTATCATAGTTACTTCACTGACTAGTGTATATATATGTCCCTGTAAGCCTTTTTTGACAAAGATGGATGTAGGGCAGAAAGTGAAGAAGGAGAGAAAAACAGCACATGAATAAGACCTACTGATAAGAGCTTCTCTTTTCTCTGTTTGCAAGTCTGCTAACACAATGGTCAACAATGACTACTTATGAAAACTAGGCCTAGAGCCACACATTTGAAAACTATGCAATGCTAATACTGCTAGAACAAGGCCTAGGCTGTTAGGTGAGGTTCTACACTGATATGAGCTTTATTACACATTTTGAGGGAATTAATTCAAGGAAGGGAATAAATGTTGTGCATACACTAAATGGAGAGAGCTGGATCAGAATAAGAGAATTAGAAAATGTTCCATCATGAGTTTAGAGGAAAGGTAGTTGGGTAGGTTTCCCAAAGAACAGGCTTTTAATTCTAAGTTTGCTATGGGTGAACAATATGCTTCTTATTCAGCCAATATTGTTGATTCTGGCAGAAATGGGAAATAGCCCTCTACTGGGGAAACCCTGTTAATGGTGGCTGCAGAGCTCTCCTGAAGATAAGAGGAATAGTAGCCCTTGGAAACATTGCTCAAGGCACAAAGATCATTAGGAGTGGCCCAGGGCTGAACAAATTGCCCTATGGGGGGGCACTGTTGGTGCCTAGGCCTGAGAAAAGCAAAGGTAGCCCTCTAGTAAAGAACCCTGTCACTGGAGGTTTCAGAGCACTTTTAGGACTGGTAATCCTGAACACCAGTAGGAAAATACCTAAGAGGCTCCTCTTGAAGATCCTGTGAGGGAGAAGGTCTCCAGGGTGTGATTAGTACTAATGGCCCCACAAGGAAGAAGGCCTCTAGGGTGCTATTAGTATTAGTGTTCCAACAAGAGAGAAGATCCCCTTAGTCTGACAAATGGAGGATACTTCTTGGGAGGACAGTAGTATTCTGTTCTCATATGAACAAGTAGTCATCAGAGCCTAGAGAAGGGGTGTCAAAGTCCCTCCTCGAGGGCCGCAATCCAGTCAGGTTTTCAGGATTTTCCCAATGAATATGCATTGGAAGCAGTGCATGCAAATTAGATCTCGTGTATATTAATTGGGGAAATCTTGAAAACCCGACTGGATTGCGGCCCTCGAGGAGGGACTTTGATACCCCTGGCCTAGGGAGAACTTCCAAGTAACTGTAGCAGGTATCAATCTAGCCATTCTAGAAGTCCAGCAACCACCTGTCCAAGAGAATTCCAGTGAAGAGGTAAGATCTGGGGACTGAGTGAGGAACAGCATGGAGAAGGAACAGCAAAGAACAGGAGATCCTAGCAGTAGCATACCAAGGGTGGGGGGGGCGGTCCGCCCCGGGTGCAAGCTCTGAGGGGATGTTCCCAGTCCGGATCCCCCCCCGCGCCGGGTGTCGAGTCTGGAAACAGCCTGCAGCAAGATCGCGATGCCAGCGATCTTTGCCTGCTTCGGCTGTTTCCTCCGCCGCAGTCCCGCCCCTCCTTTGATGTCAGAGGAGGGGCGGGACCGCGGCAGAGGAAACAGCCGAAGCAGGCAAAGATCGCTGGCATCGCGATCTTGCTGCAGGCTGTTTCCCCAGGAAAATGGTGCGGGGAGGCCTGGGGGATGAGCAGTGCTTTGTGGTGGTGGTGGGGGGGGGCGAGCGGACCTTCGAGGTAGTGGGGGGGCATCAGGCCTTCAGGGTGGGGCGGGCAGACAGGCCTTGTGGAGGGGGGAGACAGGCCTTCAAGGGGAACAGGCAGGCAAGCCTTCAAGGGGGGGGACAAGCCTTGGGGGGGGGTGCAGGCCTTTGGGGGGACAGGCCTTCAAGGGGGACAGGCAGGCAGACCTTCAAGGGGGGGACAGGCCTTCAAGGGGGACAAGCCTGCAGGCCTTCAAGGGGGGGGCACAGGCCTTCAAGGGGAACAGGCAGGCAGGACTTCGGGGGGTGCAGGCCTTCGGGGGGTGCAGGCCTTTAAGGGAGGGACAGGTCTTCAGGGGTGGGATGCAGACATTTAAGGGGGGACAGGCCTTCAGGGGAGGGGGGCCTTGGTGTAGAAGTACACGGGGGGAAGGGGGAGGGGTTCAAAGAGATGTGCATATGCCGGACTTTGGGTGGGAAGAAATAATGGGTCTGAAAATAGAGGAGAGAGAGAGAGAGATGATGGACCATGGGTTTTAGGGAGGGAAGGAACAGAAAGGAAGAGAAGTTGGACACAAGGGATGATGTGGAGGGGGGGATAGAGATACTGGTTAGGAGGGTAGTTGGGAAAAGAAAAGGAGAGATGGGGTGGTGGGGAAGGAGGGAGAGCTGCTGGATGAAAGGGTAGTTAAGAAAAGGTGGATCTGTGGAGGGAGACGAAAAAAAGGAAAGATGCCAGACATCCAGGGGAGGGAAGGGGAGGACAGAGATGGCAGATGGATGGTTAGCACGGAGAAAGAAGAAAGAAGGAGACCCTGGCAAGCAAGTTATCAGAAGACAACCAGAGCCTTGGACCAACAAGATTTGAAAAATAACCAGACAACAAAAGGTAGAAAAACTAATTTTATTTTCTGTTTTGTGATTACAATATGTCAGATTTGAAATGTGTATCCTGCCAGAGTTGGTGTTAGACCGCAAACGTGAGCTAGGATTTAACAGAGAGAGGAAAAGTCCTTTTTGTTTCTTTATTTTATTTACACCACAGCACCAGTGTGGTTAGGAGAAGCCAAAGGGGGGGTGAAAGAGCTATAAAATAAACCCACTAGGATGTTTGAAAAAAACACCCAATTGGGCAGGAAAATCGAATCGATAAACCAATTCAATAGGCTGAATCGAATCAAAATTTTTTTTCCTGAATCTGGCAGCACTAGTTTGCGCTACTGTCTTAGACTTTAGGACCTGGGATTGGGGAGAGATGGCATCCTCAGTACTTTATAATGCAAGTGAAACGAGGATTTGGTCAGACTTTTGAAGGGTCTGCAGAAGAAAAATATTGTATAGGCCAGGGACATGAGACAGCAGGAAATGGGAACTTTTCTTCCTTTTATTTTTGTGAATGGAAAGGCTGAGGATGTCAGAGAGTTCAGTTAAAATATGTGCTTTATAAGAAAATATAATAATGTGTTTTATAAAGTTTATAAGCATTGCTGGCCTACCCGGTGAGGTGTTCCTAGTGGTGGTGGTGGCAGCGTGTCAATGTGTTGAGAGGAAGAGGTGGTCTGGCAAATTCTGCTGAGCAAGCTCCGGGCCCATTTCCACCCCCCCCTCCCCCCCAGTTAGTCCACTCCACTCAACTGGTTCACACACTGAGTGGGTCTTTGGGTGTTGTTCCTGGGTAGTTGTTTTGGGATCTCTTCCAGTGGTTTGTCAGTATCTCCTTCTGGTCCAAGGAAGGAAACTTTGTTAACCTTAGCACTGACCTACAGAATATGTTTGTAACAGCGCTACTTGTGTGGCATTAGGCTATGTAGTGATCGAAAGAAAAAACCAGACCTTTGCACATTTTTGCACTATATGGTGGGTGTATGAGGAGATTCACATTTCCTGCACAGCTAAGTCCGTGTGAAGTTACCTTGTGCAGTATTTGACATCAAGGAAGGTCTCTGTTTGGAAGGAAAGATCTAAACTTTAAAATTAAGTGGCCAGAAGTTATGGTAAAAGCAGATAGTGTAGCTGGTTTTAAGAAAGATTTGGACAAATTCCTGGAGGAAAAGTCCATAGTCTTATTAAGACATGGGGCTGCTCTGTACTTATGATATGTATAATTTTTCTTATGTTAAAATCAGCTATCCCTGATTATTGTTTGTTTCTCTCTCCCATAGTAGTGGACTGTTAACATGGTAATATATATGTATACTTAATATTTTATTTCCAATTGGGAATTATTATGTTTCTTTATCAAAGAATTTCTTTTGATATAAAATAAAGCTGAATAAAAAAAAAAAAAAAAAAAAAAAAAAAGACATGGGGGATGTGTCTGTTTGCCCTGGATCGGTAGCATGGAATGTTGCTACTCTTTGGGTTTTGACCAGGTATTAGAGACCTGGATTGGCTACCATGAGAAAGGGCTACTGGGCATGATGGACCATTGGTCTGACCCAGTTAGGCTATTCTTATGTTATGTTCTCATCTGTAGGGGCCTTTGTTTTCACTTCTTATTTTAATGTATTTTTTTTCTGGGAACTTATCAGTGTTTTTTTATAATGGGAACAAAAATGGAAGAAAATTAATGTGTGTGGAATGGGGGGGTGGTAACTAATTTCTTCAGCTAAATAATTCAATCCACCTCACCAGACATAGGAGAACTCACGCACCATTCACACACCCTCCAACCAAAAACGTCAAAAGAAAAAAACTGTTCGACAACCTCCTAGCCATTCAAGCTGCAACACTCGACCCCCAACTCTACAACCTATTGACCTCGACCACAGACTACAAAACCTTCAAAAAAGAAATAAAAACCCTTCTATTCAAAAAACACATAAAACCGAACTAACACAATCAGAACTGTCCCAAGCATCACCTGCAACTACTCCATACGTATTTCTGATGTCATGACAATTCAGACATAATTTATGTTATGTTATGTTTGGAATAATGGTTACATATATGAGGTTCAATAAAAGAAAATTTTCACTGCCTGTTTCTATTCTGACTATTTATTCCATTTCATGGTCATTACAAAAAATATTTTTTTACATGGGGGGGTGTCAAAAAATGATGGGCCCCAGATGCCACATACCCTAGGTACGCCACTGGATCCTAGGCATATAGCCATACCTACAAACTGACTTAGCTATGAAGCTGGGAGAAACTTATTACTACTGCCTTAGAAATCAGAACTGAAATAGCTTGAGAAGTGTAAAATCTAGATTACAAATTGATATTACGTACACAGTGTTTGGTTAAAGAGGTTAAGTACAAATACTGCTGGAAATTGTTTATGGAAACCGAGTTAATGTGACAAGAGGTTCTAAATCTTTAGGTATATGAAAAAGTCTATGTACATAGTTCAATAAAGCCTGTTTAATTTATTAGCCTGTCTTGTTCAGAGCAGTCTTTAATGGATATTTCCGGGGGGGGGGGGGGTCCATCCTACCCGTTAACACCTCTTTTCTCAAGCAGACATTCTGATTGCCAAACGAGTAAGGGACCAATAACGACTACATTCAGGGGACTCCAGCCAAGTTTGGTTCCAGACCTGGAAGAGATACAAGAGGTGCTATATAAGTTTAAATTGAAAATAAATATATAAATAAGATCCCCTGAGTAATTAAATGTTTTGCCTAGTTTATGCCACTTTACACATGTGAAGGGCAATTCTATAATGAGGTGCCAGATTTATGCACCATTTCAGTACATTTTTGTGAGTAAATGTACACTTAGATATGTAAGTGGCAGCAAAATACTTAAGTGCTATTTTTAAAAGTGCACATTTTATTAAGATTTATTTACTGCCTTTTTTGAAGGAATTCAACCAAGGCAGTATACAGCAAGAATAAGTCAAACAAAAGCAATAGACTATTACAGCAGTAATAATATTCAAATTATTGTACAATACAAAGTACAATAGAAAGTATGGCATAGTATGCTATGTTGCAAGAAACAACAATGAAGGTGACCAATTGATGCTCCATCTTTTTTATTTTGCAATAGACTCAACATGGGCCCAAATGGGCTTCCTCAGGAGTCTTGTTATCTAATAATGATTGATATGATGTGCAGATTCACATACCCATGTTTCTCACTGAATTGACATTAAAACGTGAAATACATTGTCTAAAAAAGCTTAGAGCAAAATCAAGTTGAAGTACAACAGTTCATAGACGGCAAAATTTTGCTTAAGTCCAATGCTCAAGATTACAGTGAGTGCTGCTAACCGCACTTTCACTTTATTGCGGCAGCAGCACACACTGTTATCTTGAATGTTAGGCTTCACCGAAATTCTGCCATTTATGAACTGTTTTACTTCAACTTGATTTCACTCTAAGACTATGTTTTTCACGTTTTAATATCAATTCAGTGAGAAACATGGGTATGTGAATCTGCACATCATATCTATCATTATTAGATAACAAGATTCCTGAGGCAGGCTCATTTGGGCCGAAACACGATCGTGTCGATTCTATTGCAAAATAATATAATAATAATAATAATAATAACTTTATTCTTATATACCGCCATAATCTTGCGACTTCTAGGCGGTTCACAATGAAGAAAAGCTGTACAGACAGCGAATTACAGAGTATAGCATTGAACAAGGAGAGTTACAGGGTCAGTGAATTACACGGTTTCACAATGAGTAGCATTATAAAATCGGCGGAAATTGAGAGCATAAGTCAGAAAAGAAAAAGGAGATTGCGTGGTCCATGAGTTACAAGGTGCAAGACTGAATAGATGATAAAGATAACATAAGAGTGTTGATGAGAAATAAATTGTTATCTTGGTACATTAACGAAGGACGGGCACCAGTGGGAAAACTGGTAACAATTAAAAGTAGAATTTTGGCAGCTGAGGATGGACGGGATCCTTTGGATGGGAGGAGGCTCTGATTTTAGGGGGAAGTCTGGTTAGGTTATGAATTTCTTGAACAAGGTGGTTTTTAGTTCTTTCCTAAAGACACTATATGATACTATATGATTCTTTGGCGGCATCGGTGAAGTAGCCTAGCCAAGTGTGCAGTCTACCTGCTTGGAATTTGAATGTTCTGTCAAAGAAGGTACGATATCTACAGCCTGTGATATTTGGGTAGGTAAAGAGGTTACGGTTTCTGGTAGGCCTGGTAGAGGAGTGGAATTCAAAGTGAGGTAGTAGGTAACTGGGGGCCAATCCCCAGATTAGTTTGTAGTAGAGGCAGGAGAATTTGAATAGGATTCGTGCTTCAATTGGTAACCAATGGAGTTTGTAGAATGGACTAACATGATCGCTTTTTTTAGTCCGAATATTAAACGGATGGCCATATTTTGGACTATTCTCAGTTTTCTCACATTGCGCACCAATTGGTCACCTTTGTTGTTGATTCTTGCTTCTCACTTTTGTGAAGGCAGGTTCTCCTGTTTGTTCTCATAGTATGCTACATTACAATGTCAACACAATATTCAATAAACATTGTAATAGACAGCCCAGGGTGTAAGCAAAGATTGAATATATAGATAAAATAGAGTAACAGAAGATAAAAAAATATGGGGAATAATTTGATAAAAGTTGCACATGAAGTCAGAATGGTGCTTGAAATTCTCTCATTGGAGGCTACTCCAGAGAAGGCTCACTGGTGGATATCGTATTGTGTGATGTCCTTCAGAGAGGGTATGATTAGGGATTATCAGAGCCTCTGTTTGATCTTCTACTAAAGCATATCTTTGAAGTTTAAACCTGTGGTTGTACTAAGACTGAGTTCTATTAATGAGATTCCAAATCCTTATTCCAAAATTCATGTAATAATTGATAACAAATTAAATACAGTAATCGATTAAATCACTGGATCATGATTCTGTCCATTCAGAATGAGTCTGCTTGAGTAATTTAATTTTCTCCCAGAGAGAGTTGTCAATGGCTTCTAAAGCTGTACTCACACACCAGTTCCAAAGACAGAAGTTAAATCAGTGGGCATAATAGATCTTAAAGTTCAATTATTAGTCTCCAACACACTCAGGTAAAAACACTATAGCTTTCTATGTTTAACAGGGAAATAAAGCTGCCTCAATGTGGAGTGATTATTTTTGGCACTCAGACACATTGAAAGCTAATGGTCAGCACTGTCAGTTGTTATATCTTTCTTTTTTTTTCCTCAGAGCAGGCAGAGGAAGGAGGGGGGAATTCTACTCCTCCCAGCATACCTAAAGGTAGGCATCACAGCAAGCCTCAGGCACTGAAACAGCACAGATGCCTATACAGGCTGATCACTGAAGAGCACAGAAATATATGATCTCAGCTCATTCAAATATCCAAACATTAAACATATATGCAACAAACACTGTCCCCATGTAGTGGGGCCAGTACAGGGATACTCCTTAAGAGGATCTTAGTGACCTTGAAGGTGTGTAGAGGAAGATCCTTTTCTTCAAGTACTTTGGACTATCTCCTTTGAGTGCCTTGAAGATCAGACATAGTTTTAAATTTAGCCCTGTATTGTACTGGTAGCCAGTGAAGGTTTTATTTCCAACACTTACTTAGATTTCAGGAGACATTTGAAAACATATCTGTTCACCAAGTGTAAAACGCATAGATCTTCATGGTCCTGCGGTACATAAGTGGAATGCTATGTTATGTTATGTTACTTCACTTACAACCTTCGATTGGTCTTAAAAACATAATAATATAAGAATATCCTTCCTGGGTCAGACCAATGGTCCATCAAGCCCAATAACCCTTTCTCATGGTGGCCAATCCAGGTCACTAGTTCCTGGCCAAAACCCAAAGAGTAGCAACATTCCAGCATCTGAAAGAATAGCAAATTTCCGGAACCCCAATGAGAGCAACATTCCAGAGCTGAGATTGTGATGTCATAATGCCTCAGAGCCAATCTCATCAGTGATGTTATAATGGCTTAATTGTCCTATACTTGGGTCAGACCAATGGTCCATCAAGCCCAGTAGCCAGTCCTCATTGTGGCCAATCCAGGTCCCTAGTACCTGGCCAAAACCCAAAGAGCAGCAACATTCCATGCTACTGATTCAGGGCAAGCAGTGGCTTCACCCATATTTCTCTCAACAGCAGACTATGGACTTTTCATCCAGAAAATTGTCCAAACCTTTCTTAAAACCAGCTACACTATCTGCTCTTACTACAACCTTTGGCAACGCGTTCCAGAGCTTAACTATTCTCTGAGTGAAAACATATTTCTTCCTATTGGTTTTAAAAGTATTTCCCTGTAACTTCATCGAGTGTCCCCTAGTCTTTGTTAATTTTGACGGAGTGAAAAATTAATCCACTTGTACCCATTCTACTCCACTCAGCATTTTGTAGACTTCAATCATATCTCCCCTCAGCCTTCTCTTTTCCAAGCTGAAGAGCCCTAACCTTTTTAGTCTTTCTACATATGAGAGAAGTTCCATCCCCTTTATCATCTTGGGTCACTCTTCTTTGAAACTTTTCTAGTGCCACTATATCTTTCTTGAGATATAGCGACATTCTGAATAAACTGGAGCTAGTGCAGACCCTTTGTAGTCAGATCTAGTCTTGATGTTAGCATGACCTGCATTCACAGTGGTCTAGTGAGTAAATGCAAGTGGGATATTCACATGAGCATAGCATGGGAGAGTCATGGATGGGACTTCCACTTACATTGTACTGTAAGTTAAAAGCTCCCTTGACACGTTCATGTGCCCACAGTTACATAAGGTCCTTGAATGGTATAACTGTGAATATCTAAATGTAAGGCCCAGATGATGTTATAGGATAGGCTGGTACTCTGCAGCATCAGGGCACCTAAATGGGAGTGTCCAGTTACACAACTGCCTCCTAAATCTGGGTCATTACTTTTCTTTGAAAGAAGAATACAGAGAAATGCAATTTGCAAACTTCTTTTCTATTTATTCTGTTGAGGACATTGTGATAGTCTACAAGGTGAAAAATACAATGCACATTGTAAAAAATTGAGTAGCAAATTTGTGAACCAGCCACAAACTACAGGCATGAATACACTAGGATGCCTTTAATCCACCATGTCTATTCATTCTGACATTCTTTGACAAACCATCTGCAC
Organism: Geotrypetes seraphini; assembly: GCF_902459505.1. Lineage (NCBI taxonomy): Eukaryota > Metazoa > Chordata > Amphibia > Gymnophiona > Dermophiidae > Geotrypetes > Geotrypetes seraphini. The sequence goes on along the minus strand of NC_047084.1, from coordinate 170,080,034 downwards.
CAAGTAATTCAAATAGCTTGTGGAATTGGACAAGAGGTAATTAATTGCTTTGCCTACGGGCACTGAGGAAATGAGATGCTTCAGTCTCGCAGCAATAGAAGATAATTTTAATTTTCAGCAACCAGGCTTGAGCCAGGGGTAAACGAAACCAGGGCTTTCCTTTCTGTCTTTCACTTTATTTGCATTCTGTAACTCTCACCTGTAAGATACCATCCACCATATTTGCATTCTGTAATACCCACTTGTTGGCCACCATTGCATCTGAAATATTTCAGTAAAGGTTTTGAACAGAGTACAATAGTGTGTTGGGGCCGTGATCATGCAAGCATTATGAGTGCCATCAAGATGCTGGACACGGTCACTGGGCTCACCAGTCAGACTGTAATGCTAGTTAAATGTACTGTCTGCTATGGTGCTGCACACAGAGTAATGACAGCACATGGATCATCTTCAGAAAATTAACTGCACCAAAAAAAAAAGTCTAGGCAAAGATTTTGTCACTGTGCATTTCTGCCTGCTATCACAGCAAAAGTTTAATTTGCTGTAAGATAGTTTTTAGATTTTTAGTTTAGTTAGGTGCCATCGACTCATGTTCGAGTCCTAGCGACTTGATTAATTACAGATCTAAAAAAGAAATCTGTTTTGTCCTAGACCGGTAAGGCCCTCCAGTGTCATCCCCATGGTTGTTTTCAATATGTCCAGCCATCTGATTGCAGGTTGTCCTCTTCGCTTGGTTCCTTCAATCTTCCCAAACAATGTCCTTCTCCAATGACCTTTATTTTCTGGCAGTGTTACCACAGTCATAACTTCATCATTTGTGCTGTAAGATAACCGTTGCTAAATAGGGAAAGTTCTTATTTTATGACATGTTTGAATGTTACATTAAACTTTAATATGGTGAAGTGGGTAATTATATAATTCAAATTCAAAAAAGCACCACTTTTGAAGGGCTGTCACTGGCTGATGAAAGACAAAGCCTTAGGTCTCTTGGTTGAACTGCTTACACTCTATTACCTCTGCCCACATCATCAGAAAAAATACTTTAGGCGGTAGTGACTTAATGTCACATTGGTTATGTTATTGGGACTTTAGATTCTTAGCAACTTTAACTGAGACTGTGTTAATATGGGTCCTTGATTTTGATCCCTCCTGCCGATGAAGAGTGCTTCAGGGGAGGTGTCCGGTAGGAGGGACTGGGCATCACTGCTGGTGAAGAGTGCTTCAGTGGGGAGGGACTGGGTTTCCCTCCTGCCGGTAAAGAGCATATTGGATTGGGGGTTTTGGCATGAGAGATTGGGCATCTCTCCTGCCACAATGTGTCGGGGAGGGTCACAGCAGGTGAAGGGGCAGAAGCACTGGTGGTGCCTCCCAGCGATTGGTGCCCACGGTTCCTACTGTTGAGGACATTTTCAGACACCTGCAAATGGAGCAAACTTCATCGGGGAATCGCCCGTTGAGAGCGCTGGCAGAGAGGAGTGCTTCGGCAGAAACCCATGGGCTAGATGTCACTCTGAGCCCCGACGTCAGGACGCCTCCCCTCCATCACTGCCGCTGGGAGCCAGCTCACCGCGAGAGGAGAGTGCGTCTGAAGAGGCAGTATTCTCCCCTCAAGAGGCCAGTGAAGCGGAGGGCTTGCTGCAGGAAACAGCTCAAAAGGACTTGCTTCTTTTGGAGAAACCAACGACCTGATCACCTTTAGCCCACCTTTAGCCATGGAGGAACAAGGCACTGGGGAGGTAAACCAACCATCTGAGCTTGCTTATTCTACACCAATAGTTCCTTTTGCTCCAGTTAAATCCCCAGAAGTTACACTAGATTCGCTTTGGGAATTAGTTTTGGCATTGGGGAACTCCCTGAATCCTCAAATTAAAAATTTAGATAAAGAATTGAAAGACCAGAAAAAAGGAAGAGGAAATTTCATTATTGAAATCAGATATGCAAGAAGAAAAGAAGGGCATAAAAATGATTGGAAGCCATCATGATTTACTTGTAAAAGATAATTTGATTATAAGGAGAAAATTGGAAGTACTTGAAAACAATAGTCGTATTAATAACTTATGCTTAATTAACTTTCCAAGGGTTCCGTCAATTTCCCCAAGAGAAATGATAAAGCGTTACTTTCTGGAAGTACTTAAAATTCCTGAGAACTCTTTACCACCTTTGTCAAGAGTGTATTATTTACCTACAAAGACTCAGGATTCTCAGAAGAAAGAAGGTTTTGGAAAACCTCAGGAAAGTTCTCTGGACATTTCCACTTTACTGGAACAATCAGATAGAGAAATGGCTATCTCAGCCACTCTCTTATTGTCTGTGGCTTTGGCTCCAGACAAAGATTGGATCCTTAAACTTTTCTTTAAAAATAGATCTAGAGACTTCCTGGGTTTCCATATTCAAATTTTTCCTGATGTCTCTAGGGAGACTCAAAAGAGAAGAAGGGAATTTCTAATATTGAAACCAGGTGTGACTCGAATCGGGGGTTTATTTTTCCTTAGATACCCTTGCAAATGTGTAGTGAGGTATCGTACTTTAAAATATGTGTTCTTTGAACCGGCTCATTTGACGACTTTCCTCTCCACAAAGCGCCTTGAAATGGAATAATATCTATGTCTAAGTAATAATTTAGCTCTATTCAGCATCAGATAATGTGTTTTCTTGTTCATTATTATATAGTTCATTTACTCCTATTTTTTAATCATGGATCCTAATTTTGAGGACTAGTGTGTGATTAAGTAGATAAATAATTTCCTATTATAATTTGATTTATTTTTTGGATGGAAAGTAATTTTAATATTATGTTATCTTAATTTACACTTTCTGTACAAGATGATATGCTTGTTAAATAATGTGAAAATTTATAAATAAATAAAAAAGATCGTGGGCAGATCATTTTCTAATATACATAATTTTCTATGAAGAACAACTTGACTGCTGAGGAGTTCCAGGAGGCCTTACCCTATCCCTATGTGGATAAAAATATAACTACAGTGTTCAAAAACAGATTGTTCCAAGAAAGCTTGGGACCACTGTATAGGATCTCTCAGAGAAAAGAAAAGATAGTAGATGGCATGGATGGGCAGACTAGATAAGCCATATGGTCTTTATTTGCCTCCATTTTTTAATGGACATGTAGAATGCACACTTTGTGATGGCCTTAGAATAAAAAGTCCCATAAAAGGTCCAAGTTTAATTAAAATTTTATATATCACCCTCAAGGTAATTTATAACAGACATTAAAAATTAGTTAAATAGTCAAAAGGAAGAAAAAAGGAAATTCATTTCTAGATAGGTCAGGGGCAGAGGCAAAAATTAGATGCCATAAAGCAGGCCTATTTTCTGTACACAAATTCTCCCCCTGGTTCTCCCCAGAACTATGAGTCCTTAAGTCCTTAAGTCTCAAGCATAGAAACCTAAGACATAACTTTAAGAAACACATGGCAATAAACCACCAGGCAGGGGCATAGTTACAACTGGAAAAAAAAAAACCACAGCAAAATGCCTGGGATTGCCCACTATTAGGGACACCTAACCTAAGGCCTACTAAGTCATTAATCTCCTCCTCCCTTGTGGGCTGACATCTTTCTCTCCACTCCACTCCCCCTTTGTATGCTAACTAGTATTTCTCCTTCTCTTTCATATACCTCTCCCCTACCAACATGCACCTTTAAATTTGCCTGCTAAAGGTCACCAGTAGTGGCAGAGCTTCACGTCCACTTTCTGCAGTCTACCCTAGATTCCTCCTTCTGATGCAATTTCCTGTTTCCACGTGGGTAGGTCACATCAGATGGAAGACTACAGGGTAGGCTGCAGGTAGTGGGTGTAAAGCCCTACTACTGCCAGCAACCTGTAGCAGACAAATTTGGAGGTAGATGCAGGTAAGGGGGGTGAGAGAAAAAGAGAGATGATGGCTAGCAGGCAGATGGAAAGGAGTGGAGAGAATGGTGCTGCATGGGCATGAGGAAGGGAAGAAGAAATTCCAAACCTTGGGAGGAAGGGGAGAGAGGGAGGGAAAATGCTGGACCAGAGGAATAAATAGAGAGGAGACAATGGGGATAGGGGGCTATGCAAGAGGAAAGAGAGAGGAAGAGATGCAGGATCACTGAGAGGGAGGGAGAAATAGGGGTGAGGGAGAGGGAAGTTGCAAAATTGTTACCCTCTATTTCAGAGGTCTCCAAACCATTGTTCTAGAGCTGATGTTAGAACTTGGGGCTGACATGGGGGCTGGGTATGAGAGAAGGGAGAGGGGATTGACATGAGGTTGGGGATGGATGGTAGAAGGGGAAATCTATCTTTTCAAGCTGGTAAGTGGAGCAAAACGCTATTGGTTTGATTGTGGCTTCTAACTTCTATCAAATTTTTAGGAAAAATATTAAAACTTATTTATGATAAATTTGTTTCATGTTTTTATGAATTTTAATGCTACTGCTTTATTAGCACTGATTTTGTTCATCTTGTCATTATTGTTAACCGTATAGAACTGTTGACATTGCTTTGTCTTTTCATTTTGTGTTTTTGAAAAATTTTCAATAAGTTTTCATGGAAAAAAAAAGAACTGAGAGGTACTGTGGTATACAAATAAAATGTATTATTTATTATGCTGAGGTGGTAGAAAGGATGATGTTGGCAGATGGTGGGGTGGTAGAATGAGAATCATACTAGAACTAGGAAAAAAGGACTGATGTTAGAGCTCGGAGAAGGGAGCTTGGAGTTAACAGAGGTCGGTGATGGAAGAACAAGCAAATATTAAGTAAGGTTCTAGTATTGGGTATGGGAGAAGAGGACTGACACAGGTTGGGGCTCACAGAGAGGCAGGTGAGAGAAGGGGTTGAGGGTTAGATATGAGTCTGATACTGGGGCTGTGAAGAGAAGTCTAGAGTCTGATGCAGAGACTGGGAATATGCAATGGAAAAAGGCAGATGAGAAGGGGTTCAGAGTGCAGGCAGGGAGGGAAAAGACAGAGAGTGGAGTAGACCAGAAAGAAGAGATTACAATGGAATACAAGAATAGAAGGAAGTAGTAATAACAAAAAAAAAAAAGGATCAGAAGAGGAAGTGGGGTAAGAAGGAAAGTATGAAGGGAGGTAGGTGAGAAGACTAAAGAGAGGAAGAGGGTAAGAATGGGGAAAGCATAAACGAGCTGAAGAAAGTAGAAAAGAGTTGGGAGTCACTGCAATGGAACAGAATGAAAGGGACAGATCTGAGAAGGGAATGAGGAAATTGGATATCAGGTAAGAGAAAGAAGATGGCAGGTAATTGCAACCAGACCCTTGCTGGAAGAGGTACCTACTGAGTCTTATTAATTGTAGTTGGGTAACCAAGTTCTTCTCAATGGGAACCTTTCCAGAAAAGGATCTGGCACACATAAAAATTAGTTTCACCCATACAATTAAGGGGACTGATGAAATAGAGCTAGCTTTAAGTTAAAATATTCAGATACAGACTGGGTGTAAAGGCCTGGAATGACCTACCAGTCCTAATCAGAAAACAAACCAACCACATGTCATTACTTATTTATTTATTCAATTTTCTATGCTATTCTCCCAGGGGAGCTCAGAACGGTTCACATGAATTTATTCAGATAATTGAGCATTTTTCCCTGTCTGTCCTGTTGAAGATTCCTTCCCCCCCACCCCCCTCACAGAACCAGAGTACACTTCTCGCTCCGTATTCACTGTGATAGGGGATTAACAGACCCCTGAATACAGAAAAACCATGAATAACTTTTTCATATGTTATTCACGTTTTTCTATTAAAAACCATCGTGAATATGGTAAAACCGCAAATAACAAAAGAGACCACATTCACGATTTTAGTTGAAAACATTTACAGTATTTATTGCAGTTTTTGAATAACAGTGTTGTAAATTAAACATGGGTGATACAGTATAGAGTACAGTACTTATCTCTTACTCAGTTGGTGAGTCAGTCGGTGTCTTCCTCCTCATCGTCCAGTACATGTACTGCATGTATTGCAGGAGGAGAAAAAGAGGATAAGTGAGCACCAGGTGCCTCCTCAGGCAGTGGAAGTGGATCTTCAGTATGTAGTACAGGTGTAGGAGGGAGATGAAGGGGATGATTCCTCATGGGTCGAAGAGATGGATGGAGAGGCAGTGACTCTAGGTATCTTTTGGAAATACATTGTGATTTCCATCTGGCTCTTTTGCTTCTTCATTTCTCTATATATATTTGTGTATGTAAAAATTACTGCTTCTGCTAACTCCTTCACCTTTAACGCACATACCATGGATGGGTCGATGTCATAGAAAAAGTTCATCACACAATTGAACCTGCGTATGCCTTCTGCAATATTATCCATTGTAAACTTGTCTTCTAGCACTTCTTCTTCTACTCCTTCCTCCATCTGGTATTGCCTTTCTTAAAGGAGCAGTCAGGTCAATTAGGTTATCTTCCGTTAGTTCTTGTGCTCTGGTGTCTATTAAGTCTTGAATATCCTCCATATCCATATCTTCAAAGCCTTCCCCACCCACCTGCTTTGCTGCTTTCCTTTTACTCTCACATTACGTAGGCCTGTGATGGAATTTATCAAACCACCCTTTACTGGCCAGAAAGTCAATGGATTGCGACATTCATCTTCCCTGCTCTTCAAGTTATCATACAAAGACTTTGCCTTTCCTCATATTATCACAGAGTATAAAGGAAATCTCTTCTTGTAGCAATCCTGCACCCACAGAAATGTTGAAGCTTACATACGAGAGAGATTGGCATCTCGCACAACATGTAATGTCTTCATATCTGTAGGAGAAGCTGCTGCAACAGCTTCACGGATTGCTTTTTCATTCTTCTTTATGTACCTAACGGTAGACTCATTAATGCCATAATGCCAAGCAACAGCATAAGATGACTTTAATCTCTGAAGCATATCCAATAATTCAACCTTTTCTTGTAAGGTTTTCACTTTTTTTCCCCTCTTGGGAGCACTTCCGGTAGCACTTGAAGTCTTGCGCTTTATAGCCATGGTGGGAGAGCTGGCCTGTTCCTGAAGCTGTGCAAGCTGGGAATCAGCAATAGAGAATGACACGGGGAAAAAATCTGTCCCCGTCACTGCACCGTCCCCGGCCCACCATCACCGCCGTTCCCTTCACCGCCCCGTCACCGTCACCGCCATCCCTTTCACCGCCCCATCACCGCCACTGCCATCCCATTCACCGCCCCGTCACCGTCCCCGCAGCATCCATATAAGCCTTAGTACTGCAATATTTAGCTTATTCCTTTCTTATAAATCAAAGTTCTGGCTGCTGAACTAGAGAAAGAGATGTTCATCTGGCAAGGCTTTGTTTATAAATTTTTATCAACACAACTAATATACTACTTTATCCTAAAGCAAAAAATAAATAAATAAATAGAATTTTTTTTTCTACCTTTGTTGTCTGGTTTCTGCTTTCCACATCTTCTCATTCAATTCCTTCCATCCACTGTGTGTCTTCTCTCTGCGTCTTCCATTTGCTGTTACTGTGCCTCTCCCTTCACCCCCTCCCACAATTGGTCTAGCACCCATCTTCTTTCCTCCGCTCCCCCATAGTCTGGCATCTGTCTTCTTCCCTTCCGGCGTCTTCTCCCCACTCTGCCTTCCACATTTCCCTTCAGGGTCTGTTCCTCTCTACCCTCTTTCAATGTCTGTTCTATTCCTTTCCACCACCACCCTTCCCTCCCTCCTTTACCATCTGTTCCTTTCTACCACCCTTCTTTCATATCTTTTATCAGTCCCCCCACCATCACTAGCAATCTCTCTTCTCCCTTACCATGAGCAAATAGAACTTCTGAAAATTGTATTGCTGAGGCATTATTTCTAATGCCTCAGCATTAGACATCAATTTTATAATTCTTATTGTCTGCTCTGATTTCATTCACAATTTGGTTTGTGTTGTGACTGAGGATTCCATGAGGCATTTAACCTTTTCCTGTCTCTTGAACTGTGATTTCAAGTTGATTCCTTCAATAATGGAGTCTCACGGCAGTAGCAGTTTTTTCTTTTGGGCTCTTTTGACATTGTTTAAGGGATTTCTTGTACATTTGGTGCTGGTCTTCTTTGATGAGGTCACTTCAGAATCTATTTCCAAGGAAGAGAAACTTTTTCCCTTTCACTCCCTCCTTCCTTGTGTGAGCCGGGAACACGCGGTCCTCGCAGCCCCCACCCGCACGCCGGCTCAATAGTTTAACCAGCTTCCTCTCTCCACCTCACCTTAGTTTGCCGGCTTTCTTTTTCGGCGACCGGCACGCTTTCAAAGAGCCGCACAGGCGCGGCTGCTCAAAGTTCAATCTTCTGCTCTGCTGCAACTTCCTGTTTCCGGTTGGGTTAGAGCAGAAGATTGAATACTCAGCAGCCGCGCATGCGCAGCTCTTTGAAAGCGTGCCGGCCGCCGAAAAAGAAAGCTGGCAAACTAAGGTGAGGTGGAGAGAGGAAGCTGGTTAAACGATCGAGCCGGCGTGCGGGTGGGGGCTGCGGGGACCGCGCGATCCTTGATGCCTCACTGCGGTGACAAGACCATTCACCGCTCCATGGGGCGGTGAATGGCCTTGTCCCCGTCCCCGCAGAGGCTGCTATTTTTCATTCCCCGTTTTGGTGGGTTACCCGCGGCTAAATGGGGTAGCCGCGGGTAAACCGCCACCGTGTCATTCTCTAATCAGCAATTTTCTCTGTTCAGTACTGTTACCCTGGGAATCAGCGATTTCTCACACTGTGCAAGCTGGGAATCAGCGATTTTCTCTGTGCACATTGGGAATCAGTACTTGGAAAAACACGCCAAAATTTTTTCTGCACTCGTGGATAATGTAATTTGGGGGAGGAGCCAGAAAGCCAAAAACCATGAATAATCGAAATTGCGAGTGCAGAAACCGCGAATACGGAGGGAGAATTGTATCAACCTTTCATATAACACTTCATCTATCAGATAAGTAAGCTTTCTTTCAATAATCCTAACACAATATAAACCAGAAAATTATATAAGGATTTTATTCTTTCTGCAATACTTTTGTCTTACAGGTGTTCTTTAGAAGGATCCAGGACTACACTTTAGCCAGTAAGTATGTAGCATTCTTCTTTCTTTGTCTTTCTTGGGTTGGGTACCTGCGTATTTGTTTGTAGCTCTCAGGAACTGACACCTACTAGCCTATCTTAAACCCAACTCAATATTATGGCATTTATGACAATTATAAAGTGTGTGACGTTTATAACAATTATGAAATTTAATTTGTTTTAATTTCACAGTAGCAAAATTTGTATTGAACAATGGTGACTAGCGACCCAACAAAAAAAAAAAAAAGATAGTTCAGGGAACCCTAAGCTAATTCCCATAAAATCCCCACAACATAGACACCCCTAGATCCAAACATACGTTTCCTAAACTAAAATTAAACCAACCAATAATATTTAGGTTAACTTTTTAAAACTAGCACACCAAGTCTCCAATAGCCTCTCCAAACCATAAAATTGTAATATTACAGAACATAAGAACATAAGGATTGCCACTGTTGGGTCAGACCAGTGGTACATCGTGCCCAGCAGTCTGCTCACGTGGCGGTCCTTAGGTCAAAGACCAGTGCCCTATCCAGCCTTACCTGTGTATGTTCTGGTCCAGCAGGAACTTATCTAACCTTTTCTTGAATCCCTGAATGGTGCTTTCCCTTATAACAGCCTCTGGAAGAGCGTTCCAGATATCTACCACTCTGGGTGAAGAACTTCCTTACGTTTTGATCATATCCCCTCTCAGACTTCTCTTTTCAAAGGAAGAAGAGGCCGAGTCTCTAGCCTATCATTGTAAGGCAACTCCTCCAGTCCCTTAACCATTTTTGTCGCTCTACTCTGCACCCTTTCTAGTAGTACTATGTCCTTTTTCATGTATGGCAACCAGTGTTGGACGCAGTATTCCAGGTAGGGGCGTACCATGGCCTGGTACAGCGGCATGATAACCTTCTCAGATCAGTTTGTGATAACCTTCTCAATCATTCGTAGCATTCTGTTTGTTCTTTTCGCCGCCACGCATTGACTTGTATTTCCAAGTCTCTTTCGTACGGGTTCTCTCCGAGTATAGCACCGGACATCCTGTATTCCTGCATATGATTTTTATTACTGACATCCATCACCTTGCACTTATCCACGTTGAACCTCATTTGCCATTTTGCGGCCCATTCCTTGAGTGTGTTTATGTCTTGTTGTGTGTTTATGTCCTTCCGTGTCCTCACTAATCTGAATAACTTTGTATTGTCCGTAAATTTAATCACCTCACTTGTTGTGCCAATTTCTAGGTTGTTTATAAATATGTTGAAGAACACAGGCCCAAGAACTGAACCCTGCCACACTCCACTTGTGACGCTTTTCCAGTCCGAGTATTGTCCATTTACCCCCACTCTGTTTCCTATCCATCAACCAGTTTTTAATACACGTGAGTATATTTCCCTCGATTCCGTGGCTTGCAATTTTTCAAAGTAGACGTTCATGCGGTACCTTGAAAGCCTTCTAAAAATCTACACATACAATGTCGACTGGGTCACCCTTGTCTGCTTATTTACTCCCTTGAAGAAGCGCAATAAGTTTGTCAAGCAAGATCTTCCTTTGCTGAAGCCATGCTGGCTGATCCTAATCAATTTGTGTCCATCAAGGTGATCGATGATGCGGTCCTTTATCAGCGCCTCTACCATCTTTCCTGGTACCGAAATCAGATTCACTGGTCTATAGTTTCCCAGATCTCCCCTCGAACCTTTCTTGAAGATCGGTGTAACACTTACCACTTTCCAGTCTTTCAGAATCTTTCCTGATTTGATCGACAGATTGGCTACTAGTTGAAGCAGTTCAGCTATAATCCCTTTCAGTTCCTTGATTACCCTCGGGTGGATGCTGTCCGGTCCCAGGGATTTATCATTTTTAAGCCTTTCAATCTATCTGCATACCTCTTCTAGACTGATTGTCGACCCTGTCAGTTTCCCGTATTGATTTCCTGTGTATAGTCTGTTGGCTTCTGGTATTTTGGATATATCTTCTTCAGTAAATACAGACGCAAAAATGTGTTCAGTTTGTCGGTGATGGCTATGTCCTCCTTTAGTACTCCCTTTATTCCATGGTCATCTAATGGCCCCACTGCTTCGCAGGTCGTTTCCCCTTAATATATTGAAAGAACGGCTTAAAATTTTTTTTCCTCCTTGGCTATTTTTTTCTCGTAGTCTTTTTGCCCCTCTTACCGCATTATGGCACCTGCTTTGATGTTGTTTGTGCTTTTTCCAGTTTTCGTCCGTTTTTGTCCTTTTCCATTCCTTAAACGGTCTTCTTGTCTCTGATCGCTTCCTTCACTGTTAGTGAGCTACGCCAGTTCCTTGTTCTTTTTCCTCTTGGAACCCTTGTTGATACACGGTATATATAGATTTTGTGCCTCAGTGACTGTCCTTAAAAAGGGACCATGCTTGCTCTAGCATATTTACACTGCTAATCCTTTTCCTAATTTTCTTCCTCACCATGACTTTCATCCCTTTGTAGTTCCCTTTTCGGAAATTAAGTGCCGTGGCAGTCGTTCTGGATCGATATTTTGTTCCTGTGTCTAGGTTGAAGTGGATCACACTAGAAAATCACACCGATCTCACTGTCAAGAAAAGTCTCTCGGTGCTATGGAAACTTCGCACCATAAAAAAATACTTTGATGACACCGCTTTCCGCCTACTAGTACAATCCTCTATTCTTAGCATTCTGGATTATTGCAATATCATTTACCTGAGCGCCACAAAGAAAACCACCAGAAGACTAAAATTGATTCAAAACACAGCCGTCCGTTTTATTTTCGGCCTGAACAAATGGGAACACATCACCCCTTTCTACCACCAATTACATTGGCTACCGTTTGAATCCAGAGTCCTTTTCAAGTTCGCCTGCTTCTGTTACAAAACAGTATTTGGATTATCACCAAAATACCTCTCTCCCCACTTAGCTATGATTTGCACCAATAAGAAATCCCGCAGAATTCAGCTGTTCGCCTTCCCCTCCATAAAACTATGTCAGCTCAAAAGATTCCTCGACAAAACCTTCGCCTTCCAGGCTGCTAAGCTGAACCCTTGGTTAGCCCAATTGATTCTCGAGGCCTCGACCTACCTCGACTTTAGAAAACTCCTCAAAACATATCTTTTCCGCGAACAGGACCCTTAACCCTCACTCCCCTGCAATAAGCCAACTCCCGCCCTCCCCCCCCCCACTCTCCTCCCCCCCTGTGCTTCTCTCTCCCTCCCTCTTCCCGGCCAATCCAACCTGTCGCTGCCTGTAACTCGGATAAATTTCTGCTAAAATGTACCAACATTTCCTTCCTCGTTGCTTGTAACTCCGACAAAATGTTGTAAATCCGTGTGCAGATCAGATCCTAAATAATTGATGTGAACCGCCTAGAACTCACTGGGTATGGCGGTATACAAGAACATAATAATAATAATAATAATAATGTTGTGATCACTGTTTCCCAGAGTCCCTTCTATTTCTATACATTGTGCTGGTCCTCGTAGTCCATTTAGAATTAAGTCCAGAACTGCATTTCCTCTTGTATTTTGCTTGACAAGTTGTTCCAGGAAGCAATCGCCTACAGCATCTAGGAACTTGGTCTCCCTACTGCAGCTGGAGTTGCCTAGGTTCTAATCTATCCCCAGTTGCTACTCTACAGATTTCATTGGAGTAGCCAGCCCAAGACTCCTTCCAGGAAGCAGCAACACTTCTAATCAAATGTGCTGTAGTAGAGAGATGGCAGTTTTCCGCAGTGGTCTGATAACTATTTCCATTCTCTCCAGAAAGCTGACGCGAGGTGTGGCAATCGACCTGGTATCATTGTTGCTTTTTGGTGGTTGAGGCACCGCACAACCCAGAGGGCTGTTGGCATCTGTAGTTGTCAAATCTGTTTGGATCCTTGAAAAAGTCTCAGATGAGGAACCATAGAAGAACTGGCAGGATCTTCAAGAGGAATGAAACTTGCTTCTGCCTCCTCCGGTGGAATGCCAAATCCTGCTGCCTGGTAGAGATTTGGGATTTTGCCAAAAATCACCAGTTCCTTAAAGGGCAATCTGCTTAGAGTAGACTTGGGGGCTGAATCACCCACCCACTGCCTAATCCAGAGCACCCAGTGGGCAGAAACAGCACAAGCTGACACCCAGCTCATGATTCTGGGTGTCAGCTTGTACAGGCTTGTAAAGTACAGTAGTACAGTAGTGACATAACTCTCCCCCCCCCCCCCTTTTACTAAACCACAATAGCGGTTATTAGCGCAGGGAGCCATGCTGAATGCTCCTTGCTGCTCCCAACACTTATAGAGTTCCTATGAGTGATGGGAGCAGCACGGAGCATTCAGCACGGCTCCCTGTGCTAATAACCACTATTGCGGTTTAGTAAAAAGGGGGGTTTGTCAGCTATACACCATCAATGAAAACATACAATTCAACAACTGCAGTTGAGCAGAGTTAAGAATATTTGCCAAATGCTCTAACAGACAGAACCTTAATTTAAAAAAATCAAGAGTAATACCAGATAAATGGTTTTAGAATTTCCCTTAGGGGTTTTCAAAATAGCACCTAGCACGCTTCACTCAGAATAAATTGAGTTTACTTTAACGTAAATCACAATAAGGTTTAACATTTCCCATCTTTAATAAGGAAATGTATACTAGAGAATGACACGGTGACGGTTTACCCGCGGCCACCGCATTTAAGCCGCGGGTCACCGCCGAAAACGGGGAAGAAAACTAGCAGTCGCTGCGGTGACGGGGACAAGGCCATTCACCGACCGCGGAAACGGTGAACAGGTTTGTCCCCGCGGGCCAATGTACCCCCTTCTAGGAACCGCTATTTACCTGTGTTTCACCGCTCCTCGCTCGTCTGGCCAGCAGGCCTGCCTCCGTCCAAATGAGGCGGGCCCACCCCTACCCTCCCCTGCCTAACCCACAGGATCCTAGGGCCTGATTGGCCCAAGCACCTAAGGCCCCTCCTATAGCGGGAGTGGCTTTAGGTGCCTAGACCAATCAGGCCCTAGGATCCTGTGTGTTGGGCAGGGTAGGGGCGGGCCCGCCTCATTTGGACGGAGGCAAGCCTGCTGGCCATACGTGTGAGGAGCCGTCCGGTCCAACTTGGAAAGTAAGACTAAGGGGGTTCCGGGGTGGGAGGGTTCGTTGGGGGGGGGGGTCCAGCAGGAGGGGTTGGGTACCCTCCTGCCGGCGATCTTAGGGGAGGCCATTGGGAGGACCGGCAGGAGGGGTTGGGTACCCTTCTGCTGCGATTGTCGGGAGGGCCGTTGGGGGGGTCTACAGGAGGGGTTGGGTGCCCTCCTGCCGTGATCGCTGGGGGGAGGGGAGACTTGCAGCCGTAGCCGCGGTCACTATGCTAATCACGGCAGCATTTAAAGTACATGTCGTGTTTGTTTTTGCATTGCTAGCCCCAGGGGTGGTGGAAGATTAGTGATTGAAAAACTGTATGAAAAATAACTATTTTAAATTTAGTGATCAAAATGTGTCAGTTTTGAGAATTTATATTAATTAATTTTTTCTCTGCGTGTTTTGTTTTTGTATAGTTATTAACTAATATTTAACTAAGTTTTAAAGTTTTAAAGTTTTAAAGAATGTTTCCTTTATACGTAAATAAAGAAAAGTGAATGGGATTGCAGTGGCGGTGACGGGGCGGTGAATGGGGTGGCAGTGGCGGTGACGGGGCGGTGAAGAGGATGGTGAGACGGGGACGGGGCGGTGACGGGGATGGTGAGACGGGGACGGGGCGGTGACGGGGATGGTGAGACGGGGACGGGGCGGTGACGGGGACCAATTTTTTCACCGTGTCATTCTCTAATGTATACCAACACTCCTGAGAGCCAATATTTGATAGTTAACCTTGGCTCAAAATACTATGTAAAATCAAATAAATTTCATCTCTGCCAAAGGTGAATACTGTTCCACAAGGTGTTGTTTAAACACCTTCTGCCCAACACTGCACCACATTATACATTCACTAAGGGCCAGTAAAAACTGCAGACCCTCTATATTAACTAAACCACTCTCTACCACAGAATTACCTTTTCTACAGTTTAAATACAGAAAGCTACTAAGCTGTCCTGTTCCAACATTTCCTCCCAACTGACTCAAAAGGCAGTTTTGGAATGTTAGAAGCAATTGCTGAGCTCTGCCCCGAGGCTTCACATGACCAGGACAGAAAACAACAAGTTTCCAATACCCCAAAGACATGCACACACTCATGCACAAGTCCCCATCTAATATAAATTGCAAATTCATCTTTTTCCTGCCTTTGGAGCTCCTTTCATTATGAATTTTCCAGTTTTTCTTGTTTGTCCTCATGGCAACGGACCCTCCACATGTCCGCTGCACAGCTCTGGTATTGTGGCAATTCTGATGCCATCAGCATGCAACCTCATCCTTTCACTGTGCATGACCCAATCAAAAATGATCCCCGATGAGGCCCAACATCTTCAGGGAACTTTCCGGAGCTCCCTACAACAAGCCCATATTCTTCACGGCTTTTTGTTGCTTCCTAGTGTCAACAATAGACTTTGATTTGGGCCCAAGAAGGTCCCATTGGCAACTGGCAGGTCCACGTATGCGAGGTTTTATGACATCATCGCACATGTGCGGGCTGATGATATCACCATGCATACATAATGATGCCATCACACATGTACAGACACCGACACCCTTCCCCGATGCCTTTGTAGCTCACAGCTATCCATAGCTCCCCGCCTCCTGGCCCTCTACAACCCGGACCAGCACACCAGGTCTGCCCAACCCCTCCTTTGCAGCCTCATACACAATGAAATGGTCTCCCTCTTGGTGGCAGCATACAATTTGTTTCTTCTTGTGATATTTTCATGTTGGAGGTGATTATTCCACATTCTAAACATGAAGGAATAGTTCGAGCTGACCCCCCCTGCAGCTCGAATGTCTACTCCTTTACAACGCTCTATGCTGGAGTTCAGAGTTGGTTCCCCTACCATCGGAGGAGTGTCTGGGGGTTCCCCGGCTGGAAGAGAGGCTGGATCTTTGTACTAGGAGGTTTCACTCTCCCCCCTGATGTCAGTTCCACCACCGCACCCGGTGCCCACTGCGGCTGAGCTGGAGGAGTCTTGCGTTATGTTATCCTCAAGGGAGACCCTCGCTGCAGGGGCTTTAGCCACGAGAGTACAACCGGAGGCAGGAGAAATCATGGAGACTTCTCATTTAGAAAAATCGGCAGCAGTGTCCTTAGAGAGCATATGGGAAGCTCTCATGAAGGTCAACACTAGTTTCCAACTCTTCAAAAGAAATTGTGACGCTTGTAAGTACCTTGGGTGAAATACCTAGGGTGAAATACTCCAAGGTACTACAGAACATTTCAATATGGAACTTAATCAGGTGAAGACTTAATGTGGTGGATTTACAAACTCTATCTTCAGAGCTGGTTAAAGATAAAGTTAACCTAAATAGAAAAATAGTGCAATTGGAAAACTGCAACAGAAGATTAAATGTGTGTATTCTCAATTTTCCAAAATCAAGCGGAATGCCACTTATAGAAATGCTAAAAAAAATACCTTATTGAAATTTTGAAATATTCTCCCGATTTAATTCCTCCATTTAATCGAATATATTATATACCTTCAAAAAAGGAGATTGGTGTCATTCCTGATGAAGCAGCATGAGTTGTGGATCCATTAAATCTTACAAAAATACTTGAATCTTCCGTCATAGATACCACAGAGCAAACTACTTTACTAATTTCCTTTGTATTTGAGCAGGACGCTAATGCACTTTTGAGATTATATTTTCGAAATTCCCAATTGCCATTTCTGGGGAAATAAGTTTGGATTTACCCAGATGTTGCAAGGCAGACAGACGGAAGAGCGGCAGAAACTTTTTTGGGCAATGAGAACCAAGACAGTGACACTGGGTGCAACCTTTTTACTAGCCTATCCCTGTAAATGTTTAGTAAAATACTTTAGTGTTAAATATATTTTTTGTACCTGAACACTTGCGAGCATTTCTTGATATGAAGAAGTTGTCTACTCTTATGCCCTCTTTTACAAAGGCATGCTAAGCGTTTTAGCGCACGCTAACCGCTAACGCATCCATAGGATAACATGCACGTGTTAGCGTTTAGCGCATGTTTAGTGTGCGCTCAAAAGCTTAGCGCACCTTTGCAAAAGAGGGGGGGTTAGTGTTTAAGAACATTTGTTTGTTAGCGGGAACTTTCTGCTACGCCTATTCCTCTTCACCATAATTGTTATTATTGTTTCTCTTCACAATTTTCAGGATCTTTCCAAAGATTAGATGGTGGCCTAAGAAAGTTTAAAAGTTTACCTTTGAGATTTGAATTATTGCTGTTATTTTTTCCTCTTTTTTCCTTAATAATTCTTTGATTTTCCAAACTTCAATAGTGCAATACACAAAAATATCACATATAATAAGTCAATAAAGCACATTCAACTTATAAATATACATAACCAACCATTTCCTTCCACCCACCCAATGATTATTCAATAAAACACAGAAGCATAAGTTTTCCCAATAGCCATACCATATTTGAATTAGTAATATCCTCCCACCCGCCCCACCCCAAATGTAAATATTCAAAGGACAAATTAGAAAAGAAATAGCCCCCCCCCTTTCCTGGATGAATACAAAAATAAACAAAAACTGACTCACAATCAAAGACCTACTATAGTGAAGTAATATAAGATGTCAACGGGCCCCAAACCAATTTAAATAAATTACTGTGCTTCAAACTATCGGCATTCATTTTTTTCACATCTATAGCTGGAACACAGATTTGCCCACCAGAAAGGGAAATTTAGATGATCAGAATTCTTCCAGAGCCTATGAGAGCCAAAAAAAACATCCTTTAAAGAATGGAAAAAAGATCCGAATGAAGAAAATAAGAAGAAGCACAGACACTGGCAAGTTAGATGCAAAGCATTGATAAAGACAACCAAGAAAGAATATGAAGAGAAACTTTCAAAAGAGGCAAAAACTCATAGCAATTTTTTTAGGTACATCAGAAGCAGAAAACCTCTGAGGTAATCTGTGGGACCATTGGATGATCAAGGAGCGAAAGGGGCGCTCAGAGAGGATAAGGCCATAGCGGAAAGACTGAATTAATTCTTTGCTTTGGTCTTTATGGAAGAAGATGTAAGAGATCTTGAAATAGTTTAAGGGTGATGATGCAGAGGAATTGAAAGAAATCTCAGTGAATCTGGAAGATGTACTAAGCCAAATCGACAAGTTAAAAAGTGATAAATCAGAGGGAGGGACACCAACGGCGCACCGCCAGAGAGCAGAGGAGAGAGCCCGATCCTGCGGGAGAGCATGAGCCAGTCCGCCCCTCCCCCGTAACCATGACAGATGCCTGAAATGTAGGTCAGAAAAATGCTGGTCTACTTTTCAAAAGCTTAAACTAGACGCAGCCTACTGAACTTATCACAGCAAGGGAATCCCTGCTCAGTCCTGCTGGCTCAATTGATTGGGAAAAGTATCCCTGCCGCAATCAGCTGAGCAGCTTTGTGGACCCCCCCCCCCTCCCCACAAAGTCCCCCCTGCAAAGTCCCCTAACATACTAACATAGTAAATGACAGCAGATAAAGACCTGAATGGTCCATTCAGTTTGCACATTAGTGATACTCATTTTAAAAATACATGATTTGATTAACTTGTCTCTTCTTTGATACTTCTTGGCCTTAGACTGTAAAGTCTGGTATTGTCCAAATGTTGAAGTTGCCGTCCAAGCTCACATCAGCCTATCCAACCATCCCGTTGTTTGCAGGATATCTACTGTAAAGTCTGGCCAGCAACATCCTCATGTTCCATATTAGTGGAATTCACATTGATGTCCACCCCAACCCACCTCAGCCCATCCTACATTGAATCACCATATATGGGACACAGACCATACAGGTCTGTCCAATACCAGCCTTAGCTCTTTAATTTACATCATTCATTTTCTAATTAGAGATCCTCTATTTTTATCCCACGCATTTTTGAATTCCATCACCGTTTTCCTCTCTACCACTTCCCTCCCGAGAGCATTCCAGGCATCTACCACCCTATCCGTGAAGAAGAATTTCCTAACATTGCTCCTAAGTCTTCCTTCCCATAACCTCAAATTATGCTCTCTAGTTTTACCTTTTTTTTTTCCTCTGGAAAAGATTTAGTTCTATATTAATACCTTTCAAGCATTTGAACGTCTATATCATATCTTCCCTGTCCCTCCTCTCCTCTTCCATTCTCTTCTCATACTTCTTTTGGCTCAAACCTCTTATCATTTTCATTGCCTTGCTCTGGACCACTTCAAGCCTTTTTATATCCTTTGCTAGATATGGCCTCCAAAACTGAACACAATACTCCAAGTGCAGCCTCACCAATGACCTATACAGGGGCATCAACACCTCCTTTCTTCTGCTGGTTACTCCTCTGTCTATACAGCCTAGCAACAGCCATCGCCTTATCACACTGTTTAAATGCCTTTAGATCCTCAGACACAATCACCCCAAGGTCCTTCTCTCCATCTGTCCTTATCAGCCTCTCACCTCCCAGCACATACGGTTCCTTTGGATTTCTACCCCCCTACCCCCATACCCCCCACACACACATTCTAAACTTCTTCACATTGAATTTTAGTTGTCAGGCGCTAAACCATGCTTCTTACCTTTGCAGATCCTTTGTCATGTTTTCCACTCCCTCCGGGGTGTCTACTCTGTTACAAATCTTGGTATCATCCACAAAAGGCTAACCTTTCCTGCTAACCTTTCAGCAATGTCGCTCACAAAAATATTGAACAGAATCGATCCCAGCACCAATCTTTGAGGCACTCCAGTACTCACCTGACCCTCCTATGAGCGAATTCCATTTACCACTACCCTCTGGTGTCTGTCCGTCAACCAGTTTCTAATCCAGTTCACCACTTTGGGTCCAAACATCAGCCCACGGAGTTTGTTTAAGAGCCACCTATGAGGAACCGTGTCAAAGGCTTTGCTTAAATCTAAGTAAATTACATCTGTCACACGTCTTTGATCCAATTCTCTGGTCACCCAGTGAAAGAATTCAATCAGATTTGTTTGGCACGATTTGCCTTTAGTAAACCCATGTTGCCTCGGATCTTGCAATCCATTAGATTCCAAGAATTTCATTATCCTTTCTTTCAGCAACTTTTCCATTATTTTTCCAATAACTGAAGTGAGGCTTACCGGCCTGTAGTTTCCCGCTTCATCTCTGCAACCACTTTTGTGAAGAGGGACCACATCCACTCTTCTCCAGTCCCGTGGAACCTCTCCTGTCTCTCAAAATTTATTGAACAAATCTTTAAAAGGACCCACCAGAACCTCTTGCAGCTCCCTCAATATACTGGAATAGATCTGGTCCTGTCCCATAGCTTTGTCCACCTTCAATTTTTCAAGTTGTTCATAAACACTTTCTTCCATGAATGGTGCAGTGTGCATTCTATTCTCAGGTGTATCTTTGCTGACCTATTGCGGTCCTTCTCCCTAGCAGAAGGAAAGCCCAATCCCTCCTGCTGGACCCCTTCAACCAGTGACACCCTCTCCAGACCACCACCCCCAACACTCTCCTGAAGCCTCTAGACCCCTCCTGAAGCCCAAAGCTCCTTCAATATTCCTCCACCCCGTACCTTTTTGGTTAAATTTTGCGTAGGAATCTGTACAATTCATGGCAAGCCAAAAAGGGATCATATTTCACAGTAGGGACAAATCTTAATCCTAATTCCAATATAGCCTCTTGATCAGTAGTTAAGATGGTATTCGATATATTAATTACCTAAGAGGCATTTATTGTTGGTATTGTGATCTGGTGTTGGGGCATGTTGTTTCCTGAGGTTGTCCTTGAAACCCTACGCGGTTCATTCCTCTCTGTTTGTACCTTCCTCTTGATCGTTGACTTAAAAAAATAGCTGGAGATCTATTTCTGCCTCACATTCCACCATCACTTCCTGAATCAGTAGTAGATGTATCATCTTGGAATGGCTTCTTCTTCTGACCAAGATCTGGGTCAGCCCTTTTAAATTTCCAAGTATAGATTTTGTTTTGGCTTTAATCTTGCTCATTCGGATTTTACAATAGCAAAATCTGGTAAGCCTAGCAAAGAGCCCATGAGGCATGGTAAGCATCTGTTCAATTTGGTAATTGCAAGACAGATGCTGACATACCCACCCACCCCTTCCTTATTTTATGTAATGGCTCTGACATAGGAATTCTATGAGTGTCAGAGCATGAAGCATTCTGGCCACAGTAGAAACCTCTACTGCAGCTCAGTAAAAGGGGGGTATTATGTTTTGTGTTTAATGTGCTGTAACTGCAAAACCTGCCACAGTTTAATAGGGCATCTAAATGATTTTCACAAGCTCAAAATCATCATTTTGCAGGAAGAGGTTCCCTTCCAGGTCATTCTGGGCATGTTTGTGAGTGGGTGAAATAAATGCCTATAAAACATACTTACCATTAAACGATAAACATTATTACTTTACATTACATTAGTGATTTCTATTCCGCCATTACCTTGTGGTTCACAGCGGATTGCATATGAGTTGTCAGGACATTTAGGAGTACATTAGGAGTTGTCTGAGCATTTTCGTAGGTGCTAAAGGGTGAAGTGGATTGCAAATGGGGCTTGACATGGATCTTGCTGTGTTAGTTTGTCTTTATGGAGTTTTTGAATAGCAGAGTTTTTATTTCTTTTCTAAAGGTTTTGTAGTCTGTGGTCAAGATCAGTAAGTTGGAGAGTTGGTGGTCTAGTTTTGCTGCTTGGGTAGCTAGGAGGGCATCATACATTATTTTTTGTTTGACGTTTTTGATTGGAGGGTGCGTGAATGGTGCGTGGGTTCTCGTATGTCTGGTTGTGGTGGTTTGAATTAGTCAGTTGTTCCAGTAGGCTGGGCTGTCTCCGTTTATGGCTTTGAATAGTAGGCAGTAGAATTTGAAATGTATTCTTGCTTGGATTGGGAGCCAGTGTGAGTCAAGGTATGCCGCTGTGATGTGGTCGTTTTTCCTCAGTGAGTAGATGGTGTAGAAAATATGAACTTCGCTTTGTCACTAGAAAACTAAGGTCATTGAAGCTTCAATCCACTGGGCAACAAATTACACAGAATTATTATTTCACATACCTGCACAAGGACTTCAGAACAAAGCTCTAGTACTGACAGATCAATAAAGAATATGTCCATTTAAACCTTTGCTCTCGTAACATCATTCAGTTTTGGTACAGTTTAGCAAAAAGTGAATATTACAGTAAGCTGGTTCTTATTGCTTTCGATTATAAATTTAGAATCTACCAGGCAATATAGCACTTTTGCCGTACAGCCAATGATACAAGGGGGCGGTGCAGTCAGAAAAATATAGAATGAAAAAAGTGGAAAATCGCCGGACTAAGTGTATAATAATAATAATAATAATAACTTTATTCTTATATACCGCCATACCCTTTGAGTTCTAGGCGGTTCACAACAATTACATTAGGATCCGCATTGACATGCCGATTTACAACAATTTATTAGATTATCAACACATTTAGCCAAACTTGGCTGATGCAGAAGGGAGAGGGTAGAAGAGAGGGAAGAAAGCGTTTAGGAAGGGGGGAGAGGGCCGCACGTGGTGCCCGGTAATGCCGGAAGGGGGGCGGTTACGGGTCTTGTTTGTTGAATAGGTAAGTTTTGAGTGTTTATCTGAAGCTGAGGTAAGTGGGGGCCTTGACTATCATTTGGGCGAGCCATGGGTTCATCTTGGCTGCTAGGAAGGCAAAGGTTTTGTCTAGGAATCTTTTGAGATGACAAAGCTTTAGCGAGGGGTAGGCGAACAGTTGAATTCTGCGGGATTTTTTGTTGGTGCAGTAAAGGTTAAAGAGGGGGTTGATGTATCTTGGGGAGAAGCCATTTACCGATTTGTAGCAGAAGCATGCGAATTTGAAAAGTACTCTGGATTTGAAAGGCAGCCAGTGAAGTTGGTGATAGAAAGGGGATATATGTTCCCATTTCTTTAGGCCATAAATGAGACGAACGGCGGTGTTTTGGATCAGTTTTAGTCTCCTAGTAGTTTTCTTTGTGGAGTTCAGGTAGATAATATTACAGTAGTCTAGAATGCTGAGAATGGCAGATTGCACTAGTAGGCTGAAAGCGGTGTTGTTGAAGTATTTTTTTATGGTGCGTAGTTTCCAGAGTACCGAGAAACATTTCCTGACGATGAGGTCGGTATGAGTTTCTAAGGATACATTTTTATCCAGCCCTTGATGGGGACTGCCCCCAACTTTGTTGGTTGGGTTGAGAACTTTTCAGCGGCCCCTCGTACTGAAGTTCACAAAATGGCATAGCCAATGACAGCTACTGAATAAAAATATTACGCTATCCTGTCTACTGCTTTGAAAATAAAAAAGCATATTTTATTTTCTAACAGTTACAGTTCCCTTGCAAGCTGACTCTTTCATCAGACTAGTGCTTTAACACTGTTAAAATCCCTTGACTTCAGATCAGGAAGAAGCCATTTTCAAACCAGGTAGTTATCCAGCCATAGATGACTTCAGCAGAAATAGAACGTTGCATTTAAACTCTGTTAACTCCCTTCAGGCACTTGTTGAAGGAAATAAGGGGGCAGTGCTGTCTGGGGAAACCTCGCTGTTGGTAATAGCTGTTATGCACTATCAATTACTAATAATTGGTAGACAGTCGTGAGAATGGCCATCAATCATCACGAACAAAAGGGCTGCCTGCTGTTTATCCCTGGGCAGACCTCACATTCCACGCAAGCTTTCAAAAGTCAGCGCTGCAATTTTCAGGCACAAAAGAAGCTGCAGCCATAGATTTACTGTTTCTATAAAAGCAATTAAGAATTCGGTCTAGCATTATACAGTAAATAAAAGGCCAGAAGAAGAAAAAAACACAACACGGAGGAGGAGGCATAAGTAAAAAGGAAGTGGAAATGAAAGAGAAGGAAGGGGAAAAGGAATTGATTTGAGAAACTAGTGTATGATTTTTCATCATTGAGGCCTGAATCTTACTTTTTGGGTTACTTTACTATGTAAGCTGTATTAATGTGGTACAATGTGCTTTAAATTCTTTTGAATTTATTTATTTATTTACACAGCAGAATGTAAAAAAAAAAACAACAACAAACCAGGGGTGTTAAGACTTTTGCAAGACCTTGTCTTTGGTTTTAATCTGCTTTTGTATAAAATATGCCCTCTGCTTGGATTAGACTTTAACATAATTTAAATTTCTTTCAGATCTCCCTGAAACAGATGTAATACTCACCAAGAACACCCTGTATATGTGGGGCCCAATATTCAAAAAGATTTAACCCAGGAATCTCAAAGTCCCTCCTTGAGGGCCGCAATCCAGTCGGGTTTTCAGGATTTCCCCAGTGAATATGCATTGACAGCAATGCATGCACAGAGATCTCATGCATATTCATTGGGGAAATCCTGAAAACCCATATGGATTGCAGCCCTCAAGGAGGGACTTTGAGACCCCTGATTTAACCAATTTAATCTGCCCTGACTCACACTGATTAGCTCAGTCACTAATAATCAGTGGCACTTACCTGGATAATGCTGCTG
This sequence comes from Geotrypetes seraphini, assembly GCF_902459505.1. NCBI lineage: Eukaryota > Metazoa > Chordata > Amphibia > Gymnophiona > Dermophiidae > Geotrypetes > Geotrypetes seraphini. Next base: position 170,055,488 of record NC_047084.1, on the reverse strand, counting down.
AATATTAGTAATGACTCCCACAGCACTGTTTTGTTAATGATGAGGCAGCCTGGAGACAAAGTTGGGACAGGCCTGGAAGTTATCTAAGTGCCACAGATATTCAGTGAGTGGATAGCAAACTAGGCATGTTACAAAGGGCCGCTGAAAAGTTCTCAGCTCAACCAAGAAGAGAATGATGTGGAGCCATGAAACTTACAAATTATTCCATACTTTACTTGACACTTTTCGTTTCAGTGCAAGTTTCATGGTTCCAAATCAGTCTCTTCTTGGTTAGGCCGAAAACTTTTCAGCAGCCCCTCGTAATTAAGCCCAGTTAGCTTTCTGGGCAAGCACTGAATGTCAACCATGCCCAGTTAAATTCCATGCATAACCAAAACCTGGGTATTATTATCAATACCTGGTTAGGTGCTGGTACTGAATATATGGGCCTAATTCTGCTTATGGAAGTCAGCACTGTCAAAAACACTAACCAATGTGGGCTGAATCAGGGTCGGATTAATGGATAGGCCCAGGAGGCATGTGCCTTGGGCCCGAAATTGTGAGGGGGGCCCACTTATCGTCACCTTTCCAATTTTTTTTTTAATGGCCATAACATGACAGCAAGATCGGCCCCTCTCTGATGACAGCAAGATCAGGCCTCCCCCCCTGATGACAGCAAGATCGGGCCTCCCCCTCCGATGACAGCAAGATCGGGCCCCCCCTCCCCCATGACAGCAATATCGGGCCTCCCCCCCCCATGACAGAAAAATTGAGCCCCCCACCCCCACCCTGATGACAGCAAGATTAGGCCCTACCACGGCATCAACGGCAAGATCAGCCACAGCACCTGCAAGCGGTGCTCAGCCCAAAGCTTCCCCTCTAACGCAGCTTCCTGTTTCCACATGGGCAGTTCACGTCAGAGGGAAGCTTTGGGCTGAGCACCGCTTGCAGGTGCTGTGGCTGATCTTGCTACCCACTGGCTGTACGAGCTTTCTTCACCGCGTCTATGGGATGGAAGTGGGTACCTCCGCAGCAGGTGAGCGCCGTGGGATGGGCGTCTCCGGGATGCGTGAAGAGGGAGTTCTGGGGGGGGAGGTGTTTGCTGTAGGTGTTGGGCGCAGTGGGGAAGGAGGCAGAGTAGTAGCTAGGGGCGCGAAGGATGCCACAAACTGCAGCCCCTCCGATAAGTCCGTAGAGGGGGTGCAGGGCCTGGATGCAGTAGGGAAGAAGGAGCTGGAGAGGAGTGTGGGCTGTAAGCATCCCGAGGAGCTGAGATGGAGAAGTGGAGGAGCAGAGGTCGGAAACCCTCGGAGGAACAGGAAAAGATGGTGGTGGAGAGGGTTACAGGCTGCAAACCTTCTAAAGAATAATGAATAATGTAAGTGGTGACACGCACGAAGGTGAGGGGAAGGGAGGGAGATGGGCCTTGTGTGGAGGCTCGGAGTGGGAGAGAAAGAGAGAGAGAAAGGGGCAATTGGGCAGATGATGGAAGTAGGGAGAAGGAAGAGAGAGAAGAGGGCAGACAGATGTCAGTTGAGAGGGGAGAGCAGATGCTGAATGGAAGTGGAGAAAGAGAACACATACTGGATGGAAGGAAGGGAGAAAGAAAAAGGCATATGCTGAATGGGGGGGAAGAAGAGAGTTAGTGAGATAGTGGAGGGGTGAAGGAAAGGGGTGGCAATCTGTGGGTAGGCACAGTGAAAAGAGGGAAACTGAGGACTGAATAGTAAGAGAGAATTCAATTTTAGACAGAAGAAAAAAATCAAGAAGAGAAAGATGCCAGAGCATGGGGGGAAAGAGGGAAAGAAATAGAAATATCAGATCTGAGTGGAGGAAATGAGAAGAGAGAGGGAAATAGAAGGAGAGAGATGCAGACCATGAGGGGAACAGAGGGAAGAAGATGGATGCCAGATCAATGGGGCAGGGGGAGAAATGGAAAGATGGAAGGGGTTGGCAGACAGTTTCTGGAAGGGGCAGACAGTGGATGGAAGGAAGAAAATGACAAGATAAGGAAAGCAGAAATTGGGAGACAAAGGTTGTTAGGTGCCATCAACTCATGTTCGAGTCCTAGTCCAATGTTAGATGAATATTGGAGAAGAGCAAAGAACACCAAAACCCTCTATACCTTTGCTCCATCAACTACAGCAAAGGTATTGACTGTGTGGATTACAATAAACTATGGAGAACCCTAGTGCAAATGGGAATACCCAAACACATAATTCAGCTGATAGAGTGCCTATATAAAAATCAAGACGACAAAGGTTGAAAAAAATTATATTTTTTTTATTTTTTTGTTATAGGATAAAGTAGTATTGTAGCTGTGTTGATAAATATTTATAAATAGAAAATGGAAATATGATGATCGTTTTATTGGACTAATTTTAATACATTTTTGACTAACTTTTAGAGGCCAAATTCTCCTTCCTCAGGTCAGGATAGGATATTGTAACAGCAGTATACTTTGCTGACCTATGGAAAGAGGGTTTGACCTCTGAAACCTAATTTTAAGATGTATTAGTCCAATAAAATGATATCTTATTTGTAAAGTGATTTGAATCTCCTTATTATCTGCTGATCTTCTTTTGTTCCACGTTGGATTCTTTGGTGGACCGCTTGCCTTGTTGTTTTGTTACAAATTAGCATACATGGAATGGAATGTACCAGATAAGTTACAGATTTGGTTGTTTATACATATGGATTAAAGTTGGATGACAGAGTGAGGCAGTTGAGACAAGTTGCAAACTTGGTTATTAATATAGACATGTTTTGGATAGCATTACTGCTTTACAATGCATTTGAACACTTTTATATACGTATGGAAGGGTTCAGAGTTAAAATCCTGGGCAAGTTGGTGGGAAGGGAAAGAAGGGGGAATTTGTTCAGAGATGTTTGGGGCTTGCATAGAAAGTGTAGTTACTTACCTGTAACGTAGGTTCTCCGTGGACAGCAGGATAGTCAGACACATATGGGTGTTGTCCCAACAGCTCCCAATTTGCGGATAAGCTCTCCAATAGCTCGCTGCTGCATTCCGATGAGGATGGCTGCTGGAGGAAGATTCTTGGGCCTCACTTCTCTTCATGAAGTCTCTCAGTGCCCTCTTCCTTAGCTTGCGTGCACGTGGTGACATGTGCGCACAATGCAAGCAACACGGAAACCTCGAGCGCCGGACCCAATCAGTGGGCACACAATTCATGAGGATCCAGTGTGTTCATCCTTCTCCTGCATCCCAGTCGTTTCTTTAGATGATTCAGGCATCTTCAAGGTGATGAGTAGAAAAGTTGTAATGGAGAGCTGTAGAAAATCCGACCGATGGGAACGGGCGAAAACAAAAGACTGGGGATTAGGGGGAAGCAGGGGGAAATGGGTAGGGCTCGGGCATGCCCAGTGGGGCCCGGGCACTGCACGTGCTCAGAGAGAGAAAAAAAAAATCTCTCTGAGCTATTGGAGAGCTTATCCGCAAATTGGGAGCTGTTGGGACAACACCCATATGTGGCTGACTCATCCTGCTTGTCCTAGGAGAACTAAAATTGTACACTGGCACTGGTATGGTAATCTTTGTTGTTTGTTTTGAATTTTATAAAAATTTTAGAAAAACTCCGATCCCCTCTATCCCCCATACTCTTCAACTTCTACACTGCCTCCCTCGGTGCCCACCTGGACAAACTAAACCTAACTTCCTACAGCTATGCAGAAGACATTACCATTCTCATATCTTTTGATCAACCAAAGCCCTCTATGACAGACACTACACCGAACACTAGAAACAGCAGTGACTTGGATGAAAGATCACATACTGAAACTTAACCCAGACAAAACAAAATTCATACTCCTCGAAAACAAGAAATACCCAAACATAACCAATTTAGAAATTAACGCAATTAATTACCCCATACAACCCACCCTAAAACTCCTAGGAGTAACAATAGACAGATGCTGCACCATACAACCGCAAATCAATAAAATAATACAGAAATCATTTGCAGCCATGAGAAACTTAAGACAAGTTCGAAAATTCTTTGAGAAAACACAATTCCAGCTCATAGTACAATCCCTAATACTAGGTCTACTAGACTATTGCAACATCCCTTGCCCTGCAACAATAACAAAACAATTACAAACAATTCAGAACACAGCACAGACTCATCTACTCATTGAGGAAACACGACCTTATTACAGAGGTATACATCAACTCGCACTGGCTTCCAATTCCAGCAAGAATACTATTCAGATTCTACTGTTTACTATTTAAATCGATAAACGGAAACAGCCCAGCCTACCTGAACAATCGCCTCATCCAAACCACCTCAACCAGGCATAGGAAAACTCATACTCCATTCACACTCCCCCCAATCAAAGCAGTTAAACGGAAAAAAGTATATGATGGCCTCCTAGCCACTCAAGCAGCAAAACTAGACAACCAAATCTCCAATCTGCTGATAACAACCCCAGACTACAAAACATTCAGAAAAGAAATAAAAACTATACTTTTCAAGAAATCCCTGAAAAAGTCTTAACACCACAAGTCTCCCTCTGTCCTCCCACAATCATCTTGACCCCCCCCCCTGAAACAGCTTGCTTTACTCTTATCTTCTCTGGAAATGACCAGATACCTTTCCTATCTCCCCTGAAAATTGAACAAATATCCTTTGGGAATTTCCCTTTCTATTTTTCATTAACGCATTTGTAATCCACCTTGATCCAGATATCGTTTTGTAATCCAACTTGTATAACTCTTTTGTAATCTGCCTTGAACCGCAAGGTAATGGCGGAATAGAAATCCCTAATGTAATATAATGTAATGTAATAATAAAAGAAAAAAAATAAATACAAGTGAAAATAAAGAAGTAAATAATAAAACAGGTAAATAAATGTAGGCGGGATGTGGGCAGGGCAGGAGGTGGGGTGTAGGCAGGGTAGAGCTAGGGGGCCCAGTGTACTTGTGTGCCTAGGGGCCCTCAAAGAATTAATCCTGCCCTGGGCTGAATATCAGCCAGGTTATCCCTACTTACAGTTACAGTGTATATAGCGGCACTAGAAAAGGTTCAAAGAAGAGCGACTGAGATGATAAAGGGGATGGAACTCCTCTCGTATGAAAAAAGACAAAAAATGTTAGGGCTCTTCTGCTTGGAAAAGACACCGCTGAGGGGAGATATGATTGAAGTCTACAAAATCCTGAGTGGAGTAGAACGGGTACAAGTGGATTGATTTTTCACGCCATAAAAAATTACAAAGACTAGGGGACACTCGATGAAACTGCAGGGAAATACTTGTAAAACCAATAGGAGGAAATATTTTTTTCACTCAGAGAATAGTTAAGATCTGGAACGCTTTGCCAGAGGTTGTGGTAAAAGCAGATAGCGTAGCTGGTTTTAAGAAAGTTTTGGACAAATTCCTGGAGGAAAAGTCCATAGTCTGTTATTTAGACATGGGGGAAGCCTCTGCTTGTCCTGGATATGTACCATGGAATATTGCTACTCCTTGGGTTTTTGGCCAGGTACTAGTGACCTGGATTGGCCACCGTGAGAACGGGCTACTGGGCTTGATGGACCATTGGTCTGACCCAGTAAGGCTATTCTTATAGTCTTATGTTCTTTATTTGATATACCACAATTATTAACAAGATTGTTAAACTAAAGCGTTTTACAATGAAAAGGGTTAAAAATTATAAAATCAATAAGAACAGACAGGGTAAATCAACCTTGACAAAACAAACACAACCTGGCTACAAAAGGAAGGAAAGATTTACAATATATTATAGGGAAGAAGAAAAAGGAAGACAACAAAAGGAAAAGGGAAATAGCAAGAAAGAAAATTCTAAAAGAGTAGTGTCAAATGCCATTTTAAAGTAACGAGCCTTTAATTGAGACTTAAAATTTTTCAAAGATAGTGGAAGGGAATTCCACAGAATAGGAGCCGTTACTGAAAAGCTGTAAATATCCCAAAACATCTTCCTGAAAGATGGCACAGTCAGCAAGTGTTGATGAAAGGAACAAAGGCTCATTTGAGGTGAGTAGGGGATCCAATGGCTAGCCAGGAATAAGGGAAAACCTGAAGACTGAATCTGGAAACTTGAAAGGAATTCTATAAGCAATTGGAAGCATATGTTCTGCTTTGAGCAAAGGGGTAATATGTTTTAAAGAACATTGTAAAACAGCATCCAGTTGATTTGCTTAAATACTTTTTTTCCGTTAATTTAGCTGAAGTTTCAGTTATGAGTTTCACATTTTACTTATTCTACTTTTATGTTGAATTAATTACTTGTGTTTTTCCGAGGGTTCTTCAAAAAGTTTCCGTGGGAAATAGTTGGGGCGGGAAAAATGGCAACAGGACATGTTATTAGGATGCTGGGGGGAAAATGTATTGCAAAACAAGGTGATTTTTGTGGAAAAGTGATGTAATTTGCTTTTGAGATATTTAATAAACAGTGTTTATAAAAATTAATGTGCAGAAACATTTTGAAGATCCCGCGTATGTTACATTTTGCAAGTCTCCTGGGGAATTAATGTTTACATCAAGTGACACAAAAGTGTGAATTAATGAAGGAAGGTATATAAAGAAAAATATTAAAGCAGAGGGAAGATGGGAAGAATATGAACGAGACATTTTAAAAGTATTAATGCAAATAAGTAAACTTTTTGTGATGGAAGGTCACGGAACTACCGTAGATGTCTAAGCACTTTACTGGACAGGCTTGATGGGGTCATTTTTGTCTTTATCTGTCATCATCCACAGTACTTTATTATTCATAAATAGCTTCAGGAAAACATTTTTCAGAAAAAAGGCTGACGGGTGCCTGGAATGCCCATCTGGGAGAGGGTAGAGAAAACAGATAGCAGTGTTTTAAAAAAAGGATAGGTTAAACATAGAGAATGCATAATAGCAAGAGGATAGAAATAAAGCACATTGGAGAAACCTGCACTAAGCAACATTTATAACACTAAACTGCATATTGCATCAGGGCTCCCAGAAGCATAGAGGTGACTAAATGCAGTTTTCCTGGTCTTTCGTATATTTGTCTTGATTAGACTGTAAGCCATGCAGAGAAGGTACTGTTTCTTCTGGTGGCTCTATAGAGTGCTTTAGAAATGATAAATAATAAGGTGAGAGCAGGAGAGAAGAGAAGGATACCGAATGAAACTTCACTGTACTGACCTGTAATACAAGAGCAGCAGGAACAGACACACCTGAGCACCAATGGCATAGAGCCGAAGATACATTTGCAGACATTCAAACCCAATCAATAAATGAATATCCCAATTTTAGAATGCACTATAGGCAATTACAACATCCCTTTTGCAAATAATGTACCTAGAGATCCCTGGCTGAAAAGCAGCTCATGAGAACTTAGTTTTATGCTCTTTCTTTATGAATAATTCCAAACAACATCTGCTTTTTTGGCTACTCCATACACCGAGTTGAGGATTTTAACATATTGTCAACAATAATTCCAGAGCCCTTTTACCAAATATTCAGAACACAAAAGCCCTACAAATTGGATGAAGGGTAATGAAGGATTTCTATATAGAAACAGGATATGTCAGTAATGAAGAAAAACGATGAATGAGAAATTAAAATGCAATAGAGCATGTAGCCATAGCTCCTTCTACTGGCAGTTTTATATACGTTTTTGAGATATTTCCATAAGAGGAAGCGTACTTTGCTTGGCCCCAGGAGAAAGTCCTTGATAAGCATGAAATAACTAAGGCACGATCTGTAAGTGTCAAAAAAAAAAAACCCAGTCATGCTACTGTGTAGAGGGAGATCTTAAAAGGGCAAGGAAAGTTTTTTAATATTTATGTTGAAGGTAAATGCTTGGAATTGTCTCAGAATCCCTGAGTCCTCCTGAAAAATTAATAAACAACAGAAAGTAGGGGTGTGCAGCCAGAAATTTTTGTTTCTGGGAATAAACATTTTCTTAGTTGTTGGTTGTTTGTTTGTTTGTTTTTTCTTTCCTCCTATGTTGTCCACAGAAATAGTGTTGTTAATAGTACATGCTCTTTTGAAAGAATATGCAGTCCACTCCTTCCGTGCCCCCACACCACACTGACACCCTCCCTTCCCATCACATACCTCTTTAAATCTTTGCCAGCACAAGCAGCTTCTCTGGCCTCCTGCTCGTGCCAGTGTTGGTTTTCCGTCTGACATCACTTCCTGGCCACGTGACCTGGAAGTTATTTCAGAGGGAGCCAGGCCGGCACGAGCAGCAAGCCAGATTAGTTGCGCCCGCTGGTGAAGATTTAAAGAGGTATGAGGGACGGAGAAGGGAGGGTGGAGAGGTGCCAGCGTCCCACCAAGATGGCTCCTGGGATGGTCTGCCTCCGCCCCCCCCCTTACTATGTCACTGTATATACACTTTCAAAAGAATACACATTGTCTCTGGATTCTATGGGAAGCAATTGTAAAACAAAAAAATACCATCCAAAAAGAGCATAAAGGGGCAGATGGACATTTTTCTCACCAAACCCTTCCAATTTGCTATTTTCAAAACCTATTTTCTAGATAGATATCTAGGCTGTTCATCTGCAGTTTGTCTAAAAGTCAAGAGGGATGTTAGAGGTGTGATGTGGGCACAATTTGGATGTCCGGGGCAAGACCGGTTTTAACAACAAATAAGTAAAGTGCCAAAAAGTTGCCCAAACTGACCAGGTGACCACTGGAAGGCTCCCTCCTGCCCAATCTTGTAGGGGGTGGGGTCACGTGGCCAGGAGGGCTTGTGCTCCCTCCTGGCCCGATCGAGTCGGGGGTGCCGCCAGGGCAAGAGGGCTCGGGCTCCCTCTTGCCCCGATCAAGTCGAGGGTGCCGCCGGGGCAAGAGGGCTTGGGCTCCCTCTTGCCCCGATCATTGTCGGCGGGGCCAGGAGGGCTTGGGCATGAAGAAGGACACGGTACTACTCGAAAGGGTCCAGAGAAGAGCAACTAAGAGGGTTAAGGGGCTGGAGGAGCTGGCGTACAGCAAAAGATTAGAGAAACTAGGCCTCTTCTCCCTCGAACAGAGGAGATTGAGAGGGGACATGATCGAAACATTCAAAGTACTGAAGGGGATAGACTTAGTAGATAAGGACAGGTTGTTCACCCTCTCCAAGGTAGGGAGAACGAGAGTGCACTCTCTAAAGTTGAAAGGGGATAGATTCCGTACAAACATAAGGAAGTTCTTCTTCACCCAGAGAGTGGTAGAAAGCTGGAACGCTCTTCCAGAGGCTGTTATAAGGGAAAACACCCTGCAAGGATTCAAGACAAAGTTAGACAAGTTCCTGTTGAACAAGAACGTGTGCTGGTAGCGCTAGTCTCAGTTAGGGTGCTGGTCTTTGACCAGAGGGCCGCCGCGTGAGCTGACTGCTGGGCATGATGGACCACTGGTCTGACCCAGCAGTGGCAATTCTTATGTTCTTATGTTCCTGGCCCGATCTTTGGGGGGGGTGGATTCTGTAACCGGTGTTGTTTTTTACAGACACCAGTTACAGAATCCAGCTTTTAAGCGAAGGACTGGCTCCTCCTTCGGCTAAAAGCCCTTGTTTTGGGCATTTGGGACTTAGGCTTTTTGGGGGTTGATTATATGGTGTAAGTTTAGATATAGTGGTGGTCTGGGCGTTTAAACAGCTGAGCGTAGAAGCAGATCATTATTTTAAAAAACCTCCTTTTGGACGTTTTTTTCATAATGGACATTTTCGCTGCTTCTACTTTCAACGTTTAAGGCCTTAGGCCAAAAGGGGACAGACGTTTTTTTTTATTATGCCCCTCTATGCTTATGCTGGAATTTGTAGCCTTCCAAACCCCATCCTAATCCCACTGTACCCACAAATAGGTGTCATCTGCATACATAAGAACATAAGAATAGCCTTACTGGGTCAGACCAATGGTTCATCAAGCCCAGTAGCCTGTTCTCATGGTGGCCAATCCAGGTCATCAGTACCTGGCAAAAAAGAATAGCAACATTCCAGGACAAGCAGTGGCTTCCCCCATGTCTGTCTCAATAACAGACTATGGATTTTTCCTCCAGGAAATTGTCCAAACCTTTCTTAAAACCAGCTACGCTATCCACTCTTACCACAACCTCTGGCTATGCATTCCAGAGCTTAACTATTCTCTAAGTTAAAAAAATATTTCCTCCTATCGGTTTTAAAAATATTTCCCTGTAACTTCATTGCTCAAGCCGCACCTCCACCTCTGCACTCCTCTCAGACCCTGCGGGACTCTTCAGCATCCGTCGGCGGGGGAACACCTTCCACTGCCGCCCATGCACTCGTGGCAGAAATGCTATGGAAAAAAAAAAATCCTGCTTTGCTTAGGTAGTGCTGGTAAATGTGAGGTCAGTGCTTAATGGGGCAGCTCGTTAAGTTTCTCCGTACTAGCGTGGAGTCCAGGTCAGCTCTCACACTAGTCAGCCATCTTGAGAATCTACCTCAGTTTAGTCTCAGAGACCCTCTGAAAAATCCAGTCTCTGTCTTTGTGGCAGAGGCATTTTTCAGGCCTGGGGGAAGGGGGTGTTGCACTAATATGTAAGCACTTTGATTGTAGCCACCGAAAGGCAGTATATCAAGTCTCATTCTCCTCATCCTGTACAGTTATCATCAACAAATGTTCTGCTTTTTCTTCATTTTTGCAAAGGAATAAACTCTGTTTGGACTTGTTTTCTTTTTAATCATTCTTTTATGTGAGGTCAAGCTTGGTGCATAACCACAGTGTAGCTTGCAGGGGGGACATTAATACAGTGTTCTGACGTGTTGGGGGTTTTTTCTCTCAGTTTCTTTCTTTACTTCTTTCTTCATTTATATTGAAAGACCAAAGTAACCACATTTATTATTATTTTTTTATATACAGTGGAACCTTGGTTTACGAGCATAATTTGTTCCAGAAGAATGCTTGTAAACCAATTTACTCATATATCAAAACGAGTTTCCCCATAGAAAGTAAGGGAAACTCACTTGATTTGTTCCACCTCTCATCCCATCCCCCGACCACCGGCACTGCTCCACCCATCCACACCCCATCCCACTGGTGCGCTTCTACATCTACCCCCCCACTCGAACCGGCATCGCCCACCCTCGCAAACGCCCCCCCTCCCTGTGAACTGGCATACCCCGCCCGCCCAAACTGCAAGCTTACCCCCCAATGTGGCACCAGCACGCAGGACCAAGCCACAGGAGGTGCCAGTGCCCGAAGATCGTGCCTCTCCTCCGACTGGGCCTTGAGCATCTGCACATGCTCAAGGCCTTCTGGCTCCCTCTCTGAGATTCTCGGAGAGAACGAGAGCCAGAAGGCCTTGAGCATGCACAGATGCTCAAGGCCCAGTCAGAGGAGAGGCACGATCTTCAGGCACTGGCACCACAGCTGAGTACAGGAGTGGTTTGCCATTGCCTTTCCTGTGTAGTGTATGGCTCCTCCACTATGTGGCGGCTGGTATTACCAGGTGGTCTCCCATCCAGGAACTAACCAGACCTAATCTTGCTTAGCAGGCCTAATCAGGACAGCCAGGCGATAGATAGATAAATAGATCTAAAATAAAACAACAAAATCAATATACTTTGCATGCCCACTTCTAGTAACTTAGTACAGTAATTTGCCTGAGAAAAACTATCTGAGACACTTTAAGCATCTTCAATAGTAAAGAAAATCAAAGTGAATGCCGCCCATACAGTAAATCACTAGCTTAGAAAAATCTGTCTAGTACAGTTACACTGGCTCATATTCTCCCTAGTGAGAATGGGGCTATTAATTTTCAGGTCTCTTAGACTTAGAGCAACAGTGGACAATTGAGGTCACAAGCACCTGACAGGATCCCTTAGAGCAGATAGCTTCCATGCTTCTTAAGCTCAGGGATGCGCAGTGACTGCCCGGTTAACAGTTTTTTTTAATTTTTTTTTGTCCAGGAACTTCCCCAAATCTTTTTTTTTTTTTTAATGCAGAAACACTAATTGATTTTACCACATCTTCTGGTAAAAAAATGTAACTGTTACTGAGTAAAAAACTATTTTCTCTCATTTATTTTGTCTAACACTTAAGGGGAATTCAATAAAGCTTTAGTGCACTAGCCCCCCCCCCCCCCACCTTTAACAAAACTGGAGCATGGATTATAGTGCTGGCCAAGGCAGTAACAGCTCCGACATTCATAGAATCCCTATCAGCATCAGAGCTGTTACCATTACAAGCAGCGCTAAAAACCGTGTTACAGTTTTGTAAAAGGGGGGGGGGGGGAGATAAATGTTAAGATACCCATCTTCAACTAGCTGTCCAAAACGGAAATTATAACAAATTTCAAGACGTGTGGAGGCCATTAATAGAATATTGTAAAGATTAAAAATATTCTTCCCTGTATAAAAATTTTAAGATATTAAGGGGGGAGAGGGTGGGGATTTTTGATTATAATTGAAACAAATCATTTTCATAAATAATTAAGGGAGGGGGTAATATTTTATATTATGATGATCAATTATAGGATTTCAAGTATATTTGAAAGCTCAATTGATAAATGTCAATATTGTACTTGATTTAAGATTTGAAATGAATAAAGATTAAAAAAAAAAAAAGATACCCATCATCTATGGGTTTCTTAACATTTAGCATGAGATAAAACTTTGATGACTTCCCCCTTAGCACCTTCATGGAGTATTCCTTAGTCTGCATTTTTTCAGAGTAAAGAGCCCATTCCACTCCACTCATATTTTTAAAGACCTCTATCATACCAACCCCATTTCTTCTGCAAGCTGAAGAGTCCCAGACTTTTTAATTTTCCTCACAGGGGAGAGGAAAAGGGGACTGGGACTTGTATACCACCTTTTTATAATTTTACAACCACATTCCTCAAGTTTCAAGTTTAATAAGATTTTGATTAAAACGCATTATCATATATTCAGTGCGAGGTACAAAATATAAAATAGGGTATGACAAACATAGTATTTGGGGAAAAATACTAAAATGTAGACTAGTACAATAACAGAGACAAAAGGAAGGAGGGTGGAAATACAATTCTTGAGGAAAAGAAAACTTATAGGGGAAATAACACTAGGTGAGAGCACTTATAACTTCTTGACCTTGTAGCTTAACTGTTCTAATGCATCTTTAAAAAGCGTACCCACTTCTATTATTCCAATAAATGGAGAAAAAAAGACCTCAGTACTCCCAGAGATATAGAATTTACTAATATCTTTAAGGCACTCCTACTTCAGCCACAAAGCCGACATCCTTGGTCATAAAAACTCCATTATCAAAATATTCTATGCTCTCTCCCCACCCCTCCCCACTCCTTTCCTTCCATCTCTTCCTTCCCCTCCCTCTCCATGCTCTAACCTCTGGCATTTCTCCCCTCTCCTTTCCTTCCCTCCCTCTCTCCCCTTTCCCCATGGCCTGGTATCTCTTTCTTTTCCCTTCCCTTTTGTCTGACCCCAGCCCCTGATTTGGAAGCTTTCTATATTACCCCTCCCTCCCCCAATTGGGTGCAGCATTTCTTTCTTCCTCCCACCCATGAGTACCTCTCTCTTTTAGCATGTTGCAGATAAAAAGCTCTGGCTTGACTCCCACAATCCTGCATCTCTCTTCAAACTGAATGGATCCTCACTAACAGCAGCAATTCCTACATGCTGCCTGCTACTGACCTGGAAACTTTCCATTCTGCCAGAAAAAAGGAAGTTCACAGCAGAGAGGAAGCTTCCAGGTTAGCAGCAGTCAGGGTGTGGGAATCTCTGCTACCACTGGGGACGCATTCATCTTGAAGAGAGATGTAGAACCACGGGGTTGGAGCTGGTAGGCATGGGGACTCAGAGAGGGCTTCCTGATTACCGCAGGAATGTCACGATAATGGTTTCCATTCCCACAGCACCGATTCACCGTTACCATGGTATTCCATGGGGATTTTTCAAAATGTTATCCATTATTGTAGCAATTACCACGGTAACAATGGTATTACCATGATAACCATTCCTGTGTCACTCTTTAGTCAGTGGTTCATAGAATCTCTTAAAAAGAATATACAACCCAATGTAAAGAAATTCAAATCAGTGCTACTGCTGTGTATTATATTACTAGTGTTTAAGCCCATTACATTAATGGGTGCTAGAGTAGATGTCTGTCTGTCTCGGGGTTTTTTCTTTGTCTCTCTCTCCTTGGATGCTGTCTGTCTATCATTCTTTCTGTCTGTGTCTCTCCTTGGCCCCCTGTCTGTTTGTCTTTCTTTCTGTCTGTCATTCTTTCTTTCTCTCTCTCTCTCCTTGGCCACTGTTCGTCTGTTTTTGTTTTCTTTCTATCTCTCTCCTTGGATGCTGGCTGTCTATCTGTCTGTCTGGCTGTCTCTCTGGCCCCCTGTTTTTCTGTCATTCTTTTCTCTCTCTCTCTCTCTCTCCTTGGCTACTGTCTGTCTTTAGGTATTTCTTTCTGTCTGTCTGTCTGTCATTCTTTCTTTCTCTTTCCTTGGCCGCTGTCTGTCTGGGTTTTTTTTTTCTTTTTCTCTCTCTCCTTGAACGCTGGCTGTCTGTATGTTTGTTTGTTTTTTTGCCTCTCTCTTCCTTGGCTGCTGTCTGTCTGTCTTTCTTTCTGTCTGTCTGTCTCTCTCCCTGGCTCCCTGTCTTTTTTTCTGTGTGTCTCTGTCTCTCTCTCTCTCTTTCTGGCCCCCCGCCTGCCTATATTTTTCAGTTGTGCCATCCCTGACTGTCTCTCTGTGGCCCCCTTCTGTCTTCCTCCCCCCCCCAGAGCAAAGCTGTCTGCCCCCAGCACACACCCCCAAAGCAGCCCCCTTTCACTCTCCCTGACTGTCTCTTCATGGCCCCCTTCTGTCTCCCCCCTCCAGAGCAAAGTTGACTGCCCCCAGAACACCTTTCCCCCCCCCAAAGCAGCCCCCTTTCCCTCTCCCTGACTGTCTCTCTGTGGCCTCCTTCTGTCTTTCCCCCCAGAGCAAAGCTGTCTGCCTCCCCAGCACACCCCTCCCCCCTAAGCAGCCCCCTTTCCCTCTCCCTTACTGTATCTCTGTGGCCCCTTCTGTCTTTCTCCCCCCCCCCACCACAGCAAAGCTGTCTGCCTCCCAGCACACCCCTCCCCCAAAGCAGGCCCCTTTCACCTGCAGTACCGACGCGACACCCTCCAGCCGTTCAAATTCCTCCAGTGCCAAAAGCCGTCCAAGCCAGCACACGCTGCCACCTAGTAAGCCGCCCCGCGCGCCTCATCAAGCCACCCCGTGCACCTCATCAAGCTGCCTAATACGGCCATGGAAGGACACAGCACAAATCAGGTAGCACAGCCTCCTAAGTGCGCCTGCGTGCTTAGAGGATTATTATAGAGGATATACAGGGTAGGAAAAAGCCTCAGAAATGGGGGTCTTAAAACTTCTTCAGACTCTCCCATTTTCAGTCATTAGCTTAAAATATCTCCCTTAGTCCATTTATATTCTTTTTTTCTTTTACTTCTTTTACCCTTCATTCATACACTACAACAAACAAAATGCTGTTTTTAATAGCTGCAAAATATGTTAGTTTGAAAAAAAAAAAAAAAAAATCACTTATCTTTAGGATCCATATAATAGCACACAGGTGTAAGGCCTTAATAACAATCCTCTACATTCCAGATGATTTTTCTGGTACCAAAAAGCAGCACAAACAATCCGGCGTTGCCAGTGTTTCGCAGTATCACAGCCACTATGTCAGGTCAGTTTCATATTCAGCTGCTTTAACACAGCGCAACATTCTTCTTACTGTGGGTGTACATACTTTTAAGATGAAAAAATATCCAATGAACCTAAAAACAATGTGATAACTATCAGCTTATCTGAAACAAGCAACCAATGTCAAAATAATCTGAGCAAATGACTCCCCATTCAGGTATGTGTCCTGATTGGATCCACTTTTTCTTCCACTCTGGCAGTGTTCAAGGCCCAGTTAAAAGCTCACCTCTTCAAGAGTGCTTTCAACTCCTAACTCCTCTCACCTTGGGTTCTGCATCCCCAAACCTATGGGCTCCTTTTACTAAGATGCGCTACGCTAAGGCTTTAACGCGCGGAATGGCGCACGCTACATTGCCGCACGTGCTAGACCTTAACGCCAGCACTGAGCTGGTGTTAGTTCTAGAAGCGTAGCGCATGGTGTAGTGCGCGGTAATTTCTTGCGTGCGCTAAAAACACTAGTGCACCTTAGTAAAAGGAGCCATATATGTCATGTCTGTCTGTCCAAGTTAGACTGTAAGCTCTTCAGAGCAGGGACCGTCTATAAATGTCAGCCCACCTTTTTGTTTTTGTTTTTTTAATTCTTTATTTATAAGTTTCAATATTTGACAACCTTTACAAGTCAAAAAACAAAAAAATACAATGTAAAATGAAAATGAAACTCCAAATTATTTAAAAGGTATTGGGGACATAGCTGAAGATAAACTGAATTTAGACACAGGAAATATATCAAGAACTAAAGAGGGGGCCTGACTGCCCATGAACATTTCTTGTCTGAGCTCTCTTGAAAACAGCAAGACTCATATAGGAGGTACTGATTGCTCTCCAGCTGAAATAAACTTTAGACAACTGCTGCGGTTCAAAGAAAACATATCTATTATCTCTATATGTCAAAACGTACTTGCAGGGATATCTTAGAACAAAAATTGCCCCTAACTGAACTGCCTGGGGTCTCAAAATGAGAAATTATTTTCTTCTCTTCTGGATGGAACAAGAGACATCTGGATACATTCTTATAATATTATTCAAAAAGTGAACATCCTTATATTTGAAAAAAAACATCTTAAGCATCCATTCCCTATCAGAATCAATAGCAAACTGTACAATTAATGTAGCTGAAACTCAAACCTCAGTATCCCACCTCTCCAAGAATTTAGTCAAATCCAAACTATCCGCAGAAACATTCTGCTGATTGGGATTTTGAGATTTAACTCTCGTTGGAAGGTAATATATTTTTGAGAGAGGTGGGATTCTGGGACTTTCAAAATTTCACTCAAATACCTTTTAAACATTGCCAAGGCAGTTATAGGATGAACTTTCAGAAAATTAATAATCCGAAGGTTGCATCTCCTTATAGAGTTTTCCATCATTTGTTGTTTAAAATGCAAACTAGCACTGTCCTTGGCCCAAGTAAGAGCTTGTGCTTCCAAAGTTTTTATCTTAGTCTCAAAGTCACTCAATTTATACTCCAAACTCGTTACCTTGGTTTTAAGTTCCAAATTCTCTGAAAGCACAGTAGTACACTGGGTAGAAAGTTGCTGAATTTGATATAGCATCTCATATCGATTCCATTGAGAAGACCTTGGGCCTCTATAAGGGGACAATCGCTGTTCCAGAGCTCCCTGCAGCACCCAGTGTGCCTGAACCCGCTTCAGTTGTAAAGGAATCTTTATGAGCTTGCTGTAATCTCGCCGTCAACTGCACAGATGTTAATGGCTACTCCGGCCCTCTTCTAGAGTCAGTCTTCCCACTCTGTAAGGCCAGCAAGAGGGTTCCCTGGGCTGGCACATCCAAAAACGACTCCTCCGTTGCACCAGAACAGCTGAGCAGACTTCACTCTTCGGAGGACAGAGTGACACCCTTGAAGGAGAGATCACGCGCCTCAATTGCATTCTTGAGCTGCGGTCTACAAAGGCGTGCATCGAGCCAGTTTGCAAAGCAGATTCATCCAGGAAACCCCGAACTTTTGACTTTCATTATACCATCCGGTAAACAGGAAAAAAAAATCTCATCAAAGGCACGGCGGCGTCTCCGCGGGAGCATCAGGCTGCCATTTTGGGTAAGCTCCACCCCCCTAGTCCCCAGCCCACCTTTTTGAGAGTGCTTTCGACTCCTAACTGCTCTCACCTTGGATTCTGCATCCCCAACCCTATGGGTCATGTCTGTCTGTCCAAGTTAGATTGTAAGCTCTTCCGAACAGGGACTCTCAATAAATGTAAAAATGTACAGCACTGTGTACACCTTTCAGCGCTATATAAGTGATAAGTAGTAGTAGTAGCAGTAACACTCTACACCTGGCTGTTTATTATCTTATGAATCTTTTTGAATACTGATGTCTGTCTAATATATTTCACATTACAGTGTTGTTCTCACTTTTTAAAACAGCTCTGATTACACTTGAACACATGATGTCATCATGTGCTCAAACTGTTGCTTCATCCTATCATGTTATAGTATCACTATTCCACTATACAGTTTCTAGAATGTACCATATGTTTGGTTGTTTATTGCATGCTGTATAATCACAGTCTGTTTTATTTGTTTGCAATCATATTTTATATTGCTTCAATTATTTTATTTTGCATGTATAATTATTTATTGTTATGATTTTAATTATTATATATGTTTGGTTTAACAGCCTTTACCCCTAACACAGCTTTTTTAGGTGAAACGTGGCCAGGTTGGGTCATTGTTATAATAAATTCTGTGCTTTTATATCTACTGGCCTGCTCTGTGTTGCTTGCTGATGTTATCCCTATTCCTGAGATTTCATTAACCTTTCTTTTTCACTTAAAACATCATGAAATGATTTATTTCCTCATAGAAAGAAATGGCCACAAAATTCCAGTGTCCAACACACAGCATCATGTGTCATGTAATAACTAATGTGTTTTTTGTTTTATTATGGTGCTAGAAACTTAAAATCTATCTGGAGGGCAAGGGAATAAAATCGCTTGATCTGCCATTCAATCTCTGCTGTACTAATGGCAAACTAAGGTAACGAAAAGTTATCCAACAGCAAACATTAATCTTTTGGTTGAACTGAGTAACATTTCAAGACCTGGCAATGTGTTTGTGTGCTGCACAGAGTTACGTTAAATTCCTAGGGGCAATCTAGTTAACATTTTAGAGCAGATGTGAAATGCTGAAACAGTGCCAAGGAGAGAAAGAGAGTGAGAGGAAAAAAAAACAAACCCAGAAAGGTATTAAGAAAATATTGATCAAAATGCTACCTAGCCTGGAAGCTTCTTTTTAACATCACCCAGCATCCTGGTAGAAGCTGATCTGAGAATGAAATAAGAGAGGACACTTGGAATCATTAGTCTGCAGCCCTGCAGGAAGGCATAACTAGAAGAAAGAGAACCAATGTAGACTTTTAAAATAATCATTACTAAGACCTTTATGTAAGGAAATGCAGGACCAGGCACTGAGGTTCACCTGTTATAGCTATAAGCTACATGATACATTCTCATTATTTACGTTTCATTCAGCTGTATCTATTACCAGGGATTCATCTGTCAAGAGGTTGTTATCTTTTTAAGAGAAATACAATTTAATTAAAGCAAAGTTTTTGGTTTTTTTTTTTTTAAAGGTTAGTTAGAGATGGACTACCTTTTTGTACATGTCTGGATTGATGACAGCATGACTGCACCTGTTGCAGACATCTCTACTGGAGATCAAAGAAGATTCTGAGTATTATATCAAACAAAAGCAATTTTGTACAGCATGACATGAGTTGTATCTGAATTGCTTCATTCAATGTCCAGAAGCAGCTCAATGATAAAGACAAATATGAGAGTTGCTAATGTTATAAATACACACTGTGAAACCAATGTTTATGACAGATAGTTCCATATGTGCTAAGAAAAAAAAATCAACAATTTCACATCAGCACAAGGTATCATACTGATTAAACTAAGAAGAAAGTAAAAGACCTCAGATTAAGAACATAAGAACCTAAGAGTTGCCATAATAGGTCAGACCGGAGGTCCATCAAGCCCAGTATCCTGTTTCCAACAGTAGCCAATCCAGGTAGGGTTACCAGAGGTCTGGATTTTCCCGGATAGGTCCTCCTTAGACCTTCCAGCACCCCCTCCCTTGCCCTTGTTTGATCCTGGGCCCGCTCCCTCTCCCATGGTCTGTCCTTGCCTCTCCAGAGGCAGAGCAGGAGTCCCCTCCCCTGATCCTAGGGTCCTCCATACCAAACTGGGGAGGGGAGGGCTACTGTCACCCAGCTGACACAGCTTCTTCTTACAGGCCTGCCTGTGCTCTGGCTCCTAACTACTGAGTGGAATCTTGCCACAACTAGGCACTCCTGATGTCCTGTGCCTAACAGGCCACTGAGGTAGGCCAGTACATATCTGAAATTCGACCACGTGACACCCTACTATCGGCAGCTGCACTGGCTACCAACGGAAGCCCGAGTAAGGTTTAAATTTGCCTGCCTCTGCTTCAAAGTACTATACGGCCTGACCCCCAAGTACATAACGGACCTTTTCGCATTTTCTAATAACAAACTCAAGAGAAACACACACCCAAAACTCATTTCCCCTCCAGTTAGAGGCTGCAAAATGAAAAAACACAACAAATACCTTCTCTCTCACCAAGCAGTCCTATGGGGCAAAGACCTAGACCAACTGCTTTCGTCCACTACATATGGGGAATTCAGGAAACGCCTAAAAACATACCTGTTCCAGAAATACCTAAACAATTGACCCGCTCTCCCTCTCCTTCCCCCCTCCCTATTCCATCTGAACTTACAGCACTGTTATAAATATAATCTGTTATCTTCATCTTATCGTAACTTTACGTTGATATTTATCCCCAACAGGTCCTGTCGGACATTACCTACTAAAATGTACATATTACATTTTCGCTCAGCAAATTGTATTTCTATACTATTGCCTCCTGAGGTCTCTGATCTCTGTATTTCCTCTGAATATCTACTTATTGTATTTCGCTGGATGTCCAGCACTCTTGATTGTAAACCGCCTAGAAGTCGCAAGATTGTGGCGGTATAGAAGAATAAAGTTATTATTATTAATAATATCTATAGTTTTCCCTGCCCTCTCTTGTTTCTCTAGGCTATTTGTCTCCACCCCCCCCCTCCCACTCCATTTCCCCCTTCAGCTGCACATTTGTCACTATTCAGAGATCTATCGTTGCATACCCTATTACCCTTGAGCTTAAATTGCATTGCTTAAGTAAAAGCAGTATCTGTTCGCATTATCTTTAAAATGTGATGTGATTTCACAGTAGTCACAGCTGTCTGTATTCTTGGAAACAGTTGTATATCTCCTGACAATTGTCATCTTGATGTGACATATGTACCATCTCGCTTCTTTTGACAACTTGTTTTTCACAACAAGACCTTGTCATGCTTGGATTAATAAAAATTCTTAGGGTTGCCTGATATACGGATTTTCCCAGACATGTCCTCCTTTTTGAGGACTTGTCCGGGGGTCTGGAAGGCTTTTCAAAGCCTAGCACGTTATCTGGGTTTTGAAAAGCTTCCTGTAAAAAGCAGGTCAGTAGAGGCTTTTTTTTTGTTGTGGTTGGGGTCTGAACAGGAGGTAGATCTATTTTTTGAGTGGCTAAATGACAGGCACCCCACCATATATTTTAGCATGGAGAAAAACACCACCACACTGGCCTTTCTGGACTTAGAGATCACCAAAACTGAGACATCTTTTGAAACCGTGGTACATCACAAATCAACTGATCGGAACACATTATTGTTTTACACCAGCTGCCACCCCAAATTCCTGAAAGACAGTCTCCCTGTTTCACAGTTCGTATGCTATAGAAGGAACTGTTCTACGATATTAAAATATAAACAACAAGCTAAACAGAAGCTGTTAAACAGGGGTTATCCAGCAGGTATCATCCATGCAGCCTATAAACGAGCTAGATACGTTAATCGAGACCTACTTTTTGAGCAAAGACCCAAGGAATCTGATGAACTGAACCTCACTTGTGTGCTCACTTTTGGTGGAGGTTTAGGCGTGGTAGCGGGGATTTTATGTAAACATTGGTCCATTATACAATTGCACCACACATTCACAAATAAGACCTTAAGGATTGCCTACAGCCGTCAACAAAATTTAAATGAGATCCTATGTCCCTCAGATACCACCAGGAGGATAGTAAATTTGAGGGCTGGGGGGAGTCATGTCAAATGTGGGAAGTGCAAGACTTGTGAGATCATTCTGGAGCTGCGTGGTAATTTTCAACATCCGCAAACTCAAATACTATACTGGCTTCGTCACCAAATGTCCTGTGACACTGCTTTTGTCATTTACGGAATCATATGTCCCTGTCCAAAATTGTACATTGGACAAACATCGAGATCTTTTAGACTAAGGATGAGTGAACATTGCAGCAATCTATCATGTCAGAGGACTGAGGAACCGTGAGTTGAACATTTTGACGCGGCAGACCACAGCTCCAGAGAATTTAAATGCTTTATCCTGGACCATGTGCCACCGATACCGAGAGGAGGAGACAGGAGATTGCTATTACTGAAGAAAGAACAAGAATGGATTTTCCATCTTCGTTTGGAAGAACTGGAAGGATTAAACCAGAAGATCGAGTGACACTTGTTTTTTAAACTATCATGGGAAACTGGAACATATAGAACCTTTACTTGGGATTTTGTTTTTGACATTGTTTTGAGATGTTCACTTCACTTGTCCAGGTTTGGGAGCATTTCATGATGACAGATTCAAATTTGGCACCCAATATCAGATCGAGGCTCTTGACTCGTCAATTCGCTGGAAACGTGCTGAACGTAAGTGATGTCAGAAATCACTTAAGCGGGAGCTGTTTCACTTAAGAACATAAGAACATAAGAAATGCCTCCGCTGGGTCAGACCTGAGGTCCATCGCGCCCAGCAGTCCGCTCACGCGGCAGCCCAACAGGTCCAGGACCTGTGCAGTAAATTTTTATCTATATCCCTCTATCCCCTTTTCCAGCAGGAATTTGTCCAATCCTTTCTTAAACCCCAGTACAATACTCTGCCCTATAACGTCCTCTGGAATTGCATTCCAGGTGTCCACCACACGCTGTGTAAAGAAGAACTTCCTAGCATTTGTTTTGAATTTGTCCCCTTTCAACTTTTCCGAATGCCCTCTTGTATTTTTATTTTCTGAAACTTTGAAGAATCTGTCCCTCTCTACTCTCTCTATGCCCTTCATGATCTTGTAAGTCTCTATCATATCCCCTCTTAATCTTCTCTTTTCCAGGGAAAAGAGTCCAAGTTTTTCCAATCTCTCAGCGTATGAAAGGCTTTCCATCCCCTTAACCAGTCGTGTCGCTCTCCTCTGAACTCTCTCGAGTAACGCCATATCCTTCTTAAGGTACGGTGACCAATACTGGACGCAGTACTCAAGATGTGGATGCACCATTGCCCGATACAGAGGCAGGATAACTTCTTTCGTTCTGGTTGTAATACCCTTCTTGATTATACCTAGCATTCTATTCGCTCTCTTAGCGGCAGCTGCGCACTGTGCCGTCGGCTTCATTGTCATGTCCACCATCACCCCCAAGTCCCTTTCTTGGGTACTCTCAGTCAATAACATCCCTCCCATCGTATAATTATACCTCGGGTTTTTGCTTCCCACATGCAATACTTTACACTTATCAACATTGAATTTCATCTGCCATCTCTCTGCCCATTCCCCTAGTTTGTCCAGGTCTCTTTGCAATTCTTCGCAGTCCTCCTTTGTCTGAGCTCCACTAAATAGTTTGGTGTCGTCTGCAAATTTTATTATCTCACACTTCGTCCCTGTTTCTAGATCATTTATGAATATGTTAAAGAGCAGTGGCCCGAGCACCGAGCCCTGCGGAACACCACTCGTGACCTTTCTCCAGTCAGAGTAGTGGCCCTTCACCCCTACCCTCTGTTTCCTATCTTCTAACCAGTTTCTGATCCATCTATGCACGTCTCCGTCCACCCCATGGTTCCTCAGTTTCCGGAGTAGACGTTCATGAGGCACCTTGTCAAAGGCTATCTGGAAATCTAGTTATATGATGTCTATGGGGTCTCCTCTGTCCATCTGTTTGTTAATTCCTTCGAAGAAGTGCAATAAGTTAGTCAGGCACGATCTCCCCCTGCAGAAACCATGTTGGCTGTCTCTGCCATAGTGAGCAAGTAAAATAGTAAGCCGCAGTAAGTTACAGGATTATTGGAATGTCTTTCTGCCTAAAGTTATATTCCCTGTCATTTTTCTATTTTTATTTTTTACAGATATTGGTCCAGAGCCCTGACGCAGCTTGAGGGTGAAACAGCAGCTAGCTGGATGTTGGTGAGGACTGGTGGGGAAGCAGTGACATTCTTGAATCATTAATGAACCCTGCCCTGCAGCTAAGTAGCTTGATTTTCAGTAATGTTTTGAAATTATTAAGTTCCCAAAATTTTTTTGAAGATGGATGGTGAGCACAGAGAAGAAGAAATGTCAAATGAGCAGGAGACCCTGGCAAGTAAGTTAAGAGATAATAGAAGGAAACAGAAACCAGAGCCTGGGACCAACATTGTTTGTAAAATAAAATGACCAAACAACAAAAGATAGAAAAATAATTTTATTTTCTATTTTGTGATTAGAATATATGAGAACTAAAATGTTTATCCTGATGGGGTCTTTGAAAATGTTTGCAGCTCTAGCACTGACTTCCAAAAAAATGGCATCGGTCAGTGCTAGAGCTGCAAACATTTTCTAAGACCCCCGAGGAAACCATTATTCTTTGGCAAAACGGGACCCATCAGGCTAAACTATATTGCACATGGCACGATTGCACTTTACAATGAAATTTTAAGATAAGTGCTTTTTCATATTTATTATTAATGTTATTTAAAATGAAAATTTAACAAAAAAAGATTTATAAGCCAGAGAGAGGTTTTATGATCGATGTGTGAAAGAAAACCTGACCTGCACTAGCTATTCATATGATCATTCATTGAAAACGCAGGAGTTCTGAGACCTTTTCCTCTCATTATTTACATTTATGAAAACCCTTGAGTTGTGTTATAGGAACCTGTTTTTCAACTGTGTGTTCACTTCAAGAGGCTTAGACAAATAGCAACAGGCTGCTTGCAGGGAGAGTTGGGGAAGGTGCTTGTTGGGGCTGGCATTATTAGAGCCCCTCATATTATGAAGCTATAGGTGTTATGTGGGCCCCCTGACAGCTCTTGAGGCCCTATTAGTTGCACAAGTATGTAGTTCCTTTCTTAGGACAGGAGCAGTTAGATTTGTAGAGTCCAGGCTGCTTAGATAGTGGAGGTTGCTTCTAATGCTCCCTAGGAGACTGAGGCTCTCAGGAAGAATAGTTAGGTTCTCGCCTTTCGGCCATTCTCCAAATACCCTCTCTTATTCTCTTTCTCTCTCACACACTCTGTCTCTCTCTCTCACACACATACACTCTCTCTCTGTCTCTCTCACACACTCTGTCTGACTTTCTCTCTCTCTCTAGCTCTCACTCTCACTTTCACACACTCTGTCTCTCACTCACTCTCTCACACACACACACTCTCTGTCTCTCTCACACACTGTCTGTCTTTCTCTCTCTCTCTAGCTCTCACTCTTACTTTCACACACTCTGTCTTTCACTCTCTCTCTAGCTCTGTCACATTCTAGCACTCTCTCTCTTGCTCTCACTTTCACACTAGCTATCTCTCTCATTCTCTCACTCTCTCTAGCTCTTTCTCTCTCTCGTTCTCTCTATCTATCTCTTTTTTGCTTTTTCACTATAACCATTTCTCTCTCTCTCTCTCTCTCCAACTCCAAACTCCTCACTACCCACAAAGAGATGTTGCATATGCAGGGCTACGTATAGATGTGCAGCACGTTGGGAACATCCTGCTACTACCATGGTGTTTTGATATCATTAAGGATGTTTTCTGGGACAACTAGTGAGGAAGTCTACTCTAGACGTTTTGTGGACCATATAATCAAAATACTTGGACGTCTACTAGGACCGGCCTTAGATGGACATTTTTCAGATGCTTAGCTATTTGATTTTGAAAATGTCTTCTTCTTGGATGTCTTTTTGATTATTGTAACTCATTTTTGGATGTCCATCTCTGGACGTCTGAGGTCGGACTTAGACATCCTATCAAAAAGGTCCCTTCATGCATTTAAAATGGCTTCAACGCTGCCACATTAATAATGGCCTTAGCCCCATGGGAAAGTCCCATGTTAGCATGCACTAATCTTAGATTTTTTTTTTTGCAGCTTAGTAAAAGAGCCTTTAATTGTTTTAAAATACTTCTTGATTAACATATTATAAAGCACAGCAGTGAAAAATAGCATGTATTTCAAGTGGGAGCATCCTAACATTCTCATTTCTCCATTTTGTCTATTATTTTTTAATATTTAGAATTTTGCAAGCCATGTAGAAGTCTGAATGGTGCTTATTTCCCAGTTAATGTACTTAATCTAGCAAAAACACAGATGTAAATTTTAATAAGATATGGTATGCAAGTTATGAATGAATTACAATTTATAAACAGGCATCTTTGGAAAAAGTAATGAGTCAAACAAAAGCAGCTTATCAGCTAAGTACTGAAGACTAATGTATGCCAGTCTTAAATCTTACCATTTACATCTAAAACAGAAAATAACAGCCAGGCTAGGCATTCAGATTTCCAATGAATAAGTGTTTCATATCACGTACAGCCTGCAATTTACAGTAGATGAAGATGACAAGAGTGGTAAATAGGGTCAACGGTAAACCAGTCTTTGCTCATCTGCTATTATGTGAAGCAATTATGCTATTCTTATCTTACCATGCAAAGGAAAATAATTGCACTGCCTATAATACTGTAGAAAGGAAAAGCTTGAGTTCTTAGGAAATATGTCTTCTGTAACCCATTTTTCCTAGTGATGCTGCCAACTCAAAATACTTAGAGGTCCTTTTACTAAGCTGCTCTAAATATGGGTTTATTGTGCCCTTACGCCACTCTTTTCCACATGCTAAACTCATTTCTTTTTTTTTTTTTTGGGGGGGGGGGTGCTATGCACTAGTGTTAGTATTGGCTTATGGTCATTAAAAAATAAATTAACCTTAGAGCCCTATCATCCCTTGTTCAATAGTGCATCTATCCCCTCTCTGCCCCTGACACACGTTCTCTTCCCCCCCCCCCCCCAATAATAAATACTGTGCAGTTCGGTGCACCTGGTCGATCTAGGCACCTAACTTATGCTGGCTTTTACAAAGCTGTGGTAGAGGTTTCTACTGCAGGCCAGCAAGGTAAATGCTCCAAAACTCATAGAATTCCTCTACCGTAGCTCAGCTGAACTTGAATCCTTTGTATCTCCGCTGTACTTCCTGGTCATTCCTACAACCTGTGCCTTGATGGGTCTGCAAAGGTATGACCTCTCTCTGCTACCTGTTGCCTAGCTCTGTCTCTATTGGTCTCTATTCCCTTCACCCTCACCCCAACCCCTACCCCCCCCCACCACCACAACCTTATGGGTGTTCCCTATGGATTATTGTTTCTGGGTCAGTCACACCTTACTTTCCATCTCAAACACATGTGGCTGTATTCCCTAAAGACCAGCCTTTTTTCCATGAAGCTATCCGACCACATGCATGAATAATTCAGCATATAACCTCTGGAACTTGGAATATTTTACTGTCTATTTTCTCACCTTTGTCACAAAGCTTCTGTTCATCAAGCCTTCAGCTTCAGCTTCAGCTTCAGCTGCAATATTCAGCTGACTGTGAGTACATCTATTATATTTACTCAATAAATACTGCAGGGTACTAGACAAGGATGCCCTCTCTCTCTCCTCTTTTATTTTTCATTACTTTGGAACCTTTACTTTGTACTCTGTGCTTGTTTGATGAGGTGAATGGTTTATGTGTGGGAGCCCTGGCTGTTAAAACATTGGCCTTTGCTCATGACTTGTTTTTAATTCTCACCCGGCCTGAGACTTCTTATTTTGGAATATGTTTTCTACTCTGGTCTTTCTCATAATTTTGACAAGTCGGTGGCGATGCCTTCACTTCCGACGGTTCGTACCAGCTGAAATGTGCATTTTCCTTTACAGTGGACTGATGTCTCCTTAAAATACTTGGGTGTTTTTATTCCTAGTGATTTAACTAGACTCTACGCACTCAATATAGAGCCTTTATTTCAGACCACGACTAATCGGCTGCGTCTCTAGCAGGGCCTCCCTCTTTCTCACATGGGAAGGGTTAGTTGTATAACATGCTTATTATATCCTGCTGGTTATATATCTTTCAAGTACTTCCTCTTTACCTGACTCGAAAAGATGAAAACAATCTTATCTGTCTTGTTCAATGATTTCTTTGGGCGGGTAAATGAGCTAGACTTCCTTATCATATTGTGGTTACTCCATGGTATAAAGCGGGCTTAGGCTTGTTGAATATTAGACATTTGACTGTTGGTAATGGAATGCAACATATTAATGACCTCTTTCGGGGAACTTCTACTTTTGCTAATACCTCCTTGGAACTCACTTGTTTTCGTTCTGTCCACTTTAGTGCCTATCTCCATTCTGTTCCTTCTCTTCACTTTGAACTTTTGCCTACTAAGGTTTTATATTGCCTGCTACGACGGGCTTGGCAGTGGGTCTATAAATTTCATGGTATAGCTGCAAGGGAATTACCTTTTTTGCCCATACGTTTCAATAGTAATTTCCCTCCTGTGGTGGATAGCTTAGTATTTGTCCGCTGGGAAGCAAAGGGGATTCACTACCTGTTCAATTTGGTTTCTGCGGATGGGAGGGTTAACACTTTTTCCCAGCTTCAACAGGATTATGGTATCCCTCCCTCAGATGGCTTTGCATATATGCAGATTAGCCATTATCTTAATTCTGTAGAGTCACTTAACCTAGATGCCAATCACCTGGAATTACTATCTACTTCTTTCACAATAGGCTCTCAGTTAGATGTTTCTCTTAAATTTCACCATTGTCACCTGAAATATGAGTCCCCTTTGCTTGACCATTCTAGATTGCGAGAGGCTTGGGAGCGTGACTTACAGATGGCCTTACTGGATGACGTGGTGTTGCAAGTTGTAAAGAAGTTACCCACATTCCGAAAGTACATCTGTTATTGGGAATAACATTATAAACTGGTTTTGAGACTGTATATTTCTCCAAAGAAAGCATATCTCTCCCAATTTCAGGAGACGGCAGAGGTCCTAAATGTAGCTTAAGTCCTAAATGTAGAGACCAGTTTGGACCACATGTTGTGATCCTGCCCACGTATTCAGTTTTTTGGGGACACTACTTTCACTTTTGTGGAGTGCATCTGGACAATTACAATTCACCTTTGCTCTTGTTTGGGGTTCTCCATCCTCGCAAATGTGGAACGAACACTTTCCTTAAATGGACTATGGTCATAGCATTGAAGTGTATTTTTGTCAAGTGCCTGGAGGAGGATGCGCCTGACCTTTCCCTTTGGAGGACTCGCTTGATCACACTGCTGATGTGTGAATGCCGAGACATTGAGGACTTTGCGTCGATTCATGGGCAGTTCTTTCAACTAGTGTGGGAGCCTTTTTGGCTCACCATGACTCCTTTAGCTCAGAGTCATCTCTTAAATTGTTAGCCTCAATTGTTTGTACTTATTTCATTGTCTTGATTTGGACTCTGTGTTATCATTTTTTGCTGCTGGAGTGAGGACTGGGTGAGAAGGAGGGAAGGGAGGCTGGATGGTGGGTTAGGGAGGTGCTCTGTTCGGGAGGGATATGTGGGTGTTTTTGAAAAATTGAGCTTCATTTATCGCTGTGTATGCTTCTGTATCTTCGCTGTGTTAAGCTCAATAAAAATTATTTGATCATATTTACTCAAAGTATATTTCAGAAAATTATAAGGACTTCCTGTGTGTGCATTGGTGTGCTAAGGTTTAACTCTTTGGAAACTATAGCCTGTGTCAGCTTAGAGAGTCCAGGACAAGGACAGCACAATATATGAGTCCAGAATAACCATGCTGGTAATTCAAATGTTGACCAATAATATTTGTTAACAGAAAGAAAGAACAGCTGGTAGGACTAATTCATTAAGCTGTGCAAAGTCCTAAATCAACTTATTTTCTTTTTAACAGAGGCAAACCTCAATATTGTTATGACAGGTAAGTAATTCAATGATATCTATGAAAAAGAACCCGTTGTTCAACTACAAATTGGGGGGGGTATTGTTGGGAGACAGCAGACTTGAGAGAGACTTGGGTGTGCTGGTGGATGCATCACTGAAGCCATCTGCACAGTGCGCAGCAGCCTCGAAAAAAGCCAACAGGATGCTTGGCATCATAAAGAAGGGCATAACAACCAGAACACGGGAAGTCATCATGCCATTGTATCGAGCGATGGTGCGTCCACATCTGGAATACTGCGTTCAGTATTGGTCGCCGCACCTCAAGAAGGACATGGCGGTACTTGAGAGAGTCCAAAGGAGAGCAACGAAAATGGTAAAAGGGCTGGAACACTGCCCATACGCCGAGAGGTTGGATAGGCTGGGGCTCTTCTCTCTGGAAAAGAGGAGGCTCAGGGGAGATATGATAGAAACCTTCAAGATCATGAGGGGCATAGAGAGGGTGGATAGGGACAGATTCTTCAGACTGAAGGGGACAACAGGTACGAGGGGGCATTCGGAGAAACTGAAGGGAGATAGGTTCAAAACAAACGCAAGGAAGTTTTTTTTTCACCCAAAGGGTCGTGGACACTTGGAATGCGCTACCGGAGGAAGTGATCAGGCAGAGTACGGTACAGGGATTCAAACAGGGATTGGACGGATTCCTGAAGGATAAAGGGATCATGGGATACTGAGGGAGGAGCTGGGATGTAACACAAGTATAGAAAGCTAATCAGGTAATGAGTATAGAAACCAAACCAGGTCGTGCATGTGCAAGACCGGAGGGTTAGGACTTCGATAGGAAAACAGGACTTAAATGAGAAACCAAGGTGGCAAGGGAGCCCCTTCTGGTGATACAGACAGGTCATGACCTGTTTGGGCCACCGCGGGAGCGGACTGCTGGGCAGGATGGACCTGTGGTCTGACCCGGCAGAGGCACTGCTTATGTTCTTATGTTCTTAATAAGATACAGCATTACAAGATTATAATCTGTTTGTGAAGATTAGAAATGGTAGAAAAGAGAGTGAAGCCACTCTCTCTATAAAAAAAATAATACCAAGGAAATTTCGATGCAAGAACAGTTTATGTGTTTATTGTTTATGTTTATTTCATATTTACTACAGCTGTACCAAATAGCATATTTTACAAATAATGAAAAATATTATTCAGCCAAATATGAATACTGAATACAAATAATGGACTTTGCTTCTTTTATTATTTATTATGTTAAAGCTCAAAGTGAAATCAGAGATCAGGTGTTTATTTCAGTAGGATTAGCACAGTAGAACCACAGATCATTCACATTCATTTTTATAAATTTATTTAAAAACTTGTACCCCACTTAAACCTATGGAGTTCACATAATACTTACATAAACAAATGACAATACAGCAATAAATAACTTACATTCATCTAAAAACTCTTCAAGATCAAAATCATAAACCCCACCCAAAAAAAAAAAATTCAAGAAAAGCCTTTATAAATAAAGTTGTCTTTAAAACATTCTTAAATTTCTGAATGTCAGAAAGCAATCTAAGTGGTCCAGTCAAATTATTCCATAAAAGCACTCCTGCCACTGAAATAATTGAGCTTCTCATTTTTTCATAGCAAACATTAACCAGCCCTTCACTAACCAACCTGAACGTCCCCTCCAACCTTAAGGGTCTACATGGTTGATACACTCAACAACTGAGTCAGATACCAAGGTATCTCATAAAGTAGTACTTTAAAAATCAACACAAGTACTTTGTACACAATCTGATATTTAAATCACTATTAATCTTTATGTTTATTAATATTTATAGACTGCACTTTGCTATAACATCAATGAGGTTTACAAAAATATATATAAAAAGGAAAGAATGCCATTCTAAAAAGTAAAAGTTAATAGTTAAAAGTAAAACAATAAAATCAGTAAGATGGTCAAATACTGTATTTTTTTGCACTATTAGATGCACCTGACCATAAGACACACCTAGGTTTAGAGGAGGAAAACAAGAAAGAAAACATTCTGAACCAAATTGTGTACTAATATATTTAATAAAATATACCAAGCTCTGCACCCAACCCCCCTTACTCCCTGCCAGGCTCTACACTCAACCCCACACTCCTTGCCAGGGTCTGCACCTTATCCCACCTCCCTCCCTCCCAGGCTCTGCACCTAGCCCCCTTGCCTCCTTGCCCTACCAGGCTCTGCACTAGAGAGTTGCGCGGGGACAGAAATCCCACCCGTCCCCACCCGTCCCCGCCAAAATCCCACCCATCCCCACCCGTCCCCGTGAGGAATCCCTCCGTCCCCACCCGTCCCCGTGAGGAATCCCTCCGTCCCCACCCGTCCCCGCGAGGAATCCCCTCCGTCCCCACCCGTCCCCGCGAGGAATCCCCTCCGTCCCCACCCGTCCCCGCGAGGAATCCCCTCCGTCACCATCCTTCCCTATAAACTTCAGAAATAGTTATTTTATTTAATTATGCTACTGAATTAAAGGCTCTGGTAGAGACCCATTTACAAATAAGCAAAGAGACTATTAATTTGGAAATATTAATTGGGAAGAATACATACTTTGTAAATGGGTTTCTACCAGAACCTCTAATGTAAATATAAAATATAAATACTCAGCTGATGAGAACCCACAAACTGTCAGCTGAGGACTTCCTTTGCAGTTGGCCTGGGGTCCCTTTTGCCAAGCTTGGCAGGCAGCAGTAGCGTCCCTGAGTCACAGATGCTGGCACCTCAGTGGCTCATGGATGCTGCCAGCGACTGCTGCGCTTGGTGGAGGGGAGTTCTGACCATCTCTAGAGGAGGTCCTCTGCTGGCGGTGCTTGGGGATCCCCACCAGTCACAGCAAGGGCCAACAAGTACTTCAACACTGTAGAAATAAAACCAGAAATGCATTTCCTTTTCTTTTGAACACAAAACAAAGATATCTGCCATATACATTTCCCAAGGCAGATGACTCTATGCAATGTCACCTCGGTAACAAAATACAAAAATAGACAAATACACCCCCTCCCTTTTTACTAAACCACAATAGTAGGTTTTAGCACAGGGAGTTACGCTGAATGCCTCGCGCTGCTCTCAATGCTCATAGGCTCCCTGCGCTAAAAAACAATATTGCGGTTTAGTAAAAGGGAGCCATAGTGCAAAATATAGACAGCAGATATAAATTCTCAAAACAGACACATTTTGATCACTAAATTGAAAATAAAATCATTTTTCCTATCTTTGCTGTTTGGTGATTTCATGAGTCTCTGGTTGCACTTTCTTCTTCTGACTGTGCATCCAATCTTTCTTCCTTTCTTTCAGCCTCCTGTATGTTTCCTCTCCTCCAGACCTCATTCTCTCCCCCAACTTTTTCTTTCTGTCTCCCTGTTCCCCCTTCTTTCTGTCTCTCTGTCTGCCCCCTTTCTTTCTTTCTCCGTGCCCTCCCCCAAGCCACTCGGTTTGCTGCCACCGCCATCGGGGAATAGTCCCCAAGCCACCGCTGTCCCAAGCTTTCCCTGCAGAAGCGTCGCGCTGACCAGCATTCCGCTCCCTGACGTCAATTCTGACGTAGGAGAGGAAGTTCCGGGCCAACAAGGCATTTCTCCTCATTCCATCCAGCCTGAGCCCCATCTCTCCTTGATCCAGCATTTCCCTTCTGTGTCTGTCAGAATTACCATTCCACCTATTTTCCAGCATCACCCTTCTTTGTGTCCATCTCACCTATATCCCTATCTCACCACTTTTTCAGAATCTTCATTTGTCTCTGTCCTTGTCTTTACCCCATGTTCACCATTTGCCCTTTCAATGTCTTTATCTCCCCCCCACACACTTTTTCAGCATTACTTATATGTCTCTATTTCACCTCCTCTTCATGTCCCCTCTGTATCTCTATCCTTATTCAGTAGGTCCTGCTTACTTTCTCTTCTTTGTGTCACTATCTTCATTTTCAGCTTTCCCCCCTTTTCCTTTGTTACTGCACCCGGTAGCCAGAATCTTTCCACCTTCCCTCCACTCCGGCCCAGCCCAGTATGAAATATTTCCTTTTGTTTCCCTCCCCTCTCTCTTTCTCTCTCTCTTCTCCTCCCTCACCCACGAGTCCTGCATCTGGCCCTCTCCCTTCTACCTGCACCTGGCAACACCCCCCTGCTCCGCGGCTCTCTTAAGCAACTCGTCAGCAGCGGTGATCAAGACAAGCTGCCGACATCGAGGCCTTCCCTCTACGAGTCCCGCCTTTGTGGAAAAAGGAAGTTGAAACAAGCGGGACTCGCAGAGGGTAGGCCCCGACGCCAGAAGCTTGTGTCGATCACTGCTGCTGAGATGCCGAAGAGAGCCGCAGGTAGAAGGGAGAGGGAGATAGGAAGGCTGTAGAAGCTCCGGAGCATGACACCGAACCCGGCCAGGATGATTTCTTTTTCAGGCTGCTGCTGCCGCTGCCATCCCCCACCCGAAATGACAAAAAACAGCCTAATGCCCGCGTCGGGAAATAGCCATGTTGAGCAGTGAGCTCAGCACGTACACAGATGAAAGCCTTGCTTGCTGATTGGTCCGGCGGCACGGTGGGGCGGGGCCGCCGGACCAATCAGCAAGCAAGGCTTTCATCTGTGTACGTGCTGAGCTCACTGCTCAACATGGCTATTTCCCGACGCGACGCCAGACTTGCATCGCCAGAATTTAGGTAGGTTGTTTTCATCCCCGTGGGAGTCCCGTGGGCAAGGGGGCGTCCCCGTGGGAGTCCCGTGGGTCAGGGGGGCATCCCCGTGGGAGTCCCGTGGGCCAGGGGGCGTCCCCGTGGGAGTCCCGTGGGCCAGGGGGGGAACCCGCGGGATCCCCGCGGGACCCGCGGGATCCCCGCGATCCCCGTTCCCGTGCAGACCTCTACTCTGCACCAAGCCCTACCAGGCTATGCAGCCATCTCCTCTCCATCCAGGCTCTACACCCAACACCACACTCTTTGCCAGGCTCTGCACCATGTCCCCCGCTCCCTGCCAAGCTCTGCAGGCTGCCTGAACCCAGTCCCCTTCTCTACCAGGCTCTGCAGCCAGCCCCCTTCTCTGCTAGGCTCTGCACCCAGTCCTATAAGGTGAAAACTGATGGCAGGCATTCAGGGAGCAGCACAGGGCCAGGCTGGAGCGCGAAAATCACGCTCCTGCCTTGTGCGCCACTAGCCGCAAGATATGAAGAGGCAGTTGTTCAGCGAGGGAGGGGCAGGAGTTTGGAAAGCTCGCTCCTGCCGATACACTGCTGGACCACCAGAATTTAAAGGTACCGGGGAGGGGAATGTAAAAAAATTGTTATATTCACTCCATAAGACGTACAAACATTTCCACCCACTTTTCGGGGGAGGGGGAAAGTGCATCTTATGGAGCAGACTCCCCCATAAACTAGGTAATCAATGGAAAAGCTAAACCACAAAGATAGGTCTTCAAAACAGACCTAAAGTTTGGATAAGTAAGTTCACAACATATCTCATTTGGAAGAGAATTTGAGAGAATAGGAACAGAAATAAAGAAAGCAGACCTGTGAATTCATGATAGCCTGACTAACCCCCTCCTTTATAAAATCGTGCTAGGGTTTTTAGTGCCGGCCAGGGTGATAATAGCACTGATGCTCATAGAATTCATATGAGCATTGGAGCCGCAACTAGCCCTAAAATCACTAGCGCTTTGGTAAAGGAGGGGGGTAAATGAACCAATGGTAAAGAAAATTGATGAGTAAATACAGAACGCATATTATGTGTTGGCTTATATGGAACTAATAATTTCACCAAATAATCTGGATGACACTTTTCATTTCATTTCATATCATTCCTTTGAAATGAAAAGTGGTCATGAAAAGTGTGGAATAACTTGTAAGTTTCATGGCTCCACATCATTCTCTCCTTGGTCAGGCTGAGAACTTTTCAACGGCCCTTCATATGGCAAATATAGTGATGCGTTCCAATGGGACCATTTAGGGGCCCTTTTTCCAAGCTGCAGTAAGCACTGTTTGTTTACTGCAGCTTAAACAGCTTAAAATGGTATACTGCAGGGCGCAGCGAAGTATTCTGTGGTAACATGCAGCGCTACATTTTTTTTTTTTTTTTAATTAGAGGGTTTTTTTTCGGATACTAATGTTCTGCAACTAGTTACCTTGTTAGTCAACTTGAAAATGTAAAAATGAGTGTCAACATAAATTGGAAATTATACTTTTTTATTAGACTAATACAACAGTGACTAACTTTTATGCTTCCTTCCTCAGGTTGGTCACGGATATGTTAAGTTAGTCTTTGTTTTGTTTACAAGACCCATCCTTGTTCAGAATAAATTGTACATTAAATATTGATCCTTGGACTGAATCTATACAGCGACAGAGAGAATCACGTCTGGCTTTGTACTTTCAGCCTACTATGCTGAGTTGAAGGACATCAGATACTGCCTCGGTCTCATTCTTGTCATCTTTTTCTATGCTCAAGTGACTGACCTTTCTGCTGAAGGCTCAATATGCCATAAACAATTGAGAAGCTGACTGGAACTTGCACTCAAGACTATTTTGCAGCAAGGAAACACCTAACCTGAGAAGGACCCTGCATTTCTAAACAGAGCTGCAAGAAAGACAGAGAAAATTCACAGGCAGGAACCCTCTCTCTGAAACAGACACACAGGCAGCTCACACTTCCACCTCCTAGGGAAAGGATCCCAGGAGCCCTGCAAACTAAGCCATAAACCACAGCAGGCTGTAAATAATCCTTCCTCAGCAGAACAGAGACAGGCTCTTTCTCCCCAACTGGAGCATATAATTATCACAGTAAATTGCAAAACCCCACAGGGTCCCACTTCAGACAACATAAACTTCATCTTCTTGAAATAGTTTCTTTGCATAACAAACACTCCAGCTTGGTCTCTGCTTCTTTGCTCTCTGAGATGAGCATTAGAATCCGCCAATCAGGACACGTACGCATTCTGTGGGCAAGTTGCCTGCAAATGGCTAGTGTTTTCAACCTGTATTGTAGGAAAGATTTACACTAGCAGATTCCCTCCATATCATACTTTGGTTGGAAAAAAAAAACCTTTCAGTATTGCAACTCCTGAAATCTGGTCCTAGGGCCAGATTCACTAAACACACCGATCGTATCCCAACCAGTTTGCTATCGTTCCCCGACCCGATTCACTAACCTTGTGGCCGATCAATCTCCCACCCGATCCGATCCTCCCATGCAAATGAGGGAAAATTGCATGCATAAGTAGGAAGGCAGTGATTCACTAAATGGAAGAAGGAACACCGATTGGGCTTCCGATCCAAAATTAAGCAACTGCTGAGGACCAGTCACAACTGTCCTTGCCAACTCTCCTGCTTTCTGCCGCCCTGAAATCCTGCTCTCTGCTGCCAAATTACTCCCCATATTTCTGCAAAAAGCGCAGTGCAGTGCAAGCCCGTGGTTTTAACCCGTGGGTTAAAAGCGTGTTCTGTTCCATAAATAATCAGGCTGCACAAGGTGTGTTCTGTCTGAAGAACTGGGGAATATTTCTAAAATATGTACATCTTGATTCCTTTGGGACAGCGAGTACTGTAACCACCCCTCCCCCTTTGTTTTGACCTAGGATGGTCTGCGCATGCATTGCGATCGCTCAAAAGCGATCCATGGAGCGTACATCCGATCAGATAATTTTCATGAGGACTCAGTAATGAATCAGTCGCCCGGCAAGACTCGGCCACGGATCACCCACGGATCGCCCAGATCAGTGAGTTTAGTGAATCTAGGCCCTAGTCTCTGTTTTCCATATACCCTGAAGTCCTCTTTAAAAAAATAAATTCTGGCATTCTGGATTGCTGGGGCAGTTGCTATTTTTGGTTGTGGGTCAGTTTGTGAAGTGATAGGGCAGTGTGGAATGCTTTGAGGGTAGTGAGACCTTGCAGGAATATATTTTGGGGGGAAGGGTAGAGAATTAGAAAGGGGTTGATAATGTAGATGGGTAGGGAACTAAGGCACAGATTCACTAAAGATAGCGACTCAATCACTGTTGGCCAATTACTGGCCGATTTTAAAACAGTGATTGATTCACTATCTTTTTTGCACGCTCAAGTAGCTTAGATAAGAAGGGGAAAAGGGAGACAGGGCCAGGTAAGATAGGGTTAGAGGAGCAGGTAAGGTTCCGTGGGGGTTGTTTTTTTTTTTAGGAGAGGTATAACTATGGGAATGGTACAATTTAAGGGGCGATGGGACAGTTGCAAGGGAGCATTTTTTTGGATATAGGGCAGTTTGTGGGGAGTTGAGACAGGTGTGAGGAGCATCTTTGAGTGTGCAGTAGTTGGGCTGAGTGGATTTGATGGATGGGGACATTTGTAGGGTGATTCAACATTAGAAGGGGTAGTTTGAGGGGATTGGCAGTTTATGAGAAAGCAATAAAATTTCATGGAGTAGTGCATGGGTTTTGGGCAGGTTTCAGGAATGGTTTTAAGGGTGAAGCGGGGTGTGAGGTGGAAGTAGTTTTGCAGGGGTGGTTTTGGAAGTGGGGCAGCTTACAGGATTGTGAAGTAATTGTGATGATATTTTGGGGGGGTATAGCATCAGTTTTTCAGGTGGTGGAATAGTTGTGTCTTCATCATAAGGCATATGGGGACAGACTTAAAGATCTCAATCTGTATACTTTGGAGGAAAGGCTCCGGAGTAATCTAAAGACCGCTGCTGTTCAATGTATTTATTAATGACCTAGAAACAGGGACGAAGTGTGAAGTTATAAAATTTGCGGATGACACTAAACTCTGTAGCAGGGTTAGAATTGCGGAGGAATGTGAAGACCTACAAAGGGACCTGAATAAACTGGAGGAGAGGGCAAATAAATGGCAGATGAACTTCAATGTAGAGAAATGCAAGGTCATGCATATAGGGAAAAAGAACCCGATGTTTAGCTACAAAATGGGGGGATTAGTACTAGGGAAAGTAACCTTGAAAAAGACTTGGGTGTGCTGCTGGATACAACAATGAAGTCAACGGCACTATGCGCAGCAGCCTCAAAGAAAGCAAACAGAATGTTGGGTATTATTAAGAAGGGTATTACAACCAGAACAAAGGAAGTCATCATGCCGCTTATCGTGCGATGGTGCGCCCGCATCTGGAGAACTGTGTCCAATATTACCAGTCACCGTACCTTAAGAAGGACATGGCAATACTTGAGAGGGTTCAGAGAAGAGCGACAAAAATGATAAAAGGTATGGAAAACCTTTCATACGCAGACAGGTTAGAAAGGCTGGGGCTCTTCTCTCTGGAGAAGCAAAGACTCAGAGGAGATATGATAGAGACTTACAAGATCATGAAGGGCGTAGAGAAGTTGGAGAGGGACCGATTCTTCAGCCTATTGGAAACCATAAGAACAAGGGGGCACTTGGAGAAATTGAAAGGGTTTAGAACCAATGCTAGGAAATTCTTTTTCACTCAGAGGATGGTGGGCACCTGGAATGCACTTCCAGAGGTTGTGATAGGACAGAGTACATTACGGGGTTTCAAAGGATTAGATAAATTCCTGAAGGATACGGGGATTGAGGGATACAGATAGAGGTAGAGATAGGATTATGAAAGGGTATAGATAGAAGGATAAAGGGGATTGAAGGGTTTTAGACAAAGGATCACCTTTCAGGTCATGGACCTGATGGGCTGCCGCGGGAGCGGACTGCTGGGCGCGATGGACCTCTGGTCTGACCCAGCAGAGGCAACTTCTTATGTTCGTACTTTTTTACAGAAAAGGTGGTAGACGCATGGAACAGTCTCCCAGAAGAGGTGGTGGAGACAGAGACTGTGTCTGAATTCAAAAGGGCCTGGGATAGGCATGTGGAATCTCTCAGAGAGAGAAAGAGATTATGGTTACTGCAAACTAGATGGGCCATTTGGCCTTTATCTGCCATCATGTTTCTATGTATTCATTTTGAGGGTGATGCAGTTTGTGATGTAGCAGGACAGTTATGGAGAATAGTTTTAGGGGGTAGGATAGTTTGTGCGGGGGGGTATTTTTTGTGGTGGGGACAGTTTGAGAGATTGGGAGAGCAAAAAATGTGGAGAGGCAGTTTAAAAGGAGGAATTCCCTTACTGCTATGTATTTTGCTACAGAAGATAGAACTTCTTTTTCCATACAAATGCATTGGACAACTTGGGGGTGGGAGGCAGCTTATTTCACTGGAATCCTCAGTCCTGTTTGGCCCATTTTCAAACCTGATGTGTCTTTTTACCAGTTTGGTTTGGACAATTTCCTAGAAGAAAAGTCCATAGTCTGTTATTGAGAAAGACATGGAGGAAGCCACTGCTTGCCATGGATCGATAGCATGGAATGTTGCTACTCTTTTTGGGATTCCAGAATCTTGCTTCTCTTTGACATTCTGCATGGAATCTTGATACTCCATAGGGTTCCGAAATGTTGCTACTCCTTGGGTTTTTGCCAGGTACTAGGGACCTGGATTGGCTACTGGGCCTGATGGTCTGACCCAGTAGGGCTATTCTTATGTTCTTATGTTCTCACACAAGTTTCATCCCATTCTGTTAAAATTTCAGAAATATTTTGCCCCAGACCTTTGCTGCTACTACTACTACTTATCATTTCTATAATGTTACTAGACATTCTCCCATAGAAATGCAATATCTGGAATCCTTGGTCCAAATGTATCCATTTTTGAACCTCATGTGTTTTTACTGGTTTTTCTGATGTGCAATCTTTCATTGCATATCCTGCTATTGGAGTATTACAGTGGTTCATCGTTATACTTTTTGTCTTCATCCATATGTGGTTGTTCATTAACGACACATTTTAAGATGCT
This sequence comes from Geotrypetes seraphini, assembly GCF_902459505.1. Classification (NCBI taxonomy): domain Eukaryota; kingdom Metazoa; phylum Chordata; class Amphibia; order Gymnophiona; family Dermophiidae; genus Geotrypetes; species Geotrypetes seraphini. Next base: position 170,015,008 of record NC_047084.1, on the reverse strand, counting down.
CGATCCCTATGCGGGCATTTTTTTTTTTTTTTTTTTTGCTGAAACATGGCTGTATCGGGATCCAGTGGCATAGTAAGAGGGGTGCAGGGGAGTGGGCCGCCCCAGGCACAGTCTTCCTAAGAGCATGGCACCCCTCCCCCTCTCCAACCCCTACCCCCCATGCCTCTCCTTGCCATGCACGCACCCCTTGCCTTCCCCGTACCTTTTTTACTTCCCCAGCATATCTCTGATATCACTTCTGGGACCCGCACCTAGGAAGTGACGTCAAAGGGTGAGCCAGCACTGTCGTGGGCATGCTGTTCACGCCGGAGAAATAAAAAAGGTACGGGAAAAGGGAAGGGGGCGCGTGGCAGGGGAGGAAGAGGGCGGGGAGGTGTGCCACCGCTCCGGGTGCTGATCATCCTTACTACGCCACTGTAGGGAACTTATACTTTGGTCCACCAGACACTGGGTATAATAAACTGATTTTTAGTTCTATAATTGTCAAGTCCATTGCCTTGCTTTATTTCTGATGCAATCTTTCATCCCATCCCATAAACCAACAAGAGGGGGAGCTATTTTAGATTTGGTCCTTAATGGAATGCAGGACATAGTACAGGAGGTAACTGTGTTGGGTCCGCTGGGAAACTGATCATAACATAATCAAATTTGAGCTGATAACTGGAGTGCCATCACTAAAGAAATCTGATAAAAGGGATGGAAAACCTTTCATACGCTGAGAGATTGGAGAAACTGGGTGTCTTTTCCCTGGAGAAGAGGAGACTTAGAGGGGATATGATAGAGACTTACAAGATCATGAAGGGCATAGAGAGAGTGGAGAGGGACAGATTCTTCAAACTTTCAAAAAAATAAAAGAACAAGAGGGCATTTGGAAAAGTTGAAAGGGGACAGATTCCAAACAAATGCTAGGAAGTTCTTCTTTACCCAACATGTGGTGGACACCTAGAATGCGCTTCCAGAGAGCGTAATAGGGCAGAGTACGGTACTGGGGTTTAAGAAAGGATTGGACAATTTCCTGCTGGAACAGGGGATAGAAGGGTATAGATAGAGGATTACTGCACAGGTCCTGGACCTGTTGGGCCACCGCGTGAGCAGACTGCTGGGCACGATGGACCTCAGGTCTGACCCAGGGGAGGCATTACTTATGTTCTTATGTTCTTATACTGGGCAACTAAGATAAAATGAGGAAAATGTTTACAAAGAAACTAAAAGGGTCTGTGGCAAAGGTCAGAAGTGTAATCCAGGTGTGGATGGTGTTTAAAAATATCATCGTGGAAGTCCAGACCAGATGTATTCCACGTATTAAAAAAGAAAAAACGAGAGCCAGCGTGATTAAAAGGTGAAGTAAAAGAGGCTATTACAGCCAAGAAAACATCCTTTAAAGAATGGAAAAAGGATCCCAATGAAGAAAATAAGAAGAGACATAAGCACTGGCATGTTAGAAAGAAAGCTAAACAAGAATATGAAGAACAACTTGCCAAAGAGGCAAAAAACTCATAGTAATAATTTTTATAGGTACATGAGAACTAGAAAACTTATGAGGGAATCTATTAAATCATCAAGGAGTAAAAGGTGCACTCTAGAAAATATTTTGTTCTATGTTAATACCTTTCAAGTATTTGAACATCTGAATCATATCTCTCCTGTCCTTCTTTTCCTCTAGGGTATACATATTCAGGGCTTCCAGTCTCTCCTCATACTTCTTGGTAAACTCATTTTTGTATAATCTAATCTAATCTAATCCTTAGGTTTGTATACCGCATCATCTCCACATTCGTAGAGCTCGGCGCGGTTTACAGTAGAAGAAAAAGGAAGGAACTACAACAAAGGGTTAGAGATAGAAGTGTGAAGAAAATTTAGAGGACTTGGGATGCCAAGATATAAGAGTTTCTTGATTCCTAAGTTGGAGGGATACTTACAATTTTGAGAAAAGCCAGGTTTTCAGATGTTTGCGGAAAACTTGGAGAGTTTTTTGTTTAGTTTTACTTCTTGTTGCATGGATCGATTTTTTTACTGCATCATGATTTACAAAGACTAGGGACCACTTGATGAAGTTAAGAACATAACATAAGAACATAAGAATTGCCGCTGCTGGGTCAGACCAGTGGTCCATCATGCCCAGCAGTCCGCTCACGCGGCGGCCCCCAGGTCAAAGACCAGTGCTCTAAATGAGTCCAGCCTCACCTGCGTACATTCCAGTTTAGCAGGAACTTGTCCAACTTTGTCTTAAATCCCTGGAGGGTGTTTTTCCCTATAACAGACTCCGGAAGAGCGTTCCTGTTTTCTACCACTCTCTGGGTAAAGAAGAACTTCCTTACGTTTGTACGGAATCTATCCCATTTCAACTTTAGAGGGTGCCCTCTCATTCTCCCTACCTTGGAGAGGGTGAACAATCTGTCTTTATCTACTAAGTCTATTCCCTTCAGTATTTTGAATGTTTCGATCATGTCCCCTCTCAGTCTCCTCTTTTCAAGGGAGAAGAGGCCCAGTTTCTCCAATCTCTCACTGTACGGCAACTCCTCCAGCCTCTTAACCATTTTAGTCGCTCTTCTCTGGACCCTTTCAAGTAGTCTCATGTCCTTCTTTATGTATGGCGACCAGTGCTGGACACAATATTCCAGGTGAGGGCGTACCATGGCCCGGTACCCGGTACAGCGGAATGATGACCCTCTCCGATCTGTTCGTGATCCCCTTCTTAGTCATTCCTAGCATTCTGTTTTCCCTTTTCGCCGACGCCACCACAGCACATTGCGCAGATGGCTTCATCGACTTGTCAATCAGAGTAATACTTTTAAAACCAATAGGAGGAAATATTTTTTCACTCAGAGAATAGTTAAGCTCTGGAACGCATTGTCAGAGGATGTAGTAAGAGTGGTTAATGTAACTAGTTTTAAAAAAGGTTTGAACAAATTCCTCGAGAGAAAGTCCATAGACTGCTATTGAGATAGACATGGGAGAAGTCACTGTTTGCCCTTGATCAGTAGCATGGAAGCTGCTACTATTTGGGGAGTTTTCAGGTACTAGTGACCTGGATTGGCCTCTGTGAAGATGGGATACCAGGCTAGATGAACCACTGGTCTGACCCAGTTGCTTTTAACTCATAACCCCCTTGTCCTAAAGCATACACTATGTCCTCCTTGTGATCCTGGGCAGGTGTCTTGGCTCTCCATTGCCCCAGGTACAAAATTTAGATTGTGAGCTCACTAGGGAAAGAGATAGAACTGGCATACAATGTGTACAGCTCTTCATACGCCTAGTAGCGCTATAGAAATGGTCAATAGTAGTAGTAAAAGAGGAGACCATGAAGGGTTGTTAAGCAAGAGGGAGTTTGAATACACTCTGCTTTTGTTTCAGCAGATCTGGTTCCTGCAGAGAAATCACCATACGTCCACAAAGTCACTGTTCCCAGAGTACAGCACCATGTGGTGGCTGCTCCTAGACTTTGGAGGATTTTTAGGGTGCCTGTTATGTTACACCTTGGAAGGGGTGATGCCAGACAAGAAGGAGCTCTAGCCAGATTTGAACTGGAGTCAGGCAGGGAACATGAGCCATGCAGTAGCACTACTATTAGGAACCCAGAAAGAACATTTCTGCAGCCTCAAGCAGTTCCACCTCATGGGATTGGGGTTGGGGGTTTAGAAGGGATCGCTGAGCTGTGTGAGTCCAGAACAAAATCTGAATGTTTACATCTATGAATTTGTGGAAGAGGGAAACCTGAGCTATTTGTTGCTACCTTCAGCAAATATATTGAACTATTTACACTGCTCTCTGGAATAAAATCTCTGAGTTACTCTGAGCTGCAGCATGACTTATATTTGTTAGAGATCATCAGCCTGCACTTTTCGTAGAAAGAACATTTATCTAGGCTCTGAGTTTCCTTTAAACAGTAAATGCTTTTACCACACAGTTAACATACATTAGAACATAATGACATAAGAATTAGTAATAAGCCAAATCTGCTTGCATTTACCATTCTGGTGCTCCATCTGCTTTCTGAGTACTTACAATAATAGTTCAATCAAGAAATCACACCATATCAGTATCACACATTTAATGTGTGATTTGTATGAACCATTTTACTGAAGATTCTAGGAAGATGGAAAATGAGGGGAAATAATGAATACCATTATCTTGCTATTTCTAACATGCAACTGCTACCCCCTAATGCCTCCAAAGTCTGCTAGGTTCAAAATTGAAAGTCAGGGACGAACGGAGAGGTCTTTACCTTCTGATTGGGGCAGTAAAGTCAATAAGTTAATCACAGATAATGTGATAAGGAAGCAATAGTTATGAATTTGTCTGTAACACTATCTGCTTGGCTTCATCCCTACCGAAATGTTCTCATCAAGTGTTTGCAAGTTTTGTTCACAATTACCCAAACCGTGTCCTTTGTTGCCTGAAGGAACAAAGATGTTAGTTTAACTGATCTAATCAACATTCTGCTGCAAAGACTGTACCACCAATTCCTGCTGCTAAATGGTACATTTAGTTTTCTGCTTGCTCGTAAATTTCTTGTTTGTTGAGATACTGTCAGACATTTTGTATGTATGGCGCCTGGAGTCATCAATCTTGAGCTAGTTGTGAAAGGAAATTTGGAAACAGCCATTTTCGTGTCACTTAAAAACACCTCCATTCATTCCTGCTTGTTATGGTGTGCTTCTTCTCCTGGCGGTATTAAGAAGAGTGAAAAGGGCAAGGTTGGTGGCTCAATTTGGACTGATGGTCATATAGAAACCTAGCAGGCAAGATCTAACTGAAAACCCACTGAGAAATGATATTCCCTGAATATGTGGGATATTAAAGAGCTCATGATGAAAAATTTAAAAATATCCCAAAAACGGTACAAGTGGCAGATGGATGTGTTTCTTACATGAAAACATCCAAATTTTCTGTGTCTCATTGGCCACGAATTTGGAATTGGAGAATAAGATGTACAGTGTCAGCATCTATGAGACAAACATGGTTATTTTTGTTACATAGAATTTTCTGGACCCCAGTTAGATTACATAAAATAGATAGTTCTAAGTCTAATAGATGCTGGCATTGTCATATTGACATAGGGACTCTGGATCATCTGTTGTATTTTTGTCCATTTATATTAATATTTTGGAAATCCATATGGGGACAAATTAATCTAGTTTTAGATTCAAATATTCCATTAACATATGAGGCTATAATTTGTGGAACAATTTTACATGTTAAACCCACTTTAGATAAGTATAAAAGTCGTCTATTTTTAATTCTTACAGGTATAGCCATTCAATTGATTACAAGTAATTGGAAGAATCATGATAGAATAAATTATACTTTCTGGTGGGCGAATGTGTGTACTATATACAAATATGAACAAATTAATGCAGAGTGTAGGGGTCTTAGTGGAATATTCAACAAAATTTGGTGCCCATTGACTACATTTGTACAAATATAATACTGTATTTTGTCTTATTTTTATTGGTTTATTTATCTTTACACATCCAGGGAGGGTGGGGGGTTGGGAGGAAATATTGATAATGATATTTTAGGTAACTTGGTTTCATTTTATATTATTTACTTGGTTCTTATGTTATTACTATATGCAAAATAATGTAATTATTGAATGATAGTTCTGTTATCTATATAGATATTAGTGTTATGACTGAATGCAATAATATACTGTTCTTTTATTTATATAACACTGTTCTTGTTTAAAAATCAATAAAGAATTAATTAAAAAATTAAAAAAAAAAACCATCCAAATCATATAATCAAACATACCAAGGAAAAATGTTTGTCCGATATGCGCTGGAAAAGCACATTTTTAGAAAGGGCGTGTTTAGGCATGAGATGGGCGGCATTATGTGATGGACTTTATTTGCGATAACAGATAGCACAGCGACTTCCTGAAGCCAAAAAGAAAACAAACCTGATTTAAACCTGCTTTCAAAGTGACTAGATCAAGAGCAAACCTGCCTTTGGACACATTTGTGAATTTGCTGAGTTGGAGAGAGGAGAGAGGTGGAATTGGTCACCTGTACAAGAGTCGAGAGTTTCCCTATCCATTTCCGCATACAGTTCAAACTCCTCTTATTGACATACAAGTATATTCACTCTGCAGCTCCTCAGTATCTCTCTTTTCTTACCCCTCCCTACACTCCTCCATGTGAACTTCATTCATCAGGCAAGCCCCTCTTATCTATACCTTTCTCCTTTACTACCAACTCCAGGCTACGTTCTTTCTCCCTTGCTGCACTACACGCCTGGAACAAACTGCCCAAGTCATTACAGCAAGTTCTGTTCCTGGCAGTATTCAAATCCAGGCTAAAAGCCACATTTTTGAGGTTGCTTTTATCTTCTGACCCCACTCGCTGTAAAGCACACATGCCTACCTGAGAACTCCCTAACCCCCTACTTGTCCTGTTTGTCTGTTGATTAGATTGTAAGCTCTACTGAGCAGGGACTGTTTTTTGCATGTTTTATGTCTAGCAGTGCTATAGAAGTGATAAACAGTAGAGTAATTTGTTACCTTTGTTTGTTTGTCCCAGTCTGAACCTTTTGACACTCACATTTCTTGACTTGCCTCCTCTGTCTCACCTCCTCAAGTCCTTGCCCACACCTGCTAGTCCCCATTCATTGCTTCAAGTTTCAAGTTTAATCTTTGATATACCGTTTATCAAAAACATTCCTAAACACAATTATCAGAATATTGTTAAAATAAAATAAAAATTTTAAAGTAAAAAAAAGTGGGGGTACGACAAAACAAATAGACTTACTGGAATAAAAATAAAATGTTAAAAGGGAGGGAAGAAATGGGAGGGCATTAGCACACTAGGCTAGGAGTCGCTTCGACAGAAGCGTTTGAATTCAGTACTGCCGATTACAAGGATGTTGTTAGGGCTCGGGGGAGAATAGAGTCAAACTGAAAAGGAATATTTTTAAATTACATTTGAATTTTTCAAGAGATGTTTCTTATTTGAGATCTGACAGAAGGTTGTTCCATAACGTGGGAGCAATGACTGAGAAAATGGTCTTGCGGGTAGAATCAAGAAATAGTTCACGAATAGGAGGAACAGAGAATAGATTTGAGTAGTAGAACGCAGATTCCGGGAAAGGGTATACGGAATAAGTAGTTTATCGATGAATGCTGGTAAATTGGACTGCTTGGTTTTAAATGTTAACAGAAGTATTTTATAAATGATGTGGTGATGAATGGGTAACCCTTCCATTCTACTTCCCTACCTGCTCGTATTCTATCTCTCATTAGTGGATTAGATGTATGCAGTCTGCCAAATGAGTGTGGGCCTGCAGGGTGAAAAGGGTATATGGGGATGGCCTCCTGCTGCAAGCTGTTAGGCATTGGCAGGAATATGCTTAGAATAGGCCCAAAGTAGTATACATCAGTAGCTGCTGCCCTCTTCCTGAGGGCAACAGTTCAAATGTCTACCTAGCGTCTTTGTCAAGGGACAGCTGTAATAGGTACTTGGCTCCAGGCTCTATCATGGAGCTGGACAAAGGGATACAACATGCTAGTTTTCCATCAATACTTTGTGTCATGTACCATCCTCATTAACCCTAACTGTCCTATAGATCAGATATCTGCAGGCAACAGTATAGGACATGCCCAGATTGTGACCGCCAGGGGACAGATAGCTACAGAGTGCAATAGTGATATAGGAAGCGAATCGGCCCTATACTGTGATCCATGATGCTATTTATCTGCTCATATCCTGGTAACTGTAGCTACATATGGGGATATTGCCATTGGTCATTACAGCTGGCCACCCTCTCTCAAATCCCCAGAGGGATACTGGCTGTGCTCTTACTGTAGGGCATCTATCAGTGGGGCAAATGGCTGCACATCTCTCTGATTTCTGGTACATCTCCTTTCCACCTGAATGGCTGGTGCCTTCAGGACCTGGTGGGGGAATATCTGACCTCAGTGGTATACCTAGCAAATGTAAAGCAACACTTTCAATTGGTGACTACTATGATTGTAGGACAATGTAGTAATAAAGTTTTGCAGAAAACTATGTGAGACATGGTGTGCCGATCAGTTGAAGATAAGTGGTTTTTCCTCTATCTACAAATTTGTATATGTGAAGCACAAGTTTTTCTGCTCAAACACTCATTTTAACGAAGGTTTTGCCTGTGAGGTTACCGTCTAACCACCTTGATATCCACCTTTATGGCGGTGGGAGGGCCTTTTTCTGAGGCTTTTTCCTTCTTTTTGAGTAAATTTAGAGTTGATACTTGTCTCACATAGTTTTCTGCAAAACTTTATTACTACATTGTCCTACAATCATAGTAGTCACCAATTGAAAGTGTTGCTTTACATACATTGGTTTTCAATACATCTGTGTTTCTATACCTAGCAAATGTGACACCCGGGGCCCATCATATTTTGACTCCCCTCCCCCCCCATCTATATGAAAAATATGATTTTTAGTAACAATCCACATATCACACAACAAGAGTGTACCTAGGAAAAGGCAGCATCTTAAACACTGCAGTGAGCACTAGAACACCAACACATACATTGTAAAACTAAACAAGCCAGATTCCGCTTAGACACTAGGTACTGTTTTGAAAGATTACCTTTAATTGTTTAACTTAAAGAAGATTTCCAATCGCCACCCTATAGTGAGTGAAATGAATTGCTTCTGTCAAGGAAAGGTTGATATTTACTTAGATGGTTAAGACGTAATATTAGCCAGTCTTTCAACAAAATGAACTGTAGCTTTTTACTGTCTTACCAAGAAGTAAGTTGTCAGCATTCATATATTTTCTAATTTGGACTGTTTGCAAAGGTAAATGCTTGCATTTATGCTACAGAACTGAAAATATTGATTTCCCTCATTTTTTTCTCTATGATTATCAATATATGATATTGAAGTCAATTTTCATAACCAGTTGTGCATTTGGCAGTAGGTGCCGACCACATAAAGGCCCCCTTTTACAAAGCCCGACAGCAAGGGCTGGCGCAGTAAATGCTCCAACATCCATAGCAATTGAACGGGCATCGGAGCATTTGTCGCACAGCACTCGTGCATCTTTGGAAAAAAGGACCAAATTCTATAATCTTGGTGTCCTCATTTATGTATGTATAAATGTGTAGAATCCTAGCACTTACACATGCGCACGTGGAGGGGCTTAATAGAAAGGAACGTCTAAGTCCTTTTTCATCTAAGTCGCAAGTCGTCCAAAGTAAAAAACAGCTTAGGACACATTTTCGAAAAATACGTCCAAATTTTTTTCCATTTTGAAAATCGTCTAAGTATACGTCCTGCTAATCTGATCATCCAAGCCGCTAAATCGTCCATCTTTATACCACATTTTCATCCAACTTTTCGTCCAAGTCAAAAATACCTAGAACAAGCCCTATTGGACGTGGGAGGGGTCTGCAAAGTGATGGACTGAACACCCAAACATGGCACCTAAATAGTGGGGTACCTTACAGGGCACTGCTGTGAACTTCACAAAAAGGGTGCCATGTCATCATCTCACTACAGCTCCCTTATAGGTCATGGTGAGCCTCCCATACCACCTCCAGAATCCCCTAGACCAGGGATAGGCAATTCCAGTCTTCGAGAGCCAGAGCCAGGTCAGGTTTTCAGGATATCCACAATGAATATGCATGAGATAGATTTGCATCTCAAGGAGGCAGTGCATGCAAATCCATCTCATACATATTCATTGTGGATATCCTGAAAACCTGACCTGGCTCTGGCTCTCAAGGACCAGAATTGCCTACCCCTGCCCTAGACCCACTTATCTACCACCCCAATAGCCCTTATGGCTGCAGGAGCCACTTATATGCCAGTACAAAAGGGTTTTGGGGGTGTACAGGGGAGTGCACATGTTTCAATATCAATGCAATGATTACAGGGGCTTATGGGCATGGGTCCTCCTCTCCCTGGGTCCCTAACTCACCCCCAAAACGGCTTAAGACGCTTCTGTGTAGCACGACTAGGCTTTCCTATGCCAGGCTGCCAGGTGATGATGTTCTGGAGGCACAATTTTCAAGTTGTGATTAATATTTTTATGGGGGCAAGGGGGGTCAGTGATCATTGGGGTAGTGTGTGGGGGTCTGTATTATGTTTTTGCAGTGCTTATCTGGTTACTTTAGGTGGGTTTTTATGATTTAGACCATGTTTTAAATGGTCTAAGTCATAACATCCAAGTTCCGTCGATCCTGTGCTGTACAACTTTCGATTATATATGCAGTACGACTAAGTCTAAGCCGGCTCACGTCCCGCCCAACTCCCGCCCTCGACACTCCTCCTGACACGCCCCGTTTAGCTCTGGTCATTCAGCAGCACTATGAAGGCATAGGGCGTTTATAAATACGTCCAAAACCCGTTTTTATTATCGGCACTTGGACGTATTTTGACAATGTTCGTCCAAGTGCCGACTTAGGCCGGATTTTGGACGTTTTTCTCTTTTGATTATGAGCCCCATAGCCTTCACAAATGCTAGTAGGGCACCTAAGCGGTATTCAGCAAATTCTTACTTAATTTACACAGCACATATTTCAAGGGAGCATGGGTGGAATATAGTGTCTTAAGTGCAACCCTGTCATACTTACAGATCCACTGTATAACTGGCAGAACTGCAAAGGCTTTTGCAAAAATGTGAAGGAATAGAAAGGCTGTGCCGAGTCTCGCATCCCACTGAGAAGCCTTGAGAGTTCCAAAAAGAGCCAGAGACCCAGAAAAAGTTATGGAAGCAATCACAAAGGGGAGAGAGTGAAATTGCCTGATGGTGACAGAGCTCTGTAGGAATGAAGACCCAGGAGTGGTTTGTGAGAAGTGTTGTGGACTGCAGTTACCATGGAAACCAGAGCAGAAGGATGCAGCCTGAGAGTCCATTTCAGACAGCAGCAGAAAGATGTATACATGAGTGAATCTAGGAAACAGTAGCATCAGCTGATCCAGAGAGAGAGAAAGGGAGCCTTTAAGCTGGCAAAAGAAGCCACATCTGAGAGACTTTGACAAAGCCACCATAAGCTGTAGTAAGCTGTAGAGTGAACAAGGGAATCCCTGACATCAAGAAAAACATGCCGAAGAAACTACAAATCTTCTGTCTACAAAGATTTAAGTAAAACAGAGTGTCAGAAGCCTTTTATTTCAAGTTTCAAGTTTTGTGAAACAGTACAGTGAAGTGCCTAAAATATACTATGGGGTCAATATTCAAAACTATTTAATTGGCCAGAAATGGCTCCTAGCTGGTTAAATTGCTTGTGCAGGTCTATCTGCTGATATTCAGTGATCTTTAACCAGTTGTTTTGTTAAGTGCCATCGACTCAGATTTGAGTCCTAGCAACTCGATGAGTTAAAGTTCCAAAAAGAAGTCGGTCAAGTGCTAGTCTGACGAGATCCTCCAGCTTTATCTGGGTGTCATCGTAGACAATACGATGAAATCTTCCGTCCAATGTGCGGCAGCGGCCAAAAAAGCAAATAGGATGCTAGGAATTATTTAAAAAAAGGGATGGTTAACAAGACTAAGAATGTTATAATGCCTCTGTATCTCTCCATAGTGCGACCTCATCTGGAGTATTGCATTCAATTCTGGTCTCCTTATTTCAAGAAAGATATAGTGCCACTAGAAAAGGTTCATAGAAGAGCAACTAAGATGGTAAAGATGATGGAACTCCTCTCGTATGAGGAAAGACTAAAATGGTTAGGACTCTTCAGCTTGGAAAAGAGACGGCTAAGGGGAGATATGATTGAAGTCTACAAAATCCCGAGTGGAGTAGAACGGGTACAGGTGGATCGATTTTTCACTCCGTCAAAAATTACAAAGACTAGGGGACACTTGATGAAGTTACAGGGAAATACTTTTAAAACCAATAGGAGGAATTTTTTTTTTCACTCAGAGAATAGTTAAGCTCTGGAATGCGTTGCCAGAGGATGTGGTAAGAGCGGATAGCATAGCTGGTTTTAAGAAAGGTTTGGGCAATTTTCTGGAGGAAAAGTCCATAGTCTGTTATTGAGAATGACACGGAGGAAGCCACTACTTGCCCTGTATCGGTAGCACAGAATAATGCTACACCTTGGGTTTTGGCCAGGTACTAGTGACCTGTATTGGCCACCGTGAGAATGGGCTACTGGGCTTGGGCTTGATGGATCATTGGTCTGACCCAGTGAGGCTATTCTTATGTTCTTATCCTCGCAGTAGTTATCAGTGTGTCCAGCCACCTAGTTGCAGGTCGCCCTCATCACCTAGTTCCTTTGATCTTCCCAAATATGATGTCCTTCTCCAGTGATCTTTCTCTTCTAACAGTGTTACCAAATTAAGATAGTCATAACTTCATCATGTGAGCTTTGAGGAACATATTCAGTCTGATCTCTTCCATAATTGATTTATTAGTTCTCCAGGCAGTCCATGGTACACACAGAATCCTTCTTCAGCACCAGAGTTCAAATGAGTCAATCCTCCTTCTGTCTTGCTTCCGTAGTGTTCAGCTTTCGCATCCGTAATTGACCACTGAGAAAATGAGTGCATGAACCAGTCTGATCTTTGTTTTAAATGTTATTTCCCTGCCTTTAAATACCTTATCAAGACCTTTCTGCTATTCTGCTATTGCTATTCCACAGAGTATTTCTTCACTGTTAGTTGCTTCTTTGTTTACCAAAGAGCCCAAAAGATTAAAAACCCTTTACATCTATTCTATCGTCTTCAAGCTCAAAATCTTCATCGTTTTCCATATTCATAATCTTTGTTCTGTTTATATTCAGTTCTAATCCCATATTATGACTTTCGGCTTTATCTTTTCTCAGCAGAAACATGTCTTCTTTACTACTGGCAGTGAGCATTGTGCCATCTGCACAATGCAGGTTGTTTATATTTTGATCACCTACTTTAAAACCAATGCACTCTTCTTTCAAATTTGCTTTTCTCAGAATAGCTTCACTGTAAAGATTAAGCAAATAGGATGATAAGATGAATCCACGCCTTATGCCACATTTTATTGGAAACTAATAAATGTTGCCATATTCAGTTCTCACTGCAGCTTCTTGATTTTCACAGGGGCTCTTTATCAACGGAATTATATGTTTTGGTATTCCCATTTGCACTAGAGTTCTCCATGGTTTATTATGATCCACATGGTCCAAATCTTTGCTATAATCAATGAAACAAAAGTATAGGGGCTTTTGATATTCTTTACTCTTCTCCAAAATCCATCTAACATTGACAATAATGTCTGTTTCCTCAACCTTTTCTGAAAGCAGCCTGAACTTCAGGCAGTTCTTGTTAAACATACGATTATAACCTTCATTGTATTATTTTCAACAATATTTTGCTAGTATGTGAGTGAATTTGAAAGGGTAGATGTGAATCGCTTGTTTACTCTTAGGACTAGGGGACATGTGATGAAGCTACTAAGTATTAGATTTAATCTAAATCAGAGAAAACATTTCTTCACTCAATGTGTAATTAAACTCTGGAATTTATTGCCAGAGAATGTGGTGAAATCAGTTAGCTTAGTGTGGTTTTAAAAAGGCTTGGATAATTTCCTAAAGGAGAAGTCCATAGGCCATTATTGAGATGGCTTGGGGAAATCCACTGCTTATTCCTAGGTTAAGCAGCATAAAATCTGTTTTACTACTTGGGAACCAACTAGGTACTTGGGACCTGGGTTGGCCACTGTTGGAAACAGGATACTGGGCTTGATGGACCTTCTGTCTGTCCCAGAATGGCAATTCAAAGAAAACAAGCTGATATGTTGGGGCATAGCAAATTATTTAATATGGTTTGGGGCCCGTTGACATAACTTTGTTAATTCAACATAGTTGTCTTGGTTTAAATTTTTTGTTTATTTTAATACATATCTAGGGTGGGAGGGGGGATATCTTTTTGGATTATTTCATGATTAAATTGATGGAGGGGAGGGATATTTATCTTCTGCATTGTTATTAGTGGAATTTAAGTGCTTATTTTGTTATTCATGTCTATATAATTTATGGCACTGTGTATTAGCTTTGAAAATCAATAAAGATTAAAAAAAAAAAAAAGAAAATAAGCTGTGGAAAAACACAATGTTCTTGACTTTCCTTTATTTTTTCAAGAATTAGTTGTGGTTCCCAATATGGCAATTCTTATGTTCTTGTGGAAGGGGAAGGAGACATCCATGCTGGATGGAAAGAGAGGGGGACAGACACACTAAAAGAGGAAAACATGTACACTGGATAGAAGGGGAGGGAAACAAACACACTGGATGAGGGAGTTGGGGACAGACACACAACATGGAAGGGGAGGGGATCAGATATGCTGGATGAGGGAGGTGGGGGGTTCATTTTCATATTTTTCTACATATTTATATTTTTAATATGTGATTAGTTACTTTATACTTTGTGAGGGTATATCTGTGTTTTACATTCATTTATTTATTTTAAAAATTTATATACCGTTTAAAACTAAACAGCTTACAAAATTTGCATACACAGTATTTAAAATGAACACATAATAAAAACAAATACATAGTTGAATAAACGTATCCTATATAATAAAACTCTAAGCGTGCATGCGCACTTAGAGTTTTGCGATTCCTGGCTCCGTGAGGTGTGCCTCCGTGCCGAATTCGATTTTCGAACATGGAGGCTGGCCAGAACACAGAGCAACTCCCCCCTCGCCGTCACTCACCGCCAGAGTGCCGCCTCACTGCTGCCGCTGATTCAGAGGGGGGGCACAGGCACACCTGCCAGCATCTTCTTCTCACCCTCCTACCTCTTGCCTGCTCACCCGCCCGCAAAGCACTATGCAGTGCTGCCGCTGGCCTCGCCGTCTTCTCTCCACTGAGGCCCGCCTTCCTCCAAAGGACTTTTCTCGACCTTTGTAAGCGGTACCGCTCCCCCGATTCCTCTTATCTCGGCGGCAGCAGCAGCAATGGTGGCCCCAGTGGTTTTCGCAGCCTTCCATCATCAAAATGGCCCTACCGGCCGAAGTTTACTTTTAAGTTAAAAGCCGCTGCTGCGGCTCCTCTCATGAGCCGCAACTGCGTCGGAGAATAATAATAATAACAACAGTTTATATACCGCAATACCGTGAAGTTCTATGCGGTTTACAAAAGATTAGAGAAGGTACAGAACAATTGGACTTGAGAGCGGAAAGAGTGAGTGAGTAAGGGGGAGAACAGGTCAGTTGTCTAGGTATTTCAGGAATAGGTATGTTTTTAGACGCTTCCTAAATTCTTCGTAAGTAGTGGGCGAGAGCAATTGCTCTAGGTCTTTACTCCATAGGGCCGCCCAGTGTGAGAGAAGGTGTTCGTGGTGTTTTTTCAGTTTGCAACCTCTAACTGGTGGGGAAATGAAGTTTGAATGTGTGCTTCTCTTGCATTTGTTGGTACAGAAGCAGAAAAGGTCCGATATGTATTTGGGGGCTAGTCCATATAATACTTTGAAACAGAGGCAGGTGAATTTAAACTTTACGTGTGCTTCCATCGGCAGCCAGTGCAACTTCCGGTAGTAGGGTGTTACATGATCGAATTTCTTTAGCCCGAAGATAAGTCTGACCGCTGCATGTTGCATTATTTGAAGACGTTGCATGTTCTTTTGGAAGATTGCTAAGTAGGCGATGTTGCAGTAGTCAAACTGACTTAGTACGAGGGATTGCACTAGGATTCTGAATGCTGACGTATCGAAATATGATTTGATGGATTTAAGTTTCCAGAGAGTGAAGAAACCCTTTCTGATTAAGGAGTCTACCTGGTCTTTCATGGACAGGCATCGATCTTGAGTTACATCCAATATCTTCATGGTGGACTGAATAGGGTAACTAAGTTCATTGATGCATAGTGGGGTTTTGGTGTCAGGCGGGTGAGGAGAGGCAACGAAGAATTTTGTTTTTTCTGGGTTGAGTTTGAGCTTGAAATCTGTCATCCATTGTTCCATCACATTTATGGCTTCCGACGCAGGCGGCGATCGTGAGAGGGGCCGCCATGGCACATTTAAACTTAAAAATAAACTTTGGCCGTTAGGGCCATTTTTCCAACGATCGAGGTGGAGAGCAGGGAGGCCAGAGACTAAAACTAATCCTGCATGCTATATAGCGACAAGGGAAGGGGGTGCGGCAGGGAGCTGGCCAGACCGCGGGAAGGGAAAGGGGGGGTAGGGGGAAATGATGCTCTGCTGCACAGGGATATGGAGGGAAAGCAAAATACCACTGCTGTTGCGCCACAGGAAAGTTGTGGGGGGGGGGGAGGGAAATGCTGCTGCACAGGGAAGTGGGATAGGGGCAGGGAGAGAGACAGATAGACAAAGGACAGAAAGAAAGACAGGGGCAGGTAGAAAGACAGAAAGAAAGACAGACAGACATATATTCTAGTACCCGTTAATGTAAACGGGCTTAAAGACTAGTAATAAAATAAACATAAAAACAATCTTCAAGGAAATACCATAATGTGGATAAAAGAGATCATGGATCTTTACTGAATACAGATCGCGCCGGCGTTGTGGGGTGTTTGGGGGGTTGTAAACACCCCCCCCCCCCCATTATACTGAAAACTTCACTTTTTCCCTAAAAAATAGGGAAAAAGTTAAGTTTCCAATATAATGAGGGGGGTTAAAACCCCCCAAACCCACCACAATGCTGGCGCAATCTGTATTCAGTAAAGTGGGGGGGTTCCCCACCAACACCCCCCATCGGAGCCCCTTAAAACACTGTTTTTCTTCGGTGCGGGTTGTTTATCAAATAAGTAAGTTTTTAATCATTTCCTAAATGTAAAGTAAGAGTTGGCTTGAGCAGTTAATGGGCCCATCCAGGAGTTCATCTTCCCTGCCTGATACTCCAATGTCCTGTCCAAAAATGTCTTGTAACAACAGGCCCTTGGGGTAGGGAAGATAAACATACTTGAATTTCTGGTACATTTATTACTATTATGATATAGTAGAATTGCTCTTTAGGTCCTGGGTGACATTTGTAGTATTCACAGTATGCTTGTTACTGGATTGTGGATTGAGATCCCAGCTTTCTCAGTAATGGTTTAAGGCAAGTTTCATTCAGGTACAGTAGGTATTTTCATCTCCTGGAGAGCTTACAATTAAGTTTTGTACCTGATTCAATGGGTGGTTGAATGAGTTGTCCAAGATTTCAAGGAGCAGCAAAGATTCAGAAAGAATAGAAACTGAGAAAAAGAGAGTCAGGCTTAGACTGAAAGAAAGTGAAAGAGCATATTTTTAGGATATTTGAAAAGAAAACTAGAGATAGATAAAAAGGGTGGGAACCTGGACTTGACCGGAGCTGTAACAGGAACAAAAGTTTCTAGTCTGCAAAAACAGATGGGAAGGCCCATTTTACAGAGAACATTGAGATGATAATAATGATGTCCAAGTTGAAACATTCACAGTTACCCAGGTATTTTACAAAAGACCACGCCAATAAAGACCCTTTTGTAAAATGTTATAGGGACATGCAAGATTGTGCATGTATCTGCAGGCACATCTGTCGGAAGCAGTCATTTTACAAAACTGCACATAAAGAAAAAGTATCCTGCTCGGCACAAGTTTCCACATCTGCAGCTTCTTAAAATTGTTTCTCCCTATAGCATCAGTCCACTCCTTATTCACATATTCTCTTGACAAATTTACAGCCTCCTGACTCTCTCAATAATATGCAGAGCCATCTATAAATTCCTACACAACCCCATCCCTGACAACAGCATCCCTTCAAACAGGGGTAGGCAATTTCGGTCCTCGAGAGCTGGAGCCAGGTCAGGTTTTCAGGATATCCACAATGAATATGTATGAGATGGATTTGCATGCACTGCCTCCTTGAGATGCAAATCTATCTCATGCATATTTATTGTGGATATCCTGAAAACCTGACCTGGCTCCGGCTCTCAAGGACCGGAATTGCCTACCCCTGCCCTACAACAAAGATTCCCACCCCTAAACCTTCAGGTCTTTCTGAGGGTCTTCCTGGTGTCTAGCTGGGGACAGAAGTGATCCCCAGTTACTCCTGCCCCTCTATGGTATTGAGGGAGCTGGGTGAGGGTTTTGATCAGTCAATACATCTGCCCCTTCAAACTGTCAAATATTCCACTCCATGTATAGGATTTCCTCCTAAACATTGTAAGAATACATACAAACAGTAATCAAAATTATCATATCTTAATAAATAAGTTATTTCATGAGTTGGAACCTCTACCCACAATAGATCTTTCACTAGTAGTTGTTAGAAGGGATGGTCAAGCAAATTTCCTGAGATGAATTACGGGATTTACTTGAAGAACATAAGAACATAAGAAACGCCTTCACTGGATCAGACCGAGGTCCATCTAGTCCGGCGATCCGCACACGCGGCGGCCCATTTAGGTACTCCTTTATGGAGACCCGGATTTACCGTATCCCTCGATATGATATGCAAGAAGGTATGCATCCAACTTGCGCTTGAATCCCAGTACAGTAGTCTCCTCCACAACCTCCTCCGGGAGTGCATTCCAAGCATCCAGAAAAATTGATGAACATGGATATTCAAGTGCTAAGTCATGTAAAATTTTGTAAACAAATGATAACAGTTTGAACATGATACTTACCTCTATAGGCAACCAGTGCAGCTTGATAAGGAATGGGGGTAACATGATCTATGGATTTGGCACCAAAATTCAGTTTAACCACAGCATTCTGCACAATCTAGAGTCTATGTAGAATGATGGTCTGAAGTACTAATTGGAGTTGAGTTGATTCCAGAAATGATTTTATTCTTCTCAGTAGTTTGATTGGCAAATGTCTTCTTAATGATTCCATGTATATTTAAATTAGATTCTATATTTAGATTAGAATCTAATATCACTCCAGGAATTTTTATATCTAGACAAAGAGGGATGGTCACATTAACTAGACTTAATTTCTCTTTTGGTGTATCTCCTTCTCTTCCTCTCACCTATAATATATTGGTTTCATCCAGGTTTATTTTTAGATCATTAACCGCCATTCATCAGTGAACTGATCCAAATACTGACTTCATTAGATCAAATGTCTCTGCCAATGTGTTTTCAATTGGAAACAAGATTGAAATATCATTCACATATGAGTAATAAGAAATATTAAAAGGTTTTAGAACTTTTCCTAATCCATGCAAGTAACCATTGAATAAGATAGGTGAAAGAGAGAAACCCTATAGGACCCTCCAAGCATATTCCAATAGCTTGAAAAATTCTTTTACCAAAATGATTTTATTCTTCACATTTGAATGAATAGTATGAATAGTTCTGCTTTTCAAAAAAATCTGAAAACCAGCTAAACATTTCAACTGTAATACTGATTTCATTTAGGGCAGGGGTGCACAACTCCGGTCCTCGAGGGCCGAATCCAGTCGGGTTTTCAGGATTTCCCCAGTGAATTTGCATGAGATCTATTTGCCTGCACTGCTTCCATTGTATGCATACTGATCTCATGCATATTCATTGGGGAAAGCCTGAAAACCTGGCCTGGCGAGGGCTGAAGTTGTACACCCTTGATTTAGGGGCTGACTCTATAAATGGCACCTAAATCAGCCAGCACCTAGAAAAATGGCACCAGCCACATTTCAATCACGCTTAGGCACCATTTACATAATCGTAGCTAGCAGCGCCTGTGTAAAAACAGGTACCTGAAATGTAGGCCATGGTTTTAAAGGCCTACATTTCAGGTGCCTAAGTTTTTGGAGAATCACACTTAGTGGTGCCTACTGTAAGTCATGCTCCCCCCATAGAAACATCCACTTAGGTGTTAGGTGTCTATTGCATGGTGCTTAGTGCCACCTTTCTCCCAATTACATTTTTTTCAAAATATTGAGGCTATTTTGCCAATTAAGTTAGGCACCCTTTATAGAATCAGCCCCTTAATGTGTACAGAAGAACATCATGCTTTACCATGTTAATCACAGTCAAGAGATCTAGCTTCCTGACTAAAGACTGGCTACCCATATCCAAGTTATTTCTTACAATGCCACAAGTTTGCAATAAGACTCATCATCCTCCTTGGTTGATGCCGGTATGCATTAGGAGGGTGTCTGCTTTTTGTCTCCTAGATAGGAAGAATATGTGATCTGATTGGATCAATACAATCACCTGAGGACAGTGGTGTGATGTCTGATTTAAATTAAATTAGGTTTTGGCATTTGGAGAGAGTGACACAGATCTGAGAGCTCTGAAAAGACACTGCCTCTCCATGTCACCTAAGTACTGAAGGTACCTTCCGGAGAGGAGTCGGCTTCACTATCAACAAGTTGTAAGAAGCATGGAGACAGTAGAAGATGGCTTTTTTCCCCTGAAGTAGCCCTTGCCGGGCGAAACAGAAAGTCTTTTCTGTCGGGATTATGAGTTGGAAGCCTTTGGTGAAAATCTCCTTTTTCCAGATGAGTGTATTTTTTCCGTATCCAAGAGCTCTTACACTAATTTAATTAAGCTGTAGCCCTTGCTAACTAATTGAGTTAAGTTTGGGATTCTGGCCTGTATTGCTATATACTGATGCTTATACATAAAAAAGACTTTGAAAAAAAGTGACCTAAATATGATTTTGTATGTATGAAAACGAGTGAAGCAGTGACTCATATATATGTTTGCGGAGTTTTTTTATAAACCCGTGATGATGTGTGGAGGGCTGGGTACTTGTGTAGTCCCAACCTCCCTCAATTGAGGTTTATTTTTTCTCCGTTTCAATTTTTGGTTTATGTGTTGTCAGCTTTGTTTTTGGTATACATGGCCTGGATGTTTCCCTGCTAATAACTGGATTTTACAAACACGTATTTTTCATATATTTATTAAGTAGTATAAAGCTGCCAGAGGCTTTATTTATTTTATTTTGCAAGCACTGTGAATTGCTGAAATCAGGGCACTGAACTGAATGTTGGCAAATTGAACAAGCTGTTTGGGAGCAGGCTTGTGTTGGCTCTGAGGAGAGCTGAAAACTCAGCTGCTATTTTGGACTTTGTTTTACTTTCTTGCCTTTTGCATTTTGCTTTGCTGGTGTTTTGCCTACTAATATTTGATGAACCGCTTACCTTTATGTTTGGAGCAGTAAAGCTGAACTATGTTTCCATACACCTTGTTTGTGTGCCTTTAATTTTTGAATTCCTGATTGAGTCCAGTCCAGTCCTGCAGGGTGACTCCATCCCAGGTCACACGCTGGTGTAATTTGTCCCGGTAACCTCTTGGAGCGCTGTGGAGTCCCGCTCGGTCCACAGTGTGGGTTACAATATTCATATACCCAGTTTGACCCTTCCATGCCCTGCACATTGTCTGCCCACATATATACCCTCTTTATAGTTACACACTAAAGAGCTTAGGCGCTAACTTATAGAATAGCCCCTAAGTGCAGTTAGAGCATACCTGTCATTTATCTCCCCTATAGGTGCCTAAGTTCTATATGAGTACCTCGTTAGGTGTGTAATTGTGCTTAATTATATAGAATGAGCGAATATATGTATTATTAGTTCAATAAAGAACTATTACATTATAATGTTTTAACCTTTTCCTAATCACTACCTGGAAACTGCCAAGGGAATAATGTTATCTTGGATTAATCATCTCAGATAGCCTGACAGTTGACATAAAAAGTATAGGAAGTGTACAAAAAGCTAACTACAGTATATTTAGGTATATAAGGAATATATTTAGGTATATAAGGAAAAAAAAACAGTGCTGTAGTGCAGTGCTTTGTTCTGGAGGAAGTGATCAAGTTGCAGGATAAAGTAGGGAATGGTAACATGGCTAAGGGAAGGGATGAAGACAACAAGGAGGTAGAGAAAGATCAAAGAAAAATGATAGAAGATTGACTGCAGTAACAAAAAGAAAGCAAAATCCCTAAAGGCTCCATCTAAAGATCCAAAAGAATAAAGACAGCACAACAACCTACAAAGGGTAGAAAAAGTCAAAAGGCAGAGTTTTCTGTTAGAAAAAAAATAACAACGAAGAAAAGACTTAGCAGGAAATGGTGGGAAAAATCAAAGACAGCAAAAACTAAAAAAAAGGACCAAGGAGAAAAATCTGTGCAGCAGAAATCAGCTGAGCTGAGATTCAGAGACCTCCTGAAGCTTCATAGGCCACTTCCAAATTATGCTGATTAACCCGGAGCTGATTAGCCTGAGATGAGAGGGTGTACAGAACATACTAACATTGTAAATGATAGCAGATAAAGACCTGCACAGTTCATCCAGTCTGCCAGGGCCACACCCACCACTCCTTGCAAATTGCAATCTTTCTTGATTAAACACTTACATCACAACCAGAGCAATCGGCGAATCACCGCCATGGCAAGCACACATGGGCAATACCAATGCAGCATGCCAATAGTCTGAAGAGTAATTTTATTATTACGGCGGCGGCATTCTCACATCCATTATCAACACATGATTAAAGCAACAGTCTGGCAATATTAAACTAACAACATTATGGGCTCCTTTTATCAAGCCGCGCTAGCGGGGTTAGTGCGTCAGACATGTCATCACGCGCTAACCCCCACGGCCGGCTAAAAAACTAACCCCTGCTCAAGCCTAAGGTTTCAGCAGGAGAAGGCACTTTTTCCTTAAAATTCCCATGTAAATATCTGGTTACATGGGGAACTGATTCTTATGTATTTTTGGATCTGATTCATTTAGAAACTTTTATTCTAAACAAGACCGAAAATGTTGTGAAATAAATTAGGCCCCCTTTTATCAAAAAAACAGAGAAAAATAATACAATTTCCTATAAGCCCACATCATGAAGAATAAAGGAGGATACTAAAGGAAAAAATATATATACATTACAGCAGGCAAAAATATATTATACCCAGTAAACCTGTAAAAGGAAAATAAGGCCCCCTTTTTATATCGCCAGTTTCTGCGGTAAAAGCTCCGAAGCTCATTTTTAGCTGTAAGTGTTGATATAAGAGTGCAGCCGTATTCCTCTGACTTCTGAATTGTGCTGTATTTGCCTCAAGTTTTAAACAAAGCTTCAATTAGGACCCACAATTAACATATAAATTTGAGTTCTCCCACTAATTCTACGTATAGCACTCAAAATTGCCATGCACAAATTCGGGTACACACCCATATTGTGCATGCAATTTGATTGCTTAATTAGCCAATTAGCACTGATAACTGGGTGCCAGCAATCAATCACCAGCAATCATAGGCAATAATTAGAATTTACACGTGCATCTTTATGGTCACCATTCTATAAAGATGCATGTGTAAATTTTTCCGTGTAGATTGGAAAAGGGTGGGACATGGGTGGGTCGGGTGGGGGGGTTTCTAGGATTTTAACACAGTGTTTGAGAATTCAGATCTGTAACCCCCTCCACCACCACCGACCCAGTGCATCAGACATCAAGTAAAATCTCAGACTTTCTTGTCCAATAAATACAATTTGTTCTAAGTTTCTAAGTTTTCCAGGTTTTATTTAAAATTTGATTAAATGCTTTTATAATAAAATTCAAAGTGATGTACATAAATAAAATATACAACTAGAGACATACAATAGACAAATATTAGACATACAATAGACATACATTAGACATCACATACTACAGGGTGGAACTACAATTTCGTAAGCAATAATCTTTTGTTTTTCAATACAGTATGCCCTATGTCACGAGGCTTTAAAATCAGATTAAGATATAAGACTAATGCCAAGATACGCACAGTTTCCTAACTGACTCAAATTAAGCAATCCCTGTAAGCAGACTTAGCAGGATATTATAAACAGTTATAGGACTCCCTAATGAGCAGGGTTACTGATTCTGGAAATGCCAGGTCCCTCTAGAATTGTCTGATACATTGAACGCCAAGAATTTTGCATTCTGAAGACCAAAGTCAAAAGAAGGAAGATACTTTCTTATTTGCACTTGGCACACACTGAGAAGTTATCTGTGTTCCATGATGTCCCCCGGGAATGGTGTTAAATCGCTCGGTAGATGATGTTAAGCTACATTGCTTGCAATTTATTAGGCAATAAAATGATACAGTAGGTGGCTTAGGATGTAGGCATGAGCATCTTTTTGATTAGAGGTTTTGCACCTCTGCTGAAACTATCTTAAAATGTCATTACCAGCCGCTTTGAGACAAAGGATAAGGCTTAAAGGCATGGCTAAGGGAGAACATTCAAACAAGGGAACATGGATAGCATTTTTCTTGTTCCTTTTTTCAATAATTTTGAAACAGATTTCATACAAAAATGAAATATTAGTCTACTACTATTTAGTGGACTGATTTTATACAATTGTCATATACTGCAACACCATTTACTGCCCTCTGAAATAACCTGAACTCTGTCTCCCCCTCCTGGGAACATAAGATCGTACTGGTTAGACCAAAGGTCCATATAGCCAGCACCCTGTTTCTAACAATGGCCAATCCAGGTCACAGATACCTGATTTGGTTCCTCTAAAAGCGCAAACGGGCTCTGGGCACAGCTAGAAACGACAACCAATAATACAGAAAAGCTCTTTATTGATTCAAAACAAAACTATCTAAGCCTGTTACCTCACAGGGTAGGGTATATAGGAAACAGTCTATTGGTTTGATAAACAAAAAGTCCTGAGATGGGCCCGGAGCTAGTACTTCCACGCGCCAAACATAGACTGCAAAAGTCTTCTTAAACCAGATCACAAGATCTGGTCTTAGCCAGAGCTCGGAACAGGAATCAGGTCAGTAGTGTAGTGAGGATAGGAGGTGCCTGGGGTGGTGGGGCTCCTTTCCCACCAATTGCCGTGTTTTTACCTTCCCTTCCCCCGCGTACCTCTTTAACTCTTCACCGCACCGACGAAGAGTTAAAGAGGTATGAGGGTGTGGAGAAGAGGATAGGTGACAGTACCCCCACCAAGATAGTATCTTGCATGGCCCACCTCCCGTCCCTCTTACTACGCCACTGGCTCAGATGTAATAAGCTTCACAATAGAGAGTGGAATTTGATAAAAAGTTAACATCAAAAGTGCTGATAGGTCTATAGAAAGGAGGCAGGACCTCAGACAATATTGCTGTATCTCATATCAGCCAAAAGCCGTTTGACCAAATGCAAATTGTGGTTTTTAATCATTGGACCGCCTCCATCCCTTCCAATATATGTATAACATTTAATAATAAAAAGATTTTTGTGCAAAAAACAGCAGATTTTGTAATGTGCAAAAAGCAGCAAATTTTAAGTTGATAAATTCATAAATTAGTACATATATTTAGAAAACCACTTATCTTAGTGGTCGTGAAAAAACTGATGGATCCATTTCGTTGGAACTTCTTCAGAGAATCAGTGTAATGCAGAGTAAACTTTAATGCTGCATCTTAGAGAGCAAAATCTGTCTGTGCGAGCGCTTGAATAATGGTTAGAGAAGCTGAATATCCCTCTTACTAGCACTTGCCTGGTTAGCAGTACCTGCTAACTGCATAACCCACCACCACCCCTTTTACAAAGCCACGTTAGGCTTTTTTTTATCGCCGGCCGCAGAGCTATTGGCTCCGACACTCATAGAATTCCTATGAGCGGCAGAGCTAATACTGCTGCTGTTGGCGATATAAAAGCCTAAAGTGGCTTTGTAAAAAGGGGGGAGTAGATGCCTTTAAATATGAACCCCAATAAAGTACAGAACTTCATAAAATGCAGCAATGATGGATAAGATATTCAAATTTAAATGTTTAGGTCTTATAAGAAAATTGCAACATTTGACATCAGATATCTAGCAGTGATCAATGGCTTCAGGAATAGATCCTATTAAATCAATCTCAAATTTTCAAATATTTCAAATAAATCCATAGAACTAAGCAACAGTATACTTGGATTTTGGTTTTTTATATTGTACTTTATACAGCACTATTTCCTTCCCCTCATAAGCCTAGGGAGTGAGAAAGCATTTATTTGAAGTCACTTCTGTGAAGATTAGAACTTCACCTTTATGAAGGGCACTGAATGCTCTGCCTACAAATCCACTTTGGTATCTACAGTATACTAAAATATGTTTGGGCATGAACTGCCAGTGGATTCTTAAGAACAAAGACTGCTTAAAATGCAATCTAAAATCTCTTAACAGAGAAGGTCGTATTTAATCAGGTTTTAGAATTCATAGAAAAAACAAATATCCTACAGCCAAACCAGACAGGCTTTAGGCAATACCACTCCACAGAACACTCTCTAATAGGTATGTCAAATGTTATTCATTACCATGTAGACCACCATAAATCCGTAATTCTATTCTCACTCAATCTCTCTTCTGCCTTTGTTACTGTGGACCACGATCTTCTGCATCACCGACTTGAAGCAATCGCTATCACTGACCAGGTTCTGGCATGGTTTCGCTCTTATTTCACCAACCGTTCTGCTATAGTCTTTTTCAACAACACCACCTCAGGAAAAATCACTGTAAACTATGGAATCCCCCAAGGGTCTGTCCTTTCACCACTCCTTTTCAACATTTTTCTTACACAGTTGATGACACACTGCCAATCCATTGGATTTAATGTGTTTGCCTATGCGGACGACATTCAGCTCTTACATCAGGTAGACTCCGAGAATCCTTCGGAATTCTTACTATCACCAAGAAACTAGAACAGATCCATCAACGGCTCGATACCAATAGGTTAGCTCTCAATATCACCAAGTCAAAAGTAATGATGTTTCCATGGAAAGAGGGACTTAAATACGACCCCATCATCTCTCTCAAAGGCATTACTCTTCAAGCAGTCACCACTATCAAAATTCTGGGGGGTTGTATTCGACCTTAAATTGTCATATCATGAACATATCGGCAGTGTAGTAAAATCAACATTCTTCAGATTATGGCAAATTTGTGTAATTTCTAAATGATTAGAACCAAAAACACTTAACTTACTGATCCATTCATTGGTTATATCCAAAATCGATTATTGTAATGCTCTATTTCAGGGTATTGCTCAAAAGGAAATTAGATGCCTTTTACTAATACAGAATGCCTCTATAAAAATTATTATGAAAACAAAGAAATTTGATCACGTAACATACATAGTAGATGACGGCAGATAAAGACCCGAATGGTCCATCCAGTCTGCCCAACCTGATTCAATTTAAATTTTTTTTTTTTTTTTTTTTTTTTTCTTCTTAGCTATTTCTGGACGAGAATCCAAAGCTTTACCCGGTACTGTGCTTGGGTTCCAACTGCTGAAATCTCTGTTAAGACTTACTCCAGCCCATCTACACCCTCCCAGCCATTGAAGCCCTCCCCTGCCCATCCTCCTCCAAACGGCCATACATAGACGCAGACCATACAAGTCTGCCCAGTAACTGGCCTAGTTCAATCTTTAATATTATTTTCTGATTCTAAATCTTCTGTGTTCATCCCACGATTCTTTGAACTCAGTCACAGTTTTACTCTCCACCACCTCTCTCGGGAGCGCATTCCAGGCATCCACCACCCTCTCCGTAAAGTAGAATTTCCTAACATTGCCCCTGAATCTACCACCCCTCAACCTCAAATTATGTCCTCTGGTTTTACCATTTTCCTTTCTCTGGAAAAGATTTTGTTCTACGTTAATACCCTTTAAGTATTTGAATGTCTGAATCATATCTCCCCTGTCTCTCCTTTCCTCTAGTGTATACATATTCAGGGCTTCCAGTCTCTCCTCATACGTCTTCTGGCGCAAGCCTCCTATCATTTTCGTCGCCCTCCTCTGGACCGCCTCAAGTCTTCTTATGTCTTTCGCCAGATACGGTCTCCAAAACTGAACACCTCTTCTTAAAGAATCTCACTGGCTTCCGGTGTCATACCAAATAAATTATAAAATATGCTTGCTAACTGTTAAAGCGCTGGTGTATAAAACACCAGCCTTTATCGAAATGGGTGTTGATCCCGTATTTTCCAACCAGAACACTTCAATCCAGTGATCAACACCTATTGACTGTTCTTCACTAAAATCCATTAATATTCGCAGATAGTACATTTTTTCAGTTACAGCTCTGCAATTGTGGAATTTATTACCTATTTATATAAAGGAAGAAAGACATAGATAGATTCAAGGGCAAGTTAAAATGCTTTCTTTTTAAAGATGCTTTTGATTGTTAGTTTCCTTAGTCAAGATTGCAAACCTTTAGTCAAGATCGCTAACCGTTTTAACCATTTTAAATTTTGGATTTTTTCAAAAACCCACCTTGAGTTGCTTCCCTTTATTGTCTTATTTACTATCAATTCATGTATTTCTATCCCTGCCTCCCTAGTGGTTCAGTCAGTCTTGTAAGTCATGTCTGTACTCTGTCCCCCTTACATGTTGTAACATATTTTAGTATTGTACATTGTCGTGAATATATGATTAGGCGCTTAATCAAATTTTTAAACAAACTTGAACTTGACTTTAGGAAATACGAGGGGCCTCTACTACTACTACTATTTATCATTTATATAGCACTAAAAAGCATAAGCAGCGCTGTACATTTTGACATTTAATAGACAGTCCCTTCTCGGAGGAGATTGCAATCTAACTTGGACCGACAGACAAGATGAGAGGAATTAGGAGTTGAAAGAACTCTCAAAGAGGTGGGTTTTAAATGAAAGGTTCTCAGCTCAACCAAGAAAAGAATAATGTGGAGCCATGAAATCTACAAGTTATTCAACACTTTTCTTGACACTTTTCACTTCATTGTCAATGTGAAATTCATACGAGGATTTCTCATCCCAGTAGTGTTGACTTTGAGATTGTTTATCCATGATATGTTTTTCTTTGAAAGACCCATACCTGGCTCATGTATGCATATGGGGCTTCTTCTACAAGTAGGGGAGCTGTTTGGGGATTGAGTACAGCGAAGAAGGGCCCATGTAGTGGAATCTTTATCACAAGGGGATTTCTTAGATGTTGCTGTGCTGTTCTGGGATGGGATGGAGTTTGCTCAGGGAGGCTGTGTCAAAGGAGAGAGTTCCTTGGGGGGCTTCTAAGGAAGGTGGGCAGGCATAAGGATTGGAGCCACCTATTGGGAGGGGGTGAGGCTGATATCAGGGTCCTTTTGAGAAGGAACAGATTTTGGAAAGCTGCTCCAATATCTAATGTGGGATGTACAGTATACATTGGATTTCCCCATGTCCAGCTTTCTTACTGCTCTCTGTACAAGGAAGGACTTGTACTTATTTTATAAGGTTCTACATTTCTCTCAACATTCTTTTTTAAAAATTTTTTATCTATGTGAATTTTGAAATGCAATCCAAATATATAATCACTTGTACATAAATCTACAAGCAATGAAATACAAAATGGAAAAGAGTCATTAAACCCATAAGGAAAGAAAAGGTCAAAGCATAAAGTCCATGATATGAGAGTAGTGTAACAAGAGGAAAATTCAATAAGAAACAAGGAAAAATTTTCCTAGTATGCAAATGAGAAAAGGCATGTAATAGCAATAATCATGGAATAAAACAGGGAAAACAAAACCACAAACTCATATACACAGAGTAAAATGCGGAATTGTCCTTTTAAGACTGGTGAACACAAGCTATTGCAAAAATGTCCTTTTATTCATCCAATAACTCAATCTCTCGACATGTGCCGAACAGGCCTGCTTCAGGAGTCTTGAGAATCTTCTCGGTTATACCAAATGATGTTTTGAGTGAGATCTAAATCCGTTCCAGAATACCCAGGATTAATTGGCTTCAAGCACTGTGATAAAATACATTTTTTCAATAGCTTGTGTTTACCAGTAGAGAATGACACAGTGACAAAATTCATCACCGTTCCCGTGGATAACCGCAGTAAACCATCTTCATGTCATTCTTTAAAGAGAGAGGGAAGAATCAGAGTATGAATGGCCACAACCACTGACCCACAAGCTTTGCTTTGAAGAATGCTGGTGCAGAAGGACTGAGGCTGAAATAGACACTAGAAAATGACATGGGATTATTTCCCGCGGTTATCCGCGGGGACGGGAACGGTGATGAATTTTGTCACCGTGTCATTCTCTATTCACCAGTCTTATTAGGACAATTCCACTCTTTACTTTGTGTATAACAATAATCATTCCAGATTAATATTAAACATTTTCTTGGTCAAGTTTCTGCCCAGAGAACTAAAGATTACGCTCTCACTGCTAATGAGAGAGGAAAGCTGTAGCTGTTCAAAAAATATATACTTAACACTGACAGACTTTAGCTTAACCACAAGGATATTTAAGGAAAAAGAGTGCCCCTAACTGAAGCACTCCTGGTTTAAGTAGCAAAAAGCTCTTTCTTCCTTTCTGAGTCTTCTTTGTTAAATCTATAAAAATCTTTGAATTAGGACGGGGCACTAGACAGGGCTGTGCCCTGTCACCCCTTCTTTTCGCCTTGGCAATGGAGCCTTTCGCCAACCATATTCGTCTCCGTCAGGACATCTGGGGTTTTACTCATGGTGAGGTCTCTACTAAGCTGCTGCTTTTTGCAGATGATGTTATGCTTACTGTTACACGCCCAGTGAGCTCTATCCCGGGGATAGTGGCGGAACTTGAATGCTTTGGCCGGGTATCTGGTTTTAAGACAAATATGGATAAGTCCGAGATTCTTAATTTTACGGTGATTCCAGGTGATAGGGTTCGGTTGAAACGCCGGTTCCCTTTTAAATGGGCGGCTAAAAGTATCAAATATCTTGGGATTAATATTCCTTCTAATCTTCAGTCACTCTATGATTTGAATTTCCCTCCTTTGCTTAAATCTCTGTGGGCGGATCTTGATAAATGGGAGGCCTCTTCTCTTTCTTGGTTTGGACGCATTCAGAGTGTGAAGATGATGGTGTTACCGAAACTTTTATATTTTTTTCAAGCCTTGCCGATTCCACTCTCGGATGTCTTTTTCCACAGGGTCTCTAGGAAATTGTTTCAGTATATCTGGAAAAGTAAGCCTCCGCGGGATCAAAGGAGTGTGTTGTATCAATTCCGGGACCATGGTGGGATGGGTGTCCCTTGTTGAAGTGCTATTATGTAGCAGCCCAATTGAAGGCATTTCTGACTTGATGTAAAGCCTGCTCTAAAAGTTGGGTCAAGATCGAACACCCGCATATTGATGATGCCCTTTGTGTTGGGCTTCATTAGCTGTCTCTGCCAGAGGCCCGGGCTTTGCTAAGAGGCTCTAACCCTTTTCTTGCTCTTACCTTACCTCTTACCTACTCAGGCTCGTTTGCTCCCTGGTAGGTGTTATTTTTTTATCTACACCACTTTGGGTAGCAGAGGAGTTTATGCCCGGTCGACTCGATCCGTGATTTAAAACTTGGGCCCTCCAGGGACTTGTGGATCTGGGGGATTTTTTTGAGGAGGGTCAGATTGTTTCCTACTCGGATTTACGGGAGGCCTATGATTTGGGGGATTTGGATTTCTTTCGATATCACCAGGTCTGCGTTTTTCTTTGGCGTAAGGCCCTGGGCGAGTTGTTGATCCCGGAAACTTTGTTGGAATGGGCCATGGGTGGAATTGTGGTCGGGGATGTGTTACTCGCTTATAAAAGGCACTTACTTCCCAAAATGCCCCCCCCCCCCAATCAAATATATTCAGGTATGGGAAACTTTGTTGGGGCGAACTTTTGCTCCTCGATGGTGGGCCAATCTTTTCAAATACTTGCTGTGCCCCTCAATTGCTAGCTCTTTAGTGGAAAATGGATATAAGAAGCTCTACCAGTGGTACCTTACACCAGTTCGCTTACACCGTATTTACTCGCACACCTCTGACTTGTGTTGGAGGGAGTGAGGGCAAAGAGGTACGTTTTTGCACATTTGGTGGGATTGCTCTAAAGTGGCCCTTTATTGGACTATGGTGTTCGAAATTCTCACGGAAATTTTTCATAGACCTGTTCGTAAATCTATGGGCAGTGCTTTATTGCATATGCCGCATGGGGCGTTGCCGCGCTCCTGTCAGACCTTGGCTTTTCATGTGTTTACAGCTAGTAGACTGTTGTTGGCTGCACAGTGGAAGCAGGTTCATCCACCAACTAGGCAGCATTTATTGGGGAAATTAGCATTTATTTTTCGTATGTCTAAATTGACAGCTCTCATGCATAATCGCCTCTCTCAGTTTTTGAAGGTTTGGGATCCTTACATCAAGTGGTCATCGGCCTCCAAGTGGTCTCACCCAACTAATTTGGTGGTTTCTAGTTGGTTTTCTGCACACAATTGGGATGGGGGTTGGGGTGGGAGGGGTGGTAGGAGGGGTCATGGGGGAGTCATGTTATGCTTTGGACTGTTTTGTTTCGTACTGAAGAACCCCAGTATGACTTTTGGTGGGGTGGGGGGATGCGATTGTCTGGGTTGTTGGTTGCCTTGTTCATGGTTCTGTATCTTTTTGCATTTTCTCAATAAACTTTTGAGAAAAAAAATCTATAAAAATCCTAATCTCATGAAAGGAGTAATGCGTTTCTTGAAAAAAAAGATGCAGAACCCAATCTCTATCCAAAAGAAAAGCAAATCTTGCCACCAAAGTCTGACCAATGGAGGAGATGTTGCCACGTAAACAAGCAACTGATAAGGCAGCTCCCAATGAAGCTTTGGTGAAACAGGCAAGCACCATTGATCACGTAGTAGCCAATTCAGTTAACTGTTCAATGTAAAAAAAAGATGGGTGGGTGGGAGGAAGGGGGAGTATTATATTTTCTTGTATTCATTGACCAAATGAAATGCTTTTTATGATTTTTATTGTATGTATCCACTTTGTTTTTGTTCTTGAATTAGCGTGGGGGGGGAAATGTTTTGTAGTATTTCTTTGATCGATTGTAAGTGCTGTCTTGAAGTCAATTGTATGTATATTTTAATGCACTGTTTTTTAATGGAAAATTAATAAAGAGTTAAAAAAAAAAGATTGAATAAGAACTTATTTATTGATTTGGATTTATTAACTGCCTTTATGAAGAGATTCACCTAAGGCAGTTTTCATTGAATAGTAGTCCAAGCATTTTTGGTGGACTCACAATACAACTATGGTATCTGGGGCAAAGGAAGGTTAAGTGACTTGCCCAGGGTCACAAGGAACATTTCTGGAATTGAATGCACAGCCACAGGATGTTGAGGCAGCTCTAACCACTAGACCACTTATCCACTCCATTACGACCATATTGCAATGTTTGTTCAATATAAAATCAAGCCACTTAAATGAATCATGTAGATTTAAGGGTCAGTAGAATGGACTATAAAAAGTAGAAAACAAAAGAAAGAAAATAGGACATTTTTGTGACATGCTAGTTTTGGGGTCTTTTTAACTTTATTTAGTTTTTAATGCCAACAAAAAGTGCAATACAATTTATATACAAATAATAAGAACATAAGAACTTAAGCATTGCCTCCGCTGGGTCAGACCCGAGGTCCATCGCGCCCAGCAGTCCGCTCACGCGGCGGCCCAACAGTATCTATGCAAAAGATAAAAATTCCCTCCCCCATCCATCATTACCATCAGGAATAATGCCAAAACAAAAGATATACCCCCCCCCCTCCTGCTCCCACCCCTCTGGATGATAGTTTATTCTTAAAGTAGACAGCCTATGGTTGTCTATACAGCCCTTGAAATCTTTTCCTCCTCAATGATGATTTTGATTAGAGAATGGCACAGGGACAAATTTTTTCCCTGTCCCCACGGAAACTCATTTTCCTGTCCCATCCCGGCAAGTTCTTTTCCTGTCCCTGCCTCATTCCTGCAAGCTCTGTCCTCATCTGCGCAAGCCTCAAACACTTTGAAATCATCTTTGTTTGAGGCTTGTGTGGTTAAGGCAGCGCTTACAGGAACGGGGCAGTGACAGGGACAGTGACAGCGATAAAACTCGCAGGGAGAGGACAGGAAAATTGAGTTCCTGTGGGGACGGGGAAAAATTTGTCCCCGTATCATTTTCTAATTTTGATCAAACAAGAATACTGCAGGAAGTCTTCTGTATCAAGACTGGTTATTTATTTTGTGGTACATGCTAATTAATACTTAGCATGTTTTCTAATAAATTAAGAAAGCAATTGTTCCAAACTTTTCCAGGAATAATCCATGCTAATCACAGAAATGCTTAAGCAGATGGAAAAAGTGATTTACACCAGGTTTAAGTGCACTGCCTTACTTCTCCAGCATTTTTTATGCCTTGACATTTCAAAAATAATAAATGAAGACGCCAAGGCTGTAGGGTGAATGTACATGCATATAACAGTAAAAAAGAAAAAAAAATTATATGTGTGAGAAAAAGTTTGCTACATATGCCATTTATGGAACAGAAAAATGTTAATGCTGCTAATGGAAGGGAAAATAAGCTTTTTAAAGAGGTCCTTTTACAATGCTAAGCTGCCAAGCAGCACACGCTAAATGCCGAGCTGCCCGTTCTATTCTTGCACCTTAAAGACAATGCTTTTTTGGTTTGGTTTTGTTTTTTAATTTAATTTTTATTAATTTATAATATTTCGCAAGTGATACACTTGTTTCTGAAATACAGAACATAAAATATAAAGAAAAAGAAAATAATATCATTAGTGGTATACAAATTATTGTCTTTCTTAGACCACAAATTACCAGGGAGATCCATTAAATTTCCTGGAGAAAATTAAAAGAAAACTAATAACGGAAAGCTGACTATGCTTAACAACCCCATATTTCTTAAATCCAGCTGATCACAACTAATCTCCAGAGATCTTTTTAAGGTCCAAAAGGGCTCTCAATTGTGATGGTAAAAAGAAAGTATACTTAGTCCCAAGGTAAAAACAATGTTTACCAATCAACAGCAAAAGATGCAAGAGCAACAGCTCCCATGACAGGTTCGAGTCCCATTCTGCAGTTCTGATCCCAGGATGAGGCACTTAACTCCCACTGAAGAACTAATAATTAGGAAACAAAATCAGAATTAATAGAAGCGGTTCAAATGATCACAAAAAAATGGAAAAGCCATGACAGATTAAATTATACATTTTGGTGGACAAATGTATGTAATACATATAGATATGAGAGAGTGAACGCAGAATGTTTAGGGTTTAGTGTTTTATTTAACAAAATATGGAGTCCATTGGCTTTATATGCTGCTTCACATTAAAAGATAATGTATTACCTTCTGAGTTTTTTCACTACACATCTGGGATGGGATGGGGGGTAAGGTAGGGAAAGGTACTGGAAAAATGGATATTAAATCTTCATATTAAAGTAATAAAGATGTTTAGTATTATTAATATTAATAATTGATGGAAGGGGTTGGGTATAGTTATGATTCTATATATTATTTGTTTGAAATAGTGTATTCTCTGTAATATTTTGCTGTTTTCAATTAAATGTAGTACACTATTATAATTTAATAAAATAATAAAAATGTTTTTTAAAAAAAAAAGAATTAATAGAAGTCTTTTTGTATGACCAAGCATCCATGTAGTACACAATAGATCTCGTATACTTCTTTAATTTAAAAATATAATATGGAATTAACCATAGTTTATAAAGTCTGAGCTTTCTACAGAAATCTATGGATTTCATCCGAACATCTCTTTTTTAAAAAATATTATTCATTTTTTATTTGATGTTCATTAAATATACCAAGAAAAAAAGAAAACCACATCAAGTTCACCAGGAAATAATTTTAGTTATAGACCACATCATGAGACTAACCTCTCTCCATTATAGACCTAAAAATAGATATGTCTTCTCAGATTCTACTCATTTGGTATAAATGGCCAGTAGGAAAAAGGAGGTATTGATGCCCTGGTATAAGATTCTGTTGAGACTTCATTTAGAATATTGTATACAATTCTGGTGATCACACCTTCAAAAAGATATAAAAAGATGGAGTCAGTCCAGAGGAAGACTACTAAAATGGTGTGTGGTCGGTCTTCATAAGGCGTAAGGCAGGGGTGGCCACACTTTTTGGGCTTGCGAGCAACTTTTAAAATGACCAAGTCAAAATGATCTACCAACAATAAAAATTTTTTTAAAAACCCACAAAGCACACTGAAAGGCAGAGAAATGTTAATTATCATTCATATTCCGGGTTTTTTTCAAAGAGGTCAAGGCAGATGACTCTATGCAATGTCATCTCAATAACAACCATACAAAAATAGACAAATATAGCCCCTCCCTTTTTACTAAACCACATAGCAGTTTTTAGCTCAGGGAGTTGCGCTGAATGCCCCACGCTGCTCTCGACGCTCATAGGCTCCCTGCGCTAAAAACCGCTATTGTGGTTTAGTAAAAGGGAGCCATAGTGCAAAATATAGACAGCAGATATAAATTCTCAAAACAGACACATTTTGATAACTAAATTGAAAATAAAATCATTTTTCCTACTTTTGTTTGGTGATTTCATGAGTCTCTGGTTGCACTTTCTTCTTCTGACTTCTTCTTACTTCACTCTGGCTGCACTTCTTCTGACATCTTCTGATTTCAGCCCACTCCTTCTTTCAGCCTCCTATATGCTTTCTCTCTTCCATACCTCATTCTCTCCCCCAACTTTTTCTTTCTTTCTCCCTGCCTCCTGTTCTTTCTTTCTCTCTCTCTCCATGCCCACTTTCTTTCTGACTCCCTGTTCCCTTTTTCTTTCTGTCTCCCTGCCTGCCCCCTTTGTTTCTTTCTCCCTGCCCCCTCCCTGCCCTCCCTGCCCTCCCCGGGGAACAGGCCTCCAAGCCACTGCCCCCTAAGCTCTGCTTGCAGAAGCCTTGCACTGACCAGCATTCTGCTCCCCTTCAATGTCGGAGAGGAAGTTCCGGGCCAGCCTGGCAGCGATTGGCTGGCCCAGAAATTCCTCTCCGATATAAGAATTGATGTCGGGGAGAGGAATGCTGGTCAGCGTGAGGCTTCTGCAGGCCCAAATCTCTGGATCCCCAGGGCCGAGGAAAAGAAAAAAAGCCAGTCTTCCATGAGAGCCGTTCCAGTCTCTTTTTAGCAAGACACTCAACTTCCCATTTTTAGGCTCAAGACGTCAGAG
This sequence comes from Geotrypetes seraphini, assembly GCF_902459505.1. Taxonomy (NCBI): domain Eukaryota; kingdom Metazoa; phylum Chordata; class Amphibia; order Gymnophiona; family Dermophiidae; genus Geotrypetes; species Geotrypetes seraphini. The sequence goes on along the minus strand of NC_047084.1, from coordinate 169,978,250 downwards.
CAGTAGCAGCAGCTCCAGCATTTTTGGGCAGAGCACCTCCTGCTCCCGACCGCCTTTCTCCAGTCTGGCTTGTCAATTCCGCCAGGGGCAGCCGGCGCTCAGCTCTCAAGGGTCGTGACTTCCCTAGACCTCCCTCCTGCCTTCTCTCGAAGGAAGTGACATCATCCCCCAGTCGGAAGACGGGTTCTGGCAGTTGGGCAGCAAGGGCGCAGCAAGAATGAGTGTGCGTGGGGAATCTTGGGGAGGTTCCGGTGGGGAACCTTGGGGAGAGGAAGGCTGATTGGAACGGCAACACGAGTCTATCACGGAACCCGGGATGGGCTCTGCGATCGATTGGCGTTGCCTTCCCGATCGACCGGTCGATCGCGATCGACGTATTGGGCACCCCTGGCATAAGGGGATAGACTTAAAGATCTTAATACGTATACTATGGAGGAAAGGCGGGAAAGGAGAGATATGATAGACGTTTAAGTTCTTACATGGCGTAAATGCACATGAGTCGAGTCTCTTTCATTTGAAAGGAAGCTCTGAAATGAGAGGTCATAGGATGAAGTTAAGAGGTGATAGGCTCAGGAGTAATCTAAGGAAATACTTTTTTACGGAAAGGGTGATAGATATACGGAACAGTCTCCCAGAAGAGGTGGTGGAAACAGAGACTATGTCTGAATTCAAGAAAGCCTGGGATAGGCACGTGGGATCCCTTAGAGAGAGGAAGAGACAATGGTTACTGTGGATGGGCAGACTGGATGGGCTATTTGGTCTTTATCTGCCATCATGTTTCTATGTTAGTTGTACCTGAGGAAATGGAGGATGAAGTATACTGCCCAAAGTCATAAAGAGTGTCAGTGGGAAAAGCAAGATTTGAACTCTGGCTTCCTTAGTTTGCAACCCTCTTTTCTAATCACTGCCTCTCCTATTCAAGAAATCATCTCTCTCCCTCCCCCACCTTTTCCTTCCCTAACCCCTGCACTGTCTCTTTCTCTCTCCTTCCCCTGCTTCTGTGGTTCATCTGCTATCTTGTGGCATCACAGCTCTTTCATTTCCATGGTACAGTTGCTCCACAGTGCTTCTGGCCCCTACGGCTCTGCAGCAGCAGCAACTCCAGCAGCTAAATTTGAGCAGAGGGGTGGCCTCGTGGTTAGAGCTGCTGCCTCAGCACACCAAGGTTGTGAGTTCAATTCTAGCCTGCTCTTTGTGACTCTGGACAAGTCACCAAACACTCCATTGCCCCAGATACCACATTTACACTAGGTTTTACTAAACCACAGAAGAGCTTTTTACCGCAGGCCGACTAGGTAAATGCTCCGACAATCACTGGAATTGAATGAGCATCAGAGTATTTACCTCGCCAGCCCACAGTAAGAAGCTCTTCTGCGGTTTAGTGAAAGGAGCCGTTAGATTGTGAGCCTGACAGGTGAATCTCTTCATGAAAAAGGCAGTTAGTAAATCTAAATAAAATAAATAACTCATAGAAACATAGAAACATAGAAATAGACGGCAGATAAGGGCCCACGGCCCATCTAGTCTGCCCACCTTAATGTCCCTCCCCTACCTTTGCCCTGTGAAGAGATCCCATGTGCCGATCCCATTTGGCCTTAAAATCAGGCACGCTGCTGGCCTCAATCACCTGTAATGGAAGACTATTCCAGCGATCAACCACTCTTTCAGTGAAAAAGAATTTCCTGGTGTCACCTCGTAGTTTCCCGCCCCTGATTTTCAACGGATGCCCTCTTGTTGTCGTGGGACCCTTGAACATAAGAACATAAGAACATAAGCAATGCCTCTGCTGGGTCAGACCTGAGGTCCATCATGCCCAGCAGTCCGCTCACGCGGCGGCCCAACAGGTCCAGGACCTGTGCAGTAATCCTCTATTTATACCCCTCTATCCCCTTTTCCAGCAGGAAATTGTCCAATCCTTTCTTAAACCCCTGTACTGTACTCTGCCCTATTACTCCCTCTGGAAGCGCATTCCAGGTGTCCACCACTCGTTGGGTAAAGAAGAACTTCCTAGCATTCGTTTTAAATCTGTCCCCTTTCAACTTTTCCAAGTGTCCTCTTGTTCTTTTATTTTTCGAAAGTTTGAAGAATCTGTCCTTCTCTACTCTCTCTATGCCCTTCATGATTTTATAAGTCTCTATCATATCCCCTCTAAGTCTCCTCTTCTCCAGGGAAAAGAGACCCAGTTTCTCCAATCTCTCAGCGTATGAGAGGTTTTCCATCCCTTTTATCAAGCGTGTCGCTCTCCTCTGAACCCTCTCGAGTAACGCCATATCCTTCCTAAGGTACGGAGACCAATATTGGACGCAGTATTCCAGATGCGGGCGCACCATCGCCCGATACAATGGCAGGATAACTTCTTTTGTCCTTGTTGTAATACCCTTCTTGATTATGCCTAGCATTCTATTTGCTTTCTTAGCGGCTGTTGCGCACTGTGCCGTCGGCTTCATTGTCATGTCCACCATTACCCCCAAGTCCCTTTCTTGGTTGCTCTCATTCAATAATATCCCTCCCATCGTATAGTTGTACCTCGGGTTTCTGTTTCCAACATGCAATACTTTACATTTCTCAACGTTGAACTTCATCTGCCATCTCGCCGCCCATTCCCCCAATTTGTTCAAGTCCCTTTGCAATTCTTCGCATTCCTCTTTAGTCCCAGCTCCACTAAATAGTTTTGTATCGTCCGCAAATTTTATTATCTCACACTTCGTGCCTGTTTCTAGATCATTTATGAATATATTAAATAGAAGAAATATATGAAATATATGAAATATATGAAAAAGAAGATATCTTCCTCCGCCTCGATGCGGCCCGTAAGATACTTGAACGTCTCGATCATGTCCCCCCTCTCTCTGCGCTCCTCGAGCGAGTATAGCTGTAATTTGTCAAGCCGTTTTTCGTATGGTAGATCCTTGAGTCCCGATACCATCCGGGTGGCCATTCTTTGCACCGACTCCAGTCTCAGCACATCCTTGCGATAATGCGGCCTCCAGAATTGCACACAGTATTCCAGGTGGGGCCTCACCATGGATCTATACAATGGCATAATGACTTCCGCCTTACGACTGACGAAACCCCTTCGTATGCAGCCCATGGTTTGTCTTGCCTTGGACGAAGCCTGCTCCACTTGATTGGCAGAATTCATGTCCTCACTGACGATTACCCCCAAGTCTCGTTCTGCTACCATTTTTGCTAGGATCTCACCATTAAGGGTATAAGACTTGCATGGATTCTGGCTGCCCAGGTGCATAACTTTGCATTTTTTGGCATTGAAGTTGAGTTGCCATGTCCTAGACCATCGCTCCAGTAGGAGTAGGTCGTGCATCATGTTGTCGGGCACTGAATCTTCGTCTGTTGTGCATTTGCCCACTACATTACTCAGTTTGGCGTCATCGGCGAATAATGTTATTTTACCTCGAAGCCCTTCTGCCAAGTCTCTTATAAAGATGTTGAATAGGATTGGGCCCAAGACTGAGCCCTGTGGTACTCCACTAATCACCGCCATCATTATGGAGGGGGTGCCGTTCACCACCACCCTTTGGAGCCTACCTCCAAGCCAGCTCCCAACCCATTTCGTCAATGTGTTACCTAATCCTATAGAACTCATCTTGCTCAGTAACCTGCGGTGTGGTACGCTATCGAATGCTTTGCTAAAGTCCAGGTACACGATGTCCAGGGACTCCCCAATATCCAGCTTCCCTGTCACCCAGTCAAAGAAGCTGATCAGGTTGGATTGGCAGGATCTCCCCTTAGTAAATCCATGTTGTCGGGGATCCCGTAGATTCTCTTCATCCAGGATCTTATCTAATTCTTATCTAATAAACTCGGGCATTGTTCTGTGCTAGCAAGATGAATGGGAAAATAAAATAGATGGCATTTACTTATCATGCAAGATCTCCACTGGATCATTCTCCAGTGATTCACCCCGATGTGAGCCACATTTTTGCATGAAAAATACTGTATCAAAGGTAATTACATCACTTAGGGCTCCTTTTACTAAGCCGCGTTTGGGCTTTAACGCACGGAATATCACGCGCTAAATTGCCACGCATGCTAGCGCAGCGCAGATTTAGCGTGTGCTAAAATGCTGCGTGCGCTAAAAACGCTAATGCAGCTTAGTAAAAGGAGCCCTTAGATCAGGGGTGTCCAACCTGCGGCCCCGTGAAGTATTTTGTGTGGCCCCGATTGAGGGCGATGCAGGGTTTTCCTCCTCCTCGTCTTGCCAGCTCCCTCCTCTGTCTTGCTGCAGTGTTTGCGCATTTGTGTGGCCCCAGAAACATTTTTTTTCGGCCAATGCGGCCCAGGGAAGCCAAAAGGTTGAACACCCCTGCCATAGATGATAAATGTGCATTTCTCCTGAGATGCAGCAGTGCCCTAAATTTTAAACCTAACATTATCTTTGGCCCTCTGGGTGTCTCTGGACTGCCTGAAGAATAGAGAAGGATAAGAGTATGGAGGCCCCACAATGCTTATTTTTTTTTTTTTTTATTTAGCTCACATATTTTCAGTAGTTGCATTCAGGTGCAATCCTTGGAGAGCTTACAGTCAAAGTTTATTATCATAAATGTTAAGCAAGTATGACATTAAATGATTTTTTTGTTCAGAATTATGTTTTTTGCCTTCAATGAAAGCACATATGGGGGTCACAAACATTACATACCAAGTGTCTGGTTGTACCATTTCTGCTCTGAAGGTAAAAATGTTTGAACATTCATGAAGATAAGTGTTTTAATATACATAGCACAGTACTGAATTATTAACTCCAGATGCTGAATTGCATAGGTATACTCGCATGATTCTAAATCCATCATGCTAACTAGCCAAGGAAGCTTGAATACCCATTGATCCAAAAATGGCAGATCATGGTGCAAAAGCTAGAGTGATATAACATGTCTCTCACAAATATATTGAATAACATCTCCTTTGATTGGCAGATATTATGTTTTGACTTTTATTACCTATTGGTAATGCAACAACAGTACCATTTAGAAATGTAGCACATCCAAACTAACAAATGAGGTAGATTCTTGCAAAAAAAAGCACAATTTATCCTTTAGGGAGCATGCTTTGTTATATAAACAAGCAGAGAATCGAGCAGCTGTTCCAAAACTCAGTCTCGGTGCAGAAAGGTAGCTGTTAAAATATTCATATGAGACTCTGTTTACCAGTATTTCCTGTGTGCGCTGTATGGTCCCTACTGAAAATGGTAGGAAAATATCAGTAATGTAAATTTGCAAAAGTTGATGAATAAGCAATTGGCAATCAGCTTGTTCTAAAGACGTTTGTCACCTAGGAAGTCAAATTTTCTAGACCAACAGAACAATTCAGTTATTTAAAAAAAAAAAAAAAAAAAATGATTTTCTTCCGCTTTACATAAAAAAGTATTATGAGGATATGGTGGCATAAACCTTGCTCTGATATTTCATGAGAAATTTCCCATAATGAAGGTGAAACGCGCGCTCTAGGAAATGAGGGATATGAACCTAAGCCATCTGTCAGACAGCTATTTTCTCAGACTTCAGTGGAAGATTGTGAAATCGTACGAGACTAAAAAAAGCCGCTGCACAGCCAGAACTAATTTGTGCAGACAGTTCTAGCCTGCCAACGCTGAACTTACTGTGTTTAGGATAAATATCATGCTCCTATCAGAAGCAGACAGAAAATGTCACTGATCGCACTGTAAATTCCAGCAAATGAACTGTCCAGTCAATCTACAGCGAATTTGACACTAATCCACTGTCTTGGTCAACCATGTGAATATCAGTACAGGGCATGTTCACCCACGCGAGTGCATGTTCTATTGAAATCATTTTTTCTGTTGTGTGTTGCTTTTATTCCAATCCTTATTTTTAATATTATTATTTGTCTGTAGTAGAAACAATGACAACAAGAAGAATCAGAATGCAGGATACCCACCTAGGATACCAGACTGCAGCTGTAGGCCTCCAGTGTCATGACAGGTTAAGAGATCATGGCACTGGGGCTTGCTTTATTAGAGGCAGAAAAACAAGTAGGAGAGGCCGCTGAAAAGTTCTCAGCCCAACCAAGAAGAGAATGGTGTGGAGCCATGAAACTTACAAGTTATTCCACACTTTTCTTTTCAAGTGAGGGAAATGCAACTAGTAAATGGGCACAAGTATAGGGAAACCAAGCCACTGTGACATCACAGGTGGAATGAGGCATTATGACATCACAATACAAAGGGTCGATGAAAAGTTCTCAGCCCAACCAAGAAGAGAATGATCTGGAGCCATGAAACTTACAAGTAATTCCACCCTTTTCTTGCCACTTTTCGTTTCAATGATATGATGTGAAATGGAAAAAAAGGTGTCAAGAAAGGGTAGAATTACTTGTAAGTTTCATGGCTCACATCATTCTCCAGAGTCAGGAGTGGTACTGGAGGACTGGCGAAGGGTGGATATGGTCCCTCTCCACAAAAGTGGAAGTAAGGAAAAAGTAGGGAATTATAGGCCGGTAAGTCTGACTTCTGTGGTAAGCAAATTAATGGAAACACTTTTAAACAGAGAATGGTCAAGTTTCTGGAATCCTGTCAATTACAAGACCGGCGGCAACATGGATTCACTAGAGGTAAGTCTGATCAATTGGATAGAATTGGATAGAGGATGTGCGCTAGATATGGTGTATTTAGATTTTAGCAAAGCCTTTGACAGTGTTCCATATAGACGTCTAATAAATAAACTCGAGTGCCCTCGAGATGGGTCCCAAAGTGACGGGCTGGGTCAAGAACTGGTTGTGGAAGGTGGCAGAGGGTAGTGATCAATGGAGATCGCTCTGAGGAAAGGGGTGTTACTAGTGGTGTGCCTCAAGGTTCTGTTCTTGGGCCTGTTCTTTTTAACATTTTTATAAACTATATTGCTGAAGGGTTGTCGGGTAAGATTTGCCTCTTTGCGGATGATACGAAAATCTGCAATAGAGTAGACACGCCGGATGGTGTGAATAACATGAAGCTTGAAGAATGGTCTGAAGCTTGAAGAATGGTCTGAAATTTGGCAGCTAAAATTTAATGCTAAGAAATGCAAGGTCATGTTTTTGGGCTGAAAAACCTGAGGGAACGTACAGATTAGGGAGTGAAGAGCATATGTGCACGACAGAAGAGCGGGACTTGGGTGTGATTGTATGTGATGATCTTAAGGTGGCCAAACAGGTTGAAAAGTTGACAGTGAAAGCTAGAAGGTTGCTAGGCTGCAAAGGGAGAGGCCCCTGTATAAGACTTTGGTGAGACCTCATTTAGAATATTGTGTACAATTCTGGAGGCCGCACCTTCAAAAAGGACAGAGTCGATCCAAAGGAAGTCTACTAAGGGGGAGAGTGTGGTGCAGTGGTTAAAGCTACAGCCTCAGCACCCTGAGGTTGTGGGTTCAAACCCACGCTGCTCCTTGTGATCCTGGGAAAGTCACTTAATCCCCCCACTGCCCCAGGTACGTTAGACAGATTGTGAGCCCACCAGGACAGAGAGGGAAAATTGCTTGAGTACCTGAATAAATGCATGTAAACCGTTCTGAGCTCCCCTGGGAGAACGGTATAGAAAATAAAATACTAAAATGGTATGTGGTCTTCATCATAAGGCGTATGGGGACAGACTTAAAGATCTCAATCTGTATACTTTGGGAGAGGGGAGATATGATAGAGATGTTTAAATACCTACATAATGTAAATGCGCATGAGTCAAGTCTCTTTAATTTGAAAGGAAACTCTGCAATGAGAGGGAATAGAATGAAGTTAAGAGGTGATAGGCTCCGGAATAATCTAAGGAAATACTTTTTTACAGACCAAGTAGTAGATGCATAGAACAGTCTCCCGGAAGAGGTGGTAGAGAAAGAGACTGCGTCTGAATTCAAAAGCGTCTGGGATAGGCATGTGGGATCTCTCGGAGAGAGAAAGAGATAATGGTTACTGCGGATGGGCCATTTGGCCTTTATCTGCCATCATGTTTCTATGTTTCTTGGTTGGGCTGAGAACTTTTCAGTGGCCCCTTGTAATACGTACCAAAGAGGGTTGCACCAATGGCAGCAGTATCAGTTCTGCAAAGACAAGGATTCAATTCTATAAACAGTGCCAAAAAAAAATCAGTGCTGACTAAACATTATGCTATGCCATTTTATAAACAGTGCTCAAAGTTAGGATCTGTGCCTAACTTTAGGTATGAGGATTTAGTCCGACTAAACCCTTGTGTAAATCCTCATGCCTAAATTAGGCACAGATCCCCCTTATTTTCTGCAAACATGCATAAATTGCAGGAATGTCCCCAATTCACCCATGACCTTCCTATGGCCATGCCCCCTTTTAGAACTGTCACTAAGGTAAAACCCAAATAGAAAGAATGGCAACAACTGTATATAAAAAAATATTTCCTATATAACCCAAGGGAAGAATAGCCCACACTCACTTGTGTAACTTTCTCTACATATATTAAAAGAAAATTATAAAGTGTAATATGAAACAGGTCCTCAGTATTCACAACTCAATTGATTTCTTTGTCGAGTTGAAAGCTTATGAAAACCCAGTAGGGTATTTAAGCGTGATACATCCCTGGACCTTGTTTTCAATAACGTATATGCAAAAATCAATAATGTGTAAAGACTCAAAAATAGAGAAAAAGGGGAGCGGGGCTATAGGCATAACCCTGTATTAAAATGCAAAATTAGAGTAGTGAAGGAATTTTTCTTTTTGCTTTTCAAAGTAAGCACCCAATCAAATGGGATAAGTAATTAACAGTATATAGGAGAAGGAGCGGTACTTATCTCCATTGGCGTGATGTCCATAGTAGAAAAATCATTGCATCCATGCTGGATGTTATGCTAAGAGTACATAGAGACAGTCACGTATCTTTTTAAACATTCTGTCCATCGGCCAGGAGGAATAAATCTGACATGTTTCGCCAAACAATAAGCGGCTTTTTCAAGGATTTCCCCTGTGAAAGTGATAAAATTTAGTAACTAGAAAACATGTTAAATTTACTTTTAAACTATTCACTCTCAAAAAATAGCTCTCACCTCTCAATGCCGAGTATACTGAATGCCCTCACAGTTACGGACATGCAGCAACTGTTAAATATGCTGTTTGGGGGGTTGTGTCCGGCAGGAGAAATTGGGAACCCTCCTGCCGGTGATCGTGCGGGTGTTCGGGGAGGTTGTGCCAGCAGGAGGGATTGGTCACCATCCTGCCAGGGAAGATTCAGGGGGTGTGGGGGATCACAGCAGGAGAGATTGGGCATCTCTTCTGCTGCGATTGTTACCGGTATGGGTGGATGGGTTGCCTGGGTCGCTGATCTGATCACAACAGCTGCGGTCAGCTCTGCAGCCCAATTCAGAACTTATACCTGTTTTGACTTGGTCTAAAACAAAATGTATAAGTTCCGTCTGGCAACCTGTCAAACTTTTTGATTATGGCTGCCAGACGACTAAGTCTATGTCGGCCCACCAACCACCCACCTCCCGCCCTATCCACTCCTCCATAAACGCCCCTTTTCACTCTGGGCATAAAGATACAGTGAAAAGGCCTAAGCTGGTTTTAGATACGTCTAAAACCAGTTTTGATTATCGTTACTTGATTATCGTTTTGATGCACTGAGAGTGGCCTAAGACTCTGATTGGCCAGATATCTAAAACTCCTCCCAAACCGCCAATAATGATTCAGATAGCCACTCAAGGAGGGCCATACATTAGGGAGATTAGGTCTGAGAGAGGGAACCTAGCACCAAAGGGCTGGAGCAATGGGCCATGGTATTGTGAGGCCCAATTCTCCCAGATGGTTAAATAATCCCAGCAAAAAGCTCAGGTTATTTTACTGTGTTTGGGCCTTTATGTGATTCACGGTGTGTCACCGCAAGTCACATTAAGACATTTGCATAGTAATGAGATACAAAACATGCATTTGCACCTCATGTTTTATTAATGCTAGGTGACTGAAATATCACCATGCTGTGTTAGGAAAAGCAACATTAGCCTGTTTAAGTCGCGGTAAGGGTTAATTACCATGACATAAAGCCCTAACACTGCATAATAAATTCCTCCCACAGAGGCATATAAGCAGGAATATAATATAATGAATCTAGGCTGACAAAAGCTTGTACCTAACCACATACACACGTTGATACCTGGTTATAACATTCTTTGACACAGGATTCAAATAATTTCCATATATAAATATATCTTCTTATAAATACAAAATTATAAGTGAAATGTAATGGATGAATTCAAGCTCCATTGATAACCCACTGACGAGAAAGGATGCTTAAAATACAAGTCTGAATGGCTCGGATACCAGCGGAAGAAAGCTCTTCCAGAGATGCAAAACGATGTCCATGCATAGGTTGTTTCAACTTTGGAAAAACGTTCAAGTCTGGTGGACTCATGTCTGGACTGTAGGGAGCATGAGGTAACACCTCCCAGCCGTATTCACGTAGTTTTTCAATGATAACATTCCCTATGTGCGGGTGAGCGTTGTCGTGAAGAATGAGTGGCACAGCCAAGAGCAACTGAGGTCAGGTTTTGTGTAATTTTCTGCGCATTTTTTGCAAAAAAAAAAAAATCACGATAATACACTGCTGTGACACTTCTTCCACATGGAACTTTGTCTGTGATGATGATGCCTTCGTGGGAAGATGGAGCTCTCCACTCATCATTGAAAAACTACACGAATACGGCTGGGAGGTGTTACCTCATGCTCCCTACAGTCTAGACATGAGACCACCAAACTTCGACCTTTTTCCAAAGTTGAAACAACCTATGCGTGGACATCATTTTGCATCTCTGGAAGAGCTTTCTTCCACCAGTACCCAAGCCATTCGGCAACTGAACAAAAACGGTGTTTTGGATGGAATAATGAAGCTTCCCAGACATTGGGATTCGGTCATTGCAAAGCAGATAGACTATATTGAAGGATTGTTAAGAAATACTTGAAGAAAAAAAAAATAGTGTGCATTATTTATGAAATGATCCTCGTATACTATTTAAGCTCAAGTACACTTACCATTTGGAGGTGATATATCCCAGATTTTGTTGGTTAAAGAGCAAAGGTTCATTTATTTGTGGCAAACCCTCAGGCCCAGAGGATTGAATGCTGACAGAGTGGTTTCAAGTGTGACAGGAGGTCTCATTTGATTGGTGGAATGGGTTAGTAGGAGTTGTTGAGCCACTGGCGTGTCTCGCTGTCAGAATGAGGCTAGCGATAAGAGTGGTTTAAAAGCATGCAGGTAGCCTTGATCATTTTTTAGACACAATGAGTGAATACAGGCAGTTCAGAACAGCAATCCCACCATAGGTGAGGCCAGGGGAAAAAAAATTTTAAAGGTTGTAAAGTTTGAATTAACTTTGAAATGTCACAGTACTAATAAAAGAAAATAGTAATAAATTGTAGTGGATGAAAGGTGTATGTTTCAGGCTAAATGAGACAGTTGGATTTATGTTGTTAGCTTGCTTGTTTTATGTTGTAGTGATATCCCTCCTGATGAAGTGTTACTCAAGCGAAACTCGAGTCGAGGGGTTGCTGGTTGTGATTTTGTATCACAAATGAGCAGAGGGATGCAGGAGATCGAATAACCGCTCAACACATGATTCACATTGTTATTGTTACCTATAAGGTGCAACCCTAATTTTGAGCTGGGACGGATCTTTCTAGTGTTACAACACTGTTATCTTTTCATGTACTTGCAGAGAATGGGATCCTCAAATCTTTTTTGGATTTACAAACTGAGTATCTTTTACCAACAGAAGACCTTTATGCTTATTGGCAATTTTGCCACTATATACATTCCCTACCTTCTTCTGCGCTGAATTCTGATTCGCTGGAGCAATTGAAAGAAGCTCTTTGTTTAGCTACCCAATCTGATATTCCTTTGCGCTTCCACCACAAATACTTACAGGAAATACAACCAGATTATGATTATTCACGTCTTAGGAATCAGTGGACCAATGATTTGGATATAGTCCTTCCTTCTAAAAAGTTCAAGCACTAGATCCACATGTCTCACTTACATTTATCAGCTCCTCTTTGCCTAGTCGACTCCAACAAATGGCCCTCCGTCTAGATTCTAAGGGCTCCTTTTACAAAGCCACGCTAGCGGTTTTAGCATGCACTATATTGCAGCGCGCGCTAGACTCTAACGCCAGCATTGAGCTGACGTTAGTTCTAGCCATGTAGCGCTGGTTTAGCACGCGCTAAAATTCTGTGTGTGCTATAAAAGCTATCGCAGCTTAGTAAAAGGAGCCTTAATTGTCCAAAATGTGGTAATCAGACTGCTACTCTTGGTCATATGTTTTATTCTTGCACAGCTATGCAGCAGTTCAGAAGAGGATTTTACAGCATATCTCTGTGTTATGGCAGGCACGTTGCACATTGATGCCCATGTTAATTTTTTTTCTCAATACATAATAGCTGCTCCTGTTCCTAAGGGCATGCAAGGCTTTCTAAAGATAACTCTTCTCAAGGGCGTCAAGGCTATTTTGTTGCATTGGCTGACTGCAGAGCCTCCCTCTTTGGCTCAATGGAGGGCACTCCTCATACAACATTTGCAGATGGAAAGACAGAGGATTCACAATTTGGACTCTCCAGGAGGGAGAAAAGTGCAATCTATATGGGAACCGTTTTGGAACTCATTAACACCAACTGTGATTAGCCTGTTCAGTTCTGTCATTCATTTTTCCATAATGGAGGCATGGGATATGCTCAGCTTCTAGGGGGTGGGGGAGGGAGGGGGGAGAGGAAACAAAAATGATTGTCATTCTCTGTTCACTGCAGTTTTGTTGTACTGACTCTGCTGTTTTCTTATGGACTTCTGCAATTTTCTCTTAATAAAATATATTTCAACAAAAAGAAAGTGGAGAGTTTTATATTCTATTCAGGAAAGTAGGCAATTCTGTAACCAGCGCCTAATGTTAGGCACCTATATCGGAGGGTGTCAGGTCAAAAGCGCGCCGGGACAAAGGCGCGCCCAGACAATTGAGCACAGCGCACGCTGCCGCGCCGCTCTAAATTACTGTTTTTAGTGCTCCGACGGGGGGGCGTGGGGGGGAACCCCCCCCAGTTTACTTAATAGACATTGCGCCGCATTGTGGGGGCATTGTGGGGGGTTGTAACCCCCCACATTTTACTGAAAACTTCACTTTTTCCCTGTTTTTAGGGAAAAAGTTCAGTTTACAGTAAAATGTGGAGGGTTACAACCCCCCAAACCCCCCATAACGCCAGCGCGATGTCTATTAAGTAAACTGGGGGGGTTCCCCAACAAAACCCCCCATCGGAGCCCCTAAAAACTGTAATTTAGAGCAGCGCGGCGGCGCGCACTGCGCTCAATTGTCGGCGCACGCTTTTGTCTTTCGCGCCGTTGTCTATGAACCATATCGGAGGCGCCCAACTAGGTAGGCGCCTATCTAAATTGATGAACAAAGCTCAATTAAGCTTTTTAATCAGCAATAATTGAAACTTAGGCGCCTATCAAGAAAGAGCGATTCTGCAATAACGCGCCTCTAAAAATTTAGGCAGGCTTCAAAAAATAGGCACTATGCACGTTAGGAGTGGGCGTGGCTACGTGTTAGGCGCCTTATTGCAGAATCGCTGTGCCTAGAGCTGGCCTATTTATTGGACGCCTCCATAATAAGTGGCACTCAGCATGATTCATGAAAAAGCACCCAATTTTACTTGAATCGCGCTGGACAGTGCCTAATTCAGCACCTAAGTTTTGGGCGCTTCTTATAGAATTTGCCTTCTAATTTCTTTTATGGAAAAGGCTCCACAATGGTGCCCCTTTATAGAATTGTGCCGACTATAGCTTTACTGGACAGTTTACAGCTTCCCCGAACAGTCTTTGTAGATTTCCTCACTGAAATCTCCTCAGGCTTTGTACTGAAAACAGGATTCCTCTGAATGGCCAAACACTATTAAACTCTCTCTGAGTTATATTGCAATTGTATGAAACTTCTATTCAGTTAACCCTTACTTCTGTAATCGTAGTGTTATCAGCCGGACTCTGTAGTTCTTGAACAACTTTCTTTAATAACATGAATTAAAGAATGAGCACAATTGATAAGGCAGTTCAACTTTGTCACGGAATCTTCTTACTCTACCAGCCCCTCCTATTCAAAAAGGAGCTAGGAGTGTAATAACATTGTTCTCCAGACTTAGATATTGCAACCTAAGCTGTATTAAATTGTTAGAAATAAAGAGTGAAAACCTGGTGGGAGAATAATGCTAGACTCAGGTTCTCATATAGCCATATGGCAACTGTTCTTTCTCAAACTGAAGAAGAAGAAATGTGAGCTTAAGCTCTGTAGTTCCAGCCTAGCTCTCTGGGAGGAGCAAAGCCCTCTGGGTATTTAAGTCTACAGAGCACACTTTACTTATACTTCTTAGCATAAACACTTAAAGTTATTCTCATAGAAGAAACTGAGTAAATGCCCACATAAAGTGGGGGCAGAACAAGAATTGTCCTGCACATCTACAAATCACTTATTAAATGGTGAGGGATGATTACAACTTTCCTGCTATTTTGCAGCATTCATCATTTTCCTTTCTGCTGAAGCTTTCTTAAGCAAATCTTTTGCGCCGCTCCCCGATTGGCTGCAGTCAGTTCTCGTGAGTCGCAAGAATTGACTGCAGCCAATCGGCCGGCACCGGACCAGGCAGGAACACGGACAGCACGCGCCTGCCTTCTGCGCTGCTCTGCCCGAACTGAAGAATAGCCGTCCGGTGAGGGAGACTGGCAGGAGCGCGGAAAGGGGACTTTTAAAAAAGGTATCGGGGGAGATGGGGGGCTTCCTACGGGAGGGTTGTTCACTCCATAAGACACACCTTTATTTCCACTCCCTTTTGGGGGGTGGAAAAAGTGCATCTTATTGAGTGAAAAATACGGCATCTTTCTTTATGAATGCTGTAATTTGAACTTTTGTTTTTCCACACAGGGACAGAACACAGAGGTTTGTGCTAGAAGACAAGCTCCAGGCTGAATTAGAGCTGACTGCCATTCTGACATACAAGGATCTTACTTTGTTTTGGGAAAGAAACCCTATGCTTATGAATTTTGCCTTTGTGAATTGTCTGTTTTCTTTGCTATTCTTTCGCATTGTTTGAGGGCTATTGGAAAACCCCCATATTTTTCTGGAATTTATTTGCCACACAATAAACTTGATTTTTGGTTTCACTTGATGAACTCTTGTCACGCTGGTGTTTTTGCCTCTGCGAATCTGAGAACTGATATCCAGTGCACACCTAGCGGTCATTGGGAAAACTGCCACTTGCACCCTCACGGCAGCCTTCGCCTTGGGGTGCCTGTGACAGTTTTCAATTTGTGAAATAACAAGGGACCAATGAGCTGGTATAATTTCTAAGACATTTAACTCTCTGCATAGGCTGTGTGTTACAGAATTTAACACATATTTTATCAAATATAGTACAACCAGTTTGTCAAAGCTTTTAATCTTTCAAGAGGGTCAATCATAGTCTTCCAGCATACTTCAGTGTCAAAATGTATATGTTACAGCATCAAAAACCAGAAACAGATGCAAAACTCAATACACGACTCAATAGTACAGAATCAGACAAGCATCCCCAACCCCTCTCAAGTTCGTAGGGTAGAAGAAGAACTCCCGAAGCCCCCTCCATTCCAGTATCGAAAGTGATGCAACTGAGCCCTGGCGGAGCCTCAGGGAGTCCCCAGCCGCTATCGTACCCCGAAAAGGGCAGAACAGGAAGGCTGGACATAAAATCCCCCACTCCCCAATGAAGTAGTCGAAAAGCTGCATTACCATTTTAGAATTTTTCTCCCCCATGCAGACAACCTCCTGTTTATCTGTTATTGGTTTTTTGGTCGCAATGGCTGCATTTCTCTTAATAAAAATGATTTACAAAAAAAATATATATATATATATATACTGTATGTTACATATATGATGCACTTGCCATCTCAGCAAATAACAGCATGTTCCTCTTTCTTTGTGACAGTAATGCAGTGCGCTATGGCCCAAAGATGAAATTAAGCAGTCAGATCCCAGCTGTCAATTTCCAAGCTTGCACTGAGAATTCACTGCCATTCCCATCTGCCTTCTAAAATATATGAAGTGCCTCCTTTCAGATTTGTCTGGATTTTCCACTTGAGCCTTGAACAGATTCCTGATAAATTCCCCAGCTCTCCCCTGTAAGCTGCCGGTTTGTTTCTCAGTACAGCTGGAATACTTCCAACATGTCAACTACCTGGATGGAAACAGAAAAATAGCACTTGGGCATCCAACAGCAGACTCTGGATTCTTAGTATTTCATTTGCCAAAAAGCATTAGCCGCTGTTGAAACTTTTGACAGAAGTACTTTATCAAAAAGCAAATCCTTGCTGAAAAAAAATATACTCTTTAAACCTGGGGCTAAGTGGACCTGGACATTTGTTTCTCAAACCTCCACTGCTTCAACAATTATGTATGATAATGTTAAGGAGGGCTGACAGATAGTCTAACTTGGCATCTTCTCTGAAAATTACATTTGGAAGAAGAGTAGAAGACAGGGTTGACAAGGACATAGGAAGCCTGAAAGTGGCAGAAACAAATTGGAAAAACAGAAGGTACAAAGAACTACAATAGAGGTTCTTGACTCAGGCATCAAGACTCAAGAAGTCAGATTTTCAAGATATCCATGTCAAATTTGCATGAGATAGAAACATAGAAACATGATGTCAGATAAAGCCCATATGGCCCATCCTGTATGCCCATCCGCAGTAACCATTATCTCTTTCTCTCTCTAAGACAGGGGTGTCAGACTCAAATACACAGTGGGCCAAAATTAAAAACTTGGACAAAGTCATGGGCCAACCTTGATATTTATTGAAAAAATGTATACAACTCCAAAAGGAAACTGTAGACAAAGTTTTTAAAAATGATATGTTTAAAAAACAATGATGCAAGGTACAACTAGCCCATGATTGATGTAAAATAGCTGAGCCAAACTTAAAACGGAAAAACTACAAAGGGATTAAAACCAAAAAGGGACGAAATAAAATACCACGTGAATTAGCAACATATGTTTGAAAAAGCATAAAAATATACTCATAATAAAAACCATTATGTGAAGCAGAGAAAACGAATAGGAATATGGAAAAAACACTAGCACCAGAAAAGAATGAGTACCAGAAAACAAAACGCCAAAATTAGAACGTGATATACAGCAAGGGATTAAAAAGAAGAAAAAATGATGAAAAAATCAATACTTACCAAAAAAAAAAGCAATTGCAGAAGAGTCCAGTGCTACTGAGACACAGTGTGAGACTGTGAACACCGTGGGAACATGTAAAAATGTCAAACGGGATGATGTGCCTAATGGGGACGTGAGCTGATTAGGTCAAAAAACTGTCTACCGGCAGTCCAGCTCTAGTACACATTTGGTATTTTCTCGCTGGCCAAATATAATTACACTGCGGGCCAGATTTGGTCCAAGGGCCTGAGTTTAACACCTCTACTCTAAGAGATCCCAAGTGCCTATCCCAGGCTTTCTCGAATTCAGACACAGTCTCTGTCTCCACCACCTCTACCAGGGAAACTGTTCCATGCATCTACCACCCTTTCTGTAAAAAAGTATTTCTTTAGATCACTCTGGAGCCTATCACCTCTTAATTTCATCCTATGCCCTCTCATTCCACAGCTTCCATTCAAATTAAAGAGACTCGACTCATGCGCATTTACTTCACGTAGGTATTTAAACGTGTGTATCATACCTCCCTTCTCCCGCCTTTCCTCCAAAGTATACAGATTGAGATCTTTAAGTTTGCCCCCATACTCCTCATAATGAAGACCACACACCATTTTAGTAGCCTTCCTCGGGACCGACTCCATCCTTTTTATATCTGTGTTGAAGGCTCGGTCTACATACAGTACCTTGAAGCAGTACTTGCAAATCTGTTTCATGTATGTTCAGCATGGAAATCCTGGAAAGCTGATTGGCTGGTGTGTCCCAGTGACTGAGCTGAGAACTATTCATAAATATATAGGTTGAATATGTATACTTTAGAAGAAAGGCAGAAGAAGGGAGATACCAAATGGTATTCATGGTAGTAGATTTACAACCCCCAAAAAATGTGAGTTTCTTAGTAGCTCAAATCTTGATAGCATGAAATTGGGATGGCCATATTCCACCCTCCCCCTACATGTGCATCAGTTTATTCTGTGATTCTTTTCTCCCTCTCCTCCCCTTTAGCAATTGTTTAATAGATTTTATTTTAATTTATGTTTGTAACATTGGCATTCTCAATTTCATTCACCTATTACTTACGTCAATCACACCCCAAAATTACCTCAAAGCCCCATAATAATGACAAAAACATTGGCCGCAGCTTTAATACAATAAACAATATTCCTGAGCAATAATATTAACATAACACTATTAGAAATATAACATCTTCCCCCCAACAGCTAGGCGGTACCACATTAGCTGTCTTCTTCACTCTCAGTCTTTGCCTCTTTCCATCCCAAAGTACATGACCTGCAGTACTGCAAGGTCATGTTTTGTCTCATGGCAGCACCACACATGAGCTTCAACTTGCAAATCCATGAACTCTGTATCTTACTCAATAAATCAAAGAACCCTCTTACTCTCCTAAAACTTTTTTCTCCACCCATTGCGACTGGACAGAACCCAACCAGCCCCCCACCACCCCCACCCCACACACACACCTTCTGTATATAAAGGGCGGGCTTGGTGGGACAACTTTCATCCCCCATAGCCTCTTGCCGCCCTCTTCTCCCACCAAGAATTCCTTCCCACCTAAATTCCCTTTGCCTTCTATCCTGTAACTCTGCCCCCTTACCCCGGATCTCCCATTCATTTCACTCCCTTACATTCTCCTCACCAAACATCCAATCCCATCTCCTCTTATCCTTTACTACTTAAAACTGCATCTTTCAACCCTTTCCTTTAACTCCTTAACTCACCTATCAGTTTTCCTATATATCTCCCTACTTCTTGAACTCAGTCACCCAATTTCCACCCATCACCTATCCCCATCCTGAACTGCACCTTCTCCTGGGTTCATGGAATGTTCCCCAATGTGATCATCCCTCTGTCCAAAACAGAGTTCTTCCTAATAACCCATAGATTGTAACCTAGGTTTCTTTCTTATCTCTTCTTTCCTACTACTGGCCCCCTTGATATTATCTATTATACACAACTTAGATATGATTTTATGATTATTGTTGCAGTACTGTATATCAAATTAAAGTGAAATGTTAAAAAATGTGATGAGTATTAAAAGTAGTAAAAAAAACCTGCTAGGTTTCATTTGGTACATAAGGGGGATCCCACTTTATTTCCAGTGGTAGCTGGGCAAGTATACCCCTGGCCCCTCTATATATTTATTTATTCAGTTTTCTATTCTGTTCTCCCAGGGGAGCTCAGAACAGTTTACCTAATCTATCTAATGTACCTGGGGCAATGGGAGATTATGTGACTTGCCCAGGGTCACAAGGAACAGTGTTGGTTTGAACCCAGAACCTCAGAGTGCTGAGGCTATAGCTTTAATCACTGTGCCACTCTAGAAATCAAAATGTAGTAGAAGTGAGCCAAGTATAGGACAATGAAGCCATTGTGATATCACTGATGAGGTTGGCTCTTAGGCATTGGAGGAATGAGGCATTATGATGTCACAATACCAGCTCTGATTATACTGGCTATACTGTTCTCTCAGGAGAGCTCAGAACAGTTTACATGAATTTATTCAGGTACTCAAGCATTTTTCCCTGTCTATCCCAGTGGGCTCATAAACTATCTAAGGTACCTGGGGCAATGGGGGGATTAAGTGACTTGGCCAGGGTCACAAGGAGCAGTGTGGGTTTGAACCCACAACCTCAGGGTGCTATGGCTGTAGCTTTAACCACTGTACCACACTATTTGTCCTGAGAATGCTGTATTTATGTTGGTTTCCTCTATTATGAGGCAGTTGGTATACTATGTGACTTCTACTGCTCTGGATTTAACTAATTTGAATGTTGTTAATATCTCATATTGATTGGTCAACTATAGATTGAAAAAGAAACGCAATGTGGGTGAAACATAATTATCCTCCTCCTTCATTGGCCCCAATGATACAGATTTTTCCTTTTGGCCCCATATTCCATCACTTACTAAGTCTGCTTTCTTCTGCCTAAGTTTGATCAGGTCTTTCCTTTCATACATGGAAAAAAATGATCTTATTTCTCTACTTTATGAGCTGGCCATCTCATGTTTAGATTATGGCAATGCACTCCTGTCAGCTGGCCTATTCACTTAGAAGGTTATAATTGGTCCAGAGTACAGCAATAGATTTTCCACCAAATTCTGTATATGGCACCTTAAATAAATAAGTTGTGTGTGCAAATCAGTGCACACAGCTGATTTGCATGCACAACTAAATTGGCCTAGTTGGTGCCAGTAATTGGCAATTAACACTAAGGGGTGCTTTTATCAAGGCGCGGTAGGGGTTTAATGCGCGGAATACTGTGCGTTAAACCGCCTGCTATACTAGTTGCTCCATTGACCAGGCGTTAGTTTTTTTGCTTGCCGTGGGGGTTAGCGCGTGATGAAATGTCCAACGCGCTAACCCCGCTAGCACGGCTTGATAAAAGGAGCCCTAATTGGCACTAATTAAAAATTACACCCACAACTTGGCAGCGCAATTCTAGAAAAAAAAATATGCACCAGTTCTAGGGCACAAACATGTGAAAAGTGGGCACAGGGAAGGGGCATGTTATAGAATACCCCCAATCCATATACAACTTCAGTGCAGGCATTTAGGCCAGGTTTTTGCTGGGTGTGCCTAAAAGTTATGCAATGCAAAGGAGCTTAGTGCAATTCTATAAAAGGTACGCACGCCTTGTAGAATTGCGCTATATATAGGGCTCCTTTTACGAAGCCGCGTTAGCGGTTTAACGCGCGTAATAGCGCGCACTAATTTTCCAGCCGCGCTAGCCGCTGCCAACATCCTCTTGAGCAGGTGGTAGTTTTTCAGCTAGCACACTCTAAAAATGCGCACTCTAAAAATGTGCTTGCGATAAAGCAACACACAAAAAAATTGCATTTAGTTTTCAGGGTTAAGTGTAGGTTTAACAAACTGCATTTTTACGGCTCTGGTTAAGACCTGGCTATTCATACAAACTATTGAATAGCTCATTCATTAATTTTGAGTTTATGAAGACTCTGATAAATATATGCTTTCATGTCAACTAATTAATAATTTTGGAAAATACATATTTATAAATAATTGGTGCTTATGAATATTCTGGTGTTAACTTATTATTTTATGATTTTGTATGATGGTAGATTGATGTTGAATATTATTCTATCTTATTTTATGTATTTGTTTACATTGTAAACCATTTTAATACTTTGGTGCTAAGTGATATACAAAAATATTCAATTCAAATCAAATATGGTTGTTTGTTATATCTGTATAACCATACACTGGCTCTTCTCTACTTGTTTTGATGGAGTGTCATGAATTGTTTAACTTTTTACTGTCACCCACCTTGACATTTAATCAAAAGGTGATATTTCAAGTGAATAAACCATAGAATATCATCCGTAGGAGGGCCAGTTGCGTAGAATAAGTTGCCTCTAGAGTTACGTATATAAGGAGATAAATGTGGAAGCTTTTCAGACAAAGCTTAATGCTTTCATGAGGAGTGGTTTTGTGCTTATTTTTATCACAGGTTTTACACAATGCAAAGCCTATTGATGTAGTGGTGACTTCAGAGTCCTAAAAAGGAGCTTTATGTAATTGAAAATAGCTCCAATTCTTTGTTATGTCCCAGATAACTGAGGGCTTTGACACACATTTATGCATTATATATACAGAAAAACCTTGGTTTGCAAGCATAATTCGTTCCGAAAACATGCTTATAATCCAAAACACTCATATATCAAAGCGAATTTCCCTATAAGAAATAACAGAAACTTCACAACCCAAAAACTTTAACACAAAATACTATATGTACTCATATTGCAAGACTGTGCTCATTTAGAACAGTCACTGCACTCTTGCTGCGTCAAAGAGAGAAGAACCATTGGCTCAGTTGTGATGTGTGTATACCGTATGTACTTGTATTGCAAGACCTTACTTGTATATCAAGCTAAAATGTAATAAAATGTTTTGCTTGTCTTACAAAATACTTACATACCAAGTTACTTGCAATCCAAGGTTTTACTATTATTTTTCAGTAATTCAGAAGTTATACAGTTGAGTAGTAGAATCATTGGATAGTGGATCTTCTATGGGGGTTGCTGAAAAGAAGCAGATGATGTGAATATGGTTCAATCAATGATCAGAAACAATGTCAAAACATAGAATTTCATTTCTGCAAATTGTCACTTAAAATAAGGGAGCACTCTTTTCAGCTACAGTGGCAAAATAACGCTAAGAATTTAAGAAGCTGGTTGGTTGGGCTGAGAACTTTTCAGCACCCCCAGGTATGTTACATACACTGCATTTGTGATATAGAGAATTTTTCATTAGTTCTTGTTTATTGAGGCATTTGGTGCTAATTCTGGGATGGATTTAGATCATTTTTTTGTTATTTTAATTTTGTCTATGTATGGGTATTGTATGTTTTTATATTACTCTCCATCTTTTATAATTGTGTACGGTATCCTATCTGGAATTCACTAAGAAAAAAATGGGGAGTTGGATCAGCATATAAGAAATATTTTTAAATAAACTATTGAAGGATAGGAGATACATGAAAAACATAGAACAAGCACTGGGGATCTCTGAGGGTAAGGAAAGGAATGTAGAGCTATCATTTCCTACGGACCTGATATTCAGTAAGACATATCCAAGTAGGAGCTGCTCCTAGCTCGTTAAGTCCTCCTCAAGGGGACAATACCCAGATTTTCAGGAGGTATTTTCTGAATAATGCCAATGAAAATCCAGACTGCCTCCACGTTATCCAAGTAGCGCTATGGTAGACCAGGGGCAGTTCTGCGAAGCAGCCAGATTTTATCATTGATTTTCAGCACCAGGACTTAGATAATTGCTTAGGACAGCACCTCTACACACCTTTGAGGCCTCTAGGTAAAAGAAATCCCACAATGTGATACCCATCTGCAAGGTTACTCAAGAATAGCCCTCACATTCTGGAACTTAGAGGGGTTGGGCTGAACTCAAGACGACCTCTAATTCAGAAGTTTCAAGTTTATTAGAAATGTGTTATCCCGCCTTTTCAAAATTACAAAGCGGCTTTACAATAAAAAGTAAAAACAAGATAATACCTATTTAATGGGGAAAAATGATATTCATTCATTACAATATTTTGTTAATGGTTCCCAAATATCCTGAAATTTCCTAAAATTCCCCTGCTGCATGGCAATTACTCTTTCCATTTTAAATAGGTGGGGGAGAAGGGTGGGGGGTATTTTGGTTTTCTTATAAGTGCAAATAATGTGGAGAGGGGAGGGTTATTATATGTCTTCTTATGTTTGATGAAAGTCATTGTATATGGGGGAGGGAGGGTTATGGGATCTGAATTAAATTTTAATAGGATATTAAGTGATATATTTATATGCTGTTACACTTATTGTAAGTTTTAAAAAATGAATAAAGAATATTTTTTTTTAAACCCAAAACAAAGTAATACTGACAAGTTAAAATTAAAGGCTAATCAATATCCCATAAAGACGAGTAGAAAAACACTCAAACCAACTGACACGAAAGGGAAAAGGGTAGAACTACAATAAGTTGAAAGAAAAGGGCATTTAAGGAAAAAAAAACAAGAGGTAAGGATTACTACAGATTTTCCCTTTTTCTACACTGCTGTAATTGCCACAGAGACTGCGCTAATGATCATATAAATTGTCCTTAAAAGGTCAATCATACAATAAAGGCATCTTTAAAAAGCATTGTTTTTAAGCCCGTCTCTTTTCTCATTCCTTTTAAAACATGTGGTAAACTATCAACTCACTCTGCATCTGCACTATCTTGCTGCAAATCCTGTAATTTAGACCAGTTCCTCATATTCTCTTCCACTGCATATATAATCTGCCGTCTATATGTCTTTGTACTATTCAACTGCTCGTGCCCTCTTGGCTACCCTGTTTCATTATATTGCATTGTTCTTGCAACATTCGATATTGAATTGTTGTATACCAATATACCACGGGATGAAACTATTAAGATGACACGAGATGCATTGAATTCATTGTAGAATTGGCATCAATAGCCTTGAAAAGGAACTACTTCTGTTTTGAAGACATTTTTGTACCACCAAATTAAGGAAACTGCTATGAATGCCACCACGGCACCCTCAGCTGCAAATTCATACGTAGCAGACATTGAAAGAAGATTTTTTGATGGATCTCTTTGGAACCAGAATGTTATCCTATGGAGATGATATAATTATGATGTTTTTCTCATTTGGAAAGGAATACAAGTGGCACTTGAGGAGTTTTTTGAGAGTCTTAATGGGTGCCCTCCTAAGCCGCCTAACCACCACTCTAATTGCCGCCTATGTTACAGGCGCCAATTAGAGAATCGCATTGCTACTGAACTGATGATGGCAAGGGATCTCCCTGCTGCGATCCGTTTAGCAGCTGCATCCACGGCAGGGTCCCATTCCCCCCTTTGGGAAGAATACCAGCAGGAAGGATGCCCAGACCTGCATGCCGAGACCCCCGAAGCCGCCCCACAACCACCACCCGAATGTCTGTGGCAGGAGGAGTGCCCAATTCCTCCTGCTGCCACCCCACTGACACATCCCCCAGCAGGAGGGATGCCCAGTCCCTCCTGCCAGACAGCCCCCATCCATCCTGCTGCAGTCCTTATGGGAGGGGAGTCCGTCAGGAAGGACTGGGCATCCCTCCTGCCACAGTCACTATGGGGGGTGGGGGGTGTCCAGCAGGAGGGACTGGGCATTCCTCCTGCCACGCTCATTACAGGAGGGTGGGGGTGTCTGACAGGAGGAATTGGGTACTTCTTCTACCACAGACATTTGGGGGTGGGGGGCAGCTATGAGGGTCCCTGCAGGAGTGACTGGGCATCCCTCCTGCTGGGGGATATGTCAGCAGGGTGGCAATAAGAAGAATTGGGCACTCCTACTGCTGCAGACATTCGGGGGGGGGGGGGGTATCGCAGCTTCAGGGATCCTGGCAGGAGGGACTGGGCATTCCTCTTGCCGGTAGTCTTTGCCTGGGGGGGGGGACAGGTTTCTGCCACAGCCGCTAAACTGATCACGGCAGGGAGGTTCCCTTGCCGATCAGTTCAGCAGCCACATGTACTTGAAGGCTGGCCTACATTTCAGGTGCCTCCCATGGGCCTAGAGAGGCACCAAGGGTCGCCTAGGGCCAACTAAGCTCCCCTAAGGCCACTTCTGGGCAAAACCACTTCTACGCCTAGCTTTACACACCTCACTAGGTTCACAGATGGCCTACTGCTGTCTAAAAGCCAATTGGGATGCCGTTTATAGAATTTTCTCTGATGTTACTGGACTCCATGCATGAAATCGTTAGTAGCATGAGTGCATGAATTACGGTGAGCGCATGAACCCTAGTGCTGCATGAACTTTAATACTACATGATAGGACTAAAACAGTTTTCTCAAAATATTTAATAAGAAGATAAACAGAAGATTTTTTAAAACTGTTGCAGTTTATGAATTTGTTTGCAATTTCATGAAACTAAAAGCTGGGGTTATTTTACCAATGATCTGATTGGGAGCACCATGATGTATCACACTCTGACACCAGATGGTGCTAAGCTCCACTTATGAGGCATTTTCCACCTTTACAAAATAAAATTAAAGATTAACAACTGAAATATTAATGTTATTGACTAATCGATGGGTGGGTGGGATGAAATGGTTGATTTTGAATATCTGTAAGTTTAATGTGCTTTCCTTGACTTGTTATACGTTCTTATACCTGTGTGTGTTGCACTGTTAATATTAGAAAATTAATAAAGATTTAAAAAAACAAAACTGAAATATTAAAGATAGAAATATCAAAAATAATAAATTGGAAAATAATAGTCTAATACCAGTGGATTTAGTTTAAATACTGAATACTTTGCATATTGGACCACCTGGATGAAATATAGATAGTTTTGTCTGTTCCAATGTGTGCCTATCATATCTATGTAATATGAATGTTCTTGCATGCTTCCTATTATGGTATCATTCGTTTGTGCTGGCATTTATCATATTTATGCTAAATGATTGTTTGACAGTGCTCTTAAATGTTTCTATTTCTGATACTATGGGGCTCATTTTCAAAAAAAGAAAAACATCCCAAAAATTGGCATCTCCAAGTTTACCTTATTGATTGTATTTATGCTTAAGATCTGGTCATTTTATTATTCTTACATTGTTAACAAAATTGCAAGTTTTATGTCAAGTTATATCTGCTGTACACTGCCTTGACAATAAATCCCAATAAATAAATATATAAACAAGTTTCCAAGTTTATTAAAAATTTGATATCCCACCTTTTCAAAATTCAAAGCGGCTTTACATAAGAATTAAACAAAAACAGGTCAACAGAAAAAGCAATAAAACAAAGCATCAAAGCAACAGGAACTGACACGCCAGACTTACTAGAAACTGACCATAACAGACTGATACATGAGGAATGGGGAAGAACCACAATTGATTGGATAGGAAAGAACAATTAAAGGGAACTGGGCTGGACTAACCGACTGGGTGATCCGAAAGGGTTAAATTAAAACATCCTTAGAAGGACGATCATACAACGAAGGCATCTTTAAAAAGAAATGTTTTAAGGCTAGATTTAAAATTATCAAAATACTGCAGTTAAAATTATTCATAATGGAAAAAAATTAGATCATGTAACTCCCTTTTTGATTGACTCACATTGGCTTCCCATTAATCAAAGCATAACCTATAAAATTTTGCTTTTAGTATTTAAAACACTATCTACCAATGAACCTCAATTTATAGATCGGTTGTTAATCCCATACAATACGACACGCTCTCTCCGATCCACAACCCAGGGGTTGCTTATGGTTCCTTCTTTGAAAATTATTGGAACCAGACGTCACGATATATATTCAGTAATGGCCCCTCTAACCTGGAACGCCCTGCCTTTGTATATTAGAGAAGTTAAAGATCTCAGCAGATTCAAAAATAATTTAAAAACCTTTCTCTTTAGAGATGCATTTAATTTTTTTTAAAAATCAATTTTTAATCATCTTAATCCCATTCCTCATGTTCTTTCCTTATTTGCCTTTTTCCTTTCTTTTTAATTATGAAAAATATTAATTTTGTAACTGTCTCCCTTCCTTTTTTCCTTTCCCCTATGTATCTGAGTTTGTCTGTTTTGTCAGTCTGTTTTTAACCCCTTTTAAAGCTGTATAATGAACTCTAGACCTATTTTATACTTTATTGTTACTCGCTTAGTATGTAATAAGCGACTCATCAAATTTAAATAAACTTGAAACTTGAAGTGATCTCTCTTAAATAATTTGGAGCAGAGTTCCAGAGCGAGGGGGCTGTAACTAAAAAGATGCTATTTCTCATGGTGTTAATATATCTTAAGGAAGGGATTGCTAGCAGATTTTGATTAGATGATCGAAAAGAACGCTAAGATGAATGAGGAATCAAAAGTGTATTAATAAATTCAGGCTGTCCTGCTTTTCTGGTTTTGAATGTCAATAGTATGATTTTGTAAGTGATGTGGTGTTCGATAGGAAGCCAGTGTGCTTTGGTTAGAAGAGGAATGACGTGATCAAATTTCTTTACGTTGAAAATAATTTTTACGGCGGTATTTTGGACTATTTGAAGGCGCCTGGCTTCTTTCTTTGTAATTCCTTTATATAGGGCATTACCATAGTCCAGGAAAGAGATAACTAGAGAATGTATGAGGGTATTGAGGGAAGAGTGGTCTAGTAGTTTAGCAAGAGAGCGAATCATCCGGAGACGGTAGAAACATTTCCGTACGACACAGCTGATGTTATCCAGGTAGCAGCACTGAATTTCACCGAAACCCAGAAAATAAGGCCGGGTATTTCTATACTCAGATTTCCAGTGCCAATATCTAGATAGCGGTTGGCATTGAAAATCCAGATATATTTTAACTGCTATGGCTGATGTTTTAAAAAACTGCTGACCACAGAGTTAAATGCTGAGGTGTATGTTTCTATAAAGATGAAATTGCCTGACAGAAATAAACAATATGAACACTCTAAGTCACTTTTTGACCTCCAAACCTAGGTGACCTTTTAAAAAATTACCCTCTGATAAGCTTAAAAAGTTGAATTTTTAAAGTCACTCAGAAAAAAATCTGGCAGACTGGTGTTTTTACTCTGTTTATATAATTGAATTTCTCTGTGATTTTATTTCTCAAAACCCAAGGTGACTTGCAATTTAAAAGCAACAACAATAAAACAATAGTAATCCCCATATGACAAGCCATAAAGATTTCTTCATAGACATTGGTGACAATATGAGTAATAAATATATTTCTATGATCGCAAAACGAAAAGAATGCCTTATAAGTACCACTACTGTTGGACCCAGGTACAAAATTCACATTAAAAATGTACTTTATCTGCCAGATCTGAAGGGAAGTCTATTATCCATGAAATGCCTGACAAGCAAAGGTTTCATTGTGCACTTCCACAAGAATGTATGAATGATGAAGAAGAGGCCTGAGAGATTGCAAATGACAGCTTAACCAGAATCATCTGCACAGATGGGTATGCTAAAGTGGCCACCCAGTCCCCGCAGCAGAACTGCATGCATATATAACAGAGGCATCTAGGGCACACATGCCAAGATGAGACAGGAAACTCGTTAAACAAAGAGATGAGAAATTGGCAAGCATGTGGTGCATTAAAGGCAAAGCAACAGCAGAACCAGTCAGTGACTGGAGCAAATACGTAGTGATCCATATAGACCAGCGGTCTCCAACTCAAACCCTTTGCAGGGCCACATTTTGGATTTGTAGGTACTTGGAGGGCTGCAGAAAAAAATACTTAATGACTTATTAAAGAAAAGACAACTTTGCATGAGGTAAAACTCGTTTTAGTTTATAAATCTTTCCTTAATTGCTTCTGATCATTTCAGCTATACACGGCTGAAAGCATCGCAACATGCAGAAAGTGAAGTTTAGATAGTTTTTCACTTTCTGCATGTTCTGGAATGTTGCCCACCTCACTGCTGTAACCACGCAAGCGCTTTCCTATGTCTAAGTGATTGTCCTCTCCACTCCACCTCACAATCACGTACCGATGCAGGAAAGTGCTTGCATGAGGTTACAGCAGTGAGGCGGGCAATGTTCCAGAACAGTGGTAAGATACCGTGGGCCTCAAAATAGTACCGGGCGGGCCGCATGTGGCCCCCGGGCCGCAAGTTTGAGACCACTGATATAGACCAATGAAGACAATGGACTTTTTGAAACTGTTTCTTCCTGCTTTTAAGAACATACGAATTGCTATATTGGGACAGACCAAAGGTCCATCCTGCTCAGTATCCTGTTTCCAAGCGTGTCCAACCCAGGTCCCAAGTACCTAGCAGAAGCCCAGAGCGCAGCAACATTCCAGAGCTGAGATTGTGATGTCATAATGCCTCTTTCCACCAATGCCTGAGAACCAGCCTCATCAGTGATGTCACAATACTTTGATTATCCTATACTTGGCTCACATAAAAACATAAGAATTGCCACACTGGGACAGACCAAAGGTCCATCAAGCCCAGTATCCTGTTTCCAACAGTGTCCAACCCAGGTCCCAAGTACCTAGCTAGATCTGAAGTAGTAAAACATGTTTTATGCTGCTTATCCTAGGAATAAGCAGTGGATTTCTCCAAGCCATCTCTTTTAGGAAATTGTCCAAACCTTTTTTAAACCCCGTTAAGTTAACTGATTTTACCACATTCTCCGGTGATTACTTCAAATACAAAAATACTTTCCTGTATTGGAGAACTCAAGGAGTACATGGCTGTGACAAGCAACAAGTATCTTTGTGCAGACTATGAACTGTTTCCTGGATATTTGTTTTTATTGATTTTTTTTTTTGTTCTATATAGTTGCTTTTTGTTATTTGTTTAGTACTTAATTCATCATTTACATTTCAACTCATTTAGAAGTTGTTGTTTTTTTTCTTTAATCACATTTATTAACTAATCTGAAACATACACAGAAAAAATTGTGTAATATCACATCTGTGTGCAGTTGTGTTTCTATGAAATCCCCTATTCCTGTTGTGACTAGAAGGGATTGTTATAGCCCCCTCTCATACTAATCTGTTAGGTCCTTTTACTAAGCTGTGGTAAAAAGTGGCCTTAGCACAATAGCGCATTCTTACATGGGTTGTCCCGTGTGCTAAGAATATTTCTAACTCCTTCAAAAAATCTTGTGCAACGCACTCTTACCACCAAAATATATAGGCTACTGCCAGAGCCACAGATCCATATAACATTCATTAAATTGAATTAAAACCTTTCTTGCTGGGGGGTTTTTGGATATGGATTGGGTCTCATGGTGTGGGTTTGGGATGGGGTGGGGGTTTGGGCTTTGGAGGGGGTGGGGATTGGGGGGATTCTTTGGTTGGGGTGAAAATGTGTTTGATGGTACGTTTGGTGTTCGCGACCTTGTTGTATTGTCGTGCTGTATTGTGTATTTACTGCTGATGTGCCAATAAAACATGATTTATACTAAATTGAATTAAAAGGTTTTCTGTGGATCTCAAGTGCTCGCAGTTATACTGCCAATTGGACAAGTCACGGCGTATAACTATCTTGCGAGCTATCATCGGTCCTTTAAACTCTTTATTGTAATATTCAATTTAATGTATATGGAAATTTTTCTTTTTATACCATTCACTATAGTTATTCTGCTTTGATTATCTCCTTATGTCATTATCGTAATAGTACTTAGCTCAGGAGTAGATTTGCTGCCCGGCCATCTGTGGCTCTGGCAGTAGCCTATATATTTTGGTGCTAAGAATATTTCTACCACATCTGAAAAATGACTGATTTCCATTTTCCAAATTAATGGTAATGCATGCACATAACTATTACCAAAAATTAGTATGTAAGCCCTTACCATCACCTATTTTATAGGCCGTAAGGAGCTGATTCTATAAACGACACCTAAATAGACCTAAATCGGCCTAGAAAAATAGCGCCAGCCAAGACAGACTTGTAGCTAATGATGACTATGTAAAAACGTAGGTACCTGACATGCTGGTGAAGGTTTTAAAGGCCTACATGTCAGGCACCTAAGCTTTTAAAGAATCACTTAGCAGTGCCTAAGTCACGTTCCACCCATAGATGCACCCAATTATTGAGGCTATTAAGGGTATTTTGCCAATTAAGTTAGGTGCCCTTTGTAGAATCAGTCCCTAGTGGCCAGCCTAGGTTAGGCCCCTAATAGTGCCTAGCTTAGGCAAGGCTAGGTGCCCTGATTGGGGATGCCTAGCTAAGTTCCATGTAGAACTCAAAACTGAATTATGAGCTTAATTGGGATAGTAATTGACCATTCCATAAGCCGAGGCACCTGCTGTTGCCTAATGACGCCAACCCACAAAGTAGACATGGTTAGGGGCAGAGGATAGACATGGTATGACTTAGACGTCGCCAGGCATTTGTATTAGGCACTGGTACAATATATCGGTTTCTAACGTTAGGTTACCTGGCAACACCTAAGTCAAGTTAAGTGCCGCTAGGTGTGATTCTGGAAGCAGCTTCTAAAGGTTGATTGACAACCATGTCAAGCGGTGCCTAGGAGATAAGTGCCACTAGGTGCTGTTAATAGAATCAGGCCCTTAGAGCTCACGTGCTAACCCTGCGCTAATCCATTAGCAAGCAAACCAATTTGTGCTATCATACCCAGTCTTGACCCCCCAGACACTCCCCCTCAGAGAAAAATGAAGCATTTTTTAGCACGTGATTTGCATGTACATATTGTTTTTTTACCACAAGACACCTCAGTAAACCTTTCTAAGCTGTGGTAAGCATGGTAGTGAAAAGAGCCCTATGTCTTTTAGGCTGGTCTCCTCCTTGTGTTTCGTTCCCACAGCTTTTACAATGCATGCGTTATCTCAGGGTTATTGACCACAATGTTAATTAATGCTCAATATGTCAAAAACAAACTTAACGCTCTTTATGACCTTGTAATGGACAAGTGCCCAGATTGATGTTGTGTTGCAGAATCCTGGCTTGAAACATCAGATAATGTTTTGCTCCAGCAGTAATATCTTCCTTCCTATATTCATAAGAACATTAGAACTGCCATCTCCGGATCAGACCTTCGGTCCATCGAGTCAGGTGATCCGCACACGCGGAGGCCCAGTCAGGTGCACACCTGGCGTAATTTTAGTCACCCATATCCCTCTATGCCTCTCGTAAGGAGATGTGAATCTACTTTGCTTTTAAATCCTAGAACGGTGGATTCCGCAATAACCTCCTCTGGGAGAGCATTCCAGGTGTCCACCACTTGTTGCGTGAAGCAGAACTTCCTAGTATTTGTCCTGGACTTGTCCCCACCTTAAAGATAGACAGGCAAAGCGTAGTTTATTGATATTTCATTTTTAAAAAGACATCCTTTTAAGATTAATTGATGATCTTGTACATGAAATTTGTTTGGTTACTACTTCTGTTTGGAGTCTTTGCTTTACTTACTGTTCTCCCACTGTTCTGCATCTTGATTTTTCTTCTTTGGCCGAGGCTCTTCTTGATCAGGTCACTGATTACACAGGCCAACGAAAAAAAAAAATTTTCTTTGTGACTTGGGTTTTTTGGTCTGTTCCTGAGTTTATTTGGGGTGCTGATTCAGAAAATTGCATTAGATAGACCGCATCAACTCTAGTTTCTTAGATATGATTGAACTGATTCATTTTTTTACCGCTACTTAAAAGATCTCTTCTGCAGAATCGGGATGTCATAAGATTGGCCTCCAAGGGTTTGTTGGAGGTTGGAGGACAAAACGTAATCAGTGAACCTTTGGTAGCACGAGATAGAATCATACTGTCACCACTATACATATGGCCTGATGAAACAATTTGTAAAGGCTTTGAATAGAGATGGTTCGTGCACTGAATACATAGCGCATATGTTGCCTGCATTTACCATGGAAAAACTGAAGGCAGACAACTTATAAATGACCCACATTTCATAGCATCAAAGAATGAGATTGAATCATGTGCCTGGTCTTCATTTGTTCTTGTGAAAACTTTCTTGGCAACAAGAAGGCAGACAACTACTCACAATTAGTAGAAGACATGTTCTTTCATTTCAACAGGCGTGGCTATAACATGAGTGATAAAATCCATTATCTGTACCAGTGGCATAGTGAGGGTGAGAGGCGCCGGGGGCAGTGGCACCCCTCCCCCACCCTCATCTCTGCACCCCGTTCTTTCCACGATCCCCTCTGCCGTGCACACCCCCCTTTCCCTTTCCCCGTACTTCTAGTTGTTTTCAAAATCTCTGACATCCATATTCATTGTGGATATCCTGAAAACCCGACTGGCCAGGTTGTCCCCGAGGACTGGGTTGAATACCACTGGTCTATCCACTGAAACACCAACTCTGTCAAAATAGCCATCATTTTTCCAGCCTTGTGTTAAGATGCATTGCCTTGCAAAAATAAAACTCCTTTCCACGGCTTTCCTCTCCTTTTTCTTTCAATGCCTTCTTTAATCAGTCCAGCAAGTTACAGTAGCATTCTGCATTAACTGTTTGGCCTTTTGGAAGATAGTCAGTCATTACAACACCTTCCTGATCCCAAAAAAACTGTGGCCATGACTTTTCCTGCTGACTTTTGGGTTTTGGATTTCTTTGGCCTTAGAGAACCTGAGTGCTGCCATTGCATGGACTGTTGTCTCAGGAGCATAGTGGTGTGACCATGTTTCAACAGTAACTAGTTGTTCCCAAAAGTTGGCACCAGCTCACTGAAAATGCAGCAAAATCAACTTGGAACAGTCCACTCGACATCATTTCTCATCAGCATTCGAACATTTGGGCACCCTCTTGGCTGACAGCTTCTGCATACCCAGCTGCTCATGGATTATACATAGTGTGACCATATGACTCCAGAAAAAAAGGGGACGGATTGAAACATCCGGGTTTTACTTCCATTGAAAGCAACCAAGATGTCTCAATCTGTTCTCCTTACTTCCATTGCTTTCAATGGAAGTAAAACCCGGATGTCTCAATCCGCCCCCTTTTTTCTGGAGCCATATGGTCACACTAATTATACACCCAACACATTCCCTGGATATCTGTAGTGCCTCAGCAATTGTTTTAGTCAATATTCATCAATCTGCCAAAAATCAGGTCATAGACACGGCCAACAATTTCAAAAGTTGAAACCATTCGAGGCCTCCCAGACCTTGCTGCATTTTTGGTCTCAAAATATCCATGCTGAAAGTTTGCCCACCACTGATTCACTGTAGAATATGATGGGCATTTGTCATTCAATGTTTGCTTCGTACATTCATAGATTTCCTTTGGAGTTTTCTTCTGCAGGAATAGGAACTTCATGAAAGCTTGGAGTTCTACTACCCTTTAAAATTCCATACTTTTCATTGACATGGGTCAATCAATGATCTGAAACAATGTCAAAGCCTAGCATTTCAATTCTGCAAATTGGCACTTCTTTTAAAACTGGCACTCTTTTCAGCTGCAGTGCCAAAATAATGCTCGGAATTTAGGAAGCTGGTTGTACTGAGAACTTTTCAGCAACCCCTCGTATGTTCCCATATTTCTGCTGTCTCACTTCATCTTTCTCATCATTCCTCCCTTCCTGATATTAAATAGGAAGTTTTCTACAGTGACCTCAGCTTACATTGAGGAGATTATTTCTGTTTAAATTACTGCACATCTCTGTTAAAAAATCTGAGCTAGCTGAATCTATTGCTAATTTTGTGAATAAATCTCTTGGTGCTTGATGAATGCCTAACCTGTTAAAAGAGCTAATATTTGTCCTACTTTAAAGAAATCTGACATGGTATCCACTGACCTTAACTGTTTCTTATGATAATGTAGTAATGCATTAGCTACGAGATTCTGTGAATTGCCAGGATGTCCTTGATATACATCAGTTTGGCTATCAGGAAAAACATGACATTGTGAAAATCTCTTATTTTTTTAAGTTTTGATACAATCCACCGTGGTTTTGAATTTGGTACATCGTTCGTACTGATAATTTTGGATATCACCATGGCATTTGATGCAGTTAATCATCTTCCACTGAAATTGGGGTATAGTTTGTGATGTAGTTTAATTCCTACCTATCTGGTCATTTGCAGCAAGTTAGATAATACAATGAAACATTATTTGTTATATTTTAATTTATTTTAGTATGTATATACTTATATAACCTAAGTGGTTTATATTCAGGTGCTCAAGCATTTTTCCCTATCTCTCCCAGGGGACTCACACTATATCTAATGTACCCGGGGCAATGGGGGATTAAGTGACTTGCCCAGGGTCACAAGGAGCAGCACGGGTTTCAACCCACAGGGTGCTGAAGCTGCAGATTTAACCACTGCGCCACCCTACAAATTAAAATGTAGAAGTGAGCCAAATATAGGACAATTAAGCCATTGTGACATCACTGATGAGGTTGGCTCTTAGGCATTGGTAGAATGAGGCATTATAATGTCACAATATCAGCGCTAGTTTTCAGAGGGTGAAACTTTCCACCCTATTTATTCAATTTTCTATACCATTCCAGGGGAGCTCAGAACAGTTTGCATGAATTTATTCAGGTACTCAAGCATTTTTCCCTTTGTATCCTGGTGGGCTCACAGTCTATCCAATGTACCTGGGGCAATGGGGGGATTAAGTGACTTGTCCAGGGTCACAAGGAGCAGCATGGGATTTGAACCCACAACCTCAGGGTGCTGAGGCTGTAAGTCTAACCACTGCACTATTTACTCCCCACTACTCATTATCTTGGATTGCTTACCCTCGGGGGGGGGGAGTGGAGGAATCACCCAAGGATATTCTCCATCCATTCTCATATTTAACATCTATATTCAATCAATATACCAGCTGTTTGCTTTTTTGGACATTTATTATGAGATAAACTCTGATGGTCTGAATAATGCTATGATAATATGCAATTTGCCCCGATACTATAAATGGTGCCTAAAAGATAGGCTCCAAAGACACAATGCATAGCGCTCGTCAAGCTTCGCTTAGACACCGTTTTTAGAACTGCACCTACAGTAACGGTACTTAGGTGCCTTCTATTTAAGCTAGGGGTTTCTTAGTCTAAATACTGGCACCTATGTGGGGTGTTCAATAATTTATCTACCTCAGTAGGAAATAAAAGAATTTTCAAAAGATGTTTGTTTTATTTTTCAGTATAGTCCCCTGATAGCTCCATACACTTCATCTACTTTTTCTGCAATGACTTTAACCCCCTTGAAAAAAAATTCTTCTTTTTGGCCTTCAAACCAGGATGTCACAACTTCCTTGACGTCTTCATCACTTCAAAACTGCTGTCCATGGAGAGATTTCTTCAAAACTCGGAACAGGAAATAATCTGAGGGAGCCAGGTCAAGAATGTAGGGTGAATGGTTCAGCTGCTGAAATGCACATTCTCGGATGGCAGCCTGTGATTGCTGTGACATGTGCATCAGGGCATTCTCGCACATAAGCAGCATGCCTAATGTGAGTTTTCCTTGCCTTTTCTCCTTGATTGACTCCCATAAAGTGATCATTGTGTTGGCGTAACTCTCCCTGGTTATGGTTGTTTTGTGTGGCATGAACTCCAGAAGCAAAAGTCCTTCATCATCCCAGAAGACAGTTGCCATGAGTTTGCCTGCAGATTTTTCTGTCTTTGGAACATTTTTGAGGTGGAAGATGACTTGTGCTTCCACTGCTTTGACTCCATTTTGGACTCAGGATCTTTGTGATAGACCCAAGTCTCATCTCCAGTCACCAAACAATGAAAACAATTCACTTGGTCTTTCTGGAGCATCTCAAAGTTGTCCTGACTGCAGTGGAGCCTCGTGGCCTTTGTACTTGGCGTCAACATTCTTGGAAGCCATCTTGCACTAACCTTGGACATGCCCAACTTTTCATGAATTATTTTCCAAACTTTACCTGCCAAGATACCCATTTCTTTAGCTATTCGGGAAACCTTAATTCATCTGTCTGACAAATTTCAATCCTCAATTTTCTTGCACATTTCTGTGGAAGTTGCTTCCATAGGCCAGTGTGAGGGTCATCTTCAATGAATTCTCTACCCCATTTAAATTGCTTGCTCCAAAATTTTACTTTATAGGATGAAGGGGCAGACTCACCATAAACTGCAGTCATCCATTCATGGATCTCCTTTGGCCTTTTCCCTTCTTTTGTGAGAAATTTTATCACTGAACTGTGCTTCAAATCTAGCAGTTTCTTACTTGATTCACACGAGAACTCTCCTAACATCCTGGAATGTTAAACTTGCACTGAACCACAACCGTGCATGAGAAACCTTGAGACATGTCACAATATGCACATACTTGTTTCAACACACTTGCTACTTTTGTTCATATTCAGGTAGATAAATTATTGAACACCTCTCATACAAACTGTTTTTAAAAGCATTTGTATAAAAATAATTTTATTTGAGAAATATTTTTTGCATTTTGTCTTTCTTATATCTTATCTGAATTGATTGTTTTGTTTTGTGTTAATGAAATAATTTATTATGGGTTCTTTTTACAAAGCTGTGGTAGAAAGTGGCCTTAGCGTGTCCTTACACATGGTTTTCCTATGTACTAAAGTCATTTTTACTATTGCTGGAAAATTGTGGGTCTGAGGAACAGTGAACACACTGTCCAGATGCTACTCACTGCTTTCCTCAGGGGGAGCAGTGTTTTACAAGCTTTGCCACCATCTCCATGCACTAATTTGCTATGCAGTCTGCTGTCTGCACTGCCTGTATTCTTTGAGATTGTTTGAGCCCCCCTTTTTTTAAACTACTGCTCTACTGCTGGGTTTATGAAGAGGGAACAAAGAAAGAAGGGAGCCAACAGCAGGATAAGGCTTCAGGAGACAGGTAGGAAACTGGCACTACCAGTTGCACCCTTAAAATAAGCACCCAGCAAGCCTAATTCCCACACTCAACTGAATTAGCAGAACTAAAACAGAAGCTGTGTCAAGCCTAGCCAGGTATAGTCATCCCCTCACCTGCTGGAGATAGAGAATATTATACCACCAAGAAGTATGCCACCTTATATATATCAAAGGAAAGGAAATGGGAACATATATACAGTGGTACCTCGGTTTATGAGTGCACCGGTTTGCGAGTGTTTTGCAAGCCAAGCAAAATATTCGCTAAATCGGTGCCTCGGAAACTGAGCGTGCCTCGATTTATGAGTGCCCCCCCCCCTGCAATCCGGCACCCTCCCCCCTGCAATCTGGCACCCCATCCCCCCGCCATGACCTGAAGTCCCCCAGACACACCCGAACCCGCTTCTTACTTTCATCTGGCCTTGGCATTGGCACCGGCATGTCCTGTGCGTTGGTGCCAGTGCCCGAAGATCGGCCTCCTCTTTTGTGCTTGGCCTTGACCATCTGCACATGCTCAAGGCCTGCGAGTTCACGTTTTCTCCGACATTCTCGGAGATCTCGGAGAGAACATGAACTCGCAGGCCTTGAGCATGCGCAGATGCTCAAGGCCCAGCACAGAAGAGGAGGCCGATCTTCGGGCACCAGCACCAACGCACAGGACATGTCAGTGCTGGTGCCGAGGCCAGATGAAAGTAAGAAGCGGGTTCGGGTGTGTCTGGGGGACTTCAGGTCATGGCGGGGGGATGGGGTGCCAGATTGCAGGGGGGAGGGTGGCATCACCTGCTCCAACAAAAACAAGAGGGACTCAGTGACACCAAAATAACAGCTAGAAACTAGACTCTTGCATACAGTACGTCACCAGAAAAATTAAAATATTTGCTCCTGTTGTGCTAAAATATAAAGATGGTATACTGTATAAATTGAAGATTAGATTATATTAAATTTAGAGCAGCTGCCTTTGTTTGTGACCTGCACTTAACCGCCGAGACTACTTAAATAAGTTCTTTATACTATCATTTGATATACAGTGTTGCCCCGCAAATTTGCAGTTCGCAAATTGCAGACTCACTCATTTGCGGTCTGCTCCAACCGCCTCTTCCTGTACACCAATCAGGAGCTGCATATCAAAGCAGCTCCTGATTGGTAGCCCGACTTTACTGCAGGAAGAGGCGGTCGTAGCAGACCGCGAGTGATTTTCTTCACCCGCCAGCACTCCAGCTGACCTTTCCTGCTTCTCCAGCTGCTCTCTCCTGCCTCCCCTGCCTTTTGGCAGGCAAAAATACACATTTGCAGTTTTTCAAAATTCGCAGAGGTTCCTGGAACGGAACCCCCATGAATTTTGGGGGAGTACTATATTTTGAAGTTTGACAGTATATGCAGGCGGTTAGACTAGCAGGTGCTATAATGGTCCTACTGGGCAGCCACTTATGTTCACATTTTGTTGGGCACTCTAGTTGATTATTCTAAATTATTTTTTTTTTTTTTTTAATTCTTTATTTCTATATTCAACAAAACTTACAAGAATACATCTTGCTACAATAAAACACAGGGAGGCAAACTACACAGAAGTATTATAAACTCATACATATGAAAATAAAAAGTATTTCTTAATCCCCTTCTTAGACCTCAATTTTTTGGGGGATGATCATTCAAGAAAATATATGAGAGAAAAATTAAAGAAGAATTTGATTAACAAATAGGCTTAATGTATCTAAGCACCAGCTATTAAAGTTCGTATTCCCTCAGTCCTTAATGATCTTCTTCACATCTAGGAATTCCTTCAGATGGTTTGGAGAAAAAAAAGTGTATTTGACTCCCAAATACTTAACCAAGCATTTGCAGGGGTATGCTAGAAGAAATGTTGCTCCCAAATTAATAGTATCTTGACGCATAGAAAGAAATTATTTCCTCCGTTCTTGCGTAGTCTTTGCGACGTCAGGGTATATCCATATTTTCTGTTCCCCAAATAACTTTTGTGAATTTTTAAAGAACAATTTCATAATCATGTTCACATCTTGTTCAAAAACAAATGATACTAAGAGCGTAGCTCTATCAGTGTCAACAGTTATTGTTTGTTCAAGAAGAGCAGTCACGTCAGCAAATTCTATTTCTTTATCTTTTATTCTTCTATCTTTCTCAATCTCATTCTCTCCTCCTTCTCTTCCAGGTATCTTCTTATTTGGTAAATAGTAAATTTTGTTTATTGGAGGAATACAATTTAAGGAAATCTTTAAATTTTCAATCAAATATCTTTTCAATAAGTCAAAAGGCAATATACCCGGAATTTGGGGAAAATTTAAAATACGGAGGTTCAAGCGTCTATTAAAATTTTCAAATTGCTCTAATTTTTTATGAATAGAAGTACTATCTTTAATAGAAGCCACCTTAAACTGTTGTAGATGCAGTATCTCCTCCTGCATCTGCTTAGTTTGAGCAACAGAGTTCAATTTCATTGTTTCCACAGTTTTAGTCAATGAGTCTAAGTTCTCAACTATTTTAGTTACCTCCTCCGAAGATTTTTCCATTTTTGTCTCCATCCGCTGAAGCAAAGACCAGATGTTGTGTAAGGAAACCTCCGTCGGTGAAGACAAATTCTCCCCACTCTTGCTTGCTTCCATCAGCTGACCAAACTCGGATGCCGTACCCCCACCAGGAGACCCCGCGCCTCCACTTCCGGGATCGCGTGCCTCCCGCCCCAGCGCCTCGGCGGTCGCTGGATACGGAGGTGTGAGGGCAACTGGAGGAAACAAGGATGTTTCAATGCCCGAAAGGGCAAGCGACTCCCTCAACTCGCCGCCCAAAGCCAGGCTCTCCACTCCGGAAAATGCTGATGCCGGAAGAGCAGAAAAGAAGCGGTCCATGGTTTGCTGGAGCGGGGTGGATGCCAGGGCCGGCGAGGAAGGACCCCTAACCACCCCTTTCCTCTTCGTATGGGGCATCAAGGTATAATTATTTATTAAAGAAATGCAAACTCGAAGAGATCTCGACTCGTCTCTCACTGCTCCTCACATCGCCGCCATCTTGACACGCCCCCCAAGTCTCTCTATTCTAAATTATTAAACCCATGACATATATACATTGTGTAACAGATTTTATGTCACATATAAACACCATCAACTAGGAAGCTTAGAAAGACAGAGTTGCAGTTTGGTTTGCTTGATCTCCTCAACCAAAAGGTGTTCCACTGCCTCTAATCATATAGAATCATCCTATACATCTGTGAGTCATTTCAATATGTGCAGAATATAGTGGACCCCTTCAAACCTAGAAACCCATATGTACATTTTCAGGAAGCATATGGGAACTAAAATGGAGATAAACTATAAATGTAATTAAAGTCAGGTTTCAAGAACTGCATATTTGCCTTTTCTAGATCCAAGGCACATACATAATCAGTCATTTTGAAATGCAAGTGGTTTTCTATTAAAATTATATATTACCAGGAACATGTTTTTCCGCTTTTAAAACTTCAGCAAAATTATACATCTAGGGTTTGTCTGTCAGTGGCTGATTGACAGTGGAAAGAAAAGTTAATCTCTGATTTACAAATACAAAATTTTAGAGCATCGAGATGAAATAGGAAAGTACTATTGAATTCTGAATTGCCATTGAAACCTAAATGCCATGACTGGAATATTGAAAATATGCAAATTCTTAGCAGCATTTCTGAAGTGCAGTTATTTAAAAAGTTATGTAAACTGCTGTTTCCGTGATTTTCAGCATATGAAATAAACAAATATGACAAAAGAAAAATTTTTTAAAAAAAGAATAAAGATAAAGGTTGGGTAACAGTTGA
Organism: Geotrypetes seraphini; assembly: GCF_902459505.1. Classification (NCBI taxonomy): domain Eukaryota; kingdom Metazoa; phylum Chordata; class Amphibia; order Gymnophiona; family Dermophiidae; genus Geotrypetes; species Geotrypetes seraphini. The sequence continues at coordinate 169,936,479 of NC_047084.1, read as the reverse complement.
CTAAGCGGCTCTTTTATTAAAGCTTAGTGTGCGCTAATAGACATTAACATGTCACATATAAACACCATCAACTAGGAAGCTCCTCAACCAAAAGGTGTTCCACTGCCTCTGATCATATAGAATCATCCAGTGCCATATGGTCCATAGGTATTAAATAAGATACACAGCATTTAGCATGCAGTAATTTCCAATAACATACACTAGGGGCTCCTTTTACTAAGGTGCGCTAGCGTTTTTAGCGCACGCAGGAAATTACGCGCGCTACGCTTCTAGAACTAATGCCAGCTCAATGCTGGCGTTAAGGTCTAGCGTGCGCGGCAATGTAGCGCGCTCTATTCCGCGCGTTAAAGCCCTAGCGCACCTTAGTAAAAGGAGCCCTAAGCTTTAGTAAGAGGTCCTCTAAATCTTTAATACAAGGGGGTGCTGAAAAGTTCTCAGTCCAACCAAGAAGAGAATGACGTGGATATGGTTCAGTCAAGCATCTGAAATAATGTCAAAATATAGAATTTTGTTTCTGCAAATTGGCACTTAATGAAATAAGATAACATCAGCTACAGTGGCAAAATAACACTCAGAATTTAGGAAGTTGGTTGAGCTGAAAACTTTTCAACACCCCCTCGTAAAATTAAAGTAATTACATGGGTAAATATTCAGCCCCTGGCAGCCAAGGAATTTATTTACCACTGCTGGCTATACCTGGCTATTCAATACTGAGCCAGCCAAGATGATTCATAATAACCTAAGAACAGATAAACAGCCATATTGGAGCCTCGTACTTAACCAAGTCAGCTTTGCAACTGGCAGATGAACAAAAGTTAAAGCTTCAAGTTTATCAAGTTTATTTAAGATATTTGATATAATCGCAATATCCAAATCCAATGCGATTTACAAAGATTAAAAATAGGAAAAATAAAAAATCCAACAAACAGGACATTAAAAACAATTATGACATAAAAATGCAATTGAGAAGGAGGGGGTTAAAGAAAATAGGATTAAATACAGTTCCAAAATAAATGAAAAAGGATGGATAAGGAGACAAAAGGTTAGGAAACGTTACCCACTTAATTTCTGCTTAACAGTGTTCCTTGTCCAGATAAATTCCAGAATGAGGTCATATGATTTTAAATGGGTCAGTTAAAGGCGTCATTAAACAGCCAACTTTTTAGTAGGCCTTTGAACTTATTAAGTAATTTTTCTTCTCTTATGTTGAAAGGAAGCAAGTTCCAAATTTAAGGAGCTGTAACAGAAAAGATCATATCCCTCCTTGAATAAATAATTTTTAATGAGAGAATTACTAACAGAGATTTTTCTTCTGATCTTAGAGATTTTATAGGTGACCTCAGTGGCGTACCAAGGGGGGGGGCGGGGGGGACGGTCCACCCCGGGTACCAAGCCCTGAGGGGGTGCTCCCGGTCCGGTCCAGTTACCCCCCCCTGCGCCGGGTGTCGCGTCTGGAAACAGCCTGCAGCAAGATCGCGATGCCAGAGATCTTTGCCTGCTTCGACTGTTTCCTCCGCCACGGTCCTGCCCCTCCTCTGATGTCAGAGGAGGGGCGGGACCGCGGCGGAGGAAACAGCCGAAGCAGGCAAAGATCTCTGGCATCGCGCGATCTTGTTGCAGGCTGTTTCCCCAGGGCAGTAGCGTACCAAGGGGGGCGAGGGGGAGGTCCATCCCGGGTGCCGCCTTAGGGGGGGGTGCACAGCTGGCCCGGTCCCTATCGCGCTCCTACCCTCCCAGCGAAAGCAGCATCGGCGCCATTATCGAAAAAGGTAATGGCGCCAGGCCTTGGAGCACCAAGGCAGACCGCTTCTCCCCTCTCCCAGCCGAAACTCCGCTGACCATCCTATCTCTCTCCCCCCCCAAGTGAACCTTTCTGACCCTCCCAGCGAAAGCAGCAAACCTCCCTCCAGTAGCGTCGGCTTTATCCTCCCTCTGCCGCATCACTGATGACGTCATCAGTAACGCGGCAGAGGGAGGAGAAAGCCGCGAAGGAGGTTTGCTGCTCTCGCTGGGAAGGTCGGAAAGGTTCACGGGGGGGGGGAGATAGGAGGGTCAGCGGGGGTTCGGCTGGGAGGGGGGAGAAGCGGACTGCCTCGGTGCTCCATTACCTTCTTCGGGCAGCAGCAGCGTTTACAATTCGCTGCTGTTGCCGGCTTCAGGCCTTGTTCTCTGCCGGGTCCTGCCTACTTCCAGTTTTCATGAAGACAGGACCCGACAGAGAGGAAGGCCTGAAGCGGGCAACATCAGTGAATTGTGAATGCTGCTGCTGCCCGATGAAGTTCAGGACATCGGGGAAGGAGCAGGGAGAAATCGGCTGCTGGCTTGGGGGTGAGGGTAGGGAAAGAATCGTGGAAGTGGAGAAATCGGCACGATGGCTTTGTGCAGGCTAGGGGGAGAGAGAAAGAAAGGAAAAAATAAAGAGGGGGGGCCAGGGGGAGAGAGAAAGAAAGGCAGAAAGAAAGAGGGGGACCAAGGGGAGAGAAAGAAAGGCAGAAATAAAGAGGGGGACCAAGGGGAGAGAAAGAAAGGCAGAAATAAAGAGGGGGTCAAGGGGGAGAGAAAGAAAGGCAGAAAGAAAGAGGAGGGCCAGGGGGAGAGAGAAAGAAAGGCAGAAAGAAAGAGGGGGACCAAGGGGAGAGAAAGAAAGGCAGAAATAAAGAGGGGGGTCAAGGGGGAGAGAAAGAAAGGCAGAAAGAAAGAGGGGGGCCAGGAGGAGAGAGAAAGAAAGGCAGAAATAAAGAGGGGAGCCAGGGGGAGAGAGAAAGAAGAAGGATCAGAAGAAGGACCAGAGACTCATGAAATCACCAGACAAAAAAGTAGGAAAAATGATTTTATTTTCAACTTAGTGATCAAAATGTGTCCGTTTTGAAAATTTATATCTGCTGTCTATATTTTGCACTATGGCCCCCTTTTACTAAACCGCAATAGAGTTTTTTAGCGCAGGGAGCCTATGAGCATCGAGAGCAGCGTGGGGCATTCAGCGCAGCTCCCTACGCTAAAAACCGCTATCGCAGTTTAGTAAAAAGGGAGGGGGAATATTTGTCTATTTTTGTATAGTTGTTACTGAGGTGACATTGCATAAAGTCATCTGCCTTGACCTCTTTGAAAACCCGCAGAATATAAATGATAATTAACATTTTCTCTGCGTACAGCGTGCTTTGTGTTTTTAAAATTTTATTGTTGGTAGATCATTTTGACTTGGCCACAAAGGTAAGGGGGAGGGAGGGAGGGGAACTGCTGAAAGACATCTAATAATCCTTGCAGGCTTGACTGCAGGGAATTATTTTTGTAAAATCATGTTTTGTTATGTGACTGGCATTATCTAGACTTTAATTTCTATGAATGAATAGAATGAAAATGATATAAAATTACTTGCTTGTTTTTATGTGCGTGCGCTGAAGGAAAGTGGAGAGAGAGTGGGCTGAGGATGCTGAAGGGAAATGGGGAAGAGAGTGGGGAGAAGACGCTGATTTATAAATTGACAATTGTACAGAATATTGTTTCTTTTTATACTTTAATATAAACAATTCAAGGCTTGTGTGGATGGAATCAGGTGGTTTGCGGGGATGGGGACCGAGCTTACGGGGATTAGTCCAATAAAATTGTATTTTTTTATATCTCATTATTTGTTTTATTTTTATTTGTTAATTTATAAAGTGGTGATTGTTATGTATCAGTTTTTTCAAATTTACATCTACTGTCTTTATATTTTGCACTGTATTAGAGGACATGTGTTACTGTTTTTTGTGGTGTTGCATTGTATCCAGGGTCTGGTTTCTTGGCGGATCAGTTTAACTTTTGTCTACATATTTCTATTTTTAGTTTGTGATTATTCCATTTTGGGCGAGGGTGTATCTCTGTTCTGTGTGTATGAAAAAGACATAGTTTTCAGTTGGCATTGACTACAGGACCAATTGACTGTGCGGGATCTGGCTTGTTTAGTTTTACAATGTATGTGTTGGTGTTCTAGTGCTCACTGCAGTGTTTAAGATGCAGCCTTTTCCTAGGTACACTCTTGTGGTGCGATATGTAGATTGGTACTAAAAATCATATTTTTCATATAGATGGGGGGGGTGTCAAAAAATGATGGGCCCTGGGTGCCACATACCCTAAGTACGCCACTGCCTGCAACTACTCCATATGTACTTCTAATGTCATGACAATTTAGACATAATTTATGTTTTGTTATGTTTGGAATAATGGTTACATATATGAGGTTCAATAAAAGAAAATTTTCACTGCCTGTTTCTATTCTGACCATTTATTCCATTTCATGGTTATTGCAAAAAAAAAAAAAAAAAATTTTTTTACATGGGGGGGGGGGGGGGTGTCAAAAAATGATGGGCCCCGGGTGCCACATACCCTAGGTACGCCACTGTATAGGTGTGTATGGTATTAGAAATCTTTCTAAAAATGCTGGGGCTTTATTTACTAATATTTTATGTATGAGTAAAGCTATTTTGTAAGTAATTCAATGGTTTACAGGTAACCAGTGATTTTCCTTTAACAGTGGAGTTACATGATCGAATTTTTTTCTTTTCATGATAATTTTTATTGCGGTGTTTTGAAGAATTTGTAGTCTACGTATTTCTTTTAAGGTAGTCCCTTTGTATAGGGCATTGCAATAGTCAATTTTAGAAATGACTAGGGAATCTATTAAGATGTTTAGTGATGATTTATCGAGAAATGCGGATCTAATTAATCTTAACCTGTAGAAACAAGTTCTTACCAGAGAACTAATTTGGTCATGGTAATTGAGCTTTTGGTCTAATATGACCCTGAGAATCTTTACCTTAGTTAGTTGTGTTTAGGGTTATATTGGCTTCTAGTTTCTGACCCTCCCTACACAGAAAGAGCATAGTCTCCGTTTTGGATGTGTTGAGGGCCAATTTATTGTCATGCAACCATTTTGATATTTTTGAAAGTTTCTCATTGATTGCTGTAATTTCTCCATCTGCACTAGTGTCTATGGGGTCTAACAGTTGTACGTCATCTGCATATGCAAATGGGATAAACCCAATTGACTGACTGAGTGTTAACAATGGTGCCAGGAATATGTTGAATAATAGTGGAGATAGCGGGATCCCGAAGTTTGTCGAGGTTATCCTTGCCGAAGAGTTGTTAAATATAACCTTAGATGAACATTCGTGAAAATATGATTGAAACCACTGAAGAACAACTTCTGAGATTCCCATAGATCTTAGTCTGCGTAAAAGGAGGTAGTGATCAATGGTGTCGAATGCTGATAAGTCTAAGGATATAAGGAGAACTGATTGATGCTGATCCCAAAAATATAGTACAGAGTTATGTCAGGCTGATTAAAGAGTACTCGGTTGAATAATATTGTCGAAATCCTGTTTGGTGAGGGTGTAATGCTCTGGTTTTCTCTATGAATTCTTAAACTTGATTAAAAACTATTTTTTACGTCATTTTTGCTAAAAATGAAATGTTTGCTATTGGCCTGAAATTTCTGGAATCATTCAGATTCCCTTTAACATCTTTGGGTATTGGGTGAATGAGTTTTTCCAGTTTTGGGGTATAGTCCCTTTTTCTAGTGAGGAAGAGATTAGTTGGTGAATGTATTTGCCGAAAATGTTATAATACGTGGGGGGAATGAGTCTTCTTTGTTCCCCTTTTTATTCAGTGAGGTAAACAGGCTTCTCAGATCTGATAATGAGGGTAATGTAAAGTGGGAGCACTTTGATGTTGGAATACAGGAATCTGGAACTGAGTAGTCCATTTCTGGATCTGAGTTGTTACCGAATGTTTTCCTTATCCCTTGAATCTTATCTACAAAATAATTAGCCAACTCTTGAGCAGTCAGGGTGCTAATTGAACCCTGCGCTGAACGTGATTTGAATGTTGTTAAGGATTTTAAAATAGAGAATAATGTTGCAGAATTGTTTGCTATTCTAATGCGGGAGCCATAATATCTTTTTTTTGTCTCATTGATTTTGTTTTTATAATATTGTGCTTGACTTAAATATCTAGCTTGATTGGAAGATGTTTTTTCCCTACGCCATTTTTTTTCTAAAGAACGCAGTTGTTTTTTGATAAATGATAATTCAGGCGTATACCAAGGGTTTTTTTGTTTTTTAACTGAAATTGTTTTTGTTACTAATGGAGCAAGTTTGTTACGTAGTGTCTCGCAAAGATTCTCCCACTGACTGATTTGCTAATCACTTGATAGTTTGGATTCGTCTAGCTTGCTGTAATCATGATAGCTATAGGTTTTTTTCTCTCCCTGATGGCCATTAGCAGGGCATTTATGTATATAATTGAGTGTGATTAAACTATGATCTGACCATGGGACAGGCTCGATTATTGGAGAAGAAAGGTCTGGACTAAGATGGTTAGCGAATCAATAGTGTGTCCTGCAATATGTGTTGGTTGGGAAACTTTTGAGATTAGGTCAATGTTAGATACAAGGGTAATTAGATCTGATGTAAAGGGATTTTCCGGGTTATCGAAGTGAATGTTGAAGTCTCCGAGTATTACTATATTTTGTGATATTGTACTGAAATCCATAAGTAGGGACTGTAGGTGTATAACCAAATTTCTGGTAACAGGTGGTGGCATGTATAAAAGAAGTATATCAAGCTGTAGATTAGCTTTAATTTTAAATTGTTAATATTCTATTGGGGCCCTAGGTGGTGATTTTTCAAAATCTTTGGCCATTTGCTGCTTATAAATAACTGCAATGCCTCCTCCCTTTTTCCTGAACGGTGGTTAAACTGATAAGTGAAATTAGGTGGACAAGCATAGTTAAGATAAGCTTCATTGCCGTCTAACAGCCAGGTTTCTGTGATACACAATATGTCGATCGATTTTTGAATAATTAAGTCTTTAATAATATAGCTCTTGCTTTTTAAAGATCTTGCATTTATGAGACTTATTTTAAAATGTTTGAGTATATGATGGTTAATTAGAGACGAGGAAGAAGTTTGAATACCATGTTGATTTCTAGAATTATCTAAAACATACCTGAGCGAATTGGCTGGTCGATGACCCCAGTGAACGAGAATGTTTTCCCCTGTAACCTGTCTTTCCATCTCCATTTCCCTCTCTGTCTCCAATGTTGTTCAAAGTATTAGATCAAAATATTTAAGTAAAAGTAAAAATAAATGCAAGTTTAGTGAAGAAGATAAAATTTTGGAATCATGGGCCCTGATTGGCTCAAAATCACCATTTTGAGCCAATCAGGGAATTTGGCCCCTCTCACTGCCTCCCAAGATGCATTGGGAGAGGGAAGCCCCATCATTTACAGCACGCATCCCTGTAGGTAGGAGAGAGTGGGCTTCCCTCCTACTATTTTCTCCTCTGAAGATATGGGGGGGGTCCGGAGATGTGGGAGGGGGGCCCAGGAATGTTAGGGGGATGTGGGGAGGCAGAGATGTCAGGGGAGGTCCAGGATGTCAGCGGGATATCAGGGATGTGGGGGATGTCAGCGGTATATTGGGGATGTCAGAGGAGGTCCGGAATGTCAGGGGATGTCAGGGAGAGAGGTGTAGGGCTCCACGGATCAGCTGATCCTAGCAGAGGGAATCCCCATCAGCTGAGCCACTAGGAATCCCTGAAACTGGCCTTTATCTGCCATCATGCTGCTATGTTTCTATAATGTTAGGCGCCAGTATATTGGGCCAGGGTTTTCCTGGCCTAATTTAGCAGCACCTAATTCAGATGCCTACCGACACCTAAGTCATACCATGCCTATTCTCTGCCCTTAACCATGCCTACTTTTCAGGTAGGCACAGGTAGGTGCCTCAGTTTAGGTGTTGGTAGGTGCCATGCCAAGTTCCATGCAGAACTCATAATTAATTGGGGGAGGGCTTAAATTTTAAATTAGCTTTTAATTGAGTAGTCATTTACCATGCCAATTAAACAATTTTGAGTTCTGTATGGCACTCAGCTTTGCACTGTGTAGTGATCTGGACTCTGATCACTTCTGGTCATCACTGGCCACTCTGGGTCACTTTCCAGTCACATGGTCACTCAGCCATTGTGGTCATACAAGGTAATCTGGTCCTTGACCACAATTTGGCCACAAAAGGTAAGGCTTACCAGGGGTTTGTCAATTGCGAGCCAGACCACTCTCTTCACTTTCCAATACAAGTTGCCTTGAGGGTTACCTTTTTGTCATCAGAGTGAGACTGCAACATCTTTTAATAAGAGTTTGGAAGACCTTGGTTTTTCTTCCTTTAGATCAAACTTAGGCTTATTCCACAGGTGAGGGGGTACTTTCCCCCTCCCTTTCCTGGGGTCCTGATTGTCCCTTCAAAGATGTATCTTCTCAATATGCAAATTCATATTTAAATAAGCTTCTTCAATGGTATCTGTTCCCGAGGCTAAACCCATGCTGTCTTTTGATAGTAGTTTCCCTTCTTCAGGTCTGAGGATTCTGGTGACCAAAGGTATATCACAAAGAAACAGGAGATACTACCTTCCCAAGGTAGAAACGCAAATAAACAGTAAAGGTGACCTTAGATCCTCAGTTTCTTTACTTTATTTATTGATACTCAACACGACTGTGCTTCGGCCAAAAAGGCCTATTTCAGGAGTCTGGCAATGTATAAAGAAATATCGAAGGATATAACCTTAATTAATAAGATTCTTGATAATAAAAATGCATTCACACCCTTCCAAAATGAGTGTGTCAACTAATGTTTGTACAAACATTAGTTGACACACTCATTTTGGAAGGGTACATATGCATATTTATTATCAAGAATCTTGTTGATTAAGGTTATATCTGATAGTTCTTTATACATTGCTAGATTCCTGAAACAGGCCTTTTTGGCCGACACATGGTCGTGTTGAGTGTCAATAAATAAAATTAATTGAGCACCTAAGGTCACCTTCGCTGTTTTGTTGACGGAAGGTATATCCCATCACATACTGTCAATCTAGCTGCTGTTAGCAGTGCCTAGCCTAGGCACCATATACTGCATAGGATCACATCTAAATTGTCCTAAGTCTGCCTTGAGAATGTTCTCTAAATTTCTGAGGAAAGCATACACGCTGTAGAGCTATGTGCATGTTTCCACCTAATTATAGGATAGGCAATTTTCAAAAGTTCTTTAACCCAGGTACAAGCCCTCTTCAAATCTTTACACGAAGGGCAATGCATTGACTTCTTCACAGCAAAATGAAAGAAGCTGGACATATAGAGATGTGATCTGAGGATGTGAAGAGGGCCAAGTTCCACATGGAGACAAGGTAGTGCAGTGAGTTTACACCAGTCTCTAAGTTGTCATGAACCCATTGACTGTTTAATCTATTAAGTTTTTACACTTAGCAGGCCTTTGTGCAGTAGGTTACATCTGATCTGTGCATTCATTTGAAACAATTAATTATTTCTGAGCTGGAATCCAAACAATAATTTAATTTCTTGTGCTCTTGAAATCAAAGTTGAGAATCTTATTTCATAAATTAGGCCTAATCTACAGTTTAATTTTTTATAGTTTAATAAACTGGAGTGCTCTTAAGAAATCATAAATCCTATTAGATTTTTACTCATACTGCATGTATTGTTAGTAATGGAGCAGTTAATTAAAATTGCTGAATTCATACATTATTTAACAGCTATTCCACCACACTGTAGCAATTTAGAGGGACAAAAAAATTTCCATCATTGTTCATAGATCCTTGTATTCTCAGTCACTGTAACTCTTAAACTTTTCCTTTCAAGGCCTCATGCCAGGTTGCAGCAAAATCACACAGCTCACTACAAATTAAATTAGCCTCAAAAACCTTACCCGAAATCTGGTATTTTTTTATACTATTAAATATTTTAAAGACAAAATTGCAAGTTTAAAAGTACTGGCAAACTGATGTCTTGTTGTCTTGCTTAGTATTTTTTTGTTTAAGAGCAATTTGAGTAGAAAAGTGGAATTTTAACAAACTGATACTTTTTAAAGAGACAGCAACATAGTTTTATAATAACAGAGCTTGTCAAACCACACAAGTTCCTAAGTGATGCGAGAGCAGAGATATAATAGCCCTTTAGCTTATGAGTCACTGATATGAGTCACAGAAAGGCTAAAGTGGCTAGGGCTCTTCAGCTTGGAGACGACTCAGAGGTGATATGAGTGGAGTGGAAGAGTAGATGTGAATCGCTTGTTCTCTCTTTCCAAAAATACTAGGACTAGGGGACATGTGATAAAGCTACTAAATAGTAAATTTAAAACAAACCGGAGAAAATATTTCTTCACACAATGTGTAATTAAACTCTACAATTTATTGCAAGATAATGTGGTGAAATCAGTTAGCTTAGTGGGGTTTAAAAAAGGCTTGGATAATTTCCTAAAACAAAAGTCCATAGGCTATTATTGAGATGGCAAGGGGAAATCCACTGCTTATTCCTAGCATAAAATCTGTTTTACTCCTTGGGATCTGGTTATATACTTGGGACCTGGGTTTGCCACTGTTGGAAACAGGATACTGGGCTTGATGGACATAAGGACATAAGCAGTGCCTCTGCTGGGTCAGACCAGAGGCCATCAGGTTCAGGACCTGTATGTTAATCCTCTAGATATACCCTTCTATTCCCTTTTCCTACAGGAAATCATCTAATCCCTTCTTGAAACCCAATAGCGTACTCTGTCCTATCACATCCTCTGGAAGCGCATTCCAGGTGTCCACCACCCTTTGGGTGAAGAAGAACTTCCTAGCATTGGTTCTGAATCTGTCCCCTCTCAATTTTTCCGAATGCCCTCTCGTTCTTTTTAGTTTTTGAAAGTTTGAAGAATCTGTCCCTCTCTACCCTCTCCTTGCCCCTCATGATCTTGTAAGTCTCTATCATATCCCCTCTAAGTCTCCATTTTTCTAGGGAAAAGAGCCCTAGCTTCTCCAATCTTTCAGTGTATGAAAGGTTTTCCATACCTTTTATCAAGTGCGTTGCTCTTTTCTGAACCCTCTCGAGCATCGCCATATCTTTCTTAAGGTACAGCGACCAATATTGGACGCAGTACTCCAGATGCGAGTGCACCATCGCCCGATACAACGGCAGGATAACATCCTTCGTTCTGGTTGTAATACCTTTCTTGATAATACCTAGCATTCTGTTCGCCTTCTTCGCCGATGGCTTCATTGTTTTGTCCACCAGTACCCCTAAGTCCTTCTCTTGGCTACTTTCACCCATTACCAGCTCTCCCATCGTATAGCTGTACATCGGGTTTCTGTTTCCTACATGTAAGACTTTACATTTCTCTACATTAAACTTCATCTGCCATTTATTTACCCACTCTCTCAGTTTGTTTAGGTCCCTTTGTAAATCTTCACAATCCTCCTTAGTCTTAACCCCACTAAAAAGTTTTGTGTCATCTGCAAATTTTATAACTTCGCACTTCGTCCCTGTGTCTAGGTCATTAATAAATATATTGAATAGCAGCGGTCCGAGTACCAACCCCTGTGGAACACCACTCATGACCCTTCTCCAGTCCGAGTACTGGCCCTTCACTCCTACCCTTTGCTTCCTGCCCGACAGCCAATTTTTGATCTATCTATGTACGTCACCTTCCACCCCATGGTTCTTCAGTTTCCGTAGTAGACGCTCATGGGGTACCTTGTCGAAGGCTTTTTGAAAATCCAAGTATACGATGTCTATGGGGGCCCCTTCATCCATTTGTTTGTTAATTCCTTCGAAGAAGTGCAGTAAGTTTGTTAGGCACGATCTTCCCTTGCAGAAGCCATGTTGGCTTGTTTTCATCAGTTTGTTCCTTTCTAGATGCTCAATGATGCTGTCTTTTATCAGCGCTTCCGCCATCTTCCCCAGGACTGAAGTCAGACTTACTGGTCTGTAGTTCCCTGGGTCACCTCTCGATCCTTTTTTAAAGATGGGTGTAACATTTGCTATCTTCCAATCCTCCGGGATCACCCCTGTTTTTAGGGATAGATTACAAGCCTGCTGTAGTAATTCCGCTACTTCTTCCTTTAGTTCTTTCAGTACCCTAGGGTGGATTCTGTCCGGGCCTGGAGATTTGTCAGTTTTTAATCTATCTATCTACTTGAGTATGTCTTCGAGGCTTACCTCCAAGGATGTTAATTTTTCTGCTTGATCTCCTTTGAAGATTTTTTCAGGTTCCGGCACATTGGATTTGTCCTCTCTTGTAAATACAGATGAAAGAACCTGTTTAGTCTATCCGCCACTTCTTTTTCCTCCTTCACCACTCCCTTCCTATCTCCTTCATCCAGCAGTCCCACCTCCTCCCTTGCCGGCTGCTTCCCTTTATCATATCTGATGAACGGTTTGAAATTTCGTGCTTCCCTGGCTAGCCTCTCTTCGTATTCTCATTTTGCTCTTCTAACCACTCGGTGACATTCTTTTTGATGCTTCCTGTGCTCTTTCCAGTTTTCCCCAGTTTTGTCCTTTTTCCACATCCGGAATGATTTTTTCTTGTCTCCTATCGCTTTCTTCACTTCTTTAGTTATCCAAGCCGGGTCTTTTGTTCGGTTCTTCTTGCATCCTTTTCTAAATCTGGGGATATACAGATTTTGCGCTTCGCTCACCAAGTCCTTAAATAAAGACCAGGCTTGCTCCACCGTCTGCGATTTCTTTGAGCTGTTTCTAAGTTTCTTTCTTACCATTACTCTCATTGCTTCGTAGTTCCCTTTCTTGGAGTTTAAAGTCATCGCTGTGGTTCGCTTCCCCTTTGATGTTCCTACTTTGACTTTGAACTGGATCATATTGTGATCGCTGTTTTCTAACGGTCCCACTACTTCCACTTCCTTTGCAGGTCCTCTTAACCCGTTGAGGATTAGGTCCAGAGTGGCATTCCCCCTCGTTGGCTCTCTGACAAGCTGCTCCATGAAGCAGTCTTGTATAGCCTCCAGGAATCTGGTTTCCCTACCGCATTTTGAGAATCCAAGACTCCAGTCTATCCTGGGGTAGTTGAAGTCTCCCAAAACAATGGTGTTACCATTTTTGCATTCTCGCCTCATCTTGGCTACCATTTCTTCATCGTTTACTTCGATTTGCCTAGGTGGACGATAGTACAGGCCCATCTTTATCTCGGGCCCATTCCCTCCTGGTATTTTAACCCATAGTGATTCCAATTTGTCAGTCGTCGCCGCTGTGTCCACTCCTTTATGTATAGGGCTATTCCTCCTCCTTTCTGATCTGGCCTGTCTTTGTGATAGAGTTTATACCCCGGCAGTACTATGTCCCATATGTTTTCTTCATTCCACCATGTTTCAGAGACCCCAATGATGTCTAGGTTCTCTTTTGTGGCCATGACTTCTAGTTCTTTTTTTTTTATATAATCATTTTTATTAGAAAGGGTTCAACAGGGTAACAGGAACAACACTGATTCGAAAAATCTTGCGCTTATCTATTTGACCTTTTTGACTGTCAAAAGAACTTATGTTCTTATGCATTGCTATATTTCTGGGCCCAGTGCCAGTCTTAAGTAGGTGTGACCACACCTGCACTTCCAGGATCGTGTTGAAGATGTTTTAGATATGTTTGTTTACTTATTTGTATGTTGGTTATTTATTTATTTTATTTACTTTTAAAATTTCTATACCGTTTTATTCCAAAACGGTTTACAAATAGTTACAGATATAAAATCTTTTTTTTTTTTAATCTTTATTCATTTTAAAGCTAAAAATAAGTGAAACATATTATACAGACATTTTACACTTTAACAACACTTAAATTCTATCAACTTATATATCATGTCAAATACATATATCATCCCCCCACCCCTTCTACATATCCAACAATTTCACTCAAATTAAAAGTATTTCCCCACCCTGGACGTGTATGTTCAAAGGGCAAAATCAACAATCACTCCTTACAGAATCTTGTCATTGGCTCCCAAACCTCCTTAAATTTCCTATAATGTCCCTGCTGGATGGCAATCATACGTTATAAAATTCAGAACACGGTAAGAATAAAACAAACAGATTCAATCCTTACATAAAATCAATTTCTCAAAGAAATGCATCTACAAATAGTTGTGTTTTTCAGCATTTTCCTAAATGAGCTCTTATCTCTACATTTTCTAATTTGACCAACCAGGCTATTCCACAACTTAACCCCTGCACATGTAAAAATCATGGCATCCATTTCCACATAATTAGGGTTAGCCTTCGTTTTCAGCAATGCTGAACTTTCAGAGCGCAATGATCTTAATGGTTGATACTCAGACATCAGACCCTTACAAAATTCAGGGATCGTACCATATAAAAATTGGTGACATATTATAATTGCTTTGTATTGGATTCTGAATGCAACTGGCAGCCAATGCAATTGTCAGAGATATGGAGTAATATGCTCATATCTTGATGTTCCAGTTATCAATCTAGTCGTGGCATTCTGTACCACCTGCAAAGCCCTGCACCTGGTCTTAGTTATTCTCAGGTACAGGTATTTTTGTAAACCGCTTAGGTCTAGGCAGGTTAGATATTTTTTAAATAAATAAATAAATAACCTAGACAGCTTACAATAAAAACATCCAAAATCATTAAACAAACTTTTACAACAGTACAATAGACAGTGTGTTGTGATTCAGGCATCTGTCTGATCCCCAAGATGTGCAACTAGCTACAGCTTCATCTCCACTTCAAAGTGACCCAACTCATCACTGTTCTGTTGAACTGGAGACCAATAACTAGTTCTTCAAACACAGGCAGTGTTGTAGTAAGGGGGACAGGAGGGTGGACGGCGCTGGGCATCATCTCGGTGGGGGCGTTGACAACCTCTCTGTCTCCCCACGCCACACAAGTGTGTTCCCTTCCCCCCACCCCATACCTTTTTTAATATTTACCAGTGTGAGCAACTTCTCAGGCTTGCTCCTCTTGCCGGCCTGACTCCCCTCTTCACTCGTGGATCATAGGGGCCAAGGAATGACATCAGATGGCAAGCCAATGCTGGTGTAAGCAGCAGGCCAAAGAAGCTGCTCACACGGGTGAATATTTAACAAGGTAGGGGGAAGGGAGGGCGTGAGTGTGACGTGGGGGTGGGGTGGCACAGAAGGAGCAGGGCCAGAGAGGAGGGTGGGGGAGGGTGGAGAGGAGGGCTGGGGTAGGGAGGCCAAAAAATGACATCAGATGGCAAGCCAACGCTGGAGCAAGCAGCAGGCCAAAGAAGCTGCTCATACGGGGGAAGGGAGGGCATGACTGTGATGTGGGGGGTGGCACAGAAGGAGCAGGGGCAGAGAGGAAGGTGGGGGGAGGGTGGAGAGGAGGGCTAGGGTGGGGGGACAAGGAAGAAGCGCGGCTACCACCCCGGGTGCCTCCTACCCTTGCTACACCACAAAACACAGGCAACTCTGCTATTGAGAAGATCTACTGTTGTTGCCGTGATGAGGTTTGTATGAGCAAAACCCTGTTTCAGTCTCTACTGCTTCATTTGGTTTACCAAGGAATCTTCATTTATTTTTGCTTCTGCTTTTACTTTTTACTTTTAACTGCAAGCATCAGATGTAACTAGGTAAAAATAGCAAATGTTAGTAAAATTACTTTTGGCAAAAGTAGACATAACAACTGTGACACAATGCATACTTAAGTAGATAGTAAGTAGATATTTTTACTTAGTTACTATCCAGCATTGTCCATCTCCTGTCTCCCTCTCCCTTCCCCCTCCCCTTTGTAACTGTGCAACTCAACACTGATGCTCTATATGCCTCCCACCACATCATCAGCCAGCCCTTACACCTGTTCTCTTACCGTAGGCTTCCGCGGTTGGCGTCATGATTGTAGCAGGTTTCCAGGTCTTGCCGCGTCTGTGCAGAAAAATCCAACGTTTCAGCCTGTCAGTTCTTTCTACACAGACACTGCAAGACCCGGAAACCTGCTATAATCAGCCCTTACATCTCCTCCCTCTCACTCCCCTCAACCTTTGGGTTTGGGTTTCTCGGATGGTTAACATCATTTTATTGTCTTTTTGGGCTCACCTCCCTGACACCACATTTGAAATCTGCAGTGCACAGAGTCCCACAGTTGCTAAGGCTAGCTAACAGTTTAAGTACAACTCAAAATTATGTTTCTATATATTAAATCAGTTGCATAAAGAAAGCACTGTGTTATTTAGGGATTTCTCCTACGAAGTGCTTGAAAATTAAGACAGCTATTTCACAATCAATAGGGCTTAAATATTAAAGAGAGCATGGCTACAAACATATTGTGCCTAATGCACCAATTTTTCAAAGCCTAAGACACTTGTACTTCCTTTCCTGCAGGTACACTTTACTTTTGAGAATCCCCCCCAAAATGCACACACTGTTGCAATTTCTACCTTAACTGTGCCCCTAGGACTACTCCTCTAAGTGAGGCTAAAAGAGCTAGACAGTTTTCAAATAGTCAATTTCCACAGGCAAAACAGTGTTTCACCCATGGGAACGGCTTTGAAAGTTGTCCTACTTGTACTACAGTAATGGCATTGCAGAAAAAAAAGAGATGGCAGCATATAATTACTAAGGCCCAATTTTACTAAGCTATGATAGAGGCTTCTACCATGGCTCTGAGCGCTAAATGCTTCGATGCTGCTCCAAGGCTCATAGGAATTCAGGGCATTTAGCGCTCTGGGCCATGGTAGAAGCCTCTACCACAGCTTAATAAAAGGGGGTGGGGGTAAGCTAATTATCTTAGAATGACTATATTTTAAAAATTAATGGACCTATATTTTCATTATAAAAATGAGCTTTTTATTCTTTCCAACCAGTCAGAAAGAAATTATACATAACATAAGAGCTTGAGAATTCTCTCTGGGAGCAAAAATGACTCTGGCAGTTTGACAGAATGGGATCAAAGTTGGCACAGGAGGAAAAAAAAACCAATAGTGAAAAGACATACAAAGATCAAAAATGAGCCAAATTAGACTGGGAGCTTCAGAGAAATAAAGTCCCCTAACATAGGGCCCTTTGCTTTTTTTTTTTTTTTTTTCCACTAGAAGAGATTCTCAGAGAGGGCAGGAGCCAGGTCTTGAGCATGTGCAGATGATCAAGGCCCCACAGTGGCCCAGCTTTGAACATCGGTGGCAGGCTCTTTCAGCACCAACACATGTATGGTTAGCTAACTGAAATCTTTTGTTATAATTTGCATAGTAAAGTACTTCTATTCAGTATGCGAATGTATTCTTAGACTTACTTTTCTTCTCTTTTCTGTTTTTTTAATGGAGTTCTTATCATTGAACTCTACATGTATTCCTCTATTCTCTCTTCTTGCCTGAGTGTCTCTCCCCTTGCTCCTCCTTCCTATCTTCCCTGCCTCTCTCTTTTTCCACTTACTTCTCTCTGTAAGTCGCCTTGAGCCTGCATAGGCATGCGCGACGATCAAATAGAAGATTAGATTATACTGTAAATTGCTTTGATCTCATTTGTAGCCTAAGCGGTATATTAAGAGTTTTAATAAACATAAACATATTTACTATACAGTCAAACCTCAGTTTGCGAGTAACGCGGTTTGCGAGTGTTCTGCAAGACGAGCAAAACATTCTCACAAATCGTGACTCGCAAATCGTGACTCGATTTGTGAGCATCGCTACACCCCCCACCCAACCACCCATGAAAGCCCACCCACAAGAACTGGCATCGCTCCCCCCGCTTGTGAACGACACTGTCCCCCACCCCCGTGCAAACCGGCACGCAGCCCACAGGACGTGTCGGTGAACGAAGATCCTTCCTGTTGCCTGGGCCTTGAGCATCTACACATGCTCAAGGCCTTCTGGTTCTCGCTCTCTCAGAGATTCTCGGAGATCTCCAAGAATCTCTGAGAGAGCGAGAGCCAGAAGGCCTTGAGCATGCACAGATGCTCAAGGCCCAGGAAACAGGAAGGATCTTCGTTCATCGGCACCGGCAGATGGGGTAAGGCTTCTGTTTGGGCTGGCGAGGGATACCGTTTCACGCGGGGGGGGGGGCGTTTGCGATTGGGGGGGAGCGATGCCGGTTCTCGAGGAGGATGGAGTAGCGCTGGTGGCCTCGGGAGGGGAGAATGAATCAAGCGAGTTTCCCTTACTTCCTATGGAGAAACTCGCTTTGTTTTAATGAGCAATTTGGTTTACAAGCATGCTTCTGGAACAAATTATGCTCGTAAACAAGGTTCCACTGTACTTAGTAACATATTAAATGACGGCAGATAATGACCTGAACGTCCCACCCAGTTTGCCCATTACTTCCTTAATTGCCCTATCCATACAATGCCAAACATGTCTATCTAATTCAGTTCAGCTACTTACCCCCTTCTTTACTAATGCGTAGCGCAGGCAGCGGCGGTAACTGCTCCAACGCGTCGAAGCAGTTACCACCACTGCCAGTGCTAAAATCCGCGCTACATGTTAGTAAAGGAGGAGGTTAGTGAGAGGGTCTTTATAGCACTATTTGGAGGATAGGATGGGGAACTGGGGTGGGTAAAAGGGAGAATTAACATCTCTGAAGTGATGTGATTCCAAACAGCATAAGTATGAGTCTTGCCTTTCCCTTTCAACTAGAAATAATAAAAGTTAAAAAAATAAGCCCTAAAGCAAATAAATGTTTCTTTTTTTAAAAGTCCCCCTTCTATTAAAATAATGAAAAATAAACCAAATACTATCCCAAAAATATCAGATTAAAAGCTTTAATAAATTCCTTTTTGAAAGAAATCAGGCACTGCACTTGACGGAAAAAAAAATTTCGGAAAACTCACCTCGGTTTTCAGTGTTCCTTTTAGAATGTTTTGGAATAAGTGTGTCATGATTAGCACAGTTTCAAAGAAAAGCCCAAATGTTTGCTCCATCCTGATTTGAAAAGACCATCTAAATCTGCTCTAGCTTTTGAAATCTCAGGATAGTCTTCCCAAAATACTTTCGATCCCTTTTTTCCTTGCGTTCTGATGAGTTATGATCATAGAATTTCCTGCGGGTTTTAAGGTGACAGTCATGAAAGCAAATAGCCAATCGTTCTTTCAAGCCAGAACCTTCGGAAGCTCGGTACTTTATAACTTTATCTTTCTTTCCCAGAAAGTATAATCACTTCTAACCACATAAGATTTGGAATGAACCTAATGTGATGCTGGAATAGAATCATTGTGTTTAAAATGTCCCTGTGCTATCATTTTATCTACCTCCCAAGTCATTTAAAAACATTACCTTGTTACCGTCAATAAGCTCTTTTTCCATTAAAGCTGAGGAAATGCAATTCCCATTGATGCATTGTAGCACTTGAAATCCCCACAGGACAACTCTACCTGTCAGTAACACTCTAAACTTTGTGCTGCACTAACTTCATTTCTATATTCCAAGAAGAAAGAGGCCAAAATATGAATGAGCTGAATCAAATAGGTGGAGAGATACAGACGCAAAGAAGGTCTATAGGTCACTAATTTAGTTTCCCATTGAAACTTCTGAGTAAGGCAGACAATATGTGAATGATTTTTAATACAGCTCACCCATCTATTGTTCCCTTATGTTCTTACTCTTAGGTATCCTTTCTTCCTCTTCTACATTTTTTTTTCAGATATTTTAATGAAAGGTATGCGTTCTCTGTCTTTTTCTTGAAAATTTTCTTATGAGTTCTTTTTTCAATGCTTCACACTCTACGAGGGACCGCTGAAAAGTTCTCAGCCCAACCCACAAAGTTGGGGCGGTCTTCGTCGAGGGCTATACACCCAGGAGCTGATTCTGTATAGGACGCCGGTCTCGGCGGTCGCCTAAGAAGCAGCTGAGAATTGTACACCGGCATCCTATACAGAATCACGATCTGTCTTAAGAAAAACACACCTTACCCCCCCCCCCCCCCCCGATTCTCTAACCAGCGCCCATGTCACCGGCGGCAGTTACAGAATCGCGCCTGCCTCACTGAGGGATCCCTTTTCATCAGCTGATCATAAGAACATAAGAATAGCCTTACTGGGTCAGCCCAATGGTCCATCTAGCCCGGTATCCCATCTTCACAGAGGCTAATCCAAATCACAAATACCTGGCAAAAATCCAAATAGTAGCAGCATTTCATGATACTGACCCATGTCTGTCTCAACAGCAGACTATGGACTTTTCCTTCAGGAACTTGTACAAATCGTTTTTTTAAACCAGCTACATTAACTGCTCTAAACTAAACTTAAACCTTAGGTTTGTATACCGCACCATCTCCATAGTCGTAGAGCTCGGCACGGTTTACAGCAGTGGTCTCAAACTTGCGGCCCGGGGGCCACATGCGGCCCGCCAGGTACTATTTTGAGGCCCTCGGTATGTTTATCATAATCACAAAAGTAAAATAAAAGTTTTTTGATCATATGTCTCTTTAGCTATAAATTACAATATTATTATTAAGACTTAGCCAAAAGGAAAGATTTATAAACTATAAAGAGTTTTACCTCTTGCAAAATTGTCATTTCTTTAATAAGACATTAACTATTTTTTCTGAGGCCCTCCAAGTACAAACAAATCCAAAATGGGGCCCTGCAAAGGGTTTGAGTTTGAGACCACTGGTTTACAGGAATTGGGATGAGAAAGGAACTCCAAGGAAAGGATGAAGATCATAGGAAAGAAGAATGCTTAGAGGACTAGGATATCAAAGGAGGAGGGAGTGTTACATTTTTGAGAAAAGCCAGGTTTTCAGATGTTTACGGAAAAGTTGGAGAGAACTCAGGCTCCGAAGAGGGGAACACATTCCAGAGCTTAACTATTCTCCACGTAAAAAAATATTTCCTCCTATTGGTTTTAAAAGTATTACTCTTTAACTTCATCGAGTGTCCCCCTAGTCTTTATAAATCTTGATGCAGTAAAAAAAATCGATCCACTTGTGCCCATTTTACACCACTCAGGATTTTGTAGACGTCAATCATATCTCCCGTCAGCTCTCTTTTCCAAGCTGAAGAGCCCTAACCTCTCTAGTGTTTCCTCATATGAGAGGAGTTCCATCTCTTTTATCATCTTGGTCGCTCTTCTTTGAACTTTTTTCTAGTGCTGCTATATCTTTTTTGAGATAGGGAGACCAGAACCGAACGCATTACTCAAGGTGAGGTCGCACCATTGAGCGATACAGAGGCATTATAACATACTTAGGGCTCCTTTTACTAAGGTGTGCTAGTGGTTTTAGCATGCGCTTAGCGCACGCTACAATACCGCACGCGCTAAACGCTAATACCTCCATAGAGCTTTCATTAGTATTTTTCATTTAACGCACGCTAAAAAACGCTAGTGCACCTTAGTAAAAGCAGCCCTTAGTCTTGTTAACAGTAGGTTTGAGTTAGCTGGCTGGGTTTCAGCCCAGCCTAAGCCCTCTTCTCAAACCCCCAAATTCTATAAAGTCCGCCTAAAGTTAGGTGCCTAACTTAATTGATTAATAAGCTTAATCAGCACTGATAATGGGCACTTAACACCTCATAGCTGCCATTAATTGGACTTAATTGAAGTTAGGTGCCTAACTCAAAAAACATGATTCTATTCAAAGAAGGCGTCTAGTCCAAAGCATGTAGTTAAAAGTGGGTGTGGTTAAGGAGCAGAACATGAGCATGTTTTTGAGCTAGGCACCTGTTTTTTGAGCTAGGCACCTACCTTTAGGCGAAGAAACCCCTGGCATAAATATGGTGTGTCTAAAAGTTAGGATGTCTAGCCACACCTAAGGCCACTTAAGTGGTGCTAAGCCCAATTCTATACAGTGTTCTTAACTAGTATAGAATTGAACTTAGTGCTGCACTAATCAGCACTGATATTTTAGATCAGTGTTTTTCAACCTTTTTACACCCATGGACCAGCAGAAATAAAAGAATTATTTTGTGGACCAGCATCAATCCGCAGACCAGCGACTGAAAAACACTGGGCTAAGTCATGGGTCAGACCCTGCCCATCTCTACCCAATCTCCACCCCAGAACTTGCCCCCATAGTCCTAATTGTAACATTATTTTTTCCATTCATATATATACACACAATATAATCTTATTAACAACGCATCGATCGCACCGCGGACCGGCAGTAAAGAACACAGTTTTGGGCCTGATACACATGCCGGCCCTGTGGACCGGCAGGAAATTTCTGTGGACCGGCACCGGTCCATGGACCGGTGGTTGAAGAACACTGTTTTAGATGACACAGACAGAAGTGAACAAATGTATACTACCTAGAAACTATCATTCAACTGCTTCACGGAGGCGAAAAATTCAGCCAGTCACGTCTTGTTGCTTCTTCTTGTCATGAGACAGCTAGATCCTTTTAGAAATCAGTCCCTAACTATACAGTACACTAAGTAGGGCTGAATGTTATATTACTATGGAGGTACTTTGTCAATGTGTATTTATGCATGTAATCTAAAGGCGATGGCTGTAGTCCGAAGGATACTAGGTTATATAGAGAGAGGCATAACCTTCAGAAAAAAGGAGGTGTTGATGCCCCTGTACAGGTCGTTGGTGAGGCCTTACCTAGAGTACTGTGTTCACTTTTGGAGGCCATATCTGGCCAAGGATCTAAGAAGACTTGAAATGGTCCAGAGGAAAGCAACAAAAATGATAGGGAGTTTGTGTCAAAAGAAGTACCCCAACATGTATACTCCAGAAGAGAGGAGGGACAGGGGTGATATGATACATTCAAATATATGAAAGGTATTAATATAGAACCATAGAATATAGAATCTTTCTCAGAGAAGGGAAATTGGTAAAACTAGAGGATATAGATTGAGGGGTAGTAGACTTAAGAGTAATGTTAGGAAATTATTTTTCATGAAGAGGGTGGTTGATGCCTGGAATGCCTTCTCAAGGGAGGTGGTGGAGAGGAAAACGGTGACGGGATTCAAAAAAGCTTGGGATGAACACAGAGGATCTCTAATTAGAAGATGAATGGGCAGACTTTCATGGTCTGAATCCCACCAATGCAATGGTTTCGATAGGCTGAAGTGAGCTTCAATGGTAACTCCAGTAGTTGGAACCCAAGGACAGTACCGGGCGAACTTCTAAGGTCTAGGGCCCAGAAATAACAAAGGCCCCATTTTATCAAGCCGTGTTAGGGTTTGTTTGTTTTTTATTGCCAGCTGCTATGGTAAAAGCTTCAATGCTCCTAGATTTCCTATGAGCATCGGAGCTTTTAACGCAACAGCCAATGAAATAAAGCGGCTAATGCGGCTTGCAAGAAGGGAGCCAAAGAAAAAAGACATTTTAATTTTATCATGAAATTCTAATGCTTGCTATTACAGGGCAGACTGGATGGACCGTTCAGGCCTTTTTATCCGCCAGCATTTAATAATAGTAATAATAACTATATTTTTATAGACCGCCATACCACAAACAGTTCTAAGCAGTTTACAAGGGAAGAGACTGTATAAAGACAGCGACATTACAGAGAACTTTCGAAATTACATTGGCATGCTAAGTTTAGTCAGGTTTATCTGGAAGTGTTTTGGAAGTACATCAGGTTGAGGTATATCAGGTTGAAGTGGGGTCAGAAAAATTTGGCAAAGAGATAAGTTTTTATTGGCTTCCCAAACGAAAGTGCATTTGAGATGAAGTTGGTTAAACATTTGTTCCATTTGCCCGTGTTCTATCGAGGTATCTCTTGTAGGTGCAGCCCTTTAGGGATGGAAAAGCGAACAAGTAGGTACTGCGTGTATTAGTTGTGCCTGGGAGTTCAAATTGGTGAGACAGGTAGGTTGGGGATGAACTTGTCATGGTTTTGAAGCAAAGGCAAGCAAACTTAAAAATGACCCTTGCTTCCATAAGCAGCCAGTGTAGTTTTATGTAATATGGGCTTACATGGTCTGGTTTCTTGAGGCCATAAATTTATATTTACTATGTTATTGCTATGATTGACCTAATGGTGTGTAGCTGATTTTAAAATTATATGATTTTCAATACTTTCAAATTTAAACCAAGAAACAGTTGTTCTCTCTCCCTCTCTTTTCCATTTGTTCTTGGTTCTGGATGGCATACTGACTTTAAACCTAAAAGAATTCACCTCCACATTTTACAGCAAACGAATGCCAACTGAGCACAGTATGTATCACTTTGTGGCTCTCTCTGTAACTTGAGGACTCTAAATTTCACCATATAACATCTATATTTTGTTCTGTCTGTCACGGAACATCTGTGGGGATCCCTAAAATCAGTTTTCATCATTTTTATGCATTTATTTATTGCTCAACAAGAAAAGTGATCTGAGAGTCTTGATCTGTTCCTAGATATATCTCAAAGCATAACATAAAATGTACAGTAATATAAAAAAAAAAAATTATCCTGGTTACTGCAATGGATCATAAAAAATATATTAACAATATTTTTATAGACAATGTCGGGATTTTTTATGATCCTATAATCTTGTAGCCACTGATACTGATGATTTTATATTAAATACAGAGAGGAACTGATGCAAATCATGCTGTTCCCTAAACATCTGTGCAAGGTTACCTATTATGATACATGAATGCAAGTGTGGCCATACATAGAAAGAAAGAGGATAACATAAAATAGCATTACAGTCAAACCTCAGCTTGCGAGTAACGTTGTTTGCGAGTGTTTTGCAAGATGAACAAAACACTCGAGCAAACTTTAACTCGCAAACCGAGCGTTGACTCGATATGCGAGCCCCCACCCTGGGAACCGGCTTTGCTTCTCCCCAGAGGCCACCAGCGCTGCTCCCTCTGCGACTGAGATCGCCTCCCTCCTCCCCCCACTGGCCGGCCATGTGCTTATCTTACCATCCGTGCGCCAGTGCTGAAAGTGCCTGCCGCTGGTTCTCTGCTGGGCTGCTACAGGGCCTTAAGCATCTGCGCATGCTCAAGGCCTTCTGGCTCTCACCCTCTCTGAGGCGATCTCGGTCGTGAAGGGAGGGAGCAGCGTGGGTGGCCTCGGGGGAGAAGCAAAGCCGGTTCCTGGGGTGGGGTGGGGTAGCAAAGTGGTGGACAGCAGTGGGAGAAACAGAAGAAGGGATATGTGTCGGGTCGGGTGTCGGATCGGGTGTCGGATCGGGGGACGGGGGGGGAGAGATGTACCTATTAAGTCAGTGGAATGAATCAACCGAGTTCTATGGGGAACTTTGCTTTGAGGAATGAATCATCTGAGTTGCCATTATGGCCTATGGGGAACTTTGCTTTGATATACGAGCACTTTGGATTACGAGCATGCTTCTGGAACGAATTATGCTCGCAAACCAAGGTACCACTGTATTCAGTTTTACACTAGGCCTAGAATAGGGATCAATAATAATAAAAATACAAAAAATATAAGATTATAACATTTTTATTGGTCTAACAGTGCATTTCTTGACAAGCAATATCAACTAAAAGCCTCTTTCTCGGGTGAAGGCATAAATAAACAAACATAAGTACTTCCGTATTAGGTCAGATGGAAGGTCCTCCAAGCACAGTTTATGGGCCCTAGAAAGGGGTGAAACCATGCTGAGGACCTAAGGTAGAATTCTGCACTGATCTCCAGCCTAACTTAGGTGCCTTAACTTAAGGGATCCCAGACAGGTCTAACTTTAGATGCTTCTGCATAGGGTAGCAGAAGTTAAGTCCTGCGGTCGACACGGAGCCTGGGTGTTCAATGCCAGGTCATTTCCAGTGACCAGCATTGAATATACGGTTTCAATCGTGGCTGCGGTAATTTACCCCTCTTTTATCAATCGGCACTGCCAAGCAGTGTGAGCTAAATTGTGGGTTGCCAATGGAATTAGAATGGGTGGCTCAGTATTTAGCTCATGCTGTTTGGCAGCACAGCTTGACAAAGGGGGGGGGATAGCTGGTTTAGCCAATATTCAGTGCTAAGTAGCTAAATGCTGGGGGCTAGATGCACTAAAGTCTCCGATTGTCTCTAAACTACTTTGACTGGTAAAGCCAATCGTGTGCACAAAATAGCTCACCGTACATTCTCTGATACTGAGATGCAAATGAGGTCATTATTATTAAAACCAGATATCCGATCGATGCCCTAACCTTGCATGCCAGAATCGGGCTGGTATCACCGCCCCCAAACATCTGACAGGACAGGTCTGCCCATTAAAAAAAAATGTTGTGCCATGCCGACGACAACCCTCCCCCCCCCAACAAATGACCCCAATTTCAAAAAATCAGCAGGAGGGATGTCCACTTTCTCCTGCTGCCTCAACCCCCTACTCCTGCAAGGACCCCCAAACTGACCCGCCCCTCCCCTCCTCGTACCCAAGAAATGGCAGGAGGGATGCCCACTCCCTCCTGCCACTGTGAAACAAATCTCCCACACTGACTTCCCTGCCATGCCCCGCAACCAAACCCTCCTCTCTCCTCCCCTTTCTAGCTCTCCTTAAAAAAAATAAAAAATAAAAATCTTCAGGAAGGATGCCTACTCCCTCCTGCCACCAGATGCCCCCCCAGCCCCCCAAACCACATCCATACCCACCAAACCTCCCCCTTACCTCAGTAATAGATGACAGCAGGAAGTATACTCGGACCCTCCTGCTTGCAAGCCTTCCAGTCCAAAATGGTAGGCCTTCCCTTTCCCGGTGCATCCTGGGAGGGAGGGGCCAAAGGCCCTGATTGGCTCAAATGCCTAAGATTCCAGGGGCCTTAGGTGTCTGAGTCAAT
This sequence comes from Geotrypetes seraphini, assembly GCF_902459505.1. NCBI lineage: Eukaryota > Metazoa > Chordata > Amphibia > Gymnophiona > Dermophiidae > Geotrypetes > Geotrypetes seraphini. The sequence continues at coordinate 169,910,022 of NC_047084.1, read as the reverse complement.
CAGGACCTTAGGCTCCTCCCTCTGTATCCCAGGTGGGCGGGACTTTATTCTTTTTTTTTTAAAGGGGCAAATATTGTGCATGTATAACACACATACATCTGTGCCATTAAAAAAATCCCTAATAGCTAAGTGGCAAGAGGCTGCTTTGGGGCTTCTTCTGCCACTCAGCTGTTCAGGCTTTCCCAAACTGGCTCTGTACATGTATCAAAGTCGCTCTCACAGCGATTGATCAGACAGGATTACCGCAAATCTCCGTGCAAATCATTTGCATGCAAACTTGTTGGAACATCAATTGCTGTTCCAGAGTTAGTCCAAAAAAATCAGCCAACAGCAACTCACACGGTTGTAACAACTGTGTTTTGTGCATCTAGCCCTTAGTGGTCAAAGTAGGCCTGCTATTTAGGTGGCCTATTTTGACCATTAAACTTAGCTGATTAGCACGGAATATTCTTGCTTAACTGGCTAGCTGCTAAATGCTAATACTATTCAGCAGAGATAATTGGCTGAATATTAGCAGTTAGCTAGCTAAGCACTATTTAACTATCCAGGGGCCATTCCTGAATGGTTAAATAGCAGTGAACACTGAGGAGAAGATGCCTTATTCAGTAAGTTCCAAATAAGAAGAAATCTATTCCTTGTTATAATGGCTTTCCCATGTCTACTTAGCTAATCATTTTTTGGTGTCTTCCAGGACCCTGTCTAAATCTTTTAAACCCAACTCTGTTCAGTATTTTCTCCACATAGCTTAATTGTGTGCAAATAGATGCAGCCACTGAGCTGTTCACAGCAAGGAAACCTCCCTGCCGTAATCAGCTGAGCAGCTGTGACAGGGAACACAACACCCCTCTCCCCACGAAGTCACCTGGCAGGAGAGATGCCCACTCCCTCCTGCTGGAACTGCTGACCTCCCCCCCCCCCAAGAAATCCCCCAGCAGGAGGGATACCCACTCCTTCCTTCCGTCACCCCTCCGGAAGTTCCCAACCCTCCAAACCAGTGACACCCCCCCCCCTCAGATCCCCCAGCCCCCCCCCCCCCAATACTTCCCCACTCTCACCTGGGAGAGGCCTTATGCACCTGGACCAATCAGAATCTGGAAAAGCTTTGATTATTCCCTCAGGACGTCCAATGTAAGCCCGCCTGATTCCCATCCATAACACACCTCCCAACACATCTCTTTGGGTTCTGGACATTCAGAGGCTTGGAAGTCCTTGTGGATGTCCAGAATGTTGGTTTTGATTATCGGCACTTGCTATTAGGACATTCAAGTGCCCATTTGGGCTGGTTTTTGGACATTTCAGAGTTTTGATAATGAGCCTCCAAGTATCTTAACATCTATTTTCAATATAAGGACCATCAGACGAAGATAAACAAGTTGCACACACAACTTTGGTCGCATTATATAGAATCTGGCCCAGTTCTATGGCTGGTGTAATTGTGGAGGCCTAGCTGTAAGGTACACTGATACTGGCTTATGATAGTATTCTATAATGAAATTTGGGCATCCACATGCCATTGAAGAATATCTTGTCACCGCTTGGCATCAGGGTATTTACAAGGAGGTGCCCATTTATAGAATTGCCACTTTAAGACTTCAGATTTCTAAAATTTAAGTTATTTTCTGTGAAGAAATAAGCCCTGCATATGAGAGCAGTTGGAATAGTTGGGTAAAATTCCATGAGATGGCACCATAGTCCATTAAGTCATCGATGCCGTCAATGGATATTTTGCAGAGTTTGACAACGCCTATTTTTCCTATGATATGAAAAAACTGGAAACTCGCTGGACAAAGGGCTCCTTTTACGAAGCCGCGTTAGCGGTTTAATGCGCGTAATATCGTGCGCTAAACCACCAGCCGTGCTAGCCGCTACCGCCTCTTCTTGAGCAGGCGGTAGTTTTTCGGCCAGCGCGGGAGTTAGCGCGTGCTGAAAATTCACTTGCGCTGAAGCCGCTAATGCGGCTTCATAAAAGGAGCCCTAAGTGTATAGCCCTTGATGGAGACTATATTGTCTAACATGCTTTTTACCAAATTTTTCAAACCAACCTTTTACAAAATGCTAATTGATTGATTACTGCCCTAACTATATGAAATAACAAGCATGCCACACTAGTCATTCCAGGCTGTGTATGAGAATTTTTCTTTATTTCCTATATGAGTAGTACAACAAAATGTGCATAAACAGCTCTTTCCTTGTGTGCCTTATTCTGTATTCAAGTAGGTTTTAAGGCCTTTAATCACATTCCGCTCTTCAAACACATTGACTGAGGTGTTGAAACTTGAATTCATCACTTGCAGAAAACCACAGGAGCCAGATTCTGACAGTGATGGCTGTCTAAATCTTTTAAGCGCTCAAATTTAAACTTCCAAATTTAGAAATGTATATAAAAGCATGAAAAGAGAACTCTCCAAGAAATAATAGGCCTAACTGTAGCTTTCAACCTGATGGCCTTCCAATTACACAGAAAACATACAGTGGACCAAGAATATATTGCACACTGTGACTTCAGCAGAACAGCCAGGTAAACATCATGACTGGCAAGTTAACAAAAGAGACATTAATAAACTTCCCTCCAAATAGTGCCCATGAATTAATTTCTTACCAGCAAGTTTCTTGGAATGGCTAATGTCACTCTGTATAACATAAGGACTGGATATGATTCTAAAGAGCTAAGACAACCTAAGCTGTCAAGTTACTGAAAGTATACAATTTCTACTTTCCTTAGGTTTTGATGTCACAGTGGCAGCTTAGCATGGATCTCTAATTAGAAAACGAAGAATGTAAATTAAAGAGCTAAGGTCGGTACTGGACAGACTTGCACGGTCTGTGACCCATATGTGATGATTTGGTGTAGGATTGGGCTGGGGAGGACATCAATGAGAACTCCACTAACTTGGAGCATGAGGATGTTACTGGCCAGATTTTATGGTAGATATCCTGAAAACAGGATGGTTGGATAGGCTGGAGTAAGCTTGGAAGGTGACTTCAGCATTTGGAACCTAGTACAATACCAGGTGGACTTTACAGTCTATGACCCAGAAATATCAAAGAAGAGACAAGTTAATATAATTATGTATTTGTAATGGGTTTAACTAATGGGCAGACTGGATGGACCGTTCAGGTCTTTATCTGTCGTCATTTACTATGTCACTATGTTACTATTTATCAAATTTGAATCCCGCTCTATCCAGAGTTCTGGGTGGGTTGCACAAAACATATGCAATAATTAAACAATACAACATAATTAAAATTATATCCCTTCCTAATAAAAATTAATGTATACTGATTAAAATAAACAAAACTATTTCAGTTTCATTCAGAAGCTACAAATAAAAACTAAAGAAGGGGGCTAGCCTCAGAATGAAACAGAAGAGGCAAGAGAGATGTCTATACCAACTACCAGTTACATTTGTTTGAAAGAACAATAATTGTCCAACAAAAGATCATGCAAGGTCCCAAATTTGAAATCCCAGGAAAGTCCCAACTACGATCCAAGTTTCGGCAACTTTAATGTCGCCTTCTTCAGGGAACAACAAGTAAACTTTGTATGTTAAACAATTTGCATATACTGTAAACAAACACGTTGGCGTCTCTGTGGTTAATGAAGCATTTAAAAAACCTCATATGCAAATTAAATTGGTGCTCTCTGCAATGCAATAAACCCACTGAAATTCCAAAGATTAACAAATAAAAGGCATATCTGCCTTAGGAAAGGTCTGTCATACCATTGATGGCCAGTGTTTCACATTCATGGCTGCTTCAGGATGTGAATACACTGCACAGACCTGTATTGTCAGAAATCACCTCAGTGATGTCCATTAGAGAATGACATGGGCACCGTTTGCCGCGGTAAACCGTGGTCACCGCAGTAAATCCGCAGGAATGGAGACATTTGCAACTGGTTTACCGCAGGAAAGGGGACAAGACCTTTTACCGCCCCGTGGAAATGGGGACAATGGGGAAGTAAACCCTGATGTCTCAATCTGTCCCTCTTTTTCTGGAGTCATATGGTAGCCCTAATCATACCTCAAATAGTTTGTCTCAAGTTTGATATTGGCAGAGTATTCCAAATTAAAGCTGCTTGGTAAGAAAATAGATTATAAAATCACTTATATTACGATTGTGCTAGTGTGGGGAAAGAAGTTTAAAAGGCCTTTAGAATGTAATTCTTTGGTCATCTGCATTTGAGCCATCTTTCAATATTTATCTATATATATAAAATCGGAGGTATGTATGTGTGTGTGTGTGTGTATGTGCCGCGATCACGCAAAAACGGCTTGACCGATTTGAACGAAACTTGGTATGCAGATCCCTCACTACCTGGGGTGATATGTTCTGGGGGTCTCGCAGCCCACCTGCACACGTGGGCGGAGCTACAAACAGAACATCAGATTTCACCCATTCATGTCAATGGAAAAAATGTAAAAAGCTGCCATTCTCACAGTAATGCAAAAACGGCTTAACCGATTTGAACGAACCTTGGTATGCAGATCCCTCACTACCTGGGGTGATATGTTCTGGGGGTCTCGCGGCCCACCTGCACACGTGGGCGGAGCTACAAACAGAAAATCAGATTTTACCCATTCATGTCAATGGAAAAAATGTAAAAAGCTGCCATTCTCACAGTAATTCCAACTACCTGGAGTGATATGTTCTGGGGGTCTCGCGGCCCACCTGCACACGTGGGCGAAGCTACAAACAGAACATCAGATTTCACCCATTCATGTCAATGGAAAAAAAGTAAAAAGCTGCCATTCTCACAGTAATTCAAAAACGGCTTGACTGATTTGAACGAAACTTGGTATGCAGATCCCTCACTACCTGGGGTGATATGTTCTGGGGGTCTCGCGGCTCACCTGCACACGTGGGCGGAGCTACAAACAGAAAATCAGATTTCACCCATTCATGTCAATGGAAAAAATGTAAACAGCTGCCATTCTCACAGTAAATCAAAAACGGCTTGACCGATTTGAACGAAACTTGGTATGCAGATCCCTCACTACCTGGGGTGATATGTTCTGGGGGTCTGTTCACCCAAGAATTTATATGTTCTTGCTCCTGGAGGTGAAACTAAAAATGTTGTTTATAATCAAGTTTTGTGTTAGTTGTATTGTATTCGTTTTGTCAAATATTTCACATTATAATTTGAATATTGTACTTTTTATAAAGCTGTAAAAAAATAATTTCATTCACCACTATAAAGTATCTTTATTTGAATCCATTTACAGTGTTATTGCTATAATTAAATACCCGTTCAACGCCGGGGCATCAGCTAGTAGTATATATAAAGAGAATCTCACTCTTTACACCAAAACAGTTCACTCCAACTTAGATAGTACAGTAGCGCTAGATAATATGTCAATGTTTTATAAATACTTTCTTAGTCCAGTTTCTGTACAGCAGTATATCTTAGGAATTCAGATATCCATCCTTATCGATAGATACAGGTGGTGGGATTCTTCATGATTCCAAGTACTATTTCCCAACTATTTACTTATTTCAATTATTTTATATAAATATAATAAATAATAGACTTAGCTTATTCAAGGTCCATTCCCCTTCCTGACGCGTTTCGCCGAACTTTCTCAAGGTCGGGGGAGCTGCACATTACAGCATAGCTTCTCCTAGTATAACCAGCCATTTAGAATGTAAGGAACTTCACTACACAGCATGGCTGATATAAAAGCAAAGGTGAAATCTAGACATACCAAACTCAAAGCACTGGATTTCAAACATATTGACGTCAGTAAAATGGAGAAATACTTGAAGGAGTAGCTGGCAGGGTGAGAAGAAACAAAGGAACTGGAAACACTACAGCTAAAACTGAAAAAAGCTATCTTTATGTAAGGAAAAAAGCAAAAGCAATTGGAAATGAAAACTGATAAGGCTCTCCAAAGATGAATGAGTCAAAGAAAGAAATCAAGGTGGAAAGGCACAGACAAATGTAAAAAATGGCCAGAGAGGTGGCAAGTGAACAACAAAAAAAGAAAGCACCGACTGGGATCCAAGATGGCCGACGGTCCCGGACGCTGAGTAGCACGCCGGAGAAGACTGCTTGGAAAACTTCGTTTGGAGTAATTTACTTACTTGTGATGCCGAAGAGGAGAGGCCGCAGCGCCACTGGAGCCTCGCGGCATTCAGCGGTCCCCTCGTTCGGCAATATTGAAGATCTCCTGCGTCGGATGCAGGATATCCCGGCAACGTCGGCACCCCCCCTTCCCCCCCCCCCCCCGCTGGAGACGCCTCAGAGGGGCGGAAATGAGGTGATCTCCTTGGGGCTAGAAACTACGCTGAGCCCCGACGCTAGGGCACCTCCCCCACCTCCTCAGGTTACCAGCTCCCCACGAGTGGAGGAGCTGCTGGAAGAAGGCAAGCACCTATCCTCGGAGGCTAGGAAGAACAGAGAGGGGAGCGTGGAGATGGACTCCCTGAGTTTTCAGGTGAGTCCAAGAAGCACCGAGGACTTGGAAACATCAGGGATTATTTCAGCCCAGCAGAAGGATTGCCAGAAACAGCTGATAACCGGTGAGACTATTCAAACTTTTAATCTCTCATATGTTATTGAAAAACCCAGAGAAGTAACACTGGACTCAATCTGGGATTTAGTTGCTGACCTAGCCAAGTATGTTAAGCCCCAGCTTTTGCAGCTGGAAAATAAAATCACTCTTCAAGAAACTGAGATAAAAAATATAAAAGTTGAAATTGATGAATCCAAGAATTCTATTGTGAATATACAACAGGAGTTAAAAGCATCAAAACAGCTTAGTGAAGCAATAGTAAAAGATAACACAAATTTGCGTAGAAAATTGGAAACTTTGGAGAACTTTTCTCGTAATAATAATCTCCGACTGATTAATTTTCCTAGGATAGCCTCGGTGACACCTAGGGATATGTTGAAACGTTATATGTTGGAGATTTTGGGTATTCCAGAGGATACATTACCACCATTTACTCAAGTATATTACCTACCAATGAAAGCTATTAAATCACCATCTAAACAACAGGAGGATAATCAACCACTTAATGTTTCAGCAATCTTGGAACTTTCGGATAGAGAGCTTGCATCTCCGGCAACATTGCTTCTTACTGTGGCTCTTGCACCAGATAAAAACTGGTTGCTTAGATTATTCTTTAGAAATAAAATGAAAGAATTTCTTGGACATAAAATATTAATGTTTCCAGATTTGGCACGGGAAACCCAGAGAAGAAGGCGAGAGTTACTTTTGATGAAGCCAGGTGTTACATCTCTTAGAGGGACTTTTTTTCTATGACATCCTTGTAAATGTGTAATACAATACCATATGAAGAAATATGTATTCTTTGAGCCATTCCAGTTGACAGCCTTTCTGGCAGGAACTCGACTGGATGAAGAGAAATCAAAGTGAAGTGCAATTGAATAAATGATATCCTTCCTCAGCCAAGGGATCTTGTTTTCCTAATATTTGAATTGATATTTGTTAGCATTTGTTAATATATCCGCCTCATCCTTCTTGGATCTAATTTAGAGGACTTGAGCTGAATTTAAGCTAAACATTTATTTTATTTGATTTGATTACTATGTATTTTATCTTTGAGTATTATTTTCCTGCTTTTCTTCAACTTTCTGTACAAGTGGATACTTGATTTATAAAATGTAAAATTTGATAAATAAATAAAAAAAAAAAAGAAAGCACCAAGAGCTTCATAGACACCACCCCCCCTCTTTTACGAAGGCATAGTGCGGATTTTGGCAGCGGCGGTAACTGCTCCGATGCTCCTAGAAATCCTAATAGCTTCGGAGCAGTTACCAGCGCTATAAACCTGCACTATGCATTTGTAAAAGAGGGGGAGAATGGAACACAAACCCTCTCTTTTACAAAGGTGCGCTATGCTTTTTAGCGCACGGCAAATATCATTGCGCACAAAACACACACTAAACACCAATGCATGCATGTTAGCCTATGGACACATTAGCGGTTAGTGCACACGTTGATTCAACGTACGCCATATCCATGCTAAAATGCTTAGCACGCCCATGTAAAAGAGGCCCAAAATGTATTGTTGAATAATAGACATGATACATGCTGTGTTTCAGTACAATTGCTTGTGACAGGGGTATAAAAAGACAATATTTAAATCACAAAAATAAACTTAAGCATATCAACAAAGCCTGAAGTCATAATACCGTTGTACAGGGCCATAGTGAGACCTCATATGGAGTACTGTGTGCAATTCTGGAGGCTACATTACAGTAAAGATGTACGCATAATTGAATCAGTTCAGCGGACGTCCACCAGGATGATCTCGGGGCTCAAGGGTCTCTCATACGAAGAGAGACTGAACAAATTGTAGCTCTACACTCTCGAGGAACGTAGGGAGAGGGGAGACATGATCGAAACATTTAAGTACCTCACGGGACGTGTCAAAGTGGAAGATGATATTTTCTTTCTCAAGGGACCCTCGGCCACAAGAGGGCACCCGCTCAAACTCAGGGGCGGAAAATTTCATGGTGACACCAGAAAGTATTTCTTCACAGAGAGAGTGGTTGATCATTGGAACAAGCTTCCAGTGCAGGTGATCGAGGCAGACAGCGTGCCAGACTTTAAGAATAAATGGGATACCCATGTGGGATCCCTACGAGGGTCAAGATAAGGAAATTGGGTCATTAGGGCATAGACAGGGGGTGGGTAAGCAGAGTGGGCAGACTTGATGGGCTGTAGCCCTTTTCTGCCATCATCTTCTATGTTTCTATGTTTATCAAAAGTGAAAAAATGACAAAATAAACATAAATAAAAATATGTGATATTAAAAATTTGTCACAATGTTAGACATTAAAACAGAGGGCCCCTTTATCAAGCTGCACTAGAGGTTTTTAGCGAGAGCCAGTGTGATAAATAGTATTCCTAATAATGGGGTCCCTTTATTAAGGCATTAAAGATTAGCGCGCATTTAGGGTGCACTAATCTTTAGGGCGCTAAATTGGTTAGCGTGCCTTAATAAAAGGACCCCAATGAAAACAGCTGGAAAAGGTATGTACATGACTGCACAACATCAACCCCCCTCTTTTACGAAACTGCGATAGCAGTTTCTAGCGCAGGGAGCCGCGCTACTCCCGACACTCATTGAGTTCCTATGAGCGTCGGGAGCAGAATGGCTCCCCGCGCTAGAAACTGCTATTGCAGTTTCGTAAAAGGAGGCCCAAGTGTGCTTTTAAAAGAATAACATTGTGTGGATAGGCACAATGGCGCAAAAAAAACTTATGCAAACTTACCAGTACAAAAAAGGGACTTGAATATAAAAGTAAGCCAACAGCAAAGAACACCGGAAGAGGACCTTGCCAGAAATTAAAAAGGAATCCCATTTCAATGGAAAAACTCAAACATATATAGCAAACTGTAATAAGTATCTATCTAATCCAGTCTTCGATTTATATACTGGGTCATCTCCCAACGGAGTTCAAGACCAGAGAAATAAGAACAAAGGGCATAAGAGGAAATACGATAAGTATTGCAGAGCTATCAGTTCGTTAAATCTTTAGGTATACTGTGTATTGTGTAAAAATAAAGTTTTTAGGACTTTACAAAATTGTTGTAACTGACCAATCAATCTGACAGAGTCAGGAAGTCCGTTCCAAGTTTCTACCAGTTTGTAAGCGAAAGATTGACTAAGTTTCCCGGCCGATTTAATTCCTTTAAAGGAAGGGAACAGTAGTTTATATCTTTGTGTATTCCTCGACTAGCAAGATCTAAGGGTATTCCAATATAAAAGGACCAGAGGGCTGAATGTTCAGTAAAGAAGCTTAAAAATGACACATGCACATTTAAGTATCTGTGAAAAAACTATAAAGAACATCTTACCTGGACTTCAGAAAAAAAAAAAACAACTCAAAACTCACTTATTCCACGGACAGAATCTCTAACACTCCCACTCGCTTCTTCTACTCCCTTCAATACACATGAACCTCCACCTTCCCCTCCTAATGTACCCTCCAAACCAATTAACTTCAATGACCGGTATTTTTCCCTGTAAAAAAAACAACAAAAAACTACCCTCCTATTGTACACTCTTGTATATTCCTATTGTACTCCATTTTATATTCTGTCAACTTCATTGACCTGTACACTCCAAAAATTGTTAATTCCAATGTTATCTTCGTTTGTAATCTTATTAATTGTTGTGAACCGCCTAGAATTCTCTGGGTATGGGGGTATACAAAATAAAGTTATTATTATTATTATTATTATTAAATCTAAATGAACAGAGATAATGTCTAAACCAGTAATAACGGAGTGTTAAAAGTAAAGCGAGAAGTAAAAAAAAAAGGTGTCAGATGCTCCACAGTCAATGCAGCAATTAAAAAGTGAAGCAAATACAGGTATGAGAAGAAATACTGTGTTTGCTTCACTTTTTAACTGCTGCGTTGATTGTTGAGCATCTGATACTTTTTTTACTTCTCACTTTATATGTAGCATGCCATTATTACTAGTTTAGTCATCATCGCTATTCATTTAGATTTAGAGGATCTAAAATTTCTTCCCAAAGGCTTGGTTTCTTTTTCAGTCACTAGCCCCCCCCCTCTTTTACAAAGGTGTGTTAAGCTTTTTTAACGCGCGCTAAACACTAACACGTGCATGTTATCTTATGGATGCATTGGTGGTTAGTGCAAGCGTTGTTTTAGCGTGCGCTAAATCCATGCTACAACGCTTAGCGCGCCATTGTAAAAGAAGGCCTTGATATGTTTTCTTTGAGCCAGATCGGCTAAAAAGACTGATATTAGATAGGGAAGTCAAATAGTATAATCAAGCGAAGATTATATTGTTAAGATTGCCTTAAAATCGGATTAGGTCAAGTTAAATCAGGTTTGATTATCTTTGGATGTTGTTGGAAATTTAATTCTTTGCTTCTCTTCTCCTCTTATGATGTGGACTAAAATACAGAAACATAGAAACATGAGGCAAATAAAGGCCACCCAGTCTGCCCATCCACAGCATCCACTATCTTCTCCTCTCCCTAAGAGATCTACATGTCTGTTCCATGCTCTCTTGAATTCAGACAAACTTTGTCTCTACTTCCTGGGAGATAATCCCATGTCATTTTTTTAGTGTCTATATCAACCGCGGGAAACCATCTCTATGTCATTCTTTAAGGAGAGAAGGAAGAACCAGAGTATGAATGGGCACGGCCACTGACCCTCAAGCCTTGCATTGAAGAATGCTGGTGTAGAAGGACTGCAGTTGATATAGACACTAAAAAAATGACATGGGATTGTTTCCCGCGGTTATCAGCGGGGACCGGAACGGTGATGAATTTTATCACCGTCTCATTCTCTATTCCATGCATCTACCACCCTTTCTGTAAAATAGTGTTTCCTTAGATTACTCCTGTGCCTATCACTCTTAACCTCATTCTATGCCCTCTCACTCTGGAGTCTCCTTTCAATTGAAAGAGACTCGCCTCATGCGTATTTACGCCACATAGGTATTTAAACTTCTCTAGGATATCTCCCTTCTCCCACCTTTCCTCCAAAGTATACAGTACATATTGAGATCTGTCCTCATACACCTAATGATGTAGACCACTGACCATTTTAGTTGCCTTCCTCTGGACCGATTCCATCTTGTTTACATCTTTTTGAAAATGCGGTCTCCAGAATTGTACACAAAATTCTAAATGAGGTCTCACCAAAGTTCTTATATAGGACATCAGTAACTCCTTTTTCCAACTGGCCATTTATCTCCCTATGCCCTTAAGCATCCTTCTAACTTTTGTTGCTGCCTTTTCAATTATCTGATGGTTTTATTGGGCACATAACTGGACTTTTTATAAACAGGGTTCTAATACCTGCCTTGATGTAAAGAACTTGAGCCTACAGTGATTTAATAATATGAATATATATATATATTAATTGTGCAGTACTTACATAAATAAAGTACAAATTGATAAAAGAGATTAAAATATTGGTTCAGTATTACTTAACTCTATTATGACCTTTTACTAAAGGCCTACACTGTGCATATAAATCCTGTTTTTCTGTTTTTGATGCAAAGTCAGTAACTATGTGATATGATCTAATAAATTGATTTTGGTCTCAGAGTTACAGTGGTACAATTAATATATAGTTATACTTAAATGGAACTATAGGAGTATTTGTGATCATTACTAATTGTCAGGTGTTGTTTTGCTTATTTTGCCCCCTTCACCCTGAACTGCTTACCATATATAAAGGAACAGTGCTGATGTTGCATGTTTTTGAGTCATGTAATGATTATGAGGAAAGGCAGGAGAGGGGTAAATGTTCTTGAGTCGAGTCTCTTTCATTTGAAAGGAAGCTCTGGAATGAGAGGGCATAGGATGAAGTTAAGAGGTGATAGGCTCAGGAGTAATCGAAGGAAATGCATTTTTACAGAAAGGGTGGTAGATGAATAGAACAGTCTCCCGGAAGAGGTGGTGGAGACAGAGACTGTCTGAATTCAGGAAAGCCTGGGATAGGCACATGGGATCTCTTAGAGAGGGGAAGAGATAATGGTTACTGTGGATGGGCAGACTGGATGGGCCATTTGGTCTTTATCTGCCATCATGTTTCTATGTGTTTTGCAATAGTTCCCCTTTTTGGGGTATATCAAGAAGGTCCCAATCTAGGTCTGTCTGCTTTTGACTACTAGGAAGGCAGACAGACTTTGGCCATAATTGGATAAATAAATAATTAAAATATATAAATGTTTTAAACGCTTACACTCTTGCTTGATTTCTGAGTTTGTCACAGTTGAGGAATGTCCCTGCTCTAGTATACTTTATATCAGGGGTGCCCACACTTTTTTAAATGCGAGCTACTTTTAAAATGACCAAGTCAAAATGATCTACCAACAATAAAATTTGTAGAAAACACAAAGCACACTGTACGCAGAGAAAATGTTAATTATCATTTATTTTCCGGGGGGTTTTCAAAGAGGTCAAGGCAGATGACTCTACGCAATGTCACCTCAGTAACAACCATACAAAAATAGACAAATATACCCCCTCCCTTTTTACTAAACCGCAATAGCAGTTTTTAACGCAGGGAGCTGCACTGAATGCCCCGCGCTGCTCTCGACGCTCATAGGCTCCCTGCGCTACAAAACGCTATTGTGGTTTAGTAGAAGGGGGCCATAGTGCAAAATATAGACAGCAGATATAAATTCTCAAAACAGACACATTTTGATCACTAAATTGAAAATAAAATAATTTTTCCTACCTTTGTTGTCTGGTGATTTCATGAGTCTCTGGTTGCACTTTCTTCTTCTGACTGTGCATCCAATATTTCTTCCCTTCTTTCAGCCTACTGTATGCTTCCTCTCTTTCAGACCTCATTCCCTCCCCCAACCTTTTCTACCTCTCTTCCTGCCCCTTCTTTCTTTCTGTCTGTCTTTCTGTCTCCCTTCCCCCCTTTCTTTCTTTCTGTTTCCCTTCTTTCTTTCTGTCTCCATGCCTGCCCCTTTCTTTCTTTCTTTCTTTCTTTCTTTCTTTCTGTCTCCCTGTCCCCCCTTTCTTTCTTTTTTTTATATCATATTTATTAAAGAGTCAACAAGAGAAACAGCCATGATGCAATATACAAGCAGGCACATAATGGTAGTCAAAGGAAGAGTATATCAACCAACACTAAGAAACAGGAAACAGTAACAAACTACAGGACCATCCATGAGCAAGGACAGCCTGTCACCACTGTCGGCTCCAAAATATTTTTTGTTATGCGGAAGAGTCGCTCTTCCCCCTTTCTTTCTTTATTTCTGTTTCCCTTCTTTCTCTCTGTCTTCCTGCCTGCCCCTTTCTTTTTCTCTCCCTGCCCTCCCCAAGCCACTGCCGCAGCCTTCGGGGAACAGGCCCCCATGCCACCGCCACCCCAAGCTCTTCCTGCTTCCCCACACAGAAGCATCAGGCCGACCAGCATTCCTCTCCCTGACGTCAATTCTGACGTTGGAGAGGAAGTTCCGGGCCAGCCAGGCAGCGATTGGCTGGCCCGGAACTTCCTTTCAGACATCAGAATTGACGTTGGGGAGAGGAAGTCTGATCGGCCCGGAGCTTCTGCAGAGAGAACATGAAAGCAATGCGAGTAAATCACGCGATCAATTCGCATTGCATTCGCGATTGACCTTTTGGATACCCCTGGTTTATATAGTGAATAATATCTCTCTTTCCTGTTTGAGAGATCACTTTCCCAGTAATTGTCACTTCACTACTATGCTAGAATTCACTTTCCCACTGAAGACTGCAGTCTTTTCCTAGGTTCAGAATCCAGTACAGGTTCTGCAAAAAAAAAAAATCCCATGTTTCTATACGTCATTTAGAATATTGTGCACAATTCTGGAGGCTGCACCTTCAAAAAGATATAAAAAGGATGGAGTCGGTCCAGAGGAAGGATACTAAAACAGTATGTGGTCTTCATTATAAGGTGTATGAGGACAGACTTAAAGATCTCAATCTGTATACTTTGGAGGAAAGGCGGGAGAGGGGAGATATGATAGAGTTGTTTAAATACCTATATAATATAAATGTGCATGAGTCGAGTCTCTTTCATTTGAAAGGAAAAATTGCAATGAGAGGGCATAGGATGAAGTTAAGAGGTGATAGGCTCCAGAGTAATCTAAGGAAATACTTTTTTACAGAAAGGGTGGTAGATGCATGGAACAGTCTCCCGGAAGAGGTGGTAGAGACAGAGATTGTGTCTGAATTCAAGAAAGCGTGGGATAGGTACATGGGATCTTAGAGAGAGGAAGAGATAATGGTTACTGCGGATGGGCAGATTTGATGGGCCATTTGGCCTTTATCTGCCATCGTGTTTCTATGTTTCTATCTCCAGGGTTCCTATGCAGTTAATATAAATGTGTATATGCCTGAACCTTTTAGTTTAGAAAATAATGAAAATCAGAACAATGCCAGTCTCTGAATATGTGAATCAGACTGAAAACTAAGGGCTCCTTTTACTAAGATGTGCTAAGCATTTTAGCGAGCGCTAATCACGCGCTAAACGCTAACATGTGTATGTTAGTCTATGGACGCGTTAGCGTTTAGCACGTGCGTAGATTTAGCATGCGCTAAAACACTTAGATCACCTTAGTAAAACAGGGAATAAGTCATAGATACCTCTTCACATAATTGGACTGGTGAACCACACTGCAAGCCAGAGTTTATAGAGCTTTTCAGCTCTTCTCCTTGATCCAGGTACCAAATGCTGTGAAAATTTAGCATCTGAAAAAAAAAAAATAATAATAATCACTGGCATTTTCTCTCACAGCTACACTCATTAATCGGCATCTCATGCTGCAGACAGAGTGACACTTGTTCCAAACTGTGACTAAATCACAGCCAGAAAAGTCTTTGCTCAACAGGAAATATTTTTTTATTAGCTCATTTACAAATCTGGATTCATGTTGAACTTGGTAGGGTAATGGTGCACGTACCCTGTGAAATGTTCTCTGTGTTAACACTATAGCAGTTAGGTTTTATGCGGGGGTGGGGACTTAGGTCTGGCTTCCCAGCCTAGCGATATAACGTTTTATTTAGCAGCTTCTGAACTTCCAACATTTTTAACAAGCACTCCGTGCAAATAGCACCACCTGTTTTGATGGCAGTGAGCATGGCCTGATATCATTTCATCTTCCTCCCTCATGTTAACAAATAAAGCAGTAGAGAAGGATCCAGCTCTCCCCACAGCCTTTTTCGCCTCTGGCCACGTTTAGAGCTTGCTGTCTATACAACATATTTGGCAAATTGGGATCATCTGGCATCCGGTACAAACTGTTCTCTTTTTGTTATTGCTGGGTCAAACCAAGACAGATAAGACATTGCTAATAGGAGAGTTCAAAGGAAGCAGTAGTTAAAGAATTTTGAATTGATCACAGTTTTCGAGGATATATAGGAGCACAAAATATTTAAAAAAAAAAACTATTCAAAGCTAAGACCATCCCTGTGCTTCAATTTCATATGTATTTATTGAAAAAAATTAATATATATAAACAAAAGGAACCAAACGTAAGTACTCAGAGCCCGAAAGGATGGAGTCGGTCCAGAGGAAAGTTATTAAAATGGTTGGTGATCTTCAACATGAAAAGAAGACCAGGAGAAAAACTCCACAATCCAAATCATACAAACCAACACAGTGGAGAAGATGTAGGCCCCTGAGGCAGGCCATAGGCTGAAACAGGTGCATGTCGAGCCATCGCACATGATTTTATGATTTGTTGAATAAAATTGCACACCAACATCTTCTCCACTGTTTAGTTTGTTTGATCTTCAACATAAAACATATGAAGAAAACTTAGAGATCTCAATATGTATACAGTACTCCCCCGAAATTCACAGGGGTTCCATTCCAGGAACCCCCGCAAATTTTGAAAATCCGCAAATGCGTTTTTTTTTTTTGCCTGTCAAAAGGCAGGGGAGGCAGGAGAAGGCAGCTGGAGCGCCAGCGGGTGAAGAAAATCACTCGCGGTCTGCTCCGACCGCCTCTTCCTGTAGTAAAGTCGGGCTACATCAATCAGGAGCTGCTTTGACATGCAGCTCCTGATTGGTGTAGACCGACTTTTCTACAGGAAGAGGCGGTCGGAGCAGACCGCGAATGAGCGAGTCCGCGATTCGCGAACTGCGAATTCACTTTGGAGGAAAGGCAAGATAGGAGCAATATGGCAGAGATGTTTAAATTTCTGCCTCCACACCCAAGGTTCATTCTCTCTTTCCAGCCCGCCCTGTCCTTTCCGCTACAATAGGTCCATTATCTATCTATCTATCTCCATTACATATGTATAACATTCTGTATAGCATGAAAGATATCTCCTATGACACCGATTTGAGGCTGATATCTATGGGCCCCTTTTATCAGGGTTTTTTTTTATCACTGGCCACTGCAGGAAAAGCTCCAACACTCATAGGAATTCTATGAGTGTCGGAGTTTTTACCGCAGCGGCCAGTGATAAAAAAACAGAATACCCTAATGTGGCTTGATAAAAGGGGGCCTAAATTTTCCAGATCTTCTCTTTGCGTCAGATGTATGATGTGCATTAAATCAGGCATTTGTAAGATCAAGAAGCGCACTAATGCATTTTAGTAGGCAGAACCATCAGGCTATCACCTCTCTTAAGGTTAAACAGCAGTGCACTTTGTCATTTTACGCGTTACCCCCTGGCTCTCTGTGGCTCTGAATTTCTGAAAAGAGAAGAACACTCACATAACATATTAATGCATTGTTTTTCCACCTTTCAAATGTGGTAATGAGAAGCTTGCACGTGGCAAGCTGCATAATTTAATTACTTTGTTTGATTTGATGAGTTCCAAAAGAACGAAAGCATCGCACTTTTGTGGAGGTGGAAAAGAGTGAATGACAAGTCAAGGCAGAGTGCGCTTGAAGAAGGAAGCAGTGTAGGGTGTCTGAATTCAAAATCTGGGAGGGGGACTTTGAGAGCAAGTTAGAACAGAGATTTTCAGCTCCAAGGGCTATTCTACAAATGAAACAATAAGTTCCGAGACACGTTTTAATATTATTGTCTCTCAGCAATCAATATGTACTTTCTTGATTTCATTCCTGGAGAATACAATAACTTCCTGCTGCTGAAAGGAGTGCCCTTGTATCAGGCCAGAAAGAAAATTAAGCCATAATTCTCTCTCTTTTTAGTTTAATCACAGGCAGCGGAATGAGTCAAATGGTTCTGCCTACTAAAATGCATTAGTGCGCTTCTTGATCTGCACTTTTCAAGGGAGCTGGTCTATTTATGTCTGCTTTCATCTTTTAGATAATTACATTTTTGACCCTTATGTCATAGTATTTTATTCACCGCCAGTCAAAATCTGCCACTCCTGTATATTTAATTTCATACTTTGAGTCCTCTATCATCACGTGTTAAAAAAAAATTTTTTTTTAAGTAAAAGCAATTCTTTTTTTTTTTTTATTATTTTCAGTTTCATTTCTCATATTGTATATATTCTCTCTCACTGTACTCCCCACCCTCTCCACTACTCCAGGTCCAAAATGTAACGCCAATAATCAAAAAACACCTGAAATGTCTTGTGTGTTTCAAAAAATTGGCAAGATAAATGGTTGCAAAATCGGCATCGAGAGACGATATCACTGTTCGCTGGTAAACATCGCCATGCATCGAAAATGCGCCATAAAACAATGTCTGCAGTGCAAAGAGAATGTCAGCTATGATGTCAACGTGTTACTGCGGTAGCAAAACAATGTTCCAATGATGTGCTGAATGTGTATCTAATATAATAAAGAGCTAGCCGCACATGCGCACTCCTATTTGCATGTTCCATGCATGTAGGTCTGTGGCCGAAGGAGTGCGCATGCACGCTAATACTTCACCAGACGATCGCCTCCACAAGCCGGACCGCAGCCAGACGACGATCTCCGTTCCTCCTTTGCCGCCCACCCCCTTCTCTTCCCGCGGACCCGAATGGCAGCGTGTGCATCAGTCTCCACACGCTGCTTCGGGCCCTTCTACTGCCCTGATTTGCTCTGCCGCGTCTCTGATGATGTCATCAGGGACGTGCAAGAGTAAATCAAGGCAGTAGAAGGACCCGAAGCAGCGTGTGGAGACTGATGCAAGCGCTGCTGGAATCACCACCTTTGTAGTCCGGACCACGGGAAGGGAAAGGGGGGGGGGTAGAGGAAACGCTAATGCTGCTGCACAGGGAACTGGTGGGGGGAGGGAAATGGAGGGGGAGGGAATGCTGCTTTGCACAGACAGACAGAGAGAGGAAGAGAAACACAAAGAAAATAAGAAAGACACAGGGGCAGGTGCACAGGGAACTGGTGTGGGGGGAGGGAAATGGAGGAGAATGGAATGCTGCTTTGGACTGACAGACAGAGGGAGGAAGGGAGACAGAAAGAAAAGAAGAAAGACACAGGGGCAGGGAGATACACAGAAAGACAGACAGGCAAAGGGAGCCAGGGACAGAGACAGACAGAAAGGACAGCGGGAGCCGCGTCAGGAGGGGTGCGGGATCCGGCAGTGGGAACTTTTCCAATGGGTGCAACTGGGCGGCTGTCGGGAACCTCTGATCAGGGGCAGAGCAAGGTAAGAGTATCATAGGGATAAGAAGGAGGAGGGGGATAAAAAAGGAAGGAATGCCTACTGCTGGACAGGGGGAGAAGGAAAGAGATGCTGATGGACAGGGGAGGTGAAGAAAAAGGAACGGAGGACTAATGTTGGACGGGGGAGAAAGAAAGAGGTGCTGCTGGACAGGGGGGAGGTAAAACAAAGGGAGAAGGGCTGCTGCTGCATAAGGAGAGCAGTGAAGGGGTAGTGGTGGACACAGTGGAGGGAAAAGGAAGGGAAAATGGACAGGGGGAGCAGGCAAGGGGTGGTGATGGACAGCCAAGGAAAAAGAAAGGCAGAAAGAAAGAAAGCGGCTAAGGAGAGAGAGAGAAAGAAAGACAGACACACACACATATGTTCTAGCACCCGTTAATGTAACGGGCTTAAAGACTAGTACAGTATAAAGCTCATGAAATCATGATAGGTTTGTAAGTTTAGCCATATTAATGTACAAAATAACTAGAAAACATATAAGCATATATAGCTGACCAGATATCTTCAGGTTTCAGGTAAAAACAAATGCATAATTGTGTCTGAAATACAGTATGTTTTAAGATATATGAAGAAAAAATGGTAAAATTAGAGGGCATAATTTGAGGTTACAGGGAGGAAGACTTAGGAGCAATGTTAGGAAATTCTTCTTCACGGATAGGGTGGTAGATGCTTGGAATGCCCTCCCGAGGGAAGTGGTGGAGAGCAAAATGGTGATGGAATTCCAAAAAGCGTGGGATAAAAATAGAGGATCTCTAATTAGAAAATGAAGGCTGTAAATTAAAGAACTAAGGCCGGTATTGGACAGACCTGCACGGTCTGTGTCCCATATATGGTGATTCGGTGTAGGATGGGCTGGGCATCAATGGGAACTCCACTAACTTGGAACATGAGGATGTTACTGGCCAGACTTTACGGTAGATATCCTGCAAACAATGGGATGGTTGGATAGGCTGGAGTGAGCTTGGACGGCAACTTCAGCATTTGGAACCTGGGACAATACCAGACTTTACGGTCTACGGCCCAGAAATATCAAAGAAGAGACAAGTTAGCTACATCATCCCTCACTTCGCCCTGAATCACAGCATCAAGGACTCCCGCAGAATCCAACTCTTCGCCTACCCTTCCCTTAAACTTTGCCACTCTAAAAAATTCCTCGACAAAATCCTCGCCTTCCAAGCCACTAAGCTAAACCCATGGTTATCCCAAATGGCCCTCAAGGCCCCCAACTACCTCGGCTTTAGAAAACTACTCAAAACCCGCCTCTTCCAAAACCAGGATCCTAACGCCCCTTCTATCTAAACGACCCCTCTCCCCTCTACATCCTTCCCTCACCCCCCCTGGCAACTTTGATCAATTTGATATTGAACCACTTGTAACCCCGCTCAATTGATGTAAACCACTTGTAACCTTGTTTAATTGATGTGAACCGCCTAGAACTCTTCCGGTATGGCGGTATACAAAAATTAAGTTATTATTATTATTATGATCATGTATTTTTTAATGGGCATAACTTATGGGCAGACTGGATGGACTGTTAAGGTCTTTATCAGCAGTCATTTACTATGTTATTATAATTCATGCAATGGTGGCAAAGACTGAATGGATCAGTTTGACCAATTTTGCATTTTTACGTGTATATGAGCTTCCCAGATGGCACAAGTGCGTGTGTGGTGTGTGTTTGTGTGTATTTAGCACCATTACCCTCCTTTTCCTAATCCTTCTGAAGGAAATAAAAAAATATATGGCTGTTCTGATTAATTTTTCATGTGAAAACATATTGATGAATTTAGCTTTGTGAAAGGTTAGAGCTGAAATGAGGTGTGATTGGAAGGGAAAGGCAAGCACCCCACTGAGTAGCAGATTGACTCTGATCTTTCACAATCCGCGTGAGACTTTCTCTCTTCTTCTATGGATGAAAGAGCTCATTATCTCAAAGATAATTACCCAGATGCCACACCAGTGAGGTCACACTGAACAGGGCTGCAGTTTCCCAGCTGACACTACCATTAATTAGCGGTTAAAGCTTCAAGGAAACGGCCCTAAACAGAGCCACATGAAGACGAATGCCTTTTCTCTGTCAATCAAAGGCTCTAACCCTCTTGCTAACCTTGACTTGCTTGGTTACTATGAGGACTGGCATCCTTTGTCGAGAAGTACCATTCAGCATTCCTTTGCATGTGATTTGCAATCAGCCAAGCAACTCAGGACTCTGCCTGAGTGCTTTAGAGCTGTTTTCAAGAACTAGAGGACTAAGTTACAAGCGACTTCTGCAGTTTCAAACATTTCTAAATCACATGCGGCATATCTTAAAATTAACTCACCGTAATATCCCACAACAGTTGGACCACCATTAGCTGTTCGGGTAGGGAGAGAGTACTTAAGGGAAGTGGAACAAGGCCACGGCCATTTTGAATTAAATTCAGTGGTTGGTTACAGCGGTGGTGAGCTTAGCAAATGTATGTTGAAGAGGATAGTTGGCATTCTTATGATATAGTCACCTTTGAGAATGTGTCCTCTCACTATTGGATATTATGGTGAGTTAATTTTAAGATATTACTACAATTATGTCACATGTGATTTAGAAATGTTTTTTATTAGGGATATGAGCCTTGAAAAAAAACCCTTAGGGTGAAACATGTTGGCGGTAAAATCCCTGAAAGCAGGACCACAATTTTAAGCTAAGTATTTTAACCATATATACAAAAAAGGTGGTAAAAATTAAAAAAATTATACTTATAAGCTTTAAGATCCAGTGAGGAAGTAGTACATAAAGCCTGGTACAATGAATATACTTGAGTCCTAGGTGGTATTTCTGAGGATCTATAAATAAATAAAATTCGATGTGAAAAGTGATTGGAGGTGTTCTAAAAATTTTACACGTTTCGTTTTATAACTCTGTATCAAATACTCTCACAGAAGACCTTCATTATAATCATAGTGCTGTTTGGAGAATTTATTGTGTATACAAACTTTTAACCCATTCTGAACTCTTCGGCAGAGGACGGGATATAAATCAAATAAATAAATAAAATGACACTGTGGGAAAATACAAGTGCAAAAAAAAATCCCTCCACTTGTAGGGCTGAGTCCCACTCCAACGGAAGAAAAGCCTCAGGTCTTATTGGTGGAGCCCAATGCTCAAACCACCTCCGCCCACATCATCGGCAAAACACTTCCGCTGGAAGTGACTATTGGCCCGATTCACTAACCTGCCCGATCGTGACCGGATCAGGATCGGATCGGAGGATGATCAGCCACCAGGTAGTGAATCGGATCAGGGGGAAATCGGGTCGCAAACACGATCGGTTTGCTTAGTGGATCTAGTCCTAAGTGCCACCGCAGTTATCTTTTAGGGACTAAGATTCTAAACAACAAAAACACTGTGTTAAAGGAGTCCTGTGATTAGCCAACGTTTTGCGGAGTCACGCCGTTTCTTCAGGGCTTATGGACTTCCAATCTCTTCACACAGTTTGTGCTTTTGTTCTCACAAACTCATCGGTGTCCTTGGACGTGACCTTGGACTATAAGTCACTTCAAGCAAATCTGGGGCCTAGCACCTTCCTACCTGCAAACACACTTTACTCTACACAACCCCACACGAACAGCCAGAAACAAAAATATCTTCGCCCGTCCTAAAATTACTGGTTGCAAATACAAATCCTACCTTGACAGAACCTTCATGTTCCAAGCTAACAGACAACAATCCTGGTTGGGAAACTACATAAATAAAACCAGACAGACCTACAACGCATTCAGAAAATCTATCAAAACCACTCTGTTTGACAAATTCATCACCTAAACAGACCAATCCACACTCTCTACGCTTTTTCCCCCTTCAAACCCTAAGCAATCTTCAGGCAATTCCTACCCCTCTCACTTTCCCCCCACCCCCTTTCACCCCCTCTTACTTTCCCTCCCCTACAACCCTTTTCTTTTGTAACATTCCCCTCATGCATTTGTAATTCGCTGAATGTCCAGCCTTCTTTCAATGTGAACCGCCTAGAAGTCGACTGACTATGGCGGTATAGAAAAATAAAGTTATTATTATTCCTCCTTCTACCTTGCAACACCATTCCTTCACCAATACCAGTTTCTCTCTTCTTGTTTTGTACCATCTCTCAATCTTCTGTAGCATCCTTGTCCTGTACTAAATTGTCTCTCCTTAAACTGAACTGTAAGTTGGCTTGAACCTATTTAGGCATAGTGTGACTCATACATCCCAGATTGGATTCGATTTTGCTGCTCCCTTGGTTATGCCAAACTGCCTCCTCCCCCCCAAATACTGACTCCACCCATGTTCTTCCTATCTGTGGTCCCAGAGGTGATGTCAGAAGCTGTACAACTGAAATTCAAACTTTTGCATGGCACCACCATTGCACTGCACACAAACTGCTGTTTCTTCTTATTTGTGCTCCCATCTTGCTCCTTTGGGTTTTTTAAGTGGCCCAACTGCTGCTCTGTCTTAGGTGCATTCTTAAAGGAACAAAAAACATGACATTTTTTCAGTGGTGGCCCCACAACTTTGGAATATCCTCCTAGCTCCCGTAAGGGAGGAGAACAACCTTGACCGTTTCAAGGGCCTACTTAAGAGCCATCTACTCAAAGAAGCTTTCAATATTTGATTTTTCATTCTTATCATTCTTCATATTCCTCGTTCCCTTTCCTCTTGTTTGTTCCATATTTGGCTTTCTTTTCTATATAACTTGTTGTTCCAACCCAGCTTCCTTGTCGTTCCATGTTTGTCTGTCATAGTTGTCAACTGTTAGTACGCCATTTATTTCAGGTTGTTTCTTTTAATTCTTTTAATTGTCTTGTTATTGGTGTTGCTTTTATTTTGTCATGTTTTTGTTTCCTCTATTATATTTTAATTTGTATCTCACTTAGAAATTGGATAAGCGACTGAATCAGATTTTAATAAAAACTTGAAACTTCTTTCATAACTTTCCTCTTTTTGGATATAAGAACATAAGAATTGCCGCTGCTGGATCAGACCAGTGGTCCATCATGCCCAGCAGTCCGCTCATGCGGCGGCCCTCTGGTCTAAGACCAGCGCCATAGCCGAGACTAGCCCTATCAGCATGTGTCCTTGTTCAGCAGGAACTTGTCTAACTTTGTCTTGAATCCCTGGAGGGTGTTTTCCTATTATGCACTTGTTCTTGTGCAGAAATAAAACAAACAAAATTCACAAACTCTATCTCACTTCAGGACCTGTTTCAATCCCTAGCCCAAGGAACAATAGTGCAGCACAAGTTAGACTAGTGCAGTGAAGGTTCTATGGCAGCCTTAAATTCCTGCTGCTCACCTTTAATTTATTAGTGGTTTTAAACACTAACTCCCATAAATTTAGGCTTTCTAAATATATTTTTCTCTTTACTTCTTCCTTCCCTCCGTTTAATAATAGGAGCTATCAGGGCTCCTTCTACTAAGCCGCGTTAGGGCTTTAACGCATGGCATAGCGCTCGCTACATTGCGGTGCGCGCTAGACCTTAACGCCAGCATTGAGCTGGCGTTAGTTCTAGAAGCGTAGCGCGCGGTAATTTCCTGCGTGCGCTTAAAACGCTAGTGCACCCTAGTAAGAGGAGCTCTTACTTTATCTCTGATGCTCCAATTTCTTTGGTTAACAGAAATTAATTTAAAAAAAAAAAAAAATACTTTACCCTTGCTCAAGCCTTCACTGAAATGTACTCAGCAAAGCTTTCCCAAACTAATTCAGCTCTTTTACCCTTCTTCATGCTCTTACAACAAATAACATTGAATTGGAAAAATTGTTCTAGACTAAATTACAGCTTCTGGTGGAACTCAGTGTGTCATCTGTACAAAATGGAACGTTTACTTGCAATACAAAATGCTCATTTTAACAGATTTAAAGATGTGTGGAGGCCAATAATAAATTATCATAATGATTAATGTTATTTTATTATTCTTTTTCCTTATATGATAATTGAAAGAATGGGGGGATGGGGGGATGGGGGATGGGTGGGTTATGATAATTCAATATATATGTGCATAATTTAACTGATTAATATACATAGGAATTATATTATTCATGTATAGATATGAGATGGGGGTGGGATATAAATATTTTAGTTATATATTGTTATGGAATTATCAAGTGATAATGTAATATGTTGTGTTCATATTTTAATGTACACTTGGGCCCTGATTCTCAAAAAGTGCGTCCCGATTTTAGGCAGCTGTAGGCGTCTTACAGCTGTCTAATCAGCCAATCGGGATGCACGTTTAAAAAAAAAAAATGCTCCCCAGGCAGGCCTGAAGGCACCTCCGGGAGCCTAGGGAGACCCGCAAGACGCCTAAGCTCGCCTAAGGGCCTTAGGCGAACCTAGGTGGCCCTACGCGTCTCCCTAGTAGAGGAAGAAACCTTAAAAATGTAGGCCAGCAAAATGCTGGTCTACATTGTAAGTAGACGCAGCTGCTATACTTATCGCGGCAAGGGATCTCTCTGCCGCTATAAGTATAGCGGGCCGCGGCCTGTCCGATCGGATGCCCCCCCCCCGACAATACCGACCGCCTCCCCCCCCCCGACATTACCGATCTCCCTCCCACCCCGACACTACCGATGCTGGCAGGAGAGTGCCCAATCCCTCCTGCCCGAAGACAGCGCACCCCCCTCCTGCCCGAAGACGGCGCACCCCTCCTGCCCGAAGACTGCACACCACCCCCCCGGCGCTAACAACCCCCAAAGTAACCTGTTCTTCGGGCCAGACGGTTCTTTCCCGTCTAGCCGGTAAGCCCGCCTCGTCGAAATGAGGCGGGCTCGCCCCTTCCCGGCCCATCCCACCGAAGCCTAAGGCCTGATTGGCCCAGGCTCTAGAAGCCTGGACCAATCAGGCCTTAGGCATAGCGGGTCCGCCCATCCCCACTTGGCCAATCAGACCTTAGACTTAGTGGGGATGGGCGGACCCGCTATGCCTAAGGCCTGATTGGTCCAGGCTTCTAGAGCCTGGGCCAATCAGGCCTTAGGCTTCGGTGGGATGGGCCGGGAAGGGGCGAGCCCGCCTCATTTCGACGAGGCGGGCTTACCGGCTAGACGGGAAAGAACCGTCTGGCCCGAAGAACAGGTTACTTTGGGGGTTGTTAGCGCCGGGGGGGGTGGTGTGCAGTCTTCGGGCAGGAGGGGTGCGCCGTCTTCGGGCAGGAGGGGTGCGCCGTCTTCGGGCAGGAGGGGGGTGCGCTGTCTTCGGGCAGGAGGGATTGGGCACTCTCCTGCCAGCATCGGTAGTGTCGGGGTGGGAGGGAGATCGGTAATGTCGGGGGGGGGGGGGCATCCGATCGGACAGGCCGCGGCCCGCTATACTTATAGCGGCAGAGAGATCCCTTGCCGCGATAAGTGTAGCGGGCCGTGTCTAATCTAACCCGATTCTCTAACCCGCGTCTGTAACATGGACGCCGGTTACAGAATCGGGGTTTAGTTTAGGCCGATTCTGAATAGGACGCCTCTCCCGGGCGTCCTATACAGAATCAGGGCCTATCGCCTTCAATATAGGCGGCCTGCCTGGGGAGCATTTTTTTTTTAAAAAAACGTGCATCCCGATTGGCTGATTAGACAGCTGTAGGACGCCTACAGCTGCCTAAAATCGGGACGCACTTTTAGAGAATCTGGGCCTTGATGTATATGTTACAATGAATAAAGATTTTGAAAAAAAAAAAAAACTTTCTTTTTCACAAAACGTTTCTTTTAATATTAGAGTAATTGCTTTACAGTTCCTCAAAATACTCCATTTAAGTAGTGTCAGCAAATTTTAACACATTTTTCCAACAAAAGAATTCCCCCTTGTGCTTCACACAAGTAATACAGGTTCTGTTACTCTCTAGTCCTGTCTCTAACTGACTCTGGAAACCGTCTGGAATTTTAACATGCACTCCCTTACACGCAAACAAACATTCTTACTTCATTTATACACCTTTCAAACATCAAACTGCTTTTACAAATAACCCTGTATTAAAACTAAAAGTCGCCTTAATATTAAAAATTTACATTTTATCTGCAATACTTTAAAATCAATTGGGCAGTCATGCTGTTTTTCTTCTCTCCCTTCTCGTGCTAACTTCAAAAACAGCTGTTTCTCTCTCTCTTCTATCCCCCACCTTTGGAAAGATAAGCCTCCAATCAGAGGCCATGAAATTCGCACCTCTGCACATGCACGTGTATGCTAGCCGTGCACAACACTCTGCACCCTCTGCACTCTCCAGGCTCCGCGGCCTGCAAAAATCACCCTGGCTCCCCACTGCCAGGTCCCTATCACTCCCTGCCGCCACCGCAGTCCTAAAATTAATAGCTTCGCCAATTGGGGATCACCCGAGCTCTCCACGCCTCTCTGGCGTGCTCTTGCACTCATTTGTAGACTCCTTGGGCCTACCTTATATCTTCAGGACCTGGCTGCTACCGGACCAAGTCCCCGCCATCCCTCCAGTGCTAATCCTAGGCCCAATGGCCTTTACACAGGCTCGCAGCCTAATTCTCAGTGCCCCATTACTGGCACACGTTATCGGCATGCCATCCACTACTGCGCATGGGGTGAAGGGAAAGGAAAGAAGAGCCAATGGGGCGAGGGGGGGCTATTCCCTCCCCTCTGTTTCAAACCTCACAGCTTCAGCAAGGTAAGCGCTCGCCATTACAATGGCTGTGATGAAACAGCTACGGTTAAATGGCCATGCTGCGTCGGGCTGGCTGAAACAGCCATGCTGAACTGGCCATAGGGAATTGGCTGTGCTGAATCATCCTTCTGTGCTCCTCCACATGTTTAATTTTAGGTACCCGCTTATCGAATTGTCCCCTTGGTGCTTCTTTATAAATATTCAGCCTTAGAGTTTTACTAAAATTTACACATGGGTCCTGGTATACACATTGAGATCTTTAAGTCTGTCTCCATACGTCTTTATGATAAAGACCACCAACCATTTTAGTAGCCTTCTTCTGGACCTACTCCATCTTATTTTATATCTTTTACAAAGGGACCTGAACAAACTAGAAGAGTGGGCGACAAGATGGCAGATGAAGTTTAATGTAGAGAAATGTAAAGTCTTGCATGTAGGGAAAAGAAACCCGAAGTACAGCTATACGATGGGAGGGCTGGCAATGGGTGAAAGTACTCAAGAAAAGGACTTGGGGGTAATAATGGACAAGACAATGAAGCCGTCGGCACAGTGCGCAGCAGCCTCTAAGAAGGTGAACAGAATGCTAGGTATTATTAAGAAAGGTGTTACAACCAGAACGAAAGAGGTCATCCTGCTGTTGTATCGAATGATGGTGCGCCCGCATCTGGAGTACTGCGTCCAATATATGTCGCCGTACCTTAAGAAGGATATGGCGATACTCGAGAGGGTTCAGAAAAGAGCAACGCGATTGATAAGAGGTATGGAAAACCTTT
Organism: Geotrypetes seraphini; assembly: GCF_902459505.1. Lineage (NCBI taxonomy): Eukaryota > Metazoa > Chordata > Amphibia > Gymnophiona > Dermophiidae > Geotrypetes > Geotrypetes seraphini. The sequence continues at coordinate 169,881,593 of NC_047084.1, read as the reverse complement.
CATATGCTAAAAGATTAGAGAAACTGGGGCTCTTTTCCCTGGAAAAGCGGAGACTCAGAGGGGACATGATAGAGACTTACAAGATCATGAAGGACATAGAGAAAGTGGAGAGGGACAGATTCTTCAAACTTTCAGAAACTACAAAAACGAGAGGGCATGTTGAAAAATTAAGAGGAGACAGATTCAGAACCAATGCTAGGAAGTTCTTCTTCACTCAAAGGGTGGTGGATGCCTGGAATGCACTTCCAGAGGGTGTAATAGGACAGGGTATGGTATCAGGGTTCAAGAAGGGATTGGATGAATTCCTGAAGAAAAAAGGGTTAGAAGGGTATAGATAGATAGAAGAAAAAAGGGATAGAAGGGTATAGATAGAGATCGTTATACAGGTCCTGGACCTGATGGGCCGCCGCGTGAGCGGACTGCTGGGCAGGATGGACCCCCTGGTCTGACCCAGCAAAGGCACTGCTTATGTTCTTATGTGCAGTCTCTGGAATTGTACACAATATTCTAACTGAGGGCTCACCAAAGTCTTATACAGCAGCATCAATACCTCCTTTCTCTTACTGGCCATATCTCTCCCTATGCACCCTAGCATCCTTCTAACTTTCTCCATCGCCTTTTCAACCTTAGGATCATCACATACTATCACACCCAAGTCCCACTCCTCTTTCGTGTGCAAATGTTTTTCACCTGCTAAACTGTACTATGATATTTCCGATTTAATTGGCAGATAGTCACTAAAAGAGCATTCCCACAGAAAGTTGAATTTTCCTGCTCTTAGTAGCAATTTACCCTATCTCATGGAATGGATAATGCATTTTCTCTCTGTAAACTTGTTAATCCTCCTCACAGATAAAGCTAAAATCTGCTGGCAGTTTAAAGATGCAGTGGAAGGCAGTACTTGTCCGCTTTTGACTAGATCCTTCAGCGTCTGCCACTGACACCAGAAAATAAATGGCTTTTACTTAAAACCTGTGCCTCACCAGAACACATGACACTTAAGAAGTTAATAACAGAATATAAAACTGATAAGCAACCTATAAAGTTGTCAGAATTTGAATTAGATTTGAAAGGTTCTGAAGATATGAAAACTTTCTTCTGGCACAGAGTATCATACACCTATCATAATACAGTATACAACTTCATAGATTAACAGATTAATGCACTTTAGTAAAAAAAAACTCCTTAGAGCAGGAGTCAGAAAATTGCAGCTCGCAAGCCACATGCAGATCTTCTCCCATGGCCCATCGGACCTATAAAAGTACCTGGAGGTCCAGCAGGGGTCTTCGTGGCAGGAGGCAGCCCTCTCGCAGCTCCATTCTAAAATGGCTGCTGCAGCCTCTTGTGGCAGCTTGTGGTACTACAGGAAATGCATGAGTAGCCATGAAAGGTCATGCATTGAAGAGGCAGGAGCGAAAAGATCATGCTCCTACCACGAAGGCCCTCGCTGGTACATAGCGGAGAGTGGGGTTGAGGGCCATGCTCCTGCCCTGAAGACCCCCCCCTTCTGCTGAACCCAAGGGGGAATTGTGAAGTTGGCAGGGAAATCAAAGGGTCGGGACCTGGAGAGGGGAGAGATCCTTAGCTATGAGTTGGGAAGGAGGGAGAGAGGGATGAGAGGTGCAGAGACATATGAGGGGTTGGAGGGGAGAAAGAGGGGAGAGAAGCTAGACCTTGGGGAGGGAAGAGAGTGAGAGACCTGGAATATCACAAACCCCTTTCTCTACCGATTACAGCTCTTTGTAAATCTTGGGTCCAACATTTAGGATAAAATGGCTCTTTACTTTAAAATGGTTGCAGTCCCCTGCCTTAGAGTCTACAACATATCTTTGCCAAGACTTTATACTTCTGGACCAAGTCCACCAAAGTTTTCACATCAGACATATTTCAAAATAGAAATTTTGAGCTAAACCATCTTAACCCATATCAACAGGAAAGAAATTTCAGGAGGTCAACAAAGTTCAGTCTAAGTCCTCACCCCCAGTGGCTCCCAAGCTGTAATTGGTCCCCACAGTCAAAGACAGTACTGAGTTGTTACTTAACATGTCTGCATTGTCCTCTACAACCATAGGGGTCAGACACTTCTGCATTGGCCATAATGTCGTCTCGATGACTCTCCACATCGGCAACCACTGTGCCTTTGATTTTCCCTTCCCCATCCAAGGTATCAAGGCTGGCTTATCCACTGGACCAGGAGCAGCACCGACCTCAGGAAGTCACCCATAAAGGGCACCAAAATCACCAGCCATTGATGTCACCGCCAGTGTCTCACCTGGTGCAATGGTTAAGCGTTTCTGCCTCTCCCCTCCCAGCGAATTTGGCATCTCCAATTTCTCTTTTTTCCTACCCCCCCCCCCCTCCCTCCATCACTCTCTTCATCTCCACATGAACAGGGGGACTCAGGCCAACTTCATGGGGTCTCTGAACATAATCTTGCTGCAATCCAGAAGATTTAGACATACTACCTCTGACTCTACCTTTCCTCTTTAGAGCCATAAACAAACACAGGAAAAGAAAACAACGGATATTAGCAGCAACTCAGAATACTGTCACAAGAGCTTTTTTTTTTGAAGGGGTACTGAGAATCGACACCTTTTCCATTGCTTGTCCCCCAAATACTGGTGTCAGGTCAAAAGTGCGCCGGGACAAAGGTGCGCCCAGACAATTGGGCGTAGCACGCGCCGCCGCGCCGCTCTAAATTACTGTTTTTAGTGCTCCGACGGTGGGGCGTGGGGGGAACCCCCCCCCCACTTTACTTAATAGACATCGCGCGTTGGGGGGGTGTGGGGGGTTATAACCCTCCACATTTTACTGAAAACTTCACTTTTTCCCTGTTTTTAGGGAAAAAGTTCAGTTTACAGTAAAATGTGGAGGGTTACAACCCCCCAAACCCCCCATAATGCCGGCGCAATGTCTATTAAGTAAACTGGGGGGGTTCCCCAACAAAACCTCCCATCGGAGCCCCTAAAAACTGTAATTTAGAGCGGCGCACGTGGCGCTCAATTGTCGGCGCGCGCTTTTGTCTTTCGCGCCATTGTCTATGAACTCAAATACTAATTTAAAAAGTTCAGGTTGTGCACACTCAGTGCTGCCTTTTCATGGATTCTTTTGCTGATTGCAGGAGGCTGGGCTAGTGTGGAGTGGGTCTCTCAGTGATCAACCCACTCCTGAAAAATGGCCTGGTATTTGAGTATCGGCACCTTATTTTGCTACAAAAGGTGCACTGCCTGAAGCCATCTTGGCTCCCTCTCCCCTGCCCTTATTGTATGCATAATTTACATGCTAACATTTATATCTGTTCCCAAACAGACATAAATGTCCACCTTAAATGTGATATCTACAGGATCTGTACTAGTAATGTGCGGCGGCAGCAAAAAGGGCAAACAGAATGCTAGGAATGATAAAGAAGGGGATCACGAACAGATCGGAGAAGGTTATCATGCCGCTGTACCGGGCCATGGTACGCCCTCACCTGGAGTACTGCGTCCAGCACTGGTCGCCGTACCTGAAGAAGGACACGGTACTACTCGAAAGGGTCCAGAGAAGAGCGACTAAGATGGTTAAGGGGCTGGAGAAGCTGCCGTACAGCGAAAGATTAGAGAAACTGGGCCTCTTCTCCCTCGAACAGAGGAGATTGAGAGGGGACATGATTGAAACATTCAAGGTACTGAAGGGGATAGACTTAGTAGATAAGGACGGGTTGTTCACCCTCTCCAACGTAGGGAGAACAAGAGGGCACTCTCTAAAGTTGAAAGGGGATAGATTCCGTACAAACGTAAGGAAGTTCTTCTTCACCCAGAGAGTGGTAGAGAGCTGGAACGCCCTTCCAGAGGCTGTTATAGGGGAAAATACTCTCCAGGGATTCAAGACAAAGTTAGACAAGTTTCTGTTGAGCAAGAACGTGCGCTGGTAGGGCTTGTCTCAGTTAGGGTGCTGTCTTAGACCAGAGGGCCGCCGCGTGAGCGGACTGCTGGGCATGATGGACCACTGGTCTGACCCAGCAGTGGGAATTCTTATGTTCTAATTAAAACATTCCAAAATGAATCACTATAAAACATACAACTGGATGTAAAATACAATTACTTCTATCTCTTTTCACTGTTGCAATTCATTATTGTATTTTGTTCTCTGAGTGAAGGAGAATTCCCCTGGCACTGCTTTTGGTGGATTCTAGTTAGCAGGTAGCCTGATCAGAAACTTCTGTGGCACACACCCAGGTTCTGCTGGACTTTCGCCTTTGAGCACAGGTTTACCAGCTGCTAGCAGCAGGAGAAAAACAACCCTCAAATCATCTCCTAAGTAATTTTGTTCCCAGAAAAAGTTAACTCACTCAAATCTCAGCTAACTTACTGGAATGAGCTCTAACAGTACCGTTAATATGATGCCAGCTCTTGGGGCCAGAAAGAGTTAACAGCTGAATACAATGGGCGCCAATGTTCTGTCTAATCCAGTAACAGGCACCTTTCCATGTATCCCTGAGACTAATTGGTACGGAAATTATTTCAATTCACACTAATGTAGCACTTTTGTGATCTATTTATAGCCATTTGTTTACAGGAAAATTTATGTTCGTGGCATCAACAGACGCCTGACAAGCAGAACTCTTTTGATATGACTGAGCACACTCTAGTGGCCAATAGCAGTATTTCAGGCTGTTCAGTTTTTGGCAAGTGAGAGCAGCGGGTTTGTAGCTTTTATACTAATTAGCATTAAACATGCACCTTTCTTTTCATCTGATAATATCACCATTAACGAGTTTTACAAATCTGCTAAGTTCCAACACGTTGCCTATTTCGTGAAAATCACTTCTAAGTTCAGCCAGCACTCATTTAAAAAAAAAAAATCGCATCCCAGTTCCCCTATCATTCAAATACATTTACACATGAATCTTAAAAGCTCTTCTCGATGTGACCCAGAATCATTAAATTGAAATACTTTCTTTCTTTTTTTTTTTAAAGAAATAGATGTCTGGTTTTCTGCTTTGGCATATATTCAGAGGCAGGGCTTTGCAAACCTATTCCAGTGACTCCACAACCAGCCAGATTTTCAGGATATACGTGGAGGGACATAATAATAATTTTTTAAAAATTCTAAGTCCCCTTTTAGCCTAACTCAGTAGACGCTGAAGTTGGCATCTAGGAATGAATAGGTTGAGATAAATATGCATTCCCTGGGTCTCCAGTGTCTGCAGATTTCTAACTTTATATATCCAGAAAATCCAGATGGCTATGGGATCACTGAGGCATATCTGAGCAGCCCTGTTCTAAGGGATCCATTTGAGTGTTCCTATTTGCACAGCTTATGGTTTTGAGAAATATTATAATTTTTATAGCTTTTCCTTTTTTGTAGATTTATACTTATTCAAGTTTAAATTATAAATTCTAAGAAACAAACTTGTGCAGAAAATAGCACATGTATTTTCAAAGCACATCATCCTACATCCCCAGGAGAAAAAAAAATCTACATGATATAAGTGCCATTAGCTATGAAAGCATAAAATCTGCCTTTATATTTACAGAAATCACAGCTTGATATAACTAATGAATGAGCTCTCTTTAGAATTATATTTTTCTTAATAACAGGACCAAGTAATATACACATATAAACATATACAATTATCCTAGGGACATTAGACAATAATGAAACATCCACAAAAAGATAATTATTAGATTGCAATAAAATTGCATTTTATGCAGAAAAGTTTACTGCTAATGTACCGCAAGCTGGTAACTTTTGTGGTAAGTTTCTTTTTCTGTTGATATATGTTCCTGGCTACAGTAATGCAAAAATAGCCCTAAGTTTAGTTGATAGAACCAAAATCTAAACAAAAGTAAAATCTTTACGATTCTCTAACCGGCGTCTGTCACAAACAATGCCAGTTAGAGAATCCTGGAACCGTCCTGTTCCCTGCAACGATCGCAGCAAGAGAGATGCCCATTATCTACTGCCATGACCTTCCCTGACACATTGCGGTGGGAGAGATGCCCAATCTCTCCTGCTGGAACCCTACCGAACCGCCACGCTCTTTACCGGCAGTAGGGATCCGCGATCGTTACGGGTGGAGGGGGACAGGTTGCCTGGGCCACTGAGCTGATCGTAGCTCAGTAGCTCGATCTGGAACTTCTGCCTGTTTTGACTGCCTTCAGACAATGCTTTGCCATATTTTGTCATCCTGCCACCTTTCTCTCTCACTCTATTATACTATACATTGTATCTGTCATACTATAATTGCCACACACTGTCTACTGTGCTACATTTTCATACTATGCCCACTACACAATATTTGCCATCTCATGTCTACTGTGCTAGGGTCTACCTTGTTACATATCATACTATCATGTCATACTAAGTTAGTCACACATATATACTATATCTCCCATGCTATATTTGCCGTGCCATGTTTTTCTCGTATAATACTAGGATTGCCATGTTACACATGCTTGTATATACAATGCTAAGTTTGCCATGCTACATATGCCATGCTATGCTTGTTTATATAATACTAGGTTTGCCATGCTATGTTACTCATGTTTGTTATACAATGTTTGTCATAGTATGTTTGCCTTACCATGTTTTGTCATACAATACTCATCATGCTATGTCTCACCATAGCATGTTATGTTATGTTTTACCATGCTTTGTTAACTGTTTTTGCCATCTCTATCGGACAATGTCCTGCCATACCATGTTTGCCAACACCCTGTAAAAAAGATATAAATATGTAGGTAAACTTGTAGCCCGTTCTGAGCTCTCCTGGGAGGATGAGATATAAAACCAAATAAAGAAAGAAAGTTGCTGTACAGGGGTATAGGAGGGATGAAAAGCTGCTGCATATGGGGGAAGAGAGGAGAAAGCACAAATTGTTGGACATGGGGTGGAGGCGATGAAGGGAGAGATGCAACAAAGTGGTGAGAGGGAGAAATTTTACATAAGGTGGAGGGGAGGGAGACATGCATAGAGAAGAGAGAGATAAACGTTGGACATAGGGTGGAGGGCAGGGAGAGATGGTGCTGCATGGAGAGAGAGAAAGAAATTTTGCAAATGATAAAGGAGGGGAGGTAGGGAGAGATGCTGCATGGAGGAGAATAGAGATGTATGAGCCAGAGGTTTGACCCAGGGCACAAGGCAGAGAGAGAGAGGGTAGACAGTGGGAAAGAATCAGAAATGTTGGATATGGCAGTAGAAGGAAAGGTACAGAGATGAAAGATGAATGGTGAGTACGGAGAAAGAAGAAAACGTCAAATGGGCAGGAGACCCTGGTGAGCAAATTAACAGAAGACAAACAGAAACCAGAGCTTGGGACCAACATGATTTGAATAGTAAAA